>NC_133217.1:15627990-16268704 GCF_040436345.1 Pagrus major
CATGTGAGGGAATTAATTAAAATGAGAAAGTAAAGACTAAATCCCACTACTTATGGAAGCATCACAAAATGGTTAAATTATCTTACATTATTGCAGTTTTGGCATTATTGATCGTACATAGGGCAATATTATTTTACAAATACAATAATTATCATACATCTGGCAAAGCTGATATTAATCCCTGTGTGTTGTGAGATCGGCTATACCGATGTGTAAAATGAGTGACAGAGAAGGTTAGGAGCAACAAAAGGTTGTCATATTCAAGTACAGCCTCAGAGCATCTGTTGCTTTAAATGAGCTCCATATGTGTATTCATGCTTATAAAGCATGTCGACTACTTTATCAGTGTGGCTACTGAAGAACAGACGTTCCACTTGTGAAACGGTGATGTTATGTGGAGCCTTGACATCATATCTGGGGGAAAATGTGTCAGAATAAATGTTGTCAGTGTATGCTTCCGCAAAACCAACATATAAGGGAAAAATGTACGTTTCTTGATGTTGGAACTTTATATTTCTTTAGGATCAATTTTAAATATTTCTCTTTTCTGGTTAGGTTAAGGCACAAAGGCCACTCAAACTCAGTAGGAGATGTCCCAAGGTTTCGTTAGAAACACCAGGTTTTGACGCCACAAACACGGCTGCAGACGTCCCAACTTCCCCTCAAAATATCTGTTCTTTGTCACTCCGAACACGGTTGGAAAATTTCCTCAGGTCTCCTAAAAAATATCCAGTAATGCCGTGTTTACAAACATTGGAACGCCATGGCTCATTGTAAAATATATACTGGTTTAACGCTTACAGATGTTGAAACACAGTCTTGAACCCTGGTCGATGGCTTGGCAGCCTGCAGTTCCACCACTGAGGTGAATTCATTCCTTCATATAATCACCACCTGGTTATCTGACTCATTACATTCATCCTTCTCTCCTCTACAGTCTTGCTTTATACAGATGTGACACTACATTAACATTGTTAGAGGAAATACTGAGCAGGTTTGACTGCTATCAGTTAGATGTACAGACTGAAAATATTCAGTGAAAGTAGTCTAAGGCCGGGGACAATCTAATCCAGTGTCCCTTTACAACCAACAGTTCCAGGAACTAAACTCAGAAACTGAAAGTCTCCTCTGTGTATCACTGCTGGTATCTCCTCTGCATCTCAACAACTGTGAAGATTAGTCTGCTGATGGATTAAAAAGAAAAAACTACATTAAGCAGCTCTGATGTTTTAATAGATGTAATGAATGGATGCAAAGAAGACGTGCGAAAGAAGATGAAACTCTGCAGGTGTCAGAGGCAGGAGCCATCTGCTGAACGTTTTATGGTTATTTATTTCTGCTTTACACATAATCTCATTGACACAAAACAGCAAACAAAGTTTGGTTCCTCTCTTTCAATCGCTTTGTTCTCTCAACTGCTGATATTTTTCTCTCTAATGTGTACAATCTCTTTTTATCTTGCAAGAAATGTCCACATCTTATCCTAATATTGACACTTAATGGCACCTAGTGCTTGCGTACTACTAATTGAGTGAATCTGTACACAAGTTGCAGCAGCTGCAAGGTTTGTGTTCAACCTGACCGGCACTACACCTTGATACTTCCTGGACCTGGAACTAGAGGGTCAATATTTGAACCCTGGCTCCTCCAGCTGAAACACAGGTAACGTTCCTGAGTGTCTAAAAGGGTTGCCAACTTCAGTGTGGAAAAATGAGGGACATTCAGTGGCCCTATGCCAGGAGGACCCAGAGGGGATTCTGATGAATTTTTCTGCCAAAAATTATGCTTTTTATGCATCAATTTCTTGGCCAGTATTTAAAAATGTAAAAACCCATCCACACAGCCACTTAGGCAGCCTTAAAGCAACATTATGTAGAAATCGGTTTTAGTACAATTTGGCGCCCCCTACAGTTTCTGAATGAAACAACATTGACGTAATGTAGGTGCTAACTACAAACAAAACTCATGACATCATAACAAGGTCATGTGTTGGAAAACTTGTATGTTGAAGTCAACATGTATGTAATGCTGTGATCCTACCCTCTCACTGAAGTTACACAGTGCAGAAACAAGTGACAGAGACAGAGACACCATTCACCTTGTTACAAGACACTGTACCATCAACATGATTTTGAAGCTGTGATTTTAAGGTAAAAACGTTTCAATTAAGTAAAACTCTTTTGGACAGTAATTTTACTATACGTCTATAGTAAAACACAGGCAGGTTGTTAAAACAGGAAATGAAGGGTTGTCATTTCTTGGTGAAATGATCATTACATCCATTTACTGCATATTTCATTTTTTAAATCACAAGTTAAAATATGGAAAAACACGGCACCAAAAATCTCTACATTTTGGAGAAGCCTAAACCATGTATTAAGTCTACTTGTGGATAACCACAACTGTTGCATCTTAAAGGGGCACCATGTTGTTTTGGAAAAGAAATTCAAACTCGAAATTTCAATATTTGCAATATTAATGAGGTAATAATACAAACTCAGAAATATCTTCCCCACGTGCACCTTCACGTCAAGATCTGGAAATATTTCAGCTAACCTGCCTTTACTAAAGTAAATCCTCTGCACCTAGAGGTGTTCACCCTATTCTCATGCATCAGTTTCAAAGTCCTCTGCTCCTCTCTACATGAATGTGAAGGAAAAAGAGAGACAATAATAGTATTGGTAGATATTATAATATAAATCTTATTCTAACCTAATGCAGACTGCTGTAGCTGAGCCTTTTGAAAATTAAGTTCCACCATGTGGGTTATTGGTTCAATTTTTCTCTCTCTCTCTCTCTCTCTCTCTCTCTCTCTCTCTCACACACACACACACACACACACACACACACACACACGCACACAGTAACAGGGAGGGGGGATGTAGGCAGGTCTTCTGAGGACTGTCAACTTGTGTCTATTTGGGAGAATGGCACAGTGTAGCTAACTGTCACATGGCGACTCTAAACATAGAACGATCTAATAAGAGAGTGCACACATTAGCCATCAACAAATTACTCTGGGGAAGTCTGGGTTATCATGAATTGAGCGATTTCATTCTGTGCCCTCGAGCTGCTCAGACGTGGTGGTCACCAACTGAATGTCACTTTAGGTCAGACAGCTCACTGCAGCAACACAAAATACTCTCTCCCACTGACAGGACTGATCCACTCATGGTCATTTTACCATTCAGATCTGTATGTGGTTATTCCAAACATGTGAATATGTATTGTATGTATTAGAGTAGGGTGTGCACAAAATAGGGAACAAATTACATCCAGTATTGATCCAGTCAGAGACGGTGTGTTTCAGTTTTCAATCCAGGACGACTCTGTTTTTTTATAGGAAAGTTTGCAGCCCTGGTTCCTTGAGAGGTTCCTGCAGCGTAGATGAGCTGCTTGGGTTTATAGGACAGTCCACAGTTAAAGGATAATTCCACCAGTTTTACACATTAGAGTGTATTTAAAGAGTCTTGAGGTGTAGTATTGCATATGAGAAAAAGTACTGTGATGCCTTTTGTGGCTCCAGAAGAGGTTACATGTAATCTGATTAATTGCCTCCAGTGACAATGCTAAATTGCATTGTGGGTATTGTAGGCACCAGGTTTTTATAGAAGAAGGAATAAAGGAAGAAGAATAATCCGGGGAATAAAAAAAAAGGTGATATAACTGTCCATAATGAGTCCAACAGTGTTATAGGGATGCAATGCTAGACCAGAGCCATGCACCTTCGTTTCCCACAATGCAACTAGTCACTGAGCAACATTTATCACATTAGGTGCAGCTTCCTCTGGAGCCACAAAAGGCTTTATACAACTTTTTTCACATATGCAGTAGTACTCCCCGGGGCCTGTAAACACACTTTAATGTGTAGAAATGGTTGACTTACCCTTTTAAAGACAGATGGCAACACTGGGAGAGAGAGGAGGGTATGACATGCAACATAGTTCATGGATGCTGTTATGTAGCATGCACTGTAACCATCCGACTACGGGGGGCACTCTGATTAGTGGTATCAACGACATCAACAGCCTAAATTCAAGACTATTTACTGTTATTATTATTATTATTTACTTACTCAGGTCTCCCCCCAACTCTGGATGACCACTTATTAAGCTTGACCAGTTGAATTGTAAGCGCCATTTGCTGTGAAAATGTGAACCTCAGTTGAACTGAGAATACATTACCACACATGGCTCCCCAAGGCCAGGGATGAACTTCCACAATCAAATTAACAGCATTGTTTAACACTGTGTTCTGTTAATTTGTTTAATTTTAATTAGAAAATCTTTTTTTTTTCTTTGCAGGAATTATTTTTTCCTTCGACTCCACAGCAGCCACTTGATTTAATTTTCAAATGAAAACTACAAAATAAATATTTATTTCTATCAAATAATGCATCATCAAACCAATTTAAACCAAATTAATCTACATTGTCAAGCCTATGTTGCCCAAATAGTGAGTCTCCTGCCATGAGAAAAATTTGCATTTAAATTGGACAACATCCTTTCATGTGCACAGGGGCGGCTGGGCAGCAGAGGAATGTAACTCCAAGAGGGAAAAAATGGAGTGCCTGCAGACCCGCTGGCATCCAGCGAAGTAATCCTAACATTTTGGTCGTGAATGCAACAGTGGGCGTGGCCGTGGTGCCGGCAGCCAATGATGCGAGCTCTGGACAGCATGACACCAAACTGTCTTTGCCACTTCTCACAACACTACAGGCCAGATCCCAGCAGCAGGTGAGGCATCTAACGGGGCCAAACACTGTTGACAGAGAGTCAAAGTGACAGACGGATCACACTTTACATCAGCAGCAATCCCAAACCACAGAGCGCCAGTCCTCTGCACCAACACCTTCAGTTTCACTCTGGTGTCATCACCCTGCTTTCCCCTCCTCTCCTCACCTAAACTCACCCCTCACCCTCCCATCGCTCCCACTCCTCCCTCCCAACGCGGGCTTGGCACACAACAGAGGGGGGCCAAGGGGCGCGTTCAAGACGAACAGCGCTTTACAACAACAATGTTCAAATGTTGATGAATGTTCAAACAGTAGGACACCCGGGGCAACATTCTATTGATCGCTCACGATCAATGCCTTTTATTTCTTTTGTTTTAAAAAGCAGTATTAGACACACATTAGGTGGGAGACCAATTAAATGTTCCAGCAAAATGATCTTGGACTAATCAGACTGCAGCCTCCTGTCATGAATACTTCATCTGAAATAGTTTGTATTCATAAAATCATCCAAATGACCTCAACTGACTTCACACTGCAGTAATGAAAGCCTCTGGGCGGAGGCTTTACATTCTGCTTCTGCATTTGTGTGTGTTTGTTTGCTGCATACTGCATGCCTTTGTACTATACAAGTGCAGTGTAAAAGTATTCATCTTAACAAGCCTTGACATAAAACAATTTTCACTGAAATTACTTTTTTGTTTCTACTGCAGCAGTGTGCTTTATTTTGTTTAATGACACAGACACTTGGCGTAGAAAACATTCCCTGTTTATTAAATATTGTAAAACACAGAAACATGTAGACTGGTAAGTGTATTTGTCACCTTATCTGGTTGCACCTGTCCTGGTTGACAATGCCAATAGAATCTGTTCAAAACAGAGCCGGTGCACTGGAGGTGACACATTCTACACCGTTTCACACATCAAATCAGCAGCATAAGCCCGGAAATATCACACTTTGTCAGACTTCACATCTTTCAAGTTTTGCGGTGGCTGATTCAAATAAACAGGCTTCCACAAAACCCTCAGCAGCAACTCTGCCCTCTTATCTGTAAACCGAACCGCATTTTCTCACCTCTTTTAGCTGGAAAGGCAACAATGTTTTGATTCAAGGGAAAATACATTTTCACAGCTGAATGTGATGCTAATGACTTGCTAATATAGACATTTTTTGCACATATGTGCCCACTGGTTTATGAGCAATCTTGTCTCTACTAATTTGCAGCAGTAAAAACATGTTTTGGTAGAAACATGATACCGCCCAAATTACATTTTTTGTAATCAACATAATGAGAAATTGTTTTAATGAACACATCTGTGGGAAAAATGTTCTTACTGAATGTATCTGTCAAACCTTCACTGACTATTTTATAACATTTTTCTAAAACAACAGGTATTTTCCTCAGTCGGTCAAAACAGAGATAAAAGAAGCGCCACTAAGCGCTGAAGTAGCTCTGCATGTGAAAAAAGCTAACTACTTGCTAATAAGTTAATAATAGCTACGCTGATAAGCCATATCATTGTAAAAGTCGAGGTATATGTAGGGCTTGTGTTTACAGATTGTTTCTGCTGCCCCAAAATGACAGTTAATGTGGGTTTAAAGGTGCAACATGTAAGAACCGGTCAAATGTTTGAAAAGTCTAGAAGAGATGCCCGATTAAATCATTTTACTTCAACTAAAGTTAGCCGGGCGCTAAACCGGAAGTTAGCTGGTCTACAGAGGTCTCTAGTGAACATGCTCTATGGGCCCCGAAGCTATATCCAGATTTTCAGATTCAAATTAGCAGCATAAACATCATTTCTAGGACACAGGGTTAGTCCAGTATAAGTCCTTTTATTAACTAAATGTGTTGTGCATGCTCATGTTGTTGTGCTGTAAGAGAATGTCTTTGCAAGCAGCTGCTCACCTTCCACCTGGTCCAGAGAAGCACAAACTAAATCTTACATACTCTTATCCTGCAGCCAGATCTGGTCAGCTGCAGTGTACAAACGCAGCAGGACAGATCAGTGCGGTTTATTTACACCTGGGATGAAAATGTTTGGAGGGGCTGTCATTTTCAGAAGTGCGGGCACGTAGTGACACAATGAACCCAAGGTGTTGCAGATTTTTCTGCAACTAAGCCACACGTTTAGGTTCTGATTACCTCCGGAGAGTGATAGATGGGTAAATTGTCCCTGGCGTATGTCTCCGCAGCCTCTCCGCCTACTGTCTTTCCATTCATCTCACCCTCCTTCCCCGCGCGCTCTATCCCACCCCCTTTCTCCAGCAGCAGTAGGGAAACTGGGGATGTGAACACACACCTCTTTGCCAAGCCTCACAGCTCCCCTGGCACCACGCTGCAACATAACACCTTCCAAACCCTCCTCCTCCCTCCCTCGCACTGCTCCCCTTTTCCTCTCTCAGCACGGCAGAACAGCATGTTTGATTTTACAGGAGCTAACTCTGCTAGGGTTTGACCTTTATGGGTTTTCAAGGCTGATACTGATATTTTTGGATGTAAACCGCTGATAGCAAAAAGTTAAGTATTTTCAGCGGCTGCTTCATCGCTTGTCGAGAGTGGAAAAACCTGTGTAACAGCATCAGACCACGAGGAAAGAAAATGCTCCATTAAAACTGCTGACATTCCTGTCATTGATTCAGCAGGATAATCATTATTCAAGGCACGGTGAGACATTCAGCCATCTGTGTTTCATTACAACTATGATCATATTTGGAAATTTTGTCCATCATATCTATCTGTGGACTTCTAGCTAAAACTCTGAGAGTAAAACTTCAATGAAATCTGGAAATATCTTTGGCAACTAGTTAATTGAGATAGGAAAGTCACCAAAAAAGGAAGTCAATTCCCGGATGAACACAACAACGGAAATAGTCAAGATAAGAATTAGCCAAATGAGCTCACTTTAACATCCTTTAAAGTGATAGTTTGGGTTTTTTTTTAATATGAGGTTGTATGAGGTTCTAATCCATAGTCAGTGTGTTACCTACAGTAGATGACCATCAGCTCTTGCCCTGTGTGGAGAAGCAGCACCTAGCACTGACAGGTTAGCAGAGCACTGTACTGCTAAACAGGACTGACAGCAAGACGTATTTTAGCCACCACCAAACAGTCTTTCCTTGGGACTACATTCCCTCAACTGTACAAAGTCAATATTCCTATGCAGAAGTGCAGCTGTGCCTGCTGTGCACTGTATTACGCTGTATAACCCAGCTGTTTGGGTTGGACTTTCAGCGGCTCTCTGAGGCAATGTAAAGCCCAAATAATCTTCAAAATATAGCATACACTTAAATGGGTATATATTTTTTAAGGCAGGCCTTCTTTGAGGTGGCTAAAATACGTCTTCCTGCAGTACAATGCTCTGCTTCCCTGTCGGTGCTAGGCGCTGCTTCTCCACACAGGGGGAGAGCTGACGGTCATCTACTGCAGGTAATACACTGACCAGGGATAAGAACCTCATACAACCCCACAGCAAAAGACCTGGACTATCACTTTAATGTGCCTACAGAAACCCCTTGATCCTAACTGACGCAGCCTGGTCAGTGGCCCTATGCTTCCGTTGAACGTTTAGCCAGATTATTTATACCAGTGTTTTTGGACGCAAAAAAGTGAATGCGCACAAAATGTGGCCTTAAACTCTCCCTGCGCAACAAAAAACTTGTTGAGTAAAACTACACAAGGTGGGTAAAAGTTGAAGCAGGAAGTCAGTTGAAAGCTATCAGAGAACATGAGAGAGACAGTCTGGTTAATCATTTTAGCATTTGATTTTTTTTCCTCTTCAAAATAAGTCTGGCTAACCATCTTTTTTTTTTTTTAACCTGCTTTTGTTTCGTGCCCCATTGGACTTCCTTTTAGAGATGTTCCCACATTTTCTAGATATGAGCATCTAACTGGGTGAACAATTATGAAAGTAGTACTGATGGCTACAATTGAAATAAACTAGATGGTTCCTTTCAGGTTTAGATACAGGCTGTGATTACATTTCTTTGGTCAACAGCTGCTGTTAATAAAAATGTTAAAAACATTCCCTTGCTTTGATCTGAGAGGAACCTCTAATATCAGAACAACGGCCAATATCTGACAGGCCAATATCGGCCCGGGATATTGGTCTACTCCAAAAGTCTTTAAGCCAGCAACCCTGACAGGATGTGCTCTCTCACTCAGATTTTTCTATTTCTCTCTCGCCCTTGCACCTTTCCAGCTGCCTCCAACACCGTAATGACAGTTTTATCAGTTTAACCACGTTTGCCATCTCCAGGACTGGGCTGCTCTCCAGTCCTGTCTGCTGTGTGCTCAGCCTTGCTCAGCTAAAACCAGACACTAACAAGAGCTCCTTGTATATCCATTATGCAGATCTACCATAGCTTCCACCGTCTGCGTGTACTGTATATGCGCTGAAACCTGTCCAGGTTTAACATATGGAAACCGCCTGCCAACACCTATTTCACTGACACCTAGTCTCTTCCAAGTACAACGTGAAGGTGATGTGTTTTGGGCCGTGGAAGGTAGAGATTTAAATTATAAAGAAAAAAAATCACAATATAAATCATAGAAACGAGAAGCACATTTGCCAGTTGTGCATGATTGATTTTCAAGGAGACGTTTGACCGTATTGCGTCATTGTAACAGAAAATTAACCCTGCCTTCACACCGTGGTTGCCTTAAAACCCACTGTAAACATTATGTGCTGAGAGTAAGAGGTCGAGCACCAAGTATAGTTCAGGTCAATAAAGTATAAACTCTAATACCATCTTATTACGTCTTGAAGTCATCACTAGATCTGAACCAGCATTCACACCACACTTCTAAATCGAACTCCCCTCCCACCTAAAGATAGTCTCCCGCTCTTTTTATAGAGGGCCGAGCTGCAGAATTGCATATTCTATTTCAGACGACCCAGGCTCACATCATTGTTTGTTTTAGCAGGCCAACCTTCCCCATGTATTTATAGGTGTCGAGGCCAGGAGAAAGACCACAGTAGCTCCATAAATAAGCTGCCTGGGCCTCCAGCGAGCCTCCCAACCAACAAAAGCCCAGTCATTTCACAGGCCATTACCTGGAGCTGCCTCGCAGGGAGGCTGGCCCGGCCTCCGAGGCAAGGGAGGGTCGCACGGCTTTGAGGGCGAGTCGACCCGGTGGGAGGAAGGGAGATGTTTGTATTAATAATAAATATGGTGATGTGTTTTCTGTGACCGGAGCTTATGAAAATGCGATGGGAGTAAATGGAAAATAACTACGATGCGCTGCATCTGAGGCCGTTCGGCTCACACCACTTTCACTGACATCCCTCGTGTCTTTTATCCCCTTTCCTCTGCTCTCATCCTCTCCCTCTCTCTGTCTGCCTTTCTCTGAACTTTTGGCCCCAGGATCCTGTTGGAACCTCACCCAGATGCCCCCTGGCTCTTAAAAATAGATTAACCAAAAATCATCACACAGATGCGCAGACACACCAAATCCACCCATGACGTCATACGTCAACAGAGTGTGTGTGCACTATGTGTGTGTCACTGCTTATCTCTGCCTCCACAGACGCTGTGTAGAAAGCCAGTCAGCAGAGGCCACAGCCAGCGCGCTCCACAGCCTCTCTGGCAGCCAGACCTCGCTGCGCTGAGGAAACTGCACCCTGCAACACAAACAACCCATCAGCCACAGCAGCGCTTCAGTGCCGACTGCTAATCCCGGTACCTCCCTGCAAGGTACAGCGCTGCTACACCCACACAGCTTTAGGAAATGGATGTCATCCTACCCCCCTGGCTTTAATAAGACTTTTCAGAGTGATGAAATATTCAAAAGCATTGTTTCGCAGGGCTATTCGACAGCGGCATTTGTCCTAAATATTGCTGCGCTCATTTGCTGGGTGGCGACAGTGATGATTCCATAAAACATGTGAATGGAGAGAGTTGTCACGCGGATGTGGCTGAACACTGAAGGCTCATGATCTTAAATCAGAGGGGAGCGCCGCTGACTGGCACAGTGGGGGCTCCAGCAGAGCGACTACAACTGCTAATTTGTCTCCGAATGGCCCTTTATGATTTCAAGGGCGCTATAACTGTTAGATGAAGAGATGTTTTTTATTTTCCGATTGTGTCCAAGCAGCAGGCAGTGTGTATGGTATAGTAAGATAGCTGAATGAAAGCCATATCTTTGCCTGCTCTGGTAATATCTTCAAGAATACCTGCAATTTAATATAGTAGTTTTCTATAACTGCACAGTCAATGTCATTGCCAATGAAACAGAGTCATATAAGGAAAAGAAGACTTATATCTCATGGACCATCCGTTATTAGCCTGTTACGTAATAACCTCAATCTTTGCTGTACATCAACATTAAAAAAATTACTGCTGTAGATGTTTAAAGTTGAGCTCATTTTAACTACTTTATATACTGTTGGGTAGTTTCAACACCAGAAATGCATTATATTCTATAAGATCATCATTTGTTTGTAGCGTGGTTGTCTTGTGAGAACCAGGTATCTCTAAAAATTCAACTTTTCATAAGAAAACCAGCCTGTTTTCAGCTTTGTGGCAATGCAACCAATCCAGTAGGGTTTTTAAATAGTTTATTAAGAGAAGAGAATTCAGGCTATGGAACAGGTGAGGGAATAAATGTGCTGTCAGGTACACGCTGTCCATGGCTGGGTTTAAATGCAGATAATGTAGTAGAATGTGTTGAAAAATCTAATGCACAATATGTAATTTCTGCCACTAGCGGCATCTCTATCAAAACAAAAGACATTGGCGTTCTGGAGGAATAAACACCCTCCAAGTCCCATTGGATTGCTCTCTGATCCGTAGCTGTTTGCTGACAGGAGGAGAGCTCTTAATTTTTGGGATTAATAAATGCTTTTATCTTCACTCCCATTTATCAGCCTGACTGCAGCAGTGATCTCTGGATGTGACCTCTGGTGTTTATTTACAGAAATGTTGACTGCTAATTGGAGCTGGAGGTGAAATGTACTTTACTTCATTAATGTAAGGAGAGGGGAAAAAGAAGAGCGAGAAGCAGAGTCTCTGGTGAGTGCTGAGCTTACTGAGAGGTTGACCTGAATTCAAACACACAGACAGTAGCCTAGGGCTATTGTACAGTCAGGTAATCTGGCTGTTTGAGGCAAATTAACACTGATTAACACGCAAATATACACTAATGATCCTGCGTTCAAACTTGCATGAGCAAAGCCTCGCTGGTGGTGAACACAGCATTAAACAACCATCGCCGCTGATGGAGATCTATCTGACTTGACACAGACACAAATGTTTACGGACAAGTTCATGTTTTAAGGTTTGATTTACATGTTGTCGTGATCGGTGACTTTCCTACCCCTGAAGTAGCGACAAGTGACCAAATGAAATGCACCGATACCTTGAGTAAAGATTTCTCTGGGAACATTTGGGAAAAATTCAAGCATTCAAGCAATTCAAGTCGTTTTTAGACATTTTAATTCAGAAATCTTACATATCATATCTTTAGGAAAATTTGAGAAAAAAATACAGAGGATAAAATATCTGTTATGACTAACCTGGAGTTGCAGAACAGCTGAAAATAATCAATGTGGGGAGAGATTCTACACAGAGAAATCCCAATTCTTTCAGAAATAAACAACAAAATGAGGAACGAATGACCCACAGTGATGAAGAAAGTATATTTCTGACTGAAACCACTTGACTTGTGGCATTAAAAGTCTTCTCATGGCTGTAATTCCTTTGTGAACATACAGCACCTACATTATATAGGATGAGGCTTCACGGAGAAGATGGGGAGGCGATTCTTACTAACACGTACACACACACGTATGGCTTCAGAAATGCCAATACGCCCCACACTTTTCTTTATAGAGCGAAACAACAGCCATTAAAAGATGTAATGGATTAGCCATGGATAGAGTGAAGGGAGACAGAGAAGTGAGGGAAGAGGGGACAAACCAAGATCGAAATGATGGAGATTGGCAGATGGGTAAAATGGATTGGATAGACCGCTCTACGGATGAGAAGACAGGACGGAGAGCTGATGCCTACCGCCGCGGCGAGAGATAATGGAAACTGATTACAGAAAAAATCAACAAGGTTTCTCTCATTCCAGGAGCACTGCTCGAAAACGTGGCAGTAATATGATTGGCGAGGTCCCAGATCCTGGTTAAAACTGATTGTCACTGAATTTGGTCCACAGCATCAACAAGTTCTAAATATAGTCGGAAAAAAACACAGGAGCAAGGTGACAGAGGATAAAAATGTGAGCTGGAGACCCAGCTGACAGGAATTGCGCTTGTTTTTTAGGAGTTCTTTGTGCTTCCGTGCCGCCTCCTCCCTAAAAAACTGCTCTTCTGTTTATTCCGTGCCTCCCTGGCTTATGAGGAGCTGCGGGAGACAAACAGGATGTCTGTGGGAGGACGAATGAGAGGGGGTAAATCTGACAAGGAAGTTTGTGCATGTGCCTGCGCCTCTGTGTGTGTGTGTGTGTATTAATCCCAGGAAGGACTTCCTCTGATTCGGAGCTGCTTGGGAGTTCTGTGGGAGTTCCAGACGTTGACACGGGAAAAAGAGGAAGAGAGAAAGAAGAAAAGAAAGAGAGGGAGAGGTACAAGAGAGTGAGAGGGATCAAGGGCAGTAGCGCTGTTGAATCCCACACATACACACACACACAGAGGAAAAACCACCCACAGAGAGAGGTTGCGATAACAGCGGCAGTACTGGCGTCATTATGAGTTGATGATGATGAACACGGGGCCCACCTCGATGACACACAGCCTGAACCCACTCAAACGCTTTGCCTCAATCAAAGCTACTCCAAACCTCTGACTGAACAAACACACCATCTGACCCTGGACTGAACAGTGTGTGCAATTAACCCTCATCGTTTGTTTTCATCTTCTGGGTGTGCCAGGTGGGTGGGGGTCGTGGCACAGCATGATACTTCAAGTTAGTGAAGTACGACACCAGTTGTGTCGGTGAAAAGTCCCGGTGTTGAAACGAATGAGATCCAAAGGATGTTCATCCAGCTGGGGCTCAAAGGTAAAAGTGTCATTAGAAGGCAACAAATGCTGATAACAACAAAGTGTCTTGCCAGGATGTCTCTGGGGAACGTCTTGAACATTATCACAATACCAAATCTCAACAACTATGGGACGGAAATTTGGTGCCCAACAGGAAAAATCCCAGTGACTTTGGTGATCACCTGACTCTTCCTCTAGCGCCACCAGCAGGTTGACACTTGTGGTTCAGACTGTTGATTGTGAAATACTAGCAGGCCTTACTTTCAGGATGAATTTTGGTATACACATTCATAAGGATGTAACAGTGTGTTGAATTTCGGGTAATCGGGATAAATGTATGTCTCGATACCGTTGTGGGACTCTGACAACATCTACCAACATGGTCATTTTGCACATAAAGCTCATGGATCTAACAAGTGATATCAGCATAAATGCTTTCTGCTGTCTCTCTTTGTCATTGTTTGGTTTTGTCTGAACAGCAGAGGGAGCAGTCATACTGCTCAAGAAGACAGACTCCCGTTATTATGGTTCCTACCTCAATTCAAGACCTGCCTGACTCTGCCTCCGATTGGCTGGCTTCGTTGGTTGCGTACTCTATGCTTGACTCGGACTGTTAGCTCACAAAGAAACCCTGGTAACATATGTTTTTGGCAGTTTTTGAGCTGTAGTTTTGCGGGGAAACACTCCGACCTCAACAGCCGCTCTCTCTGTCTTCTGCTGCTCCTGTCGGGGTCACTCATCCTCTGCTCTTCGTTCCCATTTTCTCTGGCCTTGTTAGGTGGAGCAAACAGCTGTCCACAGGGCAAACAGCTGTCCACAGGGCAGGCTGCCGCCGGGCTGCCCTGCTGCTGCTCCGCAACCTGGCCTGTGTCTTCACCTAAGGAGCCCAGAGACACTGTGGCTGAGAGTCGCCGGTGTGTTTACCGGAGGGGGAACGCGGGAAAAGCATGTCAACCCATTAACACCATACAACCACTGAACATACAGCAAGGAAAAAAGTGTCAGTGATGCTGACAGAGACTTTTTTGGCCCTGGTAGTCCACTGGATGACAAGAGGGAGGGAGATCAGTTCATGGCTGAGTGCCTGTCCTCGGCTGTCCTCCCATGCCACTCCCCCTGTGTGCCCTGGTACTCCCTCTACAAGAGGGACTGAGGGATTGTTATTGGCTGCTGTATTGTTTTGTAATTGTACAGTTCAATCATTCACTGTCATTACCCTTTACTGGTTGTAATGTGAAGAATCCATTTGACTGGAGTATATCCTCCTCTACCCACTTGCTTTCTCTTTTTATTCTAAAATTATTTAAAGGTCTAGTGTGTAGGACTTAGCAGCATCTTCACTGCCACCAACTGAACACCTTCCCTATGGTGACCACAAAAACGTGAAGGGTCCTCTCTAGAGTCAGTGTTCTGTATGTCCAATTTAGGCTACTGTAGAAACATGGTGGAAGAGCTTCCTCCGTACATATAAAAAGCTCATTCTAAGGTAACAAAAACACAATGACTCTTAGTTTTAGGTGTTTATACACTAATGATAACATATTTATGAGTATAATATTCCATTTCTGCCCGTAATCATAGACACTGGACCTTTAATGGGACATTGATTTTTCATATAAAGGTCAGATTCACTCATTATAAGAGTACCACTGGTGAAACCAGTTGTGTAATGTTTTCTGTGACTCTAGCAGGAGCTCTCTGAGGTATGACAAAATAACCCTTATAATGTTATCATGATCGGGACTTTCTTGAGTCAGTCTTGAGGCTTCAAATATTTCATGGAAAACATTATAAAAACATTATAAACACAGAGATTGAGAAATCAGGGAATTAACAATCAGGGAGGTCTCCTACTGAGAAGGGAGCATCAGTCTGTGGTTCTCAAAGCTCAAAAGGTTTGCGAGAAGGTTGTGTGTGGCCATAGCTACTAATATTACACCATGAGTGCCCCAAATATTTCTTAATGCATGAAAAAAGAATGGAAAATCCTTGGAAAGTTAAGGTGAGTTCATCCTCCACTTTACCCTTGAACTAGAACCAAATCTATGAATAATTTACCCAGATGTGTCATGTTGAACGTATCACTTCTTCACCAGGAAGTCTTACGAGGTTACGTAACGGACTGAACCCACAGCTTGTCCTCTAATTAGACCGGGGGAAAAGTTTGGCCTGTAAAACGCTGCGTAATATATATTCCACACTCCCTCGTGAATCCCGCCTCTCAATTTCCTTATGGCCATGTGTCAGGCAGAGCTCTGGATACCACACACATACCCACTCCATCATATGTGTGCTTACTCATCATCACACCACCACATCAGAGAGGACTCATGCACAATACACTTGTCTGCCAGCCAAATGTGGAGAAACCACAGCAAGGAGACCAAAGAGACCAGAGAGACCGACCCACCCCCCCTTGCCATCCCAAACGCCATCCTCCCTTTTTCTAACTCCTGAGTCATAAACTATCAGTGCCTCAGAAGTTTAGAAACTAAAACCCTCTCGTGAAAGAACAGTGTCTCCACTCTGAATGCATCTGTCAGGGCAAAAACAATGATAAAGAAAAACACTAATTTAGCACTTATCCTTGCACGCAGGGGAAAAGAAGAGCGACGTTCGATGGCGGAAAATGCTTTGAATGTAAGAGCTGCGTGGTCGTGAGATGTCAAGAACTATGACAAGGTTAATCAACGCCCGCTACTCCCTCTCCCAAAACGTTTCAGGAGCCCGCGTGAACAACATTTTACAAAACCAATTATCTCTTTTGAATAAAGGGTGTTCGCCTATCAAGAGCGAAGCCCACTTAAACAGGGTCAAATACAATTCGCTATCACGCCACTTTCAAACAACATATCAAATTGTTGTCACTTCCATTTACGACAGTAATGTGTACCTAGTAAATTGCACTGCTGCCTCTGACTGCTGACAACAGCTAATTGTAAATGTCAGAGTTATTCATGCGTGTCTCACCACGCTACATGATTAAAAATCACCTATAGTTCTTTTCAAATGTGTGATAGAGAACATCTCATATAAAAGCTGTAAACATATATTTGAGGGGGAGATAGCGGTGCCTGCGAAGGATCCCTCATTAAGTCGCTGTGATGTCGGAAAAGCATGAACCGAGCGTGGAGACCGGTGAGGAATCAACAGTGAGACAATTAAGAGGAACGTGCGCTCTTGTTACTCATTCTCCTCACTCAAAGAGAGGAAACACAAAATTTGTACTTTCATATTTAGATTTTGTATCTTCTATTGTCTCTGGTCACCCATTAGCTTTGTCCTGACCAGGGCTTTGTGTGTGTGTGTGTGTGTGTGTGTGTGTGTGTGTGTGTGTGTGTGTGTGTGTGTGTCTGCCCACATGTGACAATGATTTGTTTTCTCTCATGACCGTGATTACAGGTTGTCAGCCATGCTTTTACTAGAGCTGATGGGTAATTTCACTCTTTAACATGGTTTAGAGTTGACGGCTAGATTGGCACACACGGACACACACACGGACACACACGCGCGCGCGACACACATATGCACAAATACCCTACACATTTACACACACTTGAGCACCCCAGGGTATGTACGCACACACACACACACACACACACACACACACACACTGATGGACAAACAAATCAAGTGCCATGTCTATTAGAGTGGACTAATCAACAAGGCCTACATGTTCTGTCACAACTCACACAAGAACATTATGGATAATTTGTGTCTATAACATCGTGTGCAATTATTCCTGCATACATTCCTGTGTGCATGGCGTTTAATGAGCCAAGCTAATTAAATATGGAAATTAATGAGATACAAAGGAAATAGGGAAAAGCACAGTCCTGATGCATTTGAAGGAGCTGCTAAAAGCCTTTTATTACATTAGGGACTGCGAGGGAAATATGCCTTCCTCTAAGGAGACTATTAACAAACACAGTGATCAGCCCGAGCCAAAACACTGCAAACTACTGTACTGTACTGTATGTTATTCTCAATGCAGTGCATTACCCTCATTCTGCACATTCCAAACATGAAATATTTAAAAAAAAATAAACTGCTTTCGCACCCTTGTGTTTCTCATTCATACTTTCTTACATTAGAATTTTTTGAGAATGAATCACGTCGTGGCTGGAAAACAACATGAGTCGCCTTTATCACACAGTTTTTATTTTGTCCGTGGACAAAAAAAAAAAAAAGATGTTTCTTGCAGCGGACAACAAAGCCGGAGTAGATGTTTGTAACTAGTAGAGCAGATTCATTGCCAGTTGTGCAGTGAATCAAACTCTTATGCAGTGTGAATTGCTATTGTACGCTCGCTCCCTTTCACACGCCATTTCCTTCTGCGAGCGTCGCATGAGATGATGGGAAGCTCAACCCCTCCCCAATCAAAGAGGCCTTTCACTGAGCAGCAAGTCATCACATCATGCAGTAAGCAGTGTGTACCCCACTAGGGAGGCATTCTTCTGTGTGTGTGTGTGTGTGTGTGTGTGATGTGAGTTTGCATGGGGAGAGCCCTCCAGATACACGGGGTCAGACACAGTTTACAGACGGGCCGACTCCATCCCAAAAAAACACACGCCATGGGACACAAGTCGGCCCGAGGGTGTATAAGCTCAGCTCGGAGCAAAGGGGGGTAACGGAGGGCAGACGGAGGCTAAAGTTCATCTAAAATCACCTCACCCCTGGGGAAGCACCAGACGGGGATGAGATGCTGGAAGTCAATCAGAGCTCGGAGCGCTGAGAAAAAAATAGTCACTCTGTATAACAGGCGTGACCCTCGTGGTTTTCAGGATCATTTTTATACCTTCAGCATTATTTATATCCAGGTCTCCAAGGTGCAATAGTTTTGGTCGCACATGAAATATGTCAAGTGCCAAATCGCGGTTGTTTGCCTCTGCACTTCAGTCAAGTCGCTGTTCCTGAGCTGTGGTGTAAAAGCCAGAGCCTTTTTTGCAGAATATTATGATGTCACAGTGCATATAACCTCTGACCTTTAGGATATCAAATGTCATCATAACTTCACCAATTATCCTATCAGACATTCCTATGTCAAATTTTGTCCCAATTATTGTATGAATTCTTGATTTATTGACCTCTGACCTTTTGCCACCAGATTGTAATAATTTCATCTTTGAGTCGTAGTGGACATTTGTACCAAATTTGAGAAGTTAGCTTGGAGTCCTGTTTATATCTATTAGTTATTAACAACAGACAGCAACCAGATCATTTCTGCTGTATAATCAAGAGCCTTAACCAAATCTCATATCCTGTTGTACAGTGTCAGTGTACAGCAGCAGTAATTACAGTTAACTCATGTACTCTAGCTGTAGCTGACTGGACTAAACTCTCTCCAGCAGTCTGTCTGGCAGCATGATCAGTGCCCTGATGTCTTTGGTTTCCTCGAACCAGGTTGAAAAACTCTCCAAAACACCTCAGTGTTTTCTCTCGAGTGTATGAAAAGCTCCGACCTGTTGCGAGTCACATCACTGTGCAGGATGTATTATGAATAGATTAATACATGTTGATAATTAAACAAAGTGAAACCTGCTTCTCACCACAAATACCGCTGCACTACATTCAGTAATTTTTTATTATTAACTGATGGTTTTTATCATGCCTAATTATAGAGCTCACGACCCACGAGCAAGGGTCAAAGCAAACGAAGCAGAACGTCTTCGCCTCTAAGGTCTTCACCTTCGATAAATTCCAGAGGCATTGACTCTTGTCCTCTTCTGCAAAAACAAACTATCGTCTGTTCAACCTCTGACCTCTCTCCCTCCTGATGTCACCGGTTGATGTCACTCCTTCCCCCTTTCGCGCTCGCTCCTCATTTTTAATCTCTCCTCTCGTCGCCTCACCCTGGAAAGAGAAGCGATGGAGGACAGAAGTGCAGAGGAGGTGAAGGAGGTCGGAGGGGTTTAGCAAGTCGGCGCAAGCCTTTCCCATAGGGCTTACCTCATCCTTCTTTCCGTTCCCATCCCTCCCACCTCTTTTCTCTCTGTCTTTCTTTATTTATACTGCACTTTTTTTCCCCTCTCTATCCCTTTCTAGTTTCTTTCCCCTGCAGCACAACTCTTGGCTGCATAGCTGATACCATCAGTGTAGAGGTACTGCACATGAAACAGAATCATCTCTGACCTTCATCACCAGGACTATGATCATCCTAAACTTTGGTCATGGGCTGAAGTAAAGTTCAACTTTGGGGAACTTTGACCTACAAATTTTAAACCTTAACCATTGGCAAGCTGTCTTGACAGCACTGACCTTTTTAGAGAACGGAGAGACAGATTTGAAAATGGAGATAGCTCTTATAGCTGTGTGACACCTTCTGGCATATCTTATTTCACCTTCTCTGATGGAGAGTAAATTGTGCCACTACAGAGATAAATAAGTCCTTTTTCTACACTTTTTTATGCCGCTGCCACTAAGACCCCTCTTTATGATGCCTTTGTTTATGTACACTGAACAAAAACAATGGTGGCATAATACCACTCAGGTGCGTTTGGCAACAGGGGTGACATGTAGCACAACACCATCGACGTCTGCATCATGATGGCATAACAAGGCGATAACAATCACTTACAGTCACTTACTGGCACATCATGTTATCTTCTCAATTTGCAGATAACGATAGTTCTACTTCTCGGAAGCAGCTGGGAACTGCTACTATCTGCTTACTTCTTATGGTTGTGGGTCAGCCACATAATATGTTATCAAAATGTCACATCCCTGTCCCATTGGTGCTTAACTACATCCTCTGCACTTTTAGTACTCATCAGCAGCATTTTCAAGGCTTTAGAAGCGTTAGCTAGGTGACCTAGGCAATAATAATATGCTAGTAGCATTGACTCCATAAAGTCAATCGCTCTAAGAATGAGGATTAGCGTCTGTTACCATGGAAAACGCTGGTTCCAGTTAAGTAAGGTATCACCTTGATCAGGCTGTGCAAAAGTTGCTATACAGTCATAAGACAGCTGATGGTGCAGATACATCCTTTGTATAAACTGTGTGAATTTATTGTTCTGTTACTGACCGAGCAAATGAGCATGCTAACTGTCAGCTAACTGACAGGTAAAACGCAAGTGTTAGCTTGCTAACTGCTTGGAATTCAGGGAAGCTAATGTAAGTGATACACTCGTGCTAGCATGTCCTGGCTTGCTAGTGCATTAGCAGATAGCTTGCCATCTACAGGCACTGTGCGAGTGTTTACTGCAAGTTTTAAGAACCAAATATCTTGTTGAGACATGTTGATTAATTTTGCTGTGCCATTTTCTGGTGTGACATGGTCTGGAACAACATAATTGATGTTGCATAAGGACCATCAGGTACTGAAACTGACCAGTCATGTTTTTGTAATGTCATAGCTTTGCAAGTTGGTGAAAAAGACCGGAAACATATGCACAAAAGACGTTATCTAAAAGTATTTTTGTTGCCTAAACCTAACCATTTTTTTGTTGCCTTAACCCAACCAAGTACTTTTGTTGCGTAAACCTAACCAAACAGCAACTGAAAACTGAAAAGAAACGGAAATTAGTAAGTGAACAGTATGTCTTCCCAACAGGATGCATACCCCAGTTTCCTGAGCCAAAGTCCTATACTAAACAGTCTCAGCCACGACATCTTGCTCCAGATAAGGTTTTCGTCACTGTTTCGTAGTTAGAAATTATGGTCCTGGGGCAATATAAATTATGATGGTACAGAAACAACACCAACCCCAGTCGCAAAGCTATGACATCACAACAGCATGGTTGGCCAGTTGCGGTCCTGGGACAACATGAATTGTTTCAGGAACAACAGCAACACAGTGATCAGATACACTGACAAGGCGTGACTTTTTAACATAAAATGTGACAAAAATCAATAAAACACTGTCATTTATATTTCACCTCTCCTTGCTGACTCAATTCTTATGTAAATGACTAAACTAAGAAGTGGTAAATTGGAGTTCAGGTGGGTTTATCCGGCACTACATTCATGGGTGACATTAATAACAATTATAGTAAGGGGAGAGCTGCTTGGATAAGTTTGGCTGTGGTTGCACCTCTCCGAGGAGCTTCATTATCAGCCTTCAAAGAAAATGTCAACTACAAACAAAAAAGCATCATTAGTCTCTTTTTCTTTCTGTGGCAGAAAAAAAAACATAATCATTAGTGTGTTTCTCTATCTCTCTCTTTCACCATGCCTGCAAGACAGCTTTTCTTCGCAGCCTCTACTCCAAAAGGTATGTTGAACATCTCTCCCTGAGTCTCCTCTTTTTGCTCACAAACGCACACAAACACACACTTACTGATTAAAACCATCACAAACTGCTCACATTTGCATAGATAGCAAAAACAAGTGATATGAAAGGAAAAGTTATTGCTGCTATAGCTTTCACCCTGACAAAACACAGAACGCTATATATGCTAATTAGCCATTTAATATGAATGTCTAATTAATGGTATGCAAATGAGCCGCTGCCATTATTGGACCTGTTTGATATGGGGATGGACGCGGTATTGAAAATCCTTGGGAAAACAGACATCCAATGCTGTCGCTCAACACACACAGGAAATCAATTTGGTTAATTGTCAAATATGCAAACATGTAAATTGAAGTCATGCATCGCCATGGCCGAGGCACCTAACTGTTGTCCCTGGAGCACGAGTGTGAGCGTGGGAGAGGGAACACACACACAGCCACTGGCACAAACACACGAGCACACACTCCTCTTATCTCATCAGCCCTTTAATGTCGTTGGTATTCAGTGCTCTGTCCTCTGACACAATGCATGCCACTAATTACCAATTCCCATGATAAGAGCATTGCCCATAGAATACATGATGGAAGATGAAGGGTCTGCCTGCTAGGCCACAGCTATTGAACATTCTGACTACACACCACTTTGAAAATTGGCTTTCAATCAACACAGTGAGGACTGCTTAATTCTGCCACAGTTAGGGACCCGTGCTGTCTCTCCACAATGGCCCTGTGAAACAGCTGCCATCCAGCCTGCTCAGACAGCTAATGGCAGAGGACAAATACCTGACAGTCTCCTTCATAAAAGTGTGAGGGCAAAACATTCTCATTCCCCGTGCGCAAGGATGTCTGGCTGCGCTCTGAACTGTATCACCTTGCAAAATACCATAAAGCATTCATCAACAAGCCCCAAAACAGAGAAAGTCACCGCATCGTTGGCATTCTCCTCCACTCACTGTGACTAAAATGAAGATAAAATGCAGGAAGGGTAGACATCACACTAAAGATTTGTTTTCTTTCCTTCTTTTTTTTTTTTTTTTTGCAGAGAAAGTTAATTGAATTTGTATGTTAATGAGGGCTGTGCATAGCTAACGAGCTCAGTGTGCGACCCATTAACACGTTGAATGATTGTTATGCCCGGGGCAAGAATCACCTATAGGAGCTCAAACACGGAGACAAAGAGCCGAGCTGAATACATTATGGATTCATTTACATGTTCATCTACATTACATACATGGTACACTGATATTTGTCCCTCAGTTCAATCATCGAGACCTGACTTTAAAAGATCTTGGTGGGATGAGAGGGCAGACGGAGAGGAAAGCAAAAGAGGGGCCAGAAAGCAGAGTGGTCATTCAGAAATCCACACACTAATCTGCTCCTTACTCATTGAGTGTTTTAGCTCAATGACTACAAGTTCTCACCTTGCTGCCGATGAGGAATTGGTGTGATTCAGTCGCCCCTCTCATCACCATGACAATGTGTGAAGCACAGTGAGATTTCTCAGATATCATTACGATGGAGGCAACACTTCTTTAAATAGCCGCCGCTCGCTGAAGAAAAACAAACGCAGTTCTGTCTAATCGCAGCCACATATTGCCTCCACTGCCCTAATAAATACCAGGAAGTCTAGTAGCAGAGGTGTTATTTTGTGTTATCTAACATGTTATCACTGTCAAGTGTAAAAAAACTCGCAGGCCTTGCTCTTCAGTAGCTGGCAAAAAATAGGCTCAGATGTTGGCATGTTTGACATTTAACAAGAGGGCCGAGCAGCGGATGAGTTATTCAGGTGAGTCCAGCCGTGCAATCCTTTCACTGAAGTTGTAACAGAATGGTACAGGCATCATATAAAAAACTCATGATGATAGTCGCCCTAGCATGGCTCTGAGGACTGGAATGTCGGTCGGTCGGCCCAACACTTTGGTCTCGATGGAAATCCCTCATTAACTTTTCAGTGGATTGCTATGATATTCATGGTCACCAGAGGATGAAGTTCAATGACTTTGCTGAACCTCTGACTGGTCGTCCAACACCACCGTGAGGTTGTATTGTTTTAATGTCTCAACAAATGTTTCACAGATTGCCATGAAGGTTGCTGCAGATGTTGATGGTACCCAGAGGATGAACTCAGTGAACACTGGTTATTCATCTAGCACCGCCATCAGGTCACAATTACAAATCCGTCCTATACATTCAAAACTAATAACATTCCCATCAAACAAAAGCTGTACCAAAGTCCTTTTAGGCAAGTCTCGCCACTCAGCAGCCATCTTGGCAACACTTCCCGGCAGTTATTTTAGGCTAACAAGACCAGGCTCCTATCTAAATGAATAGGGAGAGAGCTATAACTTCACTTTCATCAGGACATAATAACTGCATGTACAGAATCACCAGTCAAATCCAATAAAAAACGCAGAAGACTTCCCATTGACTTCAATACAACACCACAGTCTGACACCAAAGCAAGATTCAGTGACATAATGACCCTCGGCACTGGTAAAGCAGACAATTGACTGGTTTGGATTCATGTCGTCCTGGCGTTACAGACTTTTCTATTAAAAAATGCTCTAAGTGGTTTGTCTCCTCTCTTCTAAGGTCTCTGGCTGCACTTTGTATTTAATGCTAATTTGCAAATACTAACAAGTCAAACTAAGATGGTAAACATTATCCTCAAACAGCAGCATGTTAGCATTGCCAGTTCGAGTGTGTCTGTCTACAGACTCTTACTGTTGTACAAAAGTAAAACATTTTTTTTATGTGCAAAAACAGCTAAAGGTCACCTCACTGGAGGAGGTAAACAAGTCATTTTTCATGAGTCTTTTTTCTTGTTCTCCCATTGCCACTGACTGCTCTGCAGGGATTCTGTGTGAAATCAAAGAACAGCACCTGCAGCGAGGCTGTGTTTGTAAAGTAATCTTTATGTGGTGAAGAAGTGAAGTTTAACTAAATATTGCAAAACATGCAGCGAGGCCTCTCAAGGCTGTCAGTCATCTCTGCATGTTACACCAATATCTCAATAATAATGTAATCAATCACTTTTTGTGCTTCAGACGTTCTCTACAGCACTGGATCTGAAGATGCAGTGTATTCACATGTACTGTATTCAAATGGATGAGATAAACGAATAACATGTAGGCTATATACAGAAACATTATCCCTCCCTCTCTATTCACTCTGCCCTCATCCACTCTCCTATGTGATGACTTGATTGGGATTTGACTCCTGCTATTGGACTGTTGCATAAGGCCACTGCAGCACTTGGATTGCAAAGTGAATATGAGCCTCTTCATAGTTGCTGTACAGCAGATAATAAGGCTTCCTCTCTGAATAAGTCTAGACATTTTTGCTCCCCTGGGGTCTTATTCATAGTGCCGAGACATAGGCAGGCTAATCACCACAGGCTTTCATAATGCACACACTCAAAGCACATCAAAAGGAATGGAGTACATGGAAAGTTCAGATCAACCTGGATGTATCATTCATCCCTCTCCCTCTCTCTCACACTCTCCTCCCTCGCCGCCTCAGCTGTTATATAAATTTTCTGTGCATCCACCGGCTCTGCCTCCCTCTCTCCCAGCTCTCGCTTTTCCAGCTTAATGGCTGAGGGTGTATGTATTGACACAACTCCTCAAGCTCCACACAGCAGTGTGAGGGCAGTGCAGTCCAGCTGGGGGTCAGCTTAATGATAAGGTTAATGAGGGTGGCCGGGATTCAGACATGCCTCCGTGAGCTATTACAGGAAGGAGAGGAGAAGAGAGGAAATGTGAGAAGGGGAAAGGAAAGGGAAGAGGAGGGGAGAAGATGAACATTGGGAGATGGAAAGGAAAGGAAAGGAAAGAAGAGGGGAGAAGATGAACATTAAGAGATGGAAAGGAAAGGAAAGGAAAGGAAAGGAAAGGAAAGGAAAGGAAAGGAAAGGAAAGGACAGGAAGAAGGGACAGGAAGGAGAAAGGAGGACAGGGACAGGACAGACGAGGACAGACTGGTCAATGAAGGAGGAAAGGAAAGGAAAGGACACACACAGGCTTAATCACTGACCGATAACAAATGTCCCCACTATGCATGCCTTCCTGCTCTCTGCTTGTGGTTTATTTTACTGGATGGACAATAGAAGACACGTAATGAGCACGTGTCACTTAATCATCAGCCCAGTTGCTGGTAAAGCAGCTGTCATGCTTCCAGCAAGATGCTGGCAGTCATGTACACACAGACACAGACAAACACACACACACACGTCCGTTCAGTGCTGTATGCCCCTGCCCAGACGGCCCCGAAGGTGTAAATCCTCAGCTGACAGACATATTGTAGGTGTCCGGGCAGAGATTAGCCCATTTCCCTCTTCAGTCTGGAAAAAAAATCCTGAATCAGCTTTCGAATACTGCTGATGCTCATCTCTAATAACCTAATCTGCACTAAACACTCATTCTGCGCATGTGTGTGTATTTTTTGAGATTAACCCCAGGGTGTCAGTGAGGAGTTGTGGACGTGCGCTTCAGCTTTCAGCAAAAAGTATCTCAAAACAGCTTAAGGGAGGGATCAGACGGATGGAAAGCATTCAGGGATTTTCCTGTTTTTCGTTTATTCATTTCTGTTGTAGGTATTTAGCTGGTGCTCTTATCCGGTGTGACATAAAATGCGTCCAACTGGAGAATAAGCTTAGATTGCCAGAAAAGTTACAAGCAAACAAAAAGTGCAAAGGGCAGAGTTCGGGAGGAGTGCCCTTGTAATACTCTACAAGCGAGAAAAAGC
The DNA here is from genome assembly GCF_040436345.1 of Pagrus major. Lineage (NCBI taxonomy): Eukaryota > Metazoa > Chordata > Actinopteri > Spariformes > Sparidae > Pagrus > Pagrus major. Next base: position 15,654,689 of record NC_133217.1, read on the forward strand.
TGATTTATGGAAAGAACTATTGAAAGACTCATTTAGAAAATCTTGGATTTTATTGAAGCAGGGTGTGTGAACAGAGCTGATGTGAGGTTTGAAAAGATTTTCAGGCTGTTGTCACTCCCAAACCCTCTAGCGTCATTTATTGAAGTGCCCCTCTAGTGCGGTAGTAAAAAGAGCGAGAAAAGCCCAAGACGGGTGGACGGGGTGTTCAGGTGGGTCATACACTGGACTTACCCTCTAGAGACCGTGGTTTGTGTCCCGTTAGCAGAGTCAAGAGTGATTTGTTTTTAAGTATGTTACGTAGTTTTGGATCCTTAACCTAACAAATTATTTTTTTGTGCCTTAACCTAACCAAGTAGTTTTGGTGCCTAAACCTAACATAACAGTGGTTGTGTTAGGTTTTCAGTTTTAAAGTGTTAAAAACAGTCCAAAAGTCATAATATGTAATTCTGTGTGAACTGTTTGTCAGCAACCTTTATATTGAAAGTCTAATCAGACGTAGCATATTACATATTATTACTAACTTGACCACCTAACCAGTCACATGCAAAACTGGCACTAGAGGGGCAGGTAGAGCGTCATAGTTTGAAGCTTCAGGCCACTGACCGCGCTGTGGTATTTGACGAGTTGGGTGTGAGAACATGTTGGTTTTTACTGTAGTAAAGATTAACAGCAAAGATATTTACCCAATCACTGACAGGAAACAGTTCATTTGGAATGTCCAATTTCTTCTAATAAATGGTTAACAGACTCACTCACTGTGGCCGTCCTTCCCGGTCTGACAGCCAAGATGAGTCAAGCTCATCCATGACCTCAACTGCCACAAATACTTGAAAAACACTTGACTGTTCTTCTAACAAAAGTCTGTTTTCTATTCATTCACTGATGCTCTTTTGACTGTATCACTGGACAAGGATGAATGACTCAATATTTTGATATTAAACATATTTTTCTATCTTTTAAAAGAGTATATATCTCAGATAGAAATGACTCCTTTATCTGTGAGTTTACACCGCTGATTAGATTAACAGTTGACTCAATTGGGAAAGTACCCACACTGATAAACAAGAGTATGATAGTGTTGCTGACAATTTAATTATGTGGGGGTAAGACAGTGAATCATCTATTCATGTCTACAGTGTAATTTCTGTTTGTCGTTTCCTTTCATTTGCTTTTTCATCCATCTGTCATGTGATATCTGAACCTTGGACTATGATGCATTTCAACACCACAATCCAGACTTACCCCCTTTAGGCTAATAGGCCCAAAAGGGCCCTCTACAGTTACAGGTCAAATCAAGGTGACATATTGGTTTGCTGATTGGCCCAGAGGGGGATTGTATCACATATGGGGGATGACATGTTTGCTGTTGCGACAGCCATGTATGTGACTCATATTCCTCAAGGAATTTGAAGCTTATTTAGGTGTAAGAGCTGAAAGACTAAATATGGGTTTACATAAGCCTGAGAGGAATTTCTCCAGGATGTTCATCAGACTCACAAAAATCTTTCGACAGGCATGTTGAACTGTCCTTGCCTTTGGTACATCTTATCAGTGCTGTCAGGTAGAAACCTTGTAGCTCTAGTTCTGGTGTTCAAATTAGAATGTAAGATAAGTGATCGCAGGGCCACGATGAGAAACCATTTCATCATCATTCCTGAAAAAGATTACACATTGTCGATGTTTCTACCAACAGATTTTTTAAAAAAGGGACTAGAATTTAAACTAAAATGTGAATTCTTATTTTTTGGGTAAAGAAAATTTCAAAAATGTATAAACCATTCTTGGACATATCTGAAGAACCACCATCTAAGATTCAAGCCTCTGAGAGGGCGTTTCTCGTGGCAGTGGTTGTGACTGACAGCTAGTGCTGCTCGGAGACAAGCTGTCAAATTCGATGACGTGCTACTGCCTGGAGAACATCATCGCCTACAAATGTTGATACAAGGAATCCCCCCACCGCCCTCGTCTGTCCCTTTACTGTACAACAATCAACATTCAAGAGGACCTGTCCGCAGTTAAGTCTGTTTTCCAATAAGAAACTGAAAGCTAGTTAGGCTAAGTAGTGTTCATTCGAAATGTTCAAGCTAGCCTAGCTAGCCAACTTTAGCACTGTTTGACAATGTAAATTTTGTTATTTTTGTCAGACTCCAGCACACTATACAAAGGAGGACTCCTGCTAATACAATTTTCTTAGGTTTTAACCATTTACTTGACTAGAGTGATTAATTTCTTTCGTCTGTGTTAATTATGACCGATTAAATTAGGTTGGAAGTGAAGCAAGTGCCTCTAAACTCCACAACAATAGAACCAGGGCGAGCCATTTTCATACAAGCTATGTCGCTTAGCCTGTTCGTCGATGCACGGAGGACAACTTCATGGGAAAAACTGAAACAATACGATCACTCATTCACATCACTTCCAGTTAGCGGTGTTAGTGTCAGCTGTGGTGATGGCAAATGACCAGCCAATCATATGGAGTCCTGTAAGGAGTGCTCAAATGAGATAGGACTAAGAAACGGCTTAAGATGTCGCCCCCGACTGCCAAGGTGGCCACTGGAATCTAAGTGATACATAAAAAATTGAGACCCCTTGAGAATATAAGATGTACTGTACATTAAATGTGTATACTTTTTCAGTTTTCAAAAGAGGATTCAACCATTCTTTGACATATATGATGATCCAGCATTCAAGTTTCAAGCCTGAAAGGACTTTCCATTGCAATCATTGTGACTGACCGCTACTGTTACTCGGAGACGTGCTGTCATTGCTAACAAATAAATAACATTTTAAATTCCTTTTTTCTGAGATGTTATTACACTTTTGATCAAATAAGAGAAAATTCTACCAATGACATATTATGTTATTATCAAAAAATTATGGTAAGTTCGATTCAACTTTAAATCTGTTATTCCACTTCAAGCAGTTCTGCCCTTGTGATCAGCTGCCGTTTCAAATCCCAGACTAGCTTGGAAAATCCTGTCAGAGAGAGGAAGTTAATAAGGACCACTGCTCCATCCTCTCACCAGACACTTGTGAATGTATCCTTGAGCAAGGCACTTAACCCCCAATTTTAGCATGGGAGCTGCTCAGTGGCCAGAAATTAAATGCACCAGGAAGCTGCCGGGTGTGGATGTGTAAAACATGGCATTGCTGAAAAAAAAAAAAAATTAACATGCATAACTGCATGCAAGGGTAGTTCTGTTATATAAATTTACTTGAAAAAACTTTGATTGGACCATTTGCCATGCTACCAAATGTGTGCACAAGCCTGACTGACCAGCCTTAATGCCCGGGCGCTCTGGATTACACACATCACTAGTCTGCTGGCACCACAGCTCTAGTCAGGGCCTATTGAGAGGAGATAATTGAGTGTGTGTACATAGACCCGTATACAGTGACACTTCATATGAGCAAACATAAAGCCTGATCAAACATGTGAACATGGCGATACAGAATGCAGAATGGCCTTCTGTCTGTGATCTCCTGTGTGTGTGAAAGCTCTACGTACCATAACGCTTTGTGCTTTGTTCATGTCGATGGGACTTGCTGATCAAATATCCTCTGATCGCTGGGAGGGATATGAGGGTGACGTGAAGTCAATTGACCCTCATAAATCACAGTGCACACTGGCATCTGTGTCTGCAGGGAGGTAATACATACAGATTTGGTTTTTGACTTAATTTAATGAGTAGATTGCCTCCTCTGATATGTATCCTACACTTTTTCAAAGTTGCCCAGGACATCCACAGCAGGACCTCTCCTTTAGGTTTAACTGAAATTTGAATTCCCCACTCTTTTTATGTAAAGAAATAGGTAAACTATAATGATACTGCAGCTGTTGAGAATGTTTTTCCATTTTTCAAAAGGGAAGAAAACAGCTTTTCTTTAAAAAAATATGACTCACACTGCACGCTTTCATGGTGCGCTATTACGTGAAGCATGTCATAGCCCTTTAAATAGACAACAAACATTGATTCAAGATGTTTGTTGCCTTTTTTCTACATAGTGTTGATGATGTATGCTACTGTTAAATTTGAACTGGCAATAGACAACTTTTTTGCTTTAACTTCTGGAGTTCACATGTATACTGATTGTACAATGTAATCGCTGTAGAAAAATGAAGGACACATTATAGAACAAAGGAACAAGTTGTCATTTCGCAAACCAAAACAGAAAGAGGCATTGTTTTCCCTGATCGCTATCCCCAGGTAACGGTGGAACAACTGGAATAACTGTGGAAACTCTACACTGCAAAATAAAAAAGAACCCCGCTGACGGAGGAGGCAAAGAAGACAAAGAGGGAGAGTGATAGAAACCGAGGTAAACCGAGAGTGAACGGACGGGTGTGCCGGTGTTGTGTCAATGTCTGTTCCCTTGTTGATATGTGTTTCCCCTTACCAGTGGGATAGGATACGGTTCAAAACCAGCATCCCTTCTAAAAGATCAGTAAGTAACAAAACCTGCCTACTGATTAATATAACCGGGTGATTCACTCTGCCTTTTCATAGTACTGAGATCAGGATCTGTAGGTCAAATTGGGATTCTTTGGGTTGTTTTTTGGCTGCTTACGCTGTCTTTGCGAAAGCAGTGCCAGCAGTAATACTACAGGGGAAAATAATAGGAAGAGGGCATTTGAAAAGTTGTCTGTTTCCGCTTTAAGATGTATTTCCCATTAGGCTATATTAAAGTGAGGGGTACCTCACCTAACTACCTTTCTATCAGTCAGAAAGAAGAAGCTAGTTAGCCTTTTCTGCTAACATTAGCACTTTTTCCCATTGGATGTCTCCTTTCATTCATGTTATTTTAACACATGCTGATCGATGGCGGCTAGAAACAATAATGCAGGGGGCACTATGTTGGAAGCCAAATAAACGGAACTTAAAAGGAAAAATAAACTGATTTAGCAAAAATATATTTTTTCATTTCATTTTGGGTTTACACAGGTGTGTTTAGTGCCCTATGTGGTAGGTATTCATGTGGATTAGCATTTTCACAGCAGTTTTTGGGTTTAAAGTCACTGACTTTTTGACCACAAGTCAGTCTTTATAACCAATACATGACCCCCATACACAGTAGATTCATATGGCACAGTACCATGAGAAAAAGGAAACGGAAGAATTCAAATATCCTTCCTGGTTTGGAAGCAGCAACTGTGTGTTTGTCGACTGCTGTCAGGAACAGGACATGACAACATAAACCTGTTGTGTGAAACCGATGCTGCCTCATCACAGTAGTGCTGAGGAGTAAGAGCTAGATGAGTGAGCCGGATAAATATTTATGGCTCCATGACGGGGCCTATCCTGTTCACTGGTCAGCGACTGACGGGGGTGTGAGAGTTTAATGTGGGAGGAAATGCTAGTAAAAATAAGTCAAAAAATAACACCATATAAGGGGATCGATCTGGATAAATTACATCCTTAGGGATTATTTCATTCCAGCCTGCATCTGATAGGATCAACTTCAGCTGTTACAAAGTCTGAGAGGAGGTAATTCAGCCTGACCCGGGCATCCAGAGGACTTGGAGTGGCCACAAAACCTTCAGAGGGACAAAGACAGAAACATAACAACACAGCATAACACAGCCTAAACACAGGGAGAGAGATAGATGAGGAACGACGGAGAGAGAGAAGGAGATGATGAATGGTGTTGTTTTTCTCTGTAAGGAGGATAACTGTATCCTCCTCTGGGAGCAGGCAAGCCAGAGAGCGTCTGTGAGTACCAGTCATGTGTCTCGGAGACAGCCAATGGAAATGTGTGCATTTGGTTCATACGCGAGTTTACTGGGTCAGAGTCAGAGCAGCGGAGGAGGCAACAGCCAATCGTAATGCGTATCAGCGTCTGGAGGATTAGCCAATGAGGTTGGAGTCTGGTGTCTGGTACCAGTTGATGTCTGACAGTTAGACAGACTGTATCTAATTACCACAGCCGAGGCTCAGCATGGGTCTGTGTGCACGTATGTGTGAGTGTCTGTGAGTGTGTGTGTGTGCATGTGTGGGTGGAACTGAGGAGAGAGGGAGTGAAAATTAGAATTAGAAAGGAGGAAGGTGGTTTGGAGGTTTTGGCAAAAGTTGAAAACAAGGCATCATATCTGGAGAGCTGCCACGTGAAAATGAAACTGTGCCAAAAGACAGTGAGGATATAAATAAACAAGCTCTGGATTCAGAATTAACTGATTAAATTAGCCATATTAGGTAGTAATACATCCCATCGCTCTACATGCATATTATTAAATAAACTCCTTTCTGGTACGGTGTGTGAACAAAGGAAACATGTGTAATTGCTGTGTGTGTGTGTGTGTGTTAAACTGTGTGTATTTCTGTGTATTTCTCTGTTTCCTGTATAAATGAATAGGCCCTGTTTCCCACACTGTAATGTCTATTATTGTCTCTAACACATTGTTCTTCTCACTGCAGGCAGCTTCACCCCATTCAGCCACTCTATTAGTGACTGGACAAGACAGAGACTGCCAGGTGTTAATGACACACACACACACACACACACACACACACACACACACTGTATGCACATATTGTATAAGCACACACACACACTCACGCTCAAGCTCAGCCAGAGGTGAACAGGGGTGACAGACAAGGGCAGCTGGTTGGTGGGTTTTTCCTGTTTTGACTGCTTCTGTCTCGACATAAAATGCGCACACACATACACACACACACACAATGGTACTGTCACACAATGGCATTACATGGACGCCCCCTTGGCCTGTTTTTCCCTTCTGCTTACTTGCAACTTCTGATAAGTGGTTCCTTAGCTTCCTATGAAATTGCATCACATCAGGATAAAACAAGCTCACTTTATAAGTCCTGAAGTTAAACTATAAACTTCAAAGAATAGTTGGAAATATGATGATTTCCTTTTCTTGCAAAAGTTAGATGAGCAGATTGATATCACGGATGTGCCGGACTGTTTCTTAACTGATAGAGACAGCCAAAGATATCAGTAGGATGATTTTCAGTAACCTTGCTACTAGCGTGTCTACTTGTGCTGTACGAGAAGGGAAGTGAAGAAGTGCATGACACAACTTTCCTGGAAAATTGGTTGTACTGTTTGTGGGAAAACACGGTGACGCTGCTTGTCAACCTGCAAAGAATGTGTGTTCACTCACCAACAGAGGAACTGTAGCAAGCCAACCTCCCTATTTACATTGTATTAATGATGAATATTATTGAAAATATACAAAATGTTATATTTCAGTTCCATTAAAACAGGTTTTTCCTTCAAGGGGGTTGAAAGTCCAAATTTCTACTGACTTTTTTGTTACATTTGTAAAACATCTCTTAACATTCTGACCGTGATCAAAAAAACAAATGCTCTTACAGATGAAATAAAACAAATTAAAGCTATTAGCGAGCTAGCTGCACAAGAATGACAGACAAGTGAAGCCAAAATTTCCCGGTAGACCACCAACATACTAGCCTGACAGCGGTGAGTACTAACAATAGCCATATTCTTTGTTTACATTCATTATGATAATGTTCAATGTTTTCCTATGGGAGAGTGAGACACGAGGTAGATGGGTATGGTTAGCGATGACAAAAATGCAATGCGCTAACTGTACACAGGCACTGAGCCTGTTGTTCAGCAAGATGCTAGTCAGAGAACTAGTGAGCATATGCGGCAGCTAACGGAGTAGCACAAAGCACACATCCCCTGAGCCCAATAAATGAGCTGCTGCGGCAGCAACACACTCCTTTAGCAGCTAACATTAGCACGAAGCACACACCCACAGCTGTAAGGATTAACTGTTGTGTCGGGTAGCCTTTTAAGACTGACGTACATTTGTGACGGCTATTTCGTTTGTGTTTATGACTAAGGCATTTAACAGAGTTGTTTATGTATTTATCGGACTAAAAATGCTAAAAGAGCTTGTTGAATGTAGCAAATTAGCCGCTAACACATCTCCCAGCTGTCCAGTGAGAGAAACAGGACAGTCAGTGTCAGTATAGCCAGGCAGTCCAGGAGGAGTGGCTCTGGTGAGAACAACCAGCATGGCGTATTAGATAACATAAAAGCTCACTTAGCTAACAGGGGTCATTCTGCGGTAAACATTACAGCAGATTAGCTCGTGGTGGCCCATTGAGAGTCTCCCGTTTCCATTCTTTGTGCTAAACTAAGCTAACCGGCTGCTTGTTGTGATCATATTAAACAGATAGATAAGTAAGCATCAATCTTTTCATCTAAATCTGAGTGAGAAACCAATTAATACTTAAGAAAATGTACTTTACTTTATTAAAACTTAGTTGGTGAACAGCTAAGCTGATGTCTGCAGGCGGTTTTGACAATAACTGTAACTATATGAGGCACCACTTGGACGCTCGCATTCAAATGAGAAAAAAAAAGAAAAGACCATATGTGAGCGTACATTCATGTGCATATGAGCATGTGTTCATATGTGTGTTCTGACTTTGATCACTGAAAGTGTACAGAAGTGCCACGTCCTAGCGTGACAATACTCAATTTGTTTGGTGAAGGGTAATTAAAACAAGCTTGTCTTTTGCATATGCTGGCCAGTGCTGGCATCAACACGGAAAGGTTCGAATCCATCTGGCCGAAGACCTTCGTTTTAACTCCTCTCCCCTCTCTGCCTCTCTCTTCCTCTCTCTAGGATCTCTCTCTTCCTGACTAGAAACTTGGACCATTACTCTAAGCAGCAAAAACCCTGATCGAGGAGATGAAATAATAATCCTGTGTTATCCAGTCAGTAGAGAGCATCAGCACTGGTAGTGCTCCAACCCGGCGAAGGGCTGTTGTTGTTATTCTTTGATCAGACCAGCAGGAATAACAATCTATAATTCATAATGCTCAGTCTAGTCTGGGAACACTAGGCACTGCACCTTTAATTATTGATCAAACAGAACAGATTTAATATCAATCACTGAAGCATAGGCAGAAGTGAGCAAAGTAGGAGAAATGGAGGAATCTCTCGGGCGCTGCTGTCTAACCCTCTAATGAAAACAAAAAAGAAATACAGTACAGTTAATACTGGTGGTGGTGGTGGTGTGCGAACAGGAACTCAGGCTTAGCTTGGACAGTGATTCACTGAGACTTCTGTGTGCAGGATACACAGTCTTTGAAGGCTGATACTGATGGTTTGGGATCTGAAGCTGCCAATACACAGTACTTTTACAAATCATTCTACATTATTCAATGTTTTTCATGAATCTGATTCCAGGAGAGGTGAAAAACACCACAGGCAACACACCAGTAATATCCACTGAAATAGATACACTGCTGATAGTACAATTACTATTTCTACTCCTAGAACTAACTACTCCTACTACAATTACTACAACCAGTATAACTAACTACTTGTACAACTACAGTTAATGCTGTGACTGCTTCTAATTCAATGGCTACTACTACTACTACTACTACTATAACTACAACTATTTAGTCACTGTTATTACTATAGCAACTACTAACAAGATTACACCAAATGCTACACCAGCTACTATTTATTTTGCCACCACTGCTACTTTTGCAGTATTGCTATATATGTTTATATTTATACTACTTCTATTACTGCTGCTACCTTTGCATCTGCAACCACCATTACTACTAATACTACTAATACTTGTTCTACTGCAACTATTACCACTACTAGACTCCTATTACTACAGTGACATCCACAAGTGCTACTCCTGTACAACTAGATCTACTACTACCACAACTATTTATACTACAGTTACCACTACTACTGCCTTTGCTACTGCTATTGCAAATGCAGTACTACTGCTACTAGTACTTCTGTCTCTGCTACTATTACTTCTACAACCACTGTTACTATTACTATCATAACCACTACTACTAACTACTATTACTACTACTACAACCACCACTACTATTACTACTACATCTACGACTGCCACTAATACCATTGCCTGTGCAACTACCACTTCCACTACCATTACAACAACTGCTACTACTGATTTCACGAGTAGTAGTACTTCAGCCACTAGTACTACTATTTTTACGACAACTACTACGCACCACTTCTGCAGTACTAATACAGTACTACTATTACTACTACTATTACAACCGCTACCACTTACTGACACTAATAGGAGTATTACTACTGCCACTAATACTACTTATACCATTACAACAACCACTACTGTTACTATCCCTACCAATTGCTACTGGTACTAATACTACTACTACAGTAACTGCTATTACTTTGGCTACTACTACAACCACTGGAACTCTAATATTACTCCCACATGATTCCTACTACTACTGTGGCAACTACTGGTACAACTCATTTACTGTTCCTTTTTTGGTTCTTACTACTACTGCCACAACTACATGGACTGTTGGTACAACCTTCACATATACCTTTGTAACATCCAAAAATGTGTTTCATTAAAATGAGTTCACATTGAGGGCTATCTATTGTCAGCCAAAGCAGATATTCCATAAATTATATATATATGTAATAAATACAATGTAAACCCTCAGTCCAGCCAATCATATTCCAGTGTATTTAGCATTAAATTGAAACATCATGAGGGAGAGAAGCAAGGCAAAATGGCTTTCGTCCACTGAGTGGGAGAAATGTGCAGCTGAAGTATACTGATTACACTGGGCCTGTAAGGGGCTTGCAGCTGTAGAAGCAATTGAACACACACACACACACGCACAAGCGCGCACACACACACACGCACAATGCAAAACCCCAACATACTTGCAGCTTCCTGCCTTTTACTGTCTATTGTTATATTTAGTGACACAGCTCTCACAGACCACTTTCAACACTCAGGGTGCAATTAGAAATGGACAGACGTTTTCTTACACTCACACACAGTTTGACACACACACACAAACACAGGAGAATTCCTGCAGTGTGAAGGGGCCCTAGCCTTCCACTCAGTACAGGAATGCAAGGAGAGAGAGCGACTGGGACTTTCCCCAGGATCTCAGAAAAAGGAGGGAGAGAGGAAGCAGACAGTGGGAGCGACGGAGGACAGGAACAAATACAGGAGGAGGGAAAATGGATGGGTTGTCTTGTGTACAGGCTCCTTTCTGTTTCCCACAGTGGAAATGACCCAGTTGTTACTGTACACTGTGTGAAAAAGGTCGTACAGCATGAAACAGAAGATAGAAAGCATGAGAAATGTATCAGAGAGATTGTGTGACAACTTTCCGTCCACTGCATGAAAAGCTTGTATGAAGTCATCTGGAGCTGCAGAAATGTGTCTCACTCTCAGTCTCTGCCTCTGCTGTCTGTCTCTTTCTCTGTATGTCTCTCTGTCAAGGTTAATGGTGTGTCTCCAGAGCTTACTGCAGTTGCCACCGGTGTTCCCATTGATCCCACATGCAGCCACCGACGCTGCTCCCCATATGGCACCGCCGAGGGTGTGTGCGTGTGCGTGATAGGGATCAGTAGTCTTGATTGTGACTCAGTTTGTGGCGTGTATGTGAGCGAGTGTGTGTGTGGTCTTCTCGGTGAGCCAGCTGCTGGCGTTCAGTGTTGCATATGTGTGCATGTGTGTGTGTGCGTGTAATAGTAGAAGCGAACCTCTCTGACATTAACAAAAGCTGCCATGTCATCTCAATCCAGGGAGGCCTCACTGTGATAAAAGAACAAGGAATCCTTTCACCCCCAGTGTGTGTGTGTGTGTCCACATTAGTGCATAAACATGTGTGCACATCAGTTCATCTCTGTGTATGCCCTTAAAAATGCATACGTGCATATTTTTGTGTCTATGCATGTGCGTATCTGCTGTACGTCCAGGTGCTTTTGAGTGTGTGTGTGTGTGTACAGGTATGGCTGTCTATGTGTGCTTTAGCCTGGAAGTAAGCATGCGTGTGTGCCTTCATTGAGGGTGGTCTCCACCTGTGGATTACACTGTATCGGCCTGTATGCAGTTGCGGGGAGGGGGGGCCTTCATTTCTCTCCAGAACACACAGTTCCACCTCTACATAAAAGTCAAACACGAAGTATGTTTAAGCTAAAACAGCTAAGACATGGAGAAAGTGAAGTGGAAAGGAAAGCCCCCTTATACTGCATATACTAGAATATCTATTTTAATTCTGTTTGACAACTTTAACTGATTATAAATCAACTGATTCACACAGGAATGTGTGGGTTAGCCAGCGCTAGCTAGTGGTTTGTGTCTTGGGTGTTCTGCATATGAGAACTGGATAATGTGTCCATTCATTCCGGTTAAAGTTGATCACCCACATTGAGCCACTCATGACACGCGCTCATTAGTGTCTTTCCCTGGACTCACCGGCACCAGACCTTACATTGTCATGATGTCATAGACAAAGAGAAGACTTTTCTTAGTTATATGTAAGTTTAGCTTGGTAAGCATTCAATCTTGGTTTATTGGAGTTGTCTGCACTTCAAGATGCCCTGTCAAGAGACTTTTATGATGGCTGTCTATGTGGAAAAAGTTTTTTGGGGCCAAATGTTTTTTGGGGTTGTAGCAACACTGTATTATTCTCATTGAAGCTCCTGTTTGTAAGATAGTGACACTGACGCTTTGGGTATCCCAACTCGTCAACACTTACATTTTTTTTAAAGTTGACTTTACTTTAAAAAAGTCAGGAAACCGATTTCCTCAGAATTACCAAGTAGACTATTATATCTAAGTTGTATGAGCTAAGAAGTTTTAACAACTTGAAATTCCTAGTCTGCTCTACTTTTTTCGCCTTGGGATTACAGGTCAGGTCAGCTGCCATCCAAAAGCGTCAGTATTTGACGAGAAGGGAATGAGACTGAAAAATCAACTATCTTACAAATAGGACTTTTACCTTTATGCGCATATTAAAGTTTTAACTTACTATGCTAAGTTAAAGGAACGTGAAGTCTAAGTCTGTAACATTTTAACCTTAAAATAGCAGCCTCAAAATCATTTTGATGGTACAGTGTCTTGTAGTGGGGTGAATGGTGTCTCTGTCTCATCCACTCCGCCCCCCTATCACTTGTTTCTGCACTATGTAACTTCAGTGAGAGGGTAGGATCGCATAGTTACATACATGCATAACACCAGTATAAATAGACATGACCCACTCTTCATTTTAGCTGTTTTTTATTTAATTTTTACAAGATAATCTTAACTCAAGGTCCACTTATTATCATCACTTATTTAACCAGCTAGCTAACTATGAGAGCTTTCAGGCTTTTTAAGTGGACCTTGTCCAGCTAGTTTTCCCACGATCATGAATGACCTATCAAACTCAAATTTCAGTCTTTTATTTTTGTTACATTTACAAGGTTTTCTTTTTCTTTTTTTTTTAAGCAGGCAGTAGAGAGACAGATTTAGCTCGGACAACAAAACCCCAAAAATCACGTGTCAGCTTTTCATAATGGATAAAGACAGAGGCCCTTGATGATAAATTACATTGAGCAATAAAAGCTATGATAACAGAGACTAACTGAGAAGTAAGCAAAGCTCTGGAGACTGGCTGAGAGAACCAATCATTATCATAATGGTGTGATTATCTGTGACACTAGTGTATATATATATTTTTTATTATTTCATGTTATTTCATGATAGAAACATGTAAAAGTGTGTTAGAAATAACTTTAGTGTCGTGTGGGAGCATAAACCCTGCCTGCTTGATCCATCTGTAAGAACTTCATCCGTAATATAGTTGTACAGGAAATTTTCTGACATTGAAACTGTTACATTAAAGACTGAAAAATGTCAAACCAAAAATATCAGTATTGGCCTTCAAAACCCATATCAGTCTAACCCCAGCTGGCGTGTGAGAGAGAAAAAGAGGGAGACTGCAAACCACATCTTAGCCTGCCAAAAATCACATTTCCCCTCTACAGTATAGCTGGTTTACATTAAATCTCACACATGCATGGCGAAGCCCGAGTCCACCCACTTCACATTTCATTACCAAGAAAAGCTCAAACTGTTACACAAGCCTCTCCAATACAGCAGAAATCTCTAATGTGATTTCATCAAGACTTAAGATGAAAAAGAACTGTAAAAAGCGGTGGTTATGTGGCGGGGAGAAGGTATAGAAGGGGAGTGAACCGCTATAAATTCATCCCATGGGATTAGGAGCTATGGAAACTGGAGAATCTGGGGTCAAACATGGCCCCTACATATGTGATCTATTGGCCTGAGTAGTACAATACTAATGGCAGGGGAATAGCCACATATCACATGTCTCTACCACTGTACTACAGTATGTTCACTTAACGAAAGTGATTCTTTAGACTCTATCCTACATTTTAGTGAATTGGATGGTTTAGTAAAGTGGTTGATTCACCATAGAACCAGGTTAAAATGGTCATACTCAAGCTTTTTGATGCACTTAGAGAAACTTCAAATAATGGTTTATTTTGTATTTAGCCATGTGAAAAAGGCTATTAACGCTATGTGGACAAAAGTCATATTACACCTGTCAGTGATTGCTGAATGTCTCATTCCAAAACCGCGGATGAAGTTTGAAAGAAGTGGACGTTGACTGGGCAGGCAGCGACTGACAAATCATACTATGGAGTTACATTATGGGAACTGTACCATTGGTCGACTGCCAGTCATTCCCAAACCGACATATATCACCGTTCCCTAAGCAACATGGCTAATGTTGTAGGCACTTAAACTACTTGGTTAAGTTAACAATGATGAAAAACACTGTTTTTTTTTCATCTTTAAAAAGTAACCTTTGAAACGAACTGTATCTTCTGCCACCTAAAAATATCTCCTCCAGGGTTGATTTAACTACTTACCCTGTTGCACTCCTGTTAATAAGAAACATCTTGCATTCATGCGGTTCTGTCACTCCTGGTTATGTTATCTGACGTTATAGGTTCTTGGGAAAAAAAAACAGATTTACGGACTTAATTAATCTACAGTCCACAGAGAATTAGGCAAGAAGCAGCAGCAACACAGCTGGAACAAACTACAATAACATGCTTGCAGCTTGCAGACATAAAATGTACGCTAATGTAACATTATCAAGTGTTGTTGACGTGGGTGTAATGTTACTTTCAGTCAACTTTCTTTTGTGTTGATATCGGTAAGTTGTCGCCAGCCAGCCATCTGCAACTTCCTGCAGATGTTCGCTACAGAAATGTCACTTCGTTATCTGATTCAGCTTCTCTTTGTAAAGCTGAACCCAGACACTGAACAGTTGTCAGGTGAACAAGTGAGTAATACCAACTTCTGAATGAATGATTTGTCGCTCTGCAGTGGAGAGAACAGGAAGCTGTCATGATGCCAGGGTGTCCAAGTAATGCACGAGTAAAAGTAGTTTTCTTTCGGACCAAGTACTTTTCATGGTCCTTTTTTATTCATCTGTGCTTCTGCCTTTCTACTACTAGAGTGTATTTTTAAGTCAATAATATACTTTTTACTTTACTACATTTGCCATTCATTCATTACAAGTAGTCTGTTGTAAATGAGGGGATTGTAAAGGAAACACTACCTGTTTTTTGAGCATGATGCAGTGATGCATGAAGTGCTCGCTGTGCCTCCTGAAACACACTGAGATCTCTACTTTTAAACCCCCCACTTCTAACCTTCACAAGCATTCATTAAAGTAAGTTGTGCATAATGAAGGGGAAATTGTACTTAGCTAGCCAACATTAGCTTTGTTGGTTTTACTTACGTGTAATGTTAATATTTGATGCTATGTTAATGAGATTATCTTGTCTTGTAGCGCGAGGCCTGTTGGGCTTTAAAATTGGAGTGCTTTGAAAGCAGTTAAGCTAACGTGGTGCCAACTTCAGTGTTAACATTATTTTCATAATTGCAATAAATAAAAAATTTAAAAATATTAAAATTGAAAGTAACTCGTATTTCGAGTAATTTATTAAGCAGGTAATTTTCAGTTTTACTTGAGTCATTTTTAAGGGAGGAATTGTACTTTTATTTTTACTTTACTTGAATATTGCTAATGCTAATACCATTACTCACCCCCATGCTGGTGGGCAGTTGGGTGAAGTGTTGTTGTCGGGTGTCGACGGGGAATGGCTCAGAACAACAAATGTCTGGCATAATCCAAGTTTCCTGAAGCCCCAATATACTAAAATGATTTGAAAATACGTTATTTAAACCTTTTTTAAGCCAAAATCTTCCACATAGCTACCAAGCTAAACGTTTTAGCGTGCACCCCATTTGAAGTGGGTGCACAAGATCGACCACCTGTCAAGTTTGTAAATAACGTCTTTTCCAATTCATTTGGGATCCCGGAGCCATTTTATGTTGTTTTCGGTTGTTTTTTATGTTTTTTCTTTTATATATATTTTGTTTGCATTTACTTCAGTTGTTCAGGAGAATGCTGAAAAGTTTTTTTTTACTTCACCCAACTTTCCACCAGCATGGGGGTGAGTAGATCATGGCTGAATTTTCATTATTGAATGAACTTCTCCTTTAATTGGAACAGCTCAGACCCAAAAAAAAAATCACTTCGTAAAAAGAGGTGTCTATATTCTTTTGGCACATCACATTATGTGTATATCCTCTGGAGTGATACCAAAAAAGCTCTCTCTCAGCATCGTCTGTCTCTGTCTTGTATGGATTTATTCATATAGTGTATTGGCATGTGTTTTAATCAGAAACACTGCTGCCAAAACAGTGAGCGAAACCTAATATTTCAAAAGCCAACATACACCAGCTGATACTGTACTGCGAGAGTTCAAACTGTATGAAGATGATAAAGTCTCTCTCAAGCCCCATATGGATCAGTTTAAACACACCCTGGTTTGGCCCACTTTCAGAATGTCACAGGACATTTATCTTTATTCCCTTCTTCCTCTCCATACCTTATAGAGAAATGGCTTTTACAGATGTGCTCTCTGCGCACTCGTCTACCCCCCCTCTCTTTCACTTTGCTTACATGGTTTTCTGCCCTGTGCCTTGCACTGTGCCTATATGTACACTTATAGAGCTTTCCATCTGGAAAATATATCCTTCCATTGGATGTATAGGAGCACAGGAGTAAAGCACAAACTCCTTCTCTTTCCTCCTCCTTGCCTCCTCTTCCTCTCCTAATTAGAGATATATCGGAGGGAAAAGCAACTCATACCTATTAACCAACATTAAAAGAGTGTACCCAGCTATAATATGATGATGAAAAACGTGGCGTGAAATGGTTAGCAGTGTGAACTTGATGTATGAATATGGGAATATGTTCTTTTAAAAAATGTTTAAGCATGAATTAATAATTTTTTGACAGAGTAACGGACATATAATACCATAATATGCAAAAATATAATGATGAAAAAGCCAAAGTATCATTGCTACTTGATCAATAGAGACATTAGAAGTTATTGTTTTGCACTAATTTATCTCTGTGTGATTCATTAGTATTCTGGGAAAGATTCGCACAGATTCACGATACAGATATGAATGGGCCTTCTGACAAATTTCTCAAAGTAACGGCTGTGTTAAATATACCCATTAAAGTTCATCCAAGTTTAATACATCCACCTCCTTTGCCCATTATAATCTTTTATTTTATTATCAGCTTCCTCTAATGAAATTAAATCAATGCTTTCTGCACACTAACTGGATGAGTGTGCTCGTTTGAACTCATCAGACATTTCTATGGCATAATCTCATTTTAAACACAAATTCAATGAAAAAACAGTAACAAAAGACATTGGTGATGGCGTTCAGAAGCAGTGTGGGATCATGAGAGTTGTTGTCTTCATTGTAAAAGACCTATTCAGTGTTTTATATAGTTTCATATGCATGTAAAAGGTCTTGAAAGTTAAAAAAGGTCAAAGTCAGCAGAAGCGGGAGCTCCTCTCTTCTACAGAAAACACTGCTCCTGAGGTGCCTCGTCAGTAGTCCCGCCTTTAATTCATGACATCACACTATGCCACCATGTCACATTTGCACATTTGCATAATTTATACATAGTGACTAGTTTGGCACATAAGGATTGATTTAGCACAGCTGCTGTGTTGATGTTAAGGGTGCTGGTTTCAGGCGTGTGTGAGCTGACCAATTAGAGCAGACATTTGGGAGGGGGGTCTAAAGCAGAACTTTTCAGACGAGGGGGAACACAGTGCTGCAGAAGTGGACAGTATGAGAACACTGATGTGTATTTTAAGCATTAAAGCATGTAAACCTACTCTAGTAGTAACCTAAAATAAAATTATGAACCTGAAAATGAGCATAATATGTGCCCTTTAAACAACTTGTTCTCTATGAGCAATACCACAAATACCGCAAAGAAGGCGGGGGCCCTTTCATTCCTATGGAAGCTGCTTCAGAGCTCCTGTGCTAGCGGCGTAAACACCAACAGTCTCCCAGTGCATCCAGCAACTGGTTCGGACCGCTAACTGCATGGCTAACTGGCTAGCTAGCTAACTAGCTAACAGCAGCTAAAGTTCGCAGCAGGTAGCAGTTACTTTAGTGATATGCTGCCCCCTATTTGTTTGGAGTATGAATTTGACAGTCGGCCATTTCTTACATATTGCACCTTTAATGTGGTTGTACATTCAATGTAAGATTTCCAGAACACTCAATTGACAGTAAATGTTATTAATTTTCCCACTTTACTTAGCTTATCATGTCAAGCTACCACAGTTACATATAGTTATAGATGTATAGTCCTCTTTGCAACACAATTAGCATTTCACCAGCAACAGTCAATAGAGTGTGTAGTTTAAGAGTGAATATTCTCAAAGCAGATGTTACAAATTTACTTCAGTGAGCAAACATAACACACACTGTGTGCGTGTCACAGATTTTGTGTTTGATACTATGATCATGTGTGAACTACAGTAGTACACACTAGCTTTTAGGTTAGAAATTTAGCACACACTTGGCAAAGGTCTATGGTAACACACTCTTACCAAAACCCACCAAACTAGAATGTAGTCTTGTATATTGTTACCTACACAAACTTTAAGAACTCTAAAGTGAAAAAACAACAACAACATATTCTGATGTGACCTACAGGCCAGAGACACAAGACATTTCAGGAAGCACACCAAGGACCTGATGACAAACGTCTCAGACATAAAAAAGCACATGGATATGCTTGTGAGAATGGTTCAACACAGCAGAATTGTGTTTTATCGACGGCTGTACGCCTCATGATGATCTCCCTGTACAGTAGGTCACAGTCTGGCCTGTTTCTCTTTCCGCTACATCCCGGCTCATACCCAACCTGAACGCCCCTGCTTCCTTCCAAACTCTTTTCTAAAAACAAGAGAATAGCACAAAACTCTGAAGAGCCTCTGTGTCAAGTCTTATAAGTTTGCCAATATTCAACCTTGATCAGCGTCTAGACGCGCCGTGACACACAAACAAAACCTGAGAGCTTCTCCTGAGTGCACTGTATCAGATGTAATGACCCCGCCTGCCTCTAGTCCACTTATATAAGGAAAGATTACACAAGCAAAAAACACCGCGAGGAGCAGACGAATATAGCTCTGCAAATCTCCGTGTATATTTGATCAAGCGTGTGAGCTACAGTATATGTGAGGGGAGCAGTGGAGTGTGTTTGAAAGAAAGAAGGATGTGCATGAGTCTATATGTCAGAGAGGGGTGGAGGCAGACAGACAGAGATGGAGGGGAAGGAGGCAGGGGGTTGCACACTTTCTCTGTGGTTTGGGAGAAAGAGAGCAATTTATCATCTCAGCGCTGCTTGAATGTATAAACTGTTTGGGCTGTTGGAAATTTACATTCTATACTTTGGCAGTATTGTTTCTGATGAGAGTCAAAGCAGTCAAGTTAATGCACTGAATTAGTGTGAGAACAAAAAGGGAGCTGGGAGGAACAGGAGACAGGGAGAAGAAGAGGAGGAGGAGGAGGAGGAGGAGGAGGTGTGTGAAGTGGAGGTGTGGGTCTGACTTAAACAGCAGAAGGACTGCTGGAGCTGCTTCCACACTTCAAGGGCTTTAGTGACAGGGAAGCTGCTCTGTTCAGCAGCGTCAGCAGTTTTGCTCATGCGTGTGTGTGTGTTAGTGTGTGTGTGTGTGTGGTACATGTGTGCCTATCCACAGGGAATGAAAACTCGCCGTGTTGTTCTTCCATAAAGCAAGGACACTTTCCTACATAGGCGCAAAGGACAAGTACACACATTTTTTACAGCCACATACTATTCAGTACACTGATACATGGGTGAGCTTATTCACTGTACTGATATGGGCTGTTTATTGAAATTCAGATATACCAGTGTGCATGAGGAAATAGATATTTAAGTTAATATTTGATGTATTATTATTCAATACCTCCTTGATTTAGTTAATTCTCATGTGACATTTTGATTGGGATCCACAAACGTACGCATGAATATGTATTAGTACAACTGCAGTGCGTGGCAAGTCACTTGAAAAATTTAATGGATTTCACGTATTACTCATAGAAAACATTACGTATTTACGAGCTACTACAGCATAAGAAATGACTTACATTACTCGTTACTTTACTTTTAGCCCAGCTCTGTCCAAACGCCATCTTAAACTCCAAGCAGTCAATCTATATTTACCCATCAACCGTGGATGTAATAAGTGCAATATAGATACAGCGTCAGCGGTGGAGCACCGTTCCTTCCCACGAAAGCTGCTCAGTCAAGCATTATTATGGTTTACACTGCTTTTCTTTCAAGACCCGCCCTACACTGCCTCTGATTGGACTGCGTCTATAATTTTCGGATTCGAAGCCTCAACTGCTTTGTGGTCATCGTACTCCGTTCTAAATACATCCATCACGTTTTTTTTTCGTCCATAGAAGAGGGGGGTGGGGGGTGAAGTTCAACTGATATTCCCACCAAAATGGCAAAGAGTTTTATGGCCCTGAGACGGAGGGAGGGCTGTGGGCCACTATGAATTTTAACTGCACCACAAATGAGACAAGAATCAGCAAGCTAGCATGCTATTTCCTAACTGTATGTTCAGTAGTTGTATGATGTTATAATGGGTTGTGTCTGTGTTTTCCTTGTGGTTGGTTAGTAAAACAAACAGCCAGCAGCAGCGCTGATACAGCAGCTTGTGGGCCGGAATTTACCCAGTAAACGCACCAAATTCTACAGTGTCTCTGGGCTAACCAGAGTGGATAGGCCAGGTGTCAGTAGGGCGGACCAGTGGCAGGGCAGTCCAGCTCTGCATTAGCCCAGAGACACTGTAGCAGCAGACTGGGCAGGAGGTTGAAGAGGTAGTTATGTTTACCAGGGAAACCACAGCTCATAAACCACCATACCAGAACCGCACAAAAAAAGATATAACTGGAGCTACACTGTGAAGTTCGACTTTCATAGCTTTCGACATTGTGCCCATAGAGTGCAAGCACGAGGGACTTACACTGGCCAAGCAGCTTACTTCCAGTTTAGCCCTCCGCTAACTTAAATTGGGTTAAAATGGTTTAATCGTACGTCTCTCCTGGCTTTCCAAATGTTATCGGACAGAATGGATCAAATTATCGTGAAACAAGTCATTTTGTGGCGCTGGTCAATTAATGAAGCTAAAAAAAAAACCCAGTCGCTTCAATAAACAGAGCTGTGCCTGGGGGCTTGCCATCAACAACTTAAGTTAGCTTAGCCCCTATGATCAACCATATTTAGCACTCCAGAGACGTCCCATCCTCAACTCTTCAAGCTCTCCAACCAAATGTCGGCAAAGCTATTAC
This sequence comes from Pagrus major, assembly GCF_040436345.1. Taxonomy (NCBI): domain Eukaryota; kingdom Metazoa; phylum Chordata; class Actinopteri; order Spariformes; family Sparidae; genus Pagrus; species Pagrus major. The sequence continues at coordinate 15,676,261 of NC_133217.1, forward strand.
TGGCTAACTGGCAGCTATAATGACAACATGTAAATCAGACAACTTTTATGGTACGGGGGAGTTGCAGTTCTACTTGTTTGGCAGTTGCTAACTGTTTCCCCACACCTGCAGCCTCTGTGCTAAACTAATGTGCTCCTCTGCAATCTGTTCTCTGAGCACACAAATTGATATCAACTCCCCAACGAACTCCTGGTAAGACAGCAAGGAAGGAAAACACCATTTTGTCAAATTAACTCTGTATTGCTGGGATTGGTAACTGCAATGTAATTACTACATTTTATAAAATAATCACTATCCTGTTGTAACTCTTGTGTCCTGTGAAAAATGTTGCTATAACAGGAGAAAGTTCCAGGATATATCCAATAACTGAAGTCTTCTTTGCATTCATTTTAAATCTTTTAAGTGAAATATTTAATAAGTTAAATATTAAATATTTAAATGAGGTAAATAAATAGCTGGCTTCAATCCAGACAACCCACACTGGTTTAACTTTACCCCATGCTGTACAATTCACAAAGAGACAAACAACAAGCAGGAGAAAATCCCCACTGCGCGTAGTGTTGTCAGACTCACACTGACTGTTACTAAACGATAGCAAAGGAACCATAAAAGAGCACTTTGTATCATTCAGGAGGCTACGATGAGTGAAGAAAAATGAACGTCAAAACACACAGTTGAGTCCGTAGTACGGTGGCATGGTGGCACCCTGCAGTAAAGTGCAGCCATCCCTGGCTGGCACATAGGACACCCATTCACTCTGTGACAGGGTGTCACACCACATGATTTATGACGGGTAATTATGGTTATGGAGGTGACATCATATCCTACTCTCTGGCTCCCGCATGTATCCATGCTGTGTATATGTGTGTCTGTGCATGTGTGTGTGCTCGCATGTGTGTTCGTGACTAATTAGTTATGCTGTCTGGATCCAGCAGCGACTGTCTTTGTTTTCCTACAGAACGGAAGACAAGGCATGTCACAACAACATATCTCGCAGTTCCTCCAGACGTGCAGCGGTGCACACGCGAACACACACGCGCTCAAACACACAACATTTGCACATATGGGTCCACAATAGACTGCCTCTGCCTCGCCTTCATGCTCAAATTTTAACGTTTTGTTCAATCCGAGAGCAAATTGGACTTTTTTCACCTCAGGTTGGCCCAAAAGTAGCGAAGGAACAAGAGGCATCACTCACACCTCTTGACAGAGCTAACCATCAGTTTACCACGGTCTGAAATTGGCAGCGGTGAGAAGCATACAATTAGAAATCATTACTCTGCACCTAACTGCTGCTGACAGGCATGGGCACGACAAATGAGGAAATGGAAAGATTATAACACAATTTCTCTTTCCTGTACACATCTGCTAATTCACTTGCCAGGTCTAAATAAATGCATTCATTTAAAAATGATTTGACAAACCATGCCTACCGCTTGGATTAGAGACACCGCGGCTGCAGAGAAAAATGTTATATATTTACTGGAGGCTTTGCACCGTTAAATCAAATCCATCACTAACCTGGAAGGCATTTTTTAACATATTTAATTTTTTCTTGACAGAGCACTTTCATTTTGTTTTATGGGGCTAACTAACTCTGCACAGGTCACGCACTGCAGCGAATGTGCAGAGGTCACAGTGGGACACATGAGTGTCCTTAATAAGCCAATTTGGAGGAAACAAAATAATGCAAAAAAGGACTGCCTTGAGTCACCGTAATGAGTAGCATTACTTTTTTTTTTACTGTTGAGTGGACTCATTTCAGTATCCACTCAGAAGCATGTCCATAGCCACAGGGGCCTCATTTAGGAACGGGCTTGAAAAGTCCATATTTGAACTTTAAACTGTTATTACAGCAGCGGCAGAAAATCAAAACAACCTTTTTCCTCTTGAAAGTCACCACAGATCAGCATTTAGATTCCGTGTAAAAAAACATACATCTCTTTGCTCCCTGAACCTGAACAAAAGTGACCTTTTGCTGTGTTTCACCCTTGACTCAAGCACGAACGAAAATTTCACAAACTCTCCGGCCCGCACTGCTGCTTTTTAACCAGAGCAAGTTAAACAATGCACCCATTGGCCTGAATTTAAATTCACAAGGTCATAAAGAAATATTATTCATATAACGCTGCTGGGCTGATGTCCAAAAACTTTCCTATCCATCCCTGCATTCGCATCAGTAAGTTAAATATTATAATTACAACACAAACCGTAAGAACCACTCGACTGTACCTGATCTCGTCCGGTCCATCTGTAAGTGAGCAGAAGTCGGCAGTTTGTGTGGTTTGGCGCTCCACTCTCCTGCTCACAGATATAATTTGCTCTTTCCCCTCCTCTGCTGCCTGAGCATCACACTGAGCCTCCTGCAATGCCCCCGTCAAGCTGCGTAATTTCGTGGACGGCACAAACACTGAACAATTATTGGTGCGCATAACATCTCACTTGAAGTGGAGCGCCTTAGCTATCACAAGCCATAAGCAGAGAATCATGGGGAACACACAATACTATACTACTATTTGATTTTTATCTGATTATTGCATTAATCCAAACAAAGAGTGGGCTGCATTTCACCAGAGTAACCCCTAACTGCTTCTAACTTTAGTTGCTGTTTGCTAGATAGCCCAGTTAGCTGTGCAGCTAGTGATCCACACTGGGAGATCAGAGAGGTATTTTGAGACAGGACAAGCCACAGCTAACTTGATAGCCTGCTAACTGTATGAGAGAAATCTCTGCAACAAAATACATAAACATCTTTGATATAACGTCAAACCTTTCTTACTACTCTGATTATAATTGCAGTTAATTGTTGAATGTTTCAAACCAAAATTCCTACATATTGGACCTTTAAAGGAGACCTATTATGTTTTTTCATTTTTTTCCTTTCCTTCAATGTGCTGTATAGTATCATGTCCATGGCATAGGTCACGAAAGCTAAAAAGGACGAAGTCAATGCCAATGGGAGCTCCTCTCTCCCACAGAAAACACTGCTCCTGAAGTGCCTGAAACGCCTTGTCAGTGTGCCCGCCTTTAATTCTGTGACATCAAAAAGTCACACATTTGCATAATTTTGTGCTGCAATTCACAGTACAAGTGAAGCTAACTGAAAGCTGAAAACAGGACAGAGACAACCATAGACACAAGGAGCGGTGCTGGCTTACGCCTGTGTGAACCAACCAATCAGAGCAGACTGGGTATTCAGGGGGAGGGCCTTAAAGAGACAGGAGGTAAAACCGAGTGTCTTAGACTGAAGGGGAATACAGTGCTGCAGTATGTAAACCTATTCTAGTTGCAACCTAAAATTAAAATTATGAACCTGAAAATGAGCATAACATGTCTCCTTTAAACAGAAAGAAACATTATAGATGCTTTTTGTTCCATTGAGTGGGATTGAGAGACATCTAGAGGTGAGTTTTGCAGATTTCAACCGACTAAACACACCTCCACCATCCCTACAGTGATGGATGCTAAAACGTGAAAAGCCCTCTCTAGAGCCAGTGTTTGGTCTGTCCTTTCTGGGCTACTGTAGAAACATGCATGCGATGCAACATGGCGGACTCTGTGGGAGAGGACCCACTCCCTCTGTAGATTAGACTTCACTAAGGTAACAAAAACACAACTATTCTTAGTTTCAGGCGATTACACGCTAATGAAAACATGCAGTAAATGTGAATATTATATTCTGTTTCTGCCCCTAAATCCTACGCACTTCACCTTTAAAGGCTGTATTGCATTTAAGTCCATTTATGAGAAGGAGGTGGACAGTCTCTCACCATGGGGGAAGAATAATAACTGAGAGCTGAACGCTGAAACCTGCAGGAAACATGCAGGACTGACTTCTAAAAGAAACTGCCTGCTCATCATCCCTTGCAGATGAACGGCTCAGTGGTGAACTCAGCCGAGTCTGTAATGTTTTGATAGTTCACCATCATCCCCGGAATAGCATGAGAACATCTCCTACTGCCAGGATTTCTTTCACGCGGACCCCGCAGGTAGCCCTGAGCTTCACAACCAATTCTCAGGTTTAGTAATCAAAAGCATCTTCACATCCTCCCTTCCTGTCTGCCTGGGCTCTAAGCCTCGCTGTATTGCTGCTCAGTGGGCAGCCGGCTGAAGGAAAGGACAAGAGAGATTGTCATCACGTTTCCCATTGCTGTGTGTTTCATAAAAAACTTTCATCTGAGAGACAGCACTGATCCACTGAGAGCAAAACGCACCACAACACCTGAACAGTTTGCTCAGGTGTTAGTCTGTCTGCCTCCGTCTGGTATCGACAGCCTTCCAACCACCTCAGGCCCCTATGGAGCTGCAGTCCTACTACTGGAGCTGTTTAGCATATCCCATTTATTAGTAGTCTGCTTTCGCACCTTCCTGCCTTCTGCTTAATTGCTGCCAATGTATATCTGAGTTTATCTCTGTCAGGGTGTAACTCAGAGCCTGTACTGCACCTTTATGAGGTGACAACAGAATCAATGAGGCATATATGCAAATAAACGTATCACATCTGTTTCTGTATCGACATCTCTCACATTTATTTCAAATACATTTGTTTTTTAACGCATGTCTCTTCAGTTTTTTATGCCTGATCGACCTGTGGTGTTTTTCCTATTTCCACACAACGTCCAGTGAAGACCATGTATCTCCAAATTTGGTGATTTTGAAGTGTATTAAATGAGAATCAGAGGACATTTTCTTCATGGATAAATGCACACATTTAAAGTCTGTCTTAGAAAGGTGCTTACAGAAAAAGAATTTCATATTAAAATGACTTTAAAGGAGCAATTTGTAAGATATGGCCGGAATTTTAGTTTAGCATTATCAACAGAGTGTGAAGAAATAACAGTGTTGGCATTAGGTCAAAGACGTATCTCTAGCCTACTGTGTTGCGGAGATGTCTAGTTAGCATGCTAACCAGCTAGCCCTGGCCCCTAATACTGTCTGTAATCTCACTTTGCGCCACAAGAGGAGATAGTCTGATGCCCCCCTAGTTTTAGCTGGGAGATACACGCCAAAAAATTCACAAATTAAACTCACAAAATGTTGAGAAGTGAAATACTCCAGGCAAACTCTAGAGTCACAGGCTCCATGGCTAACCGTTAATTAGCTAACAGTAGCTAGCTACAGCAAAGATTAGCTAACAAAGAGCAGCAGTTATCTGTTACTTTTGTGAAATGCTGCCCCCTATGAGCCACATTCCTATTCTGGTCATGTTTTACAAATTACACTTTTATCTTTAGAATATAGACACTAAATTCAATTAGCTTCCTTATTAGCTTGTGGATTTTGTTCCCCGTCTCTGACATTTTGATGTATCAGTGAGGGATGTTTTCATGGCTAGTATGGACATGAAGAATCATTACTGCCAACAATAACTCTTTAAATATACCCATGTATGGACATGTGAGTATTGTAATACTGTCAGGCAGACTTGAAAAATGTTAGCCCATCCTTTAGGATAAATAACCCACTTAAAAACCAACTGTTATCTAAAACTCTGCCCAAAGCTGTAAATAGGCCAGTGTTTGTGTGCTAGTGAAAAGTTGACATGTTGGAGATATGTGGTTTTCACAGGACGATGACACACACTGTCGGTCTGGGGAAGATTCAGACAGCCACATGCCACCTCCAATACACAGTGGAGTCACCTGCTGCTTCTTCTCACCTGCAGGCAAACAGCTTAACCAGGTTTCAGAGGCTCACGCCACCGGTGTGACGAGGGCGTGATCCCTCACGGACTTCCCACCCACAAACACATACTGCCAATTTTATACCCTGGAAGGCACAGCCAAGCTGGATATACCTGTCAGGGTATGAGCACAAGTCTTTCTGTTTTTAACCAGGGTACACTGAGTTTTTCTCTGTCTGAATGTGTACTAGCTGTTTCTGAGACAAAAACATTTTCCAAATTAAATTAAATCTTCTTAACGAGCCCAACTATCTCTGTTTGATTTCATTATTCATTTCGCTGTCCTCCATGTTGGCACCGGCTCAGACGAGCTGAGCGCTGAAATTATGACAACTGTCCAAGGAGATGATGTAATTTAGGTTGTGTCACAGCAACAATGACACATTCCCAATCTGAGCATTTAAATTCAAGCTGCATGTAGGTCGCCTGTCTACGTCTGCGGCTCTGTGTCTCACATCCATATGATCCAGATCACAAGTGGATAGGGAACCATGTCTGTGTCATGTCTGAGGAGATGGACAAATACATAATTGGGTCACCTTACACAACAGTGTTTTGCAGTGTTCTGTTCTGTACAAAACCAGACTGTACACTCTGCCACGTAAGCCTTTAGAAATTATGATCCAAGCCTCGTGTTCTCAGAACTTGTCCGTGTCTTTCAAGCATACTACAGTACAACACCTACCACTATGACTCAGAATTCCTCTATCATGCTAAACTGTTTCAGAGCAGCGCTTAACAATGAGCTCTCTATGTTCAGTACACACTGTGCCACGACGTCTGAATGCTCACTGAGGCCCGAGTCTGAATGTAGGTGGGGTGACGCTGTCTCTTCTGTCCCACAGTGCTCGTGAGCACCTATTGTGAGGACCTGCTGCAATTTGCCACTGTCTGTGCCCCACGGCATCTTTTCTCCTTGCACCCATGTCACCTTGAATAAACTGTTATGAAGCTGATTAACTCACAAAGTGATTCAGACTCTGATGAAGTGAGGGACTGTATGAAAATGATTAGGCAGGAAGTTATGGGTGAGAAAAGGAGGCGATTTCTTTGTTGTTTCATCTGACAAGATAAAAAATGGTCAAAGGGGTGTAAGGGTCATACTTACAGAAGTACAGCATACATTGGATCTTTATGGATACATCTAAATAACTATAAACTCAGGCCTCCTATCTGATGAACATCTCAATTACAGTTTGGTTTAATTTAAAGAAGATCAGTGACATGGAATGCTTTGCCATCTCATCTTTTACATTTAGCTCCTAGACAGTTTAAGTTTTTTTTTCGTTTTTTTTCTTTTTACCCCTTTTGTTCTCTCTTTCCTGTTCTTTAATACTTTCATCTTTTTCCTGGAGAGTGCCAAGATCAAGCCCATCTGAGGGTTTTTTGCACCTCTCCATCACATGTTTGTTGCTCATGTCGATATTATTTTTTTATTATCTGTATATGTGGAAACCAATAAAAGAAAAATATTTTAAAAAACAAATACACAAGTGATTAAACATTATTTCTACCAACAGTCATTAAAGAGCAGTTTAACAAAGTGGACCCAGTCCACTTATCACTTACTGATGAGGGTCGCCCAATAGTATCAAACATGGCAAACTCAATAAAAAATATGGTATAACAGAGCTAGACCACAACAACTAGTGAAAGAGGCACCCCGGAGCAGCTGACGGTGTTGCCAAGTAACAGTAAACATTCTAGCCCTTGAGGCTAACATCAGCTAGCAAACAACTGTTGAAAGAAATGTAAAATCTCCCCTACAGTTGTGGCTGAAGAATAGGAAACCTGTGTTGTTTAACCTTTTATTAAGTTTTTGTTTCATTTCTCACTGCAACACGTTACTATGGCAAGGATTTGCACCACACTTATCTCCATTTTGTTTACATCTGCTTCCCCATGAGATCACGCGAGAGAGCCATGGAGCCAGAGCACTGAAGCCACACCCCGCTGCTGCACAGAGCGGTGTTCGCTGTTTATTCAAAATGTACTCATACTGAACATGTTGCAATTACACAAATTCAACACTGCACTTTCTTGAGTCCTAATCAACAAACCTGCCAGGTGTGAAGTCGGTTGGACAGACGGTTCTTCAGTTATGCGAATTACATACAGACATTTGAAGAAGGGTATAGCAGTTTACTTCTAGTGGTAAGTTCTACAAACTGTAGGGACAGCCTTTATTTATTTATTTTATTTTAAAAGTACAGCTTGTTCACCCCCCCTCCCAAACCTGATAATTTTTGTACAGTCCCTAAATCATCATCACCATCAATCACTAAGCATCTGGTGCTTGAAGCAGAGACAGCACCAGGATTTATTTGAACTAGCTCTGTTATTGACAGACACACTGATATATGACACGTCATGATGTGTACATGAGCCGTAGTGACTGATCTCTGTACTGTTTGTTATGAAACGCAGCCCACTATTAAAGAGCCGCATGCAGTCATATGTTTACAACTGCTGCCCTGCCATGATTTCCCCATTTGTGTCACTCCACAGTTTATCTGCTGATGGAAGTTTAATGGGGGCACTACCCTGTTTATCCAGCCGGGAGCCCCCGGGGGCAGACGTGTCCTGTGCCCCCCTGCACTGCCAGACATCATTTAACCCTGTCCTGCGAGCGTCCACTCTATTGGATTGTACTGTAATGTGCAGTGTGCATCTGTCCACTCAACCCTCCGATCATCAGATACGTTAGGAAAACAAACTGTCATTATTGAACAGGCAAGGCTGACACACGCACACACACACGCACATCATTGCAGAAAGCCGCTGTCCAGCCCTGCCTGTGCTGAACTGAACCTGGACAGACAGCAGGCACTCCAAATGTATTTAATCGCCACAGTGATCAACTGGACAAACTTTTTTTTTTTTTTTTTGGTATTGGCTGCTGTTGCCTGTCAGAGTTGCCTTTACAGTCCAGATTTAGCATCAGAAATCCTCCAAACTCCATTTGACAGCACTTTTTATACAACAATAAAAGCGCGCAGTCCCTCCTTGGAGAGGAAATGTTTCTCTACCTACTCTGCAGCCAGGGAAACTCTTATCTTTAACATGACAGCCATTTCTATAAAAAGACACTAAAGTAGGACGTAATGCTTTGAATTAAAAGTATAATAACACGTCATTAATAATAAAGAGGTGAACAGAGCCTACCAGTCTTGTTTCCATCTCTTTCTGGGTCCGAACTTTACGCACGAACATGCCGGCTACACCTCCTCTTCCTTTGTCTCCGCTCATAACACTGACACACTTGGGATAAAAAAGTTTCCTCTCACCCCTCAAACTTTTTCATCTCCAAACTTCTGTCGGATAAATTATTTTCCAACCATCCCTGACTTTGTGTATTCGAGCCTCCCAGCTGCAGAGGGCTGCAGGAGCGCAAATCAATGGAACAAAGTTGGGCTGCGTGCCATGACAGCAGCGGTGTTTGTGTATTTCTTTGTCCGTGCATGCCTCATGTCATGACTTCGTGTCCCGCCTTCAAACTTCACCGGCGAAAAAAGCGCAATAAAGCTTCTGTATTGTCCCTGTAGGGACCGCGAGTGCGTCAGTGATGTTCAGAGGTGCGTTTAGATGGACTTAATGGTGTTTCTATCTGCTCTACTATCAATATAAGATTCTATATTATCCCTATAATGTTCCCACAGGGGCTTGTGGTGTATCAGCCCAGCAGTGAGCAGTGATCTCTTCTCACTTTATGGTATGTTGATCTTATATGTTATCACTGTAATATTCCTGGGGACTCTGGTGTGCCACTTGTGTAGTAGCAGTATAAATTCAACCTTTTCCTGCTCTCACAGAGTGGAGATACAATAATGATGTAAAATACATAACAGTGGAGACAGAAGAACAACAAGGAAGTCATGGCTACTGAAAACAGACATGGTAACTTTCAGAGCAGGCACAATATGAATGTGTGTTCATTACGCACAACAAATAAAGTCAATATTTCTGAACACAGTGGAAGTAATCAGATGCTTTACTCACCCAAAAATGAAAATTTAGTCCTTATCTACTCACCCCTGTGCAGATACGGCTATACCAGCGTTGCAGCACTCTCCTAAACAACTGAAGTAGACAGGGACTTGTTTTTTAAAAATAAAAATAAAAAAACTACTGAGAAATCATAAAATGGGTCCATGTTTTTTTTTTTCAGAGCGTAATCAAAGTCTCCAGAAGCCCCAAGATCCCAAATTGATTTGAAAAGATGTTATTTACATTCTCTCTCAAGCTGAAATCTTCACCGTAGCTGCTAAGCTAAAAGTGTTAGCACTAATCTCGTCTGAAGTGGGTGCACGAGCTCGACTGTACATAGAGGGTGTAAATAACCTCTTTTCAAATCAAATTGGGATCTCTGGACTTTGGGGGACTTGGATTACGTCAGACGAGGTGAATGGAGCAATTTTACGTTTTTTTTTTCAGTTGTTTTTTTATGTTTTAAAACAAATCCCCATCTGCTTCTGTTGTATAGGAGAATGCTGCAGCGCTGGTTTGCTGTAAAGGTCCAGAAATGTGTTTTAGACAATAAAACTTCACCTGACTTTCTGTGAGTATGAGGGTGAGTAGATAACGACTGCATTCTATATTTTTGTCTTTACTTTTCCTTTAAGTAAAAGGACTAATGCAACAATTTTAAAATGCTCCATTACAAGTTAAAGTCCTGTAACATCATGTAACTTTTCACCTTAAAATAACAGCTTCAAAATCATGTTGATGGTACAGTGTCTTGTAATAAGGTGAATGATGTCTCTATCACTTGTTTCTGCACTGTGTAACTTCAGTGAGAGGGTAGAATCACAGCGTTACATACATGTTTACGTCAACATACAAGTTTTCAACACATGACATTGTTAAGACGTAATGACTTTTGTCTGTAGTTAGCACCTACATTACGTCTGACAGATTGTTTCACACCAGGGATTTGTATTTACGACAGTGGTGTTGCACTCAGAAATCACATAAAATGCCAATTTGTATGTAATGTTGCTTTGAATACAAGTATGTTTAATTAAATGCACTTTAAGTATCAAAAATAAAAGCACTCACTCTGAAGAAATATCAATTGTTACGAAGTTTAACTTCTTCACATACACTTAGGGAGTTTAGTGTAAATGTTTCAGGGCCCTTCAGAGGATCACAGCATACAACTGGGGGGGTCGTACGATGATAAATGGGATACAGATAATTGCAGTGGATTAGAAGAATAAAGGTTCACAAACTGTAGTACTTCAAAACTGTACTTAAGCACAGTAAATGGGTGAATGTACTTAGTTACTTTCATTGCTGGTGCAATAAAATACACCATCAGTGTAAGAAATAATGTGATTTTGACTTTTCAAAAGGACTTGAAGAGAAAAATCCACTTGAAGTTTTCTTTTTTTTTTTGTAAAGCAAAATCATTTCACACCAAACTTTGAACAACCTTGTGACAGATTTTATGACTACAAAATGAAAAGCATGAAGAATGAACTCTTTTTGTAATTACAGCACTCTCATAGAAGTGTACTTGTGTTTTCCGGTCTGTATTTGAAGCAGACATGTCGACTTGATCTCTCTCAGACTCACACAGGAAACAAATAAGCTGCTGCGATGGACCATGAAGGTCAGGTGTACGGCACCTCCACTCCTCTCACCAATGCATCTGTTTACACTCATGTGTATCTTCAAGTGGGCCAGTATGAGAATGTGTGTGTGCGTGAGGAGAGCATCGACATCTTTTTTATCTCAGACTCTGGGGGTTGATTGGACTCTTATCCCCCCCCCCAAAAAAGGGACACCTCAAACACTATTTCCCGTGTGATGTCAGGCTTATTGCAGCCATCTGGGGGCCGGCGTCTCGTCTTTGGGATGGTGTGTGTAATGACCATGCCTTATCTTTCTCATTACCCGGGCAGACATGTCAGAGGAAAGCTGGAGACGACCCTGCTCTCCTGACAGAGAGAGAGATGGAAATAATTACCAATGTCTCTTGTGGAATAGGGCGTAAATTGATACACACTAAATACTGTACCTCAGGGGTCTCTCTCTCGTTTTTTTTTTTTTTTCTGCCTCTATTTCTCGTCAGATGTACTAGACAAATGAATGCATCCAGAAGGAATTAATTGGATTTGGGAGCAGTCTCCTGCACGATCCACCAGGACAGACAAACACCCCCCCTCCTCTGCACCCTCACACACACACACACACACACACACACACCCTCACACAGACAGACACACACTCATCCTCCTTTATTCCAGTCATGCCTTGCAGAAATGTCTGACGCCTCCCCCCACCTACCCCACCACACCCCGATGGATCAGTCTGTGTCCCTTATCCCTCACACACACACACACAGACACACACGGGCGGCGTGGCGTATTGCAGCCTCTCTCTTGGATACAGTGTTTCCATGGCAGCCACGTTTTCTGCACGTGTAGAATCAGACAGAGTAAGAGATGGAGAAAGAGACCACTCCTATCGATTCACTGGCTGGCTATTGATTCACAGTCTGCAGCTGCACACTTGCCTACTGCAAACACACGCACGTACGCACATTCAACGTGCACGCGCGCACAAAGAGTGTAAACATCAGAGGAACAGATTGGATCTTTTTGAATGAGGCCGTGGAATGTGAGAGTGGAGGCTCACCTTTTCTTGAAAAGAGGGCTTCGATATGTGTGGCTGATGTTTTTTCACAGTGTTACATGAGGCTGTTAGGTAACCGAGTGGATGGGTCAAAGGAGGGGAAAAACCACAAGAGGAGAACACTTGACACTTTTCAGTTCCAGCTGATTTTATTTCCTTCTTGGAAGAAAAGAAAAACAAATAAAAAAACGACAATCTGTACAGAGGTCTGAGAGGCAGTGATTGACCCAAACATTGGCTGGTTTTTGAGCTATAAACATCAAAAATGATATTGGCATGATTGGACAAAACATGATCATACACAGCATATTGCACAAATGAAAAAAGAAAAGAGGACGATAGAAAAAAAAAGATGTCTCGAAGGTAAAAAGAAAAAAAAAAGAGAGAAAAAGAAACTCCTGGACCACAATCATCTTCAACATAAGGATGTCCAAAGATGGGCTGTCCTAGTGCCTGTCGTTGATCATCATCATCATACATAAAACACACAATCTTTGCTTATAGTACAGTCAGTTTACATAAATATCTTCATGTTATTATTCTTTTAAAAATCTTAAACACAACAGCTATAGCTACATATACCTGAATCTGAAATACAAATGCTATTTGCCATGCCATAATATAGGAAAACAATTAGCCTGCTATACTTAGCCAACAGGTACAGAAAGGTTAAATACTATTTTTTGATGCAATTTGCGCAATAACAGATGAAGCACTTCATACATCTCCCTCCCTCCAAAGTCTAGGCAAAGTGGAATGAGTGTGAAATTCCATCCAGTGGTTCAAATAAAACTTATCTTGATAATAAAAAGCACACAGAGGTATTAGCTCTATCCAAACAGTGACTCTCTGGGATCTTTCACTCATATACTTTAGGTCTATGTGTGTACTGGAAAAAACAGTCACCACTCAGACTGGGAGCAGCCTCAGTGGCGCATTGTTTACTTGGCTGGTGAAACTGGAGTCACTGTGCCATTAAGAAGCATGTGGGTAAATACTGTAAACACTGTGTGAGGTCAGATTGTGCCAAAACAACCCCCCCTCTGCACGTCTAAACACCAATGTAGATCCAGACAACAATGTTGTAGGCTACCCACTCGCCGGAAAAAACCCCTTTCTATAGATTTTGTACAAAAATACAAGTAGAAAATCATGACACACTCAAATCTCCTTAAAAGTGAGAGACGTCAGACATTTTAAATAAGATACACTTCTAGCCCTTCCGCGCTGGATACAGACAGGTGTATGTGCACGAACACAAACGAGACCTGTACGAGGACAATACTTCTATGTATAAAAAAGTTTGGCCGGTATAAATACATCAATATAAAAAACGTCATCTGACACAGAGGAACTACAAAGTTGAAGCACTAGGCAGAAAGGATGCGCGTCGGGGAACATTGGTCCTGAATTGTGCACTGAGTGTTTAAAAAGGTTTTCAGAAAAAGAAAGGTTTCTCTGAAGTTTGGAGTCAGTCTTTGTTTTATGTCCTGCCGTTGAAAGAGAAGCTGGTGATAGTGAATTGTGTCCTATGGTCACACAAAAAATTTTGCGCAATTACGCAGCAATGAACATTTTTACGCATTTTAACAACAACAAAATCCTCCTTTATCTCGGAGGGCATGCGTGTTGATATTGAAACTACTTCGAGTTCGGAAAAAAAACTACACCTGAATAGCAACTTGATGGTCGATGTGAATTGGCTATATCTTAAACAAAAAACCCAAACATGACGAGCTCTCCAGTAAATGCCCCTTTTTCCCGACCCAAAATAACATCAAGATTCAGAGTTCAGTCTCAGTCCTCATCCTCTGAACGTTTGAGCTCGAGTCCGTGTGTTTCACTGCTCTCTGCTTACATTCACTCCTCCTCCGTGTCCAAATGCAAACTAAGCATTTCCCCCTCTGTCTGCGCGTTCCCGTCAAGCACACCGAGCGCTGTCCAAGTCTGTGAGCCGCGCGTACCTGGGCATCAACTCGCACACAGGCCACCTTTTTCTTTCCTGTTTTCACTCTCCCTTATTCAGTGAAAGAACGGTGGAAACATTGTGGTCTGGACGCACGCGCCTGTCATGAGGGGGGGTTGTTGAACAGTTCAAAACGTGTTGGGGACGTCGCGGTTCCTCTCCTCACCGTGGTCCTTTTTTTCAGTAGGTGAACACCAGGTTGGAGATGGTGGACTCCAGCCAGTCTCCTGAGATCATCTCGCTGACCTCCGGGGTGCAGTAGTCGGGGAAGTCGAAGTGAGATCCCGCCCCGCACTCCCCGAAGCTCCAGTCCAAGTCCCGGTCCAGCTCCGCGTCGGAGAAGCCCATGCCGCCCAGGGACATGCTCTCAAACCCGGGGCTCGGGTTCAGGTCGAGCCGCTCGTCCTCAAACTCTTCATCTGATGATGAGGATGACACAGATGAGGAAGAGTGAGAGGCTGACGGTGTCGGGGAGGAGGCGCGAGCGTACCTGAGGCGCGCGGTGTGTGATGAGTCGCTGGCCGCCGGGCTCTGCTCCTCGTACAGGCTCAGCGGGTCGCTGGACTCAGCCGAGCTGCTCAGAGTGGGACTGGCCGGGACTCCCACAGAGGGAGGCCCGCTCTCCAGGCTGCCCGCCCCGCCGAACATGTGGCCGCGCCTCGCCTCTCCGCCGCGTTTCTCTGGGATCTGTCTGGCTCCAGACACTGACCTGGATTTGAAGAGCGCCTGGTGGTCGCCGGGAGACGCGTAGTCCTGCCCCGGAGCGCTCTTCACGCCCCCCTGTTTGTGCGTCCTGCTCACTCCTTTGGACGCGGGGCTTCTTTTCACGCCGGCTTTGGCGCTGCGCTCCCCGCTCTTCTCCCCGCGCTCCGCCTGCTTACTCGCCCCGCTGCCCGACTTGACTTTCTTCCTGGGCCGGTACTTGTAGTCAGGGTAGTCGGCCATGTGTTTGAGCCTGAGCCGCTCCGCCTCGCGGATGAACGGGATCTTGTCCGTGTCTTTCAGCAGCTTCCAGCGCTTCCCCAGCCGCTTGGAGATCTCCGCGTTGTGCATGTCCGGCGACTGCTCCATAATCTTCCTCCTCTCGATCTGCGACCACACCATGAAGGCGTTCATGGGTCTCTTGATGTGACCCGTCGGAGTTTTGCACCACGCCAAGTCGCTGCGCACCCCGGAGGAGGGGGACTCGGGGGTCGGAGACACGTCCATCTCCAAGTCCATCTCTCCCGTGTCCGTGGAGTCCCCGCCGGGGGAATGAGCGTGGGCGCTCTCTGTCTGGCTCATGTGCTGCACCATCCTCTCCTCCAAGTGTCTGGAAACACCGCTCAGTGCTTTCACAAAGTTCAAGTGCGCAAAAAATGCCTCTCAGGCTTTCACAAGAAACAAAAAATATTCCTCACTTGTTCTCAATTCAGGCGCTCTGAAAAAGTTCACCCAAGTCTCTTCTTTTTTCAGTTCAGCCCGTCTTCTCTCTCAACTTCTACCAGCGCGCCTCTCGGAAACAAGAAAAAAATAATAAATCCCGAAACTAACAGCAACTTTCAACTGCCTGTGCGGCTGAAAACTCGCCCTGCAAGGTTCAAAACGCGCCGCTGTGGGCAACAGCAGTGCAAGTCCCTTATGTGAACCTGGCTGTCTGCAGCGCAGCTTGTCTGTGCGGTTGAGGAACCATGTGGTTGAATGGAGCGGCTGCGCTTTCTCATAGTCTCCCTGTTTCCTGAGCGCTCTGTAATATTACTGTAAACACAACAACGAGAACCTCGCCGTTTTATACCCTCATCGCGAGATATAACAGCCAATCGGCGTCTGTCTCCATCCTGATTTTTCAGCCGGGCCACTCCCCCCTCGCCTGCCATTGGCTGAATAAAAAAAAACGGGTAATAATAATAATAATGTGCAATGAGGATCGGTGTGTCTGACCTCATTCCTGTCAGACTCCACTGGAAGAAAGACGAACTTGGTGTGCATGCATGTGTGTGTCTGTGTGTATGTGTGTGTTTAAGAGGAACACAGTGTCCTTTACCCCCGCTGCAAGGGGAAGCTCACAAGGATATACTTAGAACTTGATTACTTTCATGTGGATGAGTACTGACTAAATTTAGATGATGTGTAATGGAGAGGGGGGGTGAGGAAGTGCTGAGAAAACACAAAAAAAAAAAAAAAAAGCAGCCACAACATGTTGTGTTAGTCACGCTGCAGTGTGGTGAAGCAGGGATGTAAGCGTGAGGGCGAACCCACCCAAACACAGCTCACCCAACCTGTTATTTTACAAATCATGACAACACCGGCTCACATCATTACATCACTGCACCGGGGCGCTATAAGCAGCTGCAAGTGAGGTGTGTTTTTATTTACACCCGGCGTCAGTGCATTATGGTGAACCAGAGGGAGCTGGAAACCAATAATTAGGAATATGTGTAGAATTATGTATGAGGGCCACACAGAAATAACAGAGTCACTCCTGCAGCTCCACATACCTCCTCCTCCTCCTCCTCCTCCTCCTCCTCCTCCTCCACAGCAGCCCCATTATGTTAACACGTCCGTGTCATGTAGGATCACATTACAGCCTGTGTCGCTAGATGTCAGGCTAGAGCCAAAGGGAGCTGATGAGGTGTGCATTGTGTGTACGTATGTGCATGTGTGTGTGTGAGCATGATGCATCTCCGTCCTGTAGCTGGCTGCTTTGAGCTTGCCTTCATTAAATCACGCAGGTGATGTCATGAGAGCTGACTGACATGAGTGTGTGTTTGTGTTTGTGTGTGTGGGAGAAATCAGCCTCGACAATCAGCGAGAAATGTGTTTATGTAGTGTGATGAGATCTCCATGTAGTCCAACACAACATCGGTGATGCACTTATGATGCGTATTCTTCAGTTATGTCAGGCTATAACAGTCAAACTCTTTAAAATTTCACAACTTCTTCCTTTACACCCCACCACCCCCAACCGGGTGCTTACATAAATCAAACACATAAATAATAATGAGCTGCTTCATCAGTCTATATCTTGAGCTGCCCCAATTACAAGTGTGCACCTGCCACTGGATTACTATCTGCCTCTATCCCCACACACACACACAGAGGGACACACGCACATGCTCACGCACGGCAGTTTGTTTAAACAGGTGGAGCAGGTATACCTGTAATCTTATCTGATGTGTGAGGAGCAGCTGTCAGGTAGCTTTCCACCCTGTCACCGGCAGATGTGAGGCTCTGGCAGACGCAGGACGCAGAGCCCCGCCACGCTGCCGGCCCCTATCGCTCTGTCATCTTCAGAGCTGCCTGGAGTTGCCATGTGTTTACCCCAAAATACACCGGCGCTTTGTCTCGGCTCTGTTGACGCCTAAAGGGATGGTGTCATTATGAGAGAGTGCTGTGGGAGGCTGGGGCTATTACAGCGACTTCATAAAAGTGTGTGCCGGATAGGTGCGAGCTAGAATTAGACTTCTGTAGGGTTTCTTTTTTCAAGGATGTTTCACAGATGTTGATGTTTCTGGGTTAAAGTTTGAGTGTTTTCATGAATAAAAACAAAAAAAAATTGAAGGGCTGTCACTGTGAAATAGCGTTTTGCTAACCTCGGGACACTGCGTTTAAAGCTGTAGCGGGAAATTTCTTTTAAAAAACAACATTAAAGGGGCACTATGTAGTTTGGGAGATGGAATTCAAACTCAGAATTTTAATATTTACAATATTAATGAGGAAATAATACACATTTTCTTTCCATAAGTGAATAAACAAGCTGTCCTCAGAGGATAATAAGGTCCTAGAACACTGTTTGAAGCTAGAAAAGTGGCAGGGTCCGCCACATATAAACAGTAAAACAGTATTAAGTTGTGTTGTCCTTTAAGGTCAGTTTGTTTATTCAGTTTATTCAGTCATAAAAACAAAGAGAGTTTGTTTATTTAGTGTGTTTAGACATAAAAAAAATCAGTCAATGAAGAATTCCTCCCAAAAACTACATAGTGAACCTTTAAAATCAGAGTGTTTACATGGTTGTTGTTTTTTCCAAGGATGTTTCACTGATGTTGATGTTTCTGGGTTAAAGTTTGAGTGTTTTCATGAATAAAAACAAAAACAACTGAAGGGTTGTCACTGTGAAATAGCATTTTGCTAACCATGGGACACTCCATTAAAAGCTGTAGCAGGAAAAAATCTTTAAAAAAAACACAAACATTAAAAGCACATTTACATAAGCTTCAGTGAGGTAGGAGCTGCCGTTGTGTTTAATATGCATTTTTTAATAAAACATAAACATTAACCCGATATGTCAGGCTAACCCTGGAGCAAACTGCAGGCCAAATGAGCGTACAGCATGTGACTGAGTGTGTGTAAGTCTGCCTCCTCGCAGGGAGTTGGGTTTATCATGGAAGAGGCTGAAACCAAAAAAAAAAAAGTAAAAGCGGGCGCACACACAGCCGTCACAGGGTGAAATGAAGAATCCAATAACGGCGAGCGAAGACATGGAAAGGGAAGACACGGGGAGAAGGAGTGCGTAAGCGCGCGTGTCTCTGCGTGCAGTCAAACAGAGGTGCTCATTACCATCCACTTGCCTTTTTCAACCGCCTAGCAATGACGCGCCACTTTGACCCGGCTGCTCGTCATCCGGGGTCAAACACAATGAGGCCTTTGTGTGTGTGTGTTTGTGTGTGTGTCCAGCCCTAACTGAAATTGGAGCTTTTCCAGGGATTGAAAGTTTTGCAAACCAGTGGGAAGTCCCCTCCGCCGCCGCTGCAGTTAAACAGAAAAACTGAAGACTAAGCACTGATTTGCATACACACACACTCTGTCTTTGCTCCCTGCGTGTGTGACTCATCCACAGGCAGTTTGTCCATGCTGTGTTTTTTGTGTGGATGTGGCAGACAGTGCAGGTGGCCATCTCGCCATATCACCCACCTACTGCTGTCATTCCTTACACAACAACACTGGCAGAGCCGGTTATTTTTAAGTTGCCGTGGAGTGCACAGTATCTAATGCTTCCTTGTGTTCCTCTGTGTTTCTTGTCCACTTTGACAATCGGAGCTAAAAACAGACAAACGGAGATTTGCAAACAGAGATAAATGCTTTTAGTCATACTTTGAAATGGGTGAGTGGACAAAATAACAGGAACACCTTATGAAATGGTGCAGTCTGATAAAATCACCCTGAAGTTAGAGCTGCCCGTTCACCTCTTTTGTAGTTTTTGAGGCCTTCATTTGTTGTTTTTGCATCGGATCGCATTATATCATACTGTACTTTTAGCTAATCTTGACGACCAGAAGCTTTACTCTTCTACTTCCTTCTTTATGTTTGATAATCGAGCCTAAATTTGGAGATTCAGAGACATAAAAAGTTGTTGAAAGGGGGAGCAATTTCTTCCTTGATCGCTCCTTCCATCATCTTTTAAAATCCTGGAGACAGAGAAAGCGGTACAGAGGAAGTGCGGCTAAGCGACATGTGGATCTGAAGATAAAAAAAAGAGAGAGCGTCCTTGACGGTACATGTACGAACCAGAGGTGGAGTGAAGAGTGACTGCAAAGCAGGAGGAAAGAGAGGCGACAGCAAGTTAAAAATGTTCTCGTTGCGATGAGAGTGGAGCGATCTGTGAGTCGCCCTCACTCGCTTTCCCCTCCGTCGCTGCTGTAATCCGGAGGATTCGGGCAAAGTGGAGAAAAAAAAATTGATGGGGGTCAGATGAAGGGAAGCGGGTGAATAAATGAGCGAGAGACAGAGGTGTGGTCAGGGCCGGCGACGCCACGCCCCAGGTACTCCCAACATCCCTCGCCCCGGGTAGTGATGACGAAGCAGGTCAGATGATTGCTGTGTCACGGCGTTGCAGACCAACTCACACTTACACTCACTTACACAAATGCATAAACACACACAAACTCACGGCGAGACAGAGCCAGCTAAGTAGCAGTGTACCGCTGCAGGACCCAGACGTGCTGCAGAGTCAAATCGAGAGCGCAGACACACACTCGCACACACTGAACTCGCTCACGAACGTACACACACTCGCTCACACACACACACACACACTCAGCCACTCTCACAGCTGCACTCTACTTCACTCAGACACTCTGATACAACGATCGGTTTTTTGGGGGCATTGTCTAAAAGCCAGAGGAGTGGGAAGGAGCGGAGAATGAGAGCAGAGGAGTAGGAGGGGGGGAAGGAAAGGAAAGGAGAGCAGGATCAGGAGATGGAGAAGTCGTCAACAGAGCTTTATGCTCTTTTGCAAAATTCGTAGTCCTTGCGCTCATCGGTTTCCATCAGAAGGACATTCGACATGCGATGAGTGGAGGACGGACACTTTCGATATTCTGCATTTCGGGAGAGGACACCTCCAGGACCTTGATCCGTGTGGAGCAGCACAGGAGTGGATATACTGCAAAAGAAGAAAGAGAAGACAGTTTTTTGATTCTTTGTTTCTTTGGGTGGGAGAGAAGTCGCATCGGAGTTTGGAGTTTGCCGGGTCGCTGTGGTTCTTTGCAGAAATGTCGACGGCTGCAGACACGGGAAGAATCGGAGAAATCTGGGGAAAGAGACAGAAAAGCATCGAGAAGAAGTTAGGTGGCGAGTGCAGAATGAGGCAGACAGAATGTGGAGAGGGTGTGTAGGAAGGGGGGAGCGGAGGCAACATTGCATGAAAAATTTACCCCCCCAAAAAAACTCTCCGTAGTGCTGCACATCAGCAAGGAGATGCGGACGACTGCGACGCCTATCTCCCCTCGATCTCCTGCGTCTTTACCTTCCGCTCTGCCTCGCCTCGTCTGCATATACGTCTACGTTTTAGACCCACATGTAAACAACATACGCTGACTAAGCTTTCGATGCTACACAGGAACCCCATATCACCCCGCACCCCCCTCCTCCTTCCCTCCGCATCCTCCTCCTCCTCCTCCTCCTCCTCCTCTGTTGCAGGCGCATCCTCCTCCAGGCAGGTCAGGTCAGGCGAGCTGGTTGTCCTCATGTAGCCCAGGGAGTGGTGTCCTCAGCTCGGGCTGCCGCTGCAGGGGTCGGCGAGGACCAGGCGTGGAGCTCTGAGGCTCTCTGCCGCTCCAGACAGGCTCCAGACGCACTGACCTACATCAGCCTCAGACAGACTGGGAGAGAGATGGAGAGAGGGAGAGGGAGAGAGAGAGAGGAAGAGAGAGAGAGAGAGAGAGGGATGGGTTGGGGGTGGGGGTGGGGGGTGCGGAGAGACAGAGTGAGAGAGAGGATGATTGAGAGCATGGTAAGCAGGGTGGAGAGGAGGCTCGGTTTGTAAACTGTAGCATTTTTGATCAAAAAGGGAAGAGGGTGGCACGACGCGAGGGAGGGGGAGGCGGGGGAGACAGAGGGAGAGAACTAAAATAAAACTAACTCTCAACCCTCCTTGCACTGTAATAACGCTACAAAAATCCCCCTTTGTCCTCATCATTTTGCTAATCTTTATCCTCGTCTCACTTTTCCCCTTTTGCCTCTCATCCCTCCCCATGTCGCCTCCCTCATCCTCCGCCTCTCCGTCTCTCCCCCTAGCTTGATTTTCATCATATACCATCCGAAAACGTCTCTCACTGTGGGAGGATTAGTCCGTCTCTGGCTGCCTGCTTATCTGTCTGCTCTGGCGTTCGGCTGCAGAGAGTGAGGAGGAGGCGGAGGAGAGGAGCTGGAGGAAGAGGAGGAGGAGGAGGAGGAGGAGGGGGAGGAGGTGTGTGCGGTGGAGGGTTTGGCATCTCTTGCTCAGTTGTTGTGGCTGTATCAGCTCGAGTCAGCTTATTGCTAAGTGTGTTCGAGCAGCAGAGGCTCTGCAGTGCGGCAGGAGTAGAAAGGGAACATTTTGTACCGCTTTGTGTGTGTGTGTTCAGGCAGGTGCGTGTGTGTGTGGCAATTCCTTGCTCAGACTGATTGTGTCCATTCCTGCAATGCTCCGGCGGTGTGTGTCCGACTGGCTGTGTGTGATCATTACTCCCCAGCGCCAGCATCGACACTAAACACGGATCAATACCAATAGTGAGGCAGATAGATCAGGCTAGTGTTAGCGCGGCTCCCCCGGGACCTCATGTGGCAGTGTAAGTCAGTCTCTAAAGCAACATACCTCAGTCACACTAACAATGTCTTTATCCTGAGGTGAACATCTATCGGCCCTGGGGAGCTGGGAAAAAGGCGAGTGTATCAGGAGGTACAGTAAAATCCAGCTGGGTCAGTGTAGGGTCAGCGACTCACAAAGAGATTTGAAAATTGAGGATGGTCCAGGCATTCAAGGGGTTAGTTTAGTTTTTCGTCTCTAAAGCCCGTCTGATTTATTGGGAGCTGTCAGTCCTCGCGGATCATCTATGAAGGACTAACCCCTGTGTTATGGCTGTGGACATATTAAAAGAAGTGGTTCGCTGAGATTGAAGAGATCAGAGCCAATCACACAAACATCGGTGGAAAAAATCCTCCATCGTCACCTCAACAGTCACACCAGAAAGTCTTAAAAATGCCCTTTTCACACCCACACCGGCCAAATCGAGCTGTTAAATCAGTCCAAGAATCTGTCTTTTCTCCGTGAAGACACTCCAGACAGAAACAGAAAGGTAAAAATGAGAAGTTGTAGTTTTATGGGGAGGTAAAAGGGGATGTTGCCAGGCAACCAGTGGAGAGTTAGGGAAGTCTCTGCGCCCACGAAGTAGTTACAGCTTGTAACTCCTCATAATACCATAATTCTGTCAGTTTTACAATTCTGTTTGTGTCCGGATTTAGCAAGAGATAAGTGTTGATGGTGAGCTTAAGAGGTGCTGCTAGACTTATTTTCCAACTTCAGACAGTTTCCCTCTGTTTCCAGTCTTTATGCTAAGCTTAGCTAATCACTTCCTGGCTCTAGCTCCACACTTACCACACAAACATAAGAGAGGTATCAAACTTTAACTCTATAGAGTGCTTTAGGGAGGATGTATTTGTGTAGGCTAACCCTGAAGTTAGCATCACCCTTGTTCCCTCATCAAAAAGCCTATGGGATCTTTCCATTGGATTCAATCAGGCTTATGATACGAACATGTTTTGTTGAGTACAGTGAGATAATCTCAGGTAACATTTGTGATTTTCGGAGCATAAATGAAATCGCTAGAGTAAAAAGCTAATGCTAAGCTATAAATAAACTACATTGCGGGCGCATGACTGAAACATCATCACCATTAAGTGTCTTACTACACAGTTACTATCCACGTTTTCTGTAAATTGATCAATCTGAAAGTTGTAAAGTTAGAGTTAGTTATGTCCCTGACAACTTCTGTAGTCTTGTTTAGCCACTTGTTAGCAACCACTATTTTAAAGACACGTAAATGCTTTATAATTCAATCGTGGGACATTTAATGACTAATATTATGTCTTAGAACAAAACGTGTAAATATCTTCAGGCATTTATCCGAAAAAACCCATTCATAAACCCACAGACTTTGGGAGGAGGGAACTGGAAGTTCAAAAAAGCTACCTGATTTCTGGGTTTTAGGACTCATTACTACAGCACTCTATAGGCAGGAAAGCAAATACAGCCGACTATTTCTTTAAAGTTGCGCTCACTGATCTTGTTACGCCTCTGTGACACCAGAATTAATACGTGATTAAGTGATAATTTGTCCGAAATTGACTCATGTCAATGAAATCACCACAGTCAATGGATTCAATCACAGAGACATAACACATCAACTTCGATGAACTCTAACAAGAAAATGTGCCACTGACCAAACGGAAACCATCTTGACATCTTGAGCTGAGATTAGAGGGAAGGAAGAGACCTCAAAGTAAAAAATGGAGGAGCTATCAGCAGTCTTTTCAACAGCCCTGCTCTGCTAAATGACAGGCACATATGACGTATTTTTGAACTGCGAGAGAGCTGGGCTAACTACTTTACCCTTCTTCCAGTCTTTATGCTAAGCTAAGCTATATTTTTGCAGGGAATTCTTGTTTGTGTTCAGCTTTTGTAACCTTTGACATTCAACTCTTACTTATAGCACATCATTCTAAGTGTTGATCATTGAGGAAATGGAAAAAAAACACCTAAGAACACAACTGATGTTGTCTCAAATGACGAATCAAGCTTCTTTTGAGCCGATATGGACAAGAAGTTCTAAAAGTGCGGTGGACTGTTAAGTTGGAACATTTACAATCACATGACAACAGAGCAAACTCCATCTCCTGTCAAAAGCTCTGGTGCCAGCAAGTAAGTGGACATTAAGTTGAAATAGTTGAGGTGCGTTCGTCTTTGGGTCTTCATTTTGACACAATCAAAACTAGACTCAACTAACTGTATGCAAGAGGCCACTACCGAACTCCCAGAAACACCCATTCTGAGAGGAGGAAGGAACAGACTTTGCTGTGCCACATCCTGAGCACACATTATACTGATGAATTCTACCCCAAAATGTTCTCCCAGTGAGAGAATTGATGGTGAGAATCAACACAATTTTCAGAAAAACACCGGCATTTGAAAGTACTGTTGGCAGCAATAACAAAATCTGGGAGTGTACCTTTAAGAAAAATAAAATTTGAAAAAAAAAAAATGAATGACTTGTTTGAATTACCAAGTGGCAGCATGTAACCTCAATCCCCTCAAAACCAAACAATGGTGCAATTTCTTCTGGGACAGAGTGAAAGAGCTCTCGGTTCATTCCATATGAAATGTAAACCATCCACTTAAATCTCAAAAATCAAGAGCAGCTTGCGAGACAGCACCCGTCCATACTGCAGCTTATGTATGTGTGTGTCTAACTGGTATGGCGAGGAACGTGTTGCTCATTTCACATGGCACACTCCCTGCTGCCTGATTATGGGTGAAACTCTGGGCTGCTAAGTCAGTCCAGATAGAGACAGATAGAGATGTCACTGTCTCGACCTCTTTCTCATTTCTGCTGGAGAGGAAAGTTATCAGGTCCAGATGCAAAAGGAAAGTGGGTCACCACGCTAAACATGTGCCAGACCCTATACTTCCCCATATGTACAGGGACCCACTGCTTACACTAGTGCACATATGTACACTTGCCAAGTCAGACCGTTTTCTTCCCCATCTCCCAAAATAGCACAGAGCGGACTTGGAGTGAGTGTGTATGTGTTTGTATGGTTCCATCTGGTGTATATCTTACATCTGCACATACATCCCTGCCTGCATGCATGGTCCCAATACAGTAAATCTCACAATTTGATCATAACTACAGGGCGTGTTTCATATCAGGCTTTCAAGTTTGCCTGTTTCCCCGAAGTCTTTTGTCTTAATGTCCTTCTCGTATGACATCCAAACTAGTAGCTGCCTTAAACCCCCAGACCCTTTCATGCTGTGTCTCTGCCATTGTAAACAACAGGCAACTGACAGCGGTGGAGGAGCGTGGTTTGGCCCACAGATCTTTTTAATGGGGAGTTTACAGGCGAACAAGCAGAGGGAGTTTAGTGTTTCTGTGCTCCAGAGGTCAGGAGGAATCTGCTGGGACAGGGCCAGCTGCGTTTCAGGGGGATTCAGCATGTGAAGCTCTAGAAAAGGAGCTACAGTATATCACCAGAATGGCTCAAATAGCCTCAGGCAGAGGACTATTTATGTGCATAGATGTATTTAGGGCCAAGAGTGCTCCGTCAAATCCCTCACAGAGTTTTCCAAGTATTTCTCAGCGTGACCTTTTTCTGAGAACAAAAATGCTGTGGTACCAGTTCAAAATCCATGACACACTTTTTCTTCCATCCTGTTGCCTTCAGCTTCTTCTCCTGGCTTAACAAGTTACGAAAAGTGACAAATTACACTGCTGAAAGCGCCATGGAATAACAGCAATACCTCGATGAAGCCAGAGCATGTAAACACTCGGGTGCAGACAAACACACACCAATGGGCCGGCCGGGATGGGTAATATGATTGGACTGGACAGCAAGTGTCAACCCATGGGGCAAATCAGCTGTGTTATGATGCGTAATCGGTCGGCTGTCTGGGGGAGGTGTGCGTGCGTGTGTGTTTGTGTGTATGTCACGCTGCCACACTTGCGGGTCATTCCCGAGCAATGCCCAGGGTGCATTGCATTGATTAGCGTCTGAGTGTTGGTCACATCTTGAGCTGACGATGTAGCAGCATTGCAGCCTTGACAGGGGAACCCTTAGAGAGGCAGCCTGTTGTTGATTCCTATGTGCTCGCTCCCCTCGTGTGTGTGTGTGTGTGTGTGTGTGTGTGTGAGTCCAGAGCCATATATGTAAACTTGCTTTCGAATAAAGCATCATTCTGGTTTGTTACAATTTGGGTCAAACAGTAGTGAGACAGTGTTGGGGAAGCTGGAGCTAATGTGGCTTCAAGCTAAATTCAGTAGAGGTAGTTAAGCTGCAACAATACTCAACTTTTGTTGGAAATATGTCTTCGTCATCCTGGAGTCAGAGTCATGGTTGGAACCACTGTAAATCACCTCTGTACTGCATTCCCTGTCATCAAACTGACCTCTTTTAGTCTCAGAGGATGTGTGCAGTCCCACTCACTTGGCTCCAGTCCTGGTGCCCATTCCAGCACAGCTTCCCACCAGCATTTCCTGCTAGGTCCTCCTGCACCGGGCCCAAAAACCCTCTCCTACTGGTGTCCTGTGCTTGCAGTGAAACATTACGTGATTTTGAAAACAGCTATGCTAAGGCTAAATGTAGTTAAACTTGTAGCATTGCCAGTCGTAGCATCACCGGTGGTAGCATCATTACTCCCCAAGACTGTTGTCAGGTGATCAGACAGGCTTTAAACAAGTTCAAAACAAGTTGAAGTCGGTCTATTACCTGTGATGGATGTTTAAAACTGACAGTTGGTTAATACTTTTACAGCTGCCTTTGTTTTCTCTTCCAAATAAGTTGAGCTAAGCTGAAGTTTTGATATACACCTACTTTATTGTCTGACTTATTATCGCGTTGCTGTTATTACAGATGGGAATGACGGGCAAAACTTCAAGTCCCAAGTTGTTTCGACCTGCATATGTCCTTTTAAGCAGTGTTTTTCAGTCCTGTTCCTGGTGGCCCCGTGCCCTGCATGTTTAAACACTCCTAATTCAAACGATCTGCTCGTCATCAGTCTCTGCTGAGGGCTGATAACAACCCATTCATTTGAACCAAGTGTGTTGGAGCAGGGATGCATCTAAAAGGTCAGGGGTCCCTCAGGAACAGGATTGAGAAACGCTGCTTGAAAGTTTCAGGCCGACTCTTCAAAATATTAATTCTATTCTGCCTTTTATTCCAGTGATGATAATAGAACTTTTTCTAAAAATGTGAAAGAAAATACGGCTCTAAAAAATTTCACTTAAATGTGTAATATGTAAGATTTTCAGTTTAAAACATTCAACAATCAACTAAAAGCATCACCAGAATAAGCAGTACAGAAATAACAGTTTTGATGTTATGTCAAAGACGTCTTTGTATGGTGCCGCAGAGATATCTTATGAGGTTAGCAAGCTAACCAGCTAGCCCCTTGCCACATTGTACCTTAAGAGGTGATTGCCAGTGTAATACAGCCACTAGCTACTTGGTTAACTGAGCTTACCAGCTAAAGACAGCCACAGTTAGCAGCAGTTAGCGGTTAGCCTGGTGATTTGTTGCCCTCTATTTCCTTGGAGTGTTATTTTAACAGGTTGCCGGTTCTTACGAATTGCACCTTTAATATTTTTGTTCCATCAAGTCATATACTTTTTCAGCTTTTGGGCCACTCGTTTTGTTTCAAGACCAAAATATTAGAAAACATCAGTTTCATAAAAGCACTAAACAGCTTGTTAAAGCTGATATTTCTCCTCCCTCAGCTTTTGGCTTACTTTCAGAAAGCACCGAGGGAACAGCAGACTTCTGCTCATTAGTTTGACCACTGCAGTGCTGTGTGTGTGAGGTGCTGAAATCCAACAATTGCCAACATGAGCAAAACAGTGGGGAGTGAGTCTATCTGTTTGTTACACAACACTGAGTCAACGGTGTGGAGCTGTATGTACAGTAACAGCAGAGTGTTGGCACACAGAGAGAACAGGTGGAATAAACACTTTTCTCATGACAATTTACATATATGAGCACTTGTGTGTGTGTGTTTGAAGGCGTAGGAGCCAAACCAGTTGACGTTGGCCCAGACTGACCGAACAGTAATATTAATACCATAACGACACAGAGGCCTCCGGGGATTCCACGAATAGAAACTTTGGAGAGGAGGAGGAGACAGGGAGAAGAAGGATCAGACGAGGGAAAAGAAAATGGGTTGTCTGTGTTTGTCACCCACATATGTGTGTATGTGTGTGTGTGTTTCCATCGCTTCAGAACAGCACATTCTAGTTTGTGCCTGCGTACTTTACACTTGCTGAATGTTTCTGCGTGTCAGACTCTTCTCCCCAGGCTCTTTGTTGCTTTTATAGCCCAGGCGGTCTTATCTAACCAGGTCTCCTGAGACAACCAGAGACAGAGAGAGCGGAGAGGCTGCAGACTGTAGAGTGCATGCAGGGGAAGTGGAAGAAATGAAAGTCATATCAACAGAGCTGCTCCACGCTGCAGAAACATCCATCCTAATGAGTCACACAGTCTACCTTGAGTTTTAAAATATGAGTTTATTCTTAGAAGAAGCAGTAATCTTGACAGCTGAGTAAGTCTAACGCAGGATTTGCCTTAATGACACAGATTTTCCCTTTTTTTCTCAACACATCACTGCTAGTTCGTTGCTTTTATAACAAGCGGGAACAGGTTCACAGGGAAAAATGAGCCAAGTTAGTCAGTCATTTTTAAAAGAGGGGAATTCTCAGACGTGGCAATTTCTCTCGTGTTTATGTGGACTTGTTGGAAAGTGACCAATCGGCTTGAAGCTAACTCTCCACCTGTGTTGCTGCCAACACAGCGGTAGCTCATTAAAAAAAGCTGCTTATGCAAAATGGCCTGGTCACACACAGGTGAGAATGGATCCCTGGGGCAGTCCTTGTGCTGTTGAGTCAGTACAGAGGAAGATGTTGTTAAATCCACTGTAAAAAGTAAAGTCCTGGTCAGAAATGATCATTTAGTAAGTATTGACATGAGCATTAGTGCTAATTAACATAAACACATGATGAACCGAACCACATGAACCGGTTGTGGCCTTAAAGGGGCAATACATAAAATGTTTTAGTTGAAAACATTTAAAAATGTACTCAAATTATCAACAGAGTGTGAAGAAATAACCTTTGACATTATGTCAGAGACTATATATTGTGTTGCACAGATATCTATTAAAGTTAGCATGCTTACCAGCTAGCACCTAGCCACTTGAGGTAATAGTCTGACCAACACTCCCCAAGTGCTCTGAGCTCCCAGTCCGGGCAGAGTCCGCTGATGCGACCGCTAGCTGCACAGTTAACTGAGCTTACCAGCTAATGGCAGCAACAGTTAGCGGTTACTCTGGTGATATTGAGCCCCCTATTTGTTTGGAGTAAGAGTGTGAAAGGTGACCAATCCTTACATATTGCATCCTTAGTTCAAAGTTATATCTTTAACATAATTAGTGTGCAGGCCTAAAGAGATGGAAGTTGACTTACAGTAACACGCAAGCACACAGATCACATATAACACATTGTAGTGGTGACAACTCCCACAACACCTGTAGGGTAATTACTCTCTTCGTCATGCACCTTGGATGTACAGTAACTAAACTAGAAATACCTGCTCTGATAATACTACTACTGATAACAGTTTGTAGTGTCACGCTTGTGCATTTGACTATTTACTTTAGCTCATAAGTGTTAAAGTGGGGTAGCATTGCGACATGGGAAATGTTAAACTGGTACCTGAGGCTTAAAATTACCGTTTGGTAGACAGAGGTAACACAGGAGATAGGATCCATACTTTGCTATCCTGATCCTGATGTGGAAGAAGTTTTTGCTACTTTCCAGAATAGAAAAATCCTGCTTTAAAGTGCGCTGCTGTGGAGCTTTTTGGCGTCTGATAGGCCCTCAAACTGAACCTCCTGGTTTGTATGTCTCCTTCTCACTGGTGTCTTTAGCAACATACCCAGACCAACACTGCCCCTTGGGTCTTCTTGCTCTCTACCCCTCATTTCAGTCATAATTTGGCCTACTGCAGATACATGTAAACATTTCAAGAGTCTCTGCATTAGAAAATACTGGCTTCAAAAATGCTGATATAGGCCTACACTTATGCAAGACTGTGGCTCATGTTGTTCAGTTTCGTGTCACTGCCTCTATAGTGGAACTGTCCCTTCATTGTCCCTCCCTGGAACTTCCCCTTGCTCTAAGAAAAGTTAGATCAGGACTGTGACCATTTGGGACGTACATGTTTTGGCAGTGTAAGGCCATGAGTGTGTCTGTTGTGGGGACAGTGAGTTCACTGCAGGATTAATCAGACAGCTATCACATGCATACGACTCTAAATATCTGCATGTTTCATTCACGCTGAGATGCACATTTATGTTAATGCCACACTACTGTACCACAGTGTTGCCTCAGCATCACATTACTGGAGCGTGATGTTCCCTGCTCCAGGGCCAAACTCTCTGACTGTGTGTGTGTGTGTGTGTGTGTCTGTGTGTGTGTGTATGTGTACGTGTGTGTGTGTCTGTTCTCCAAATCTGTTTGCAAACTGCTGAGTACAAGCCAGGGAGTGGGTTCACACTGGATTAGCTCTGAGTTGGCTAAACACCAGATAGCAGAGATAACAGTGTTTGTATGTGCAAGTGTGTGTGTGTGTGTGTGTGTGTGTGTGTTGTAGAAGGGCGGGGGGCAGCTGATATCAGCAGGAATAGAGGGAAACACTGATAAGGCTTTTTCAGGATCTGCACTTCTAATGGTCATGACGGTTTGATGCTAACGAACAGGCCTGATGTTTATTGACCATTATTGGGAAATCTTGTTTACAGAAAGCAAAGGAGCAGGAAGGAGAGGATAAGGAAGGAAGGAGGGATAGGGGAGACAGAAAGGAATGAAGAAAGAAAGAAAGAAAGAAAGAAAGAAAGAAAGAAAGAAAGAAAGAAAGAAAGAAAGAAAGAAAGAAAGAAAACAACAGGATAACAGAAAAGAAGAAAGAATGAAAAAGGATGGAAAGCGTAGCAAAGGGAAAGAAAAATAAAGGAGGAAGGAAAAAAAGAAAGAAAGAAAGAAAAGAAAGAAAGAAAGAAAGAAAGAAAGAAAGAAAGAAAGAAAGAAAGAAAGAAAGAAAGACAGAAAGAAAGACTAATTTAAGTAAAGGAAGATGGACGAGTGAGAGGAAAACACAAAGAAGGACACAAGTGAATAATCAAGTAAGGAAAGAAGGGAGAAGGGAGGGAAGCGAGGCAGAAAAGAATAAGTTTAAGGATGGAAAACAGAAAAAAGTCAATGAACAGGAAACAGAGCCTCAGTTCCTTCACAGATTTTTCCTCCCTCTTCTTCTTCCTCCCACCAGCTGGAGAGAAACCCAGTGGGAGGAAGCCGTCATCTTCACTTTCCCTCCTTTGTCCTTCCTCTCTTTCACCTTTCCTCCATCTTTTCTCCCCAGAATTAAACCCATCAAGATGAGGCTTTATCTCCTCTTTTCGTAGGAGGGGAAGGTGAATCTATAAAGGCTTCGCCTGTTCCCCAGCCGATCGATTGATGTTGAAGTGTTTAACTCACAAAGGGCTGCATAAACGGCTCAGCGGCTCGTGGTTTATGCAGAACGCCAGGCAAATCTTTTACAGGACTCCATTGATGTTGCTTGTTTTACCTGAGAAATAAGACACTAATCCCCTTGATGTGTGCACCAAACGGAGAGGAGGTGATATCTGTGGGGGCGAGAGGGGCGGACCTCCTGTCTGTCACCTCTACACACAACAAACAGAGCTGTCTCTGCTTCCACTCACAGCCAAGCTGCATGAACCAGAGAGAGCAGTGCCAATAGATCTCCTGTAAAGGCTCCAGTGCTGGAGCAGGAAAAACAGCTCTTTCAGAAAGCCAACACGGAGCTGTAAACCATCCGCACTGACATGAATTATGGGACAGAATTTAAGGCGCTATTACTTTAAACAAACAGGAGCATCTCTAAGAGGATTAGCTGCCTCTTTGGCCTGTTAAGCCGACATTATATTTTCTCTATCCATGAGGGTGTACGTGAAGGCTCTGTGAGGACATGCGCTTACCTCGTTTAGCTCCAATTCTGCATTGACTTGACACTACAACAACCAAAAGAATATGAGGAACATGTCCATGTCCTCAACTTGTGTCCGCAGTCGTCCATGGAGGTGTCAATTTTGGGAGTATAAGGGTACAGTCACAAATCACATGAAGACATTTTCGTTTTCGCTTCATGTGAAGTCTGACTTTCCTTACTGCACCACAAGTAATCTGTTACAGTACACACGTTTACTTTAATATGAAATCTGCTGCATTGCATTATGGCACGAAAGTCATTTGGGGGTTGTTTTCCCACTTAAAGCAGACCAAAGGGTCTCTGAAAGTACATCCAAGGAGCTTTTCCAGGAAAAGAGAAGCCATTTCAGGAACTCAGGAAGCCTATCTGCATTTCAAGAAAAAGGGTTTACCAGGATTAAAATCTGGTTCCCGGGCCACAGATACAGGCCAGAAAAGGCTCTGCTCTGGATGTAGTACTTTCTGATGGATGAGGAACTATTGGGGCAGAGTTTGCAGTGTCTCTCACAAGTCAAACACAAACACAAAGTCCTGATTAGCTGATTAGCTTGGCTCTAAACCTCTGAATCATAATCTAAATCTCCCATTTGTTCAGCGACTATTTGTTTGTGTGTGTGCGTGTGCATGTGTGTCTGTTTGTATCCTTTGGTGCCTATTTTCATCAGCTGGAGAAACAGTCAACCAATCGTCCTCCCATTTAGCTGAATCCTATTTTATAACATACCTCGTCTTTTATGCATTTTGTGTTCTATACAGTACATGAACAATTTTGCATTTGGCAGTTTAATACTTTTTTTTTTTTTACAATTTGTTTTATTGTGATCACAAGAATGACAAAACAATCGTTTTATGATCATGAGAAAACCCATGGGAAATGATTCACACGTGGCCTTTACAGCTTCCTGTAAGATGCAGATGGTGACCTGGCCTTTTGTGCCATTTACACAAAATCTACTGTTGTGGCCTCCTAAAGGTTCCCTGAGAAGTTATAAGCTTCTTGCACACTAATGCTGTGTTTCTGTGAGTGGCTCCCTGCTTTGTTTATCTCATGAAGACGCACATGCTCGCTGTAGACGCTGTGCATTTTGTTGAGTGGCGCTGAATGTAAACCTTTGTTTTTGAACATCTTCTTATAATATTCTGTTTTGCTTCCAGTAACATGGCTAGAAAACGGTCCGACGTCAGGTTAAAAAGAGCCAGTGGTTTCAGGCTTGCCAAAGTCTTAAACAGTGGTCTCTCACTTAGAAGCCGACCTTGAAAACGTCCTGATGTTTGTTAAAAATAGCCAGTGGTTTCTTGCTTACAAATCTTGCTACACTGTCTTGAACAGTGGTGTCTCTCACTTGGAAGCCAAATTGTGAAAACAAAGTACTCATCTTAAAAACAGAGAAAGGTTCAGCTTAACATTCTTCAGGTAACAATGTATTTTGTGATGACGTCCACTGGAAATATAGTTTTGAAGCTTCCAAGGGTATCTGAAATTGTACTTTGTGTCTTTGTCACCTTCAGACACACACACACACACACACACACACACACAAACACTCATCTTTATGTGTGAGAGGGGTAAAAGAGAACGCTTGAGTCTCAACCAAATCCCTAAAAGCTGTCATTGACTTCAAACACTGTGGATTCTTCACAGTGGAGTGCTTCTGCCGAGTGACAGAGCTGTCTGTCTGTACTTTTCTATAGGATCCTTTTGATATGGCCTCTGCAGCCCAGACCTTGCGCTCTATAAGGTATCTGAAAGAAATAAGCTCGGAATCCCAAAGTGTACTTTACATACAAAAACAAGTTGTCCCTTCTCCTCTTAATACACAGCTGAAGCCACTGCTGCAGTTACATCAACACCATACTCTGCGGACAACATTTAACGAATTCTTTAAGATGTGAAAACATATATTATTGAATGTTGAATATTCAAACAGGAGGAAGACAAACACAGCTGTATGTACACTACATATCAATGTACAGAATGATCATTTACCAATTTAAACAGCGTATTAATTTTCATGAAGCATGTGTAATTTATGAGTGGTGTGGGATTGCTGTATCTATCAGTGTCAGAGTGACATGTGTGGGGTGATAATCTATTCTGTGACCCAAATTTATGTGTTGAAAGGCTACAAACCGCACTCCAGCCCTCCCATCCGATTTCACAGCTCATCACTGTCAGGACGATATACTGCGTGTGTGTGTGTGTGTGTTTGAGTTGTGTGTGATTGAGGGAAAGAGTATGATGAAAGGAATGTGTTATCCATCTTATCCAGAGGAGATGTTTTGAAAGGAACTCTGTTATTAATAAATTCATGAGATCCAAAAGAAAAAGGAACATTCTGCGGCTTTGCAGAAATAAAGGGAGAGGGGAAAAAAAAAATTGCTCCTTGTTAGCATTCTTACAGACGCTGCCTGCGCTAGGAGCTACGTCCTCAATGAGAGACATATTATCTCTGGTCAGCTTTCCTATCTATTATTCACAGCTCTGTGAGAAACACTGGTGGCGAGATCAACAGCAGTCACTTACAATATATCCCGGAGCAACGGCATCCTATTCATGTGCAAAAGAAACCTTAATAACCACGGCTGAAGATAGTGGAGAGGCTGCGAAGTTGGCAAAAGCTCGTGGAGGAGAAGGGCTTTGATTTTCAGGGCCGGTATGGATTCAACGCAAACTAGATTAAGCAAAAGAATAGTGCGTTTATGATGTATTATTCAAAAGCAGGTAATGTATGGGCGTTGTGTACTGGAGATGTTCAATAAAAGAGAATAAGAGAATGTTGTTTGTCCTTTGGGTGGAATATATATATATATATATATTGTCTATTTTAATCTACAGCTGACTTTACAGACAACAAACAACTTCTGCAGCTTATTGCTTTATTGAAATCTCCCAACCTGCAGGACACACAGAGGCACGCCCGTCGCATATGCATACACGGTGTCCGCAGATTGAGGATCCCGCGTCTGAAATGTTAATAAATTCAAGAGGAAATTGCTTTGTGTTTATCTGTAATATGACAAAACACCTTGACTTGGATCCCTGGCGCATGTTATAAGCTCACAAACACACAAATGCCATTTCAAATGCTAATTCCCCATTGTGTAGGGGCTTATTAGATAATATGGGAACGCAATATGTGCCGTCCATGTGGACAATGAAATGTGTGGTTTGATGCTGACAAACTCATCTTTTTGTCATATTGAATATTATATCATGAGGAAGTGGCCGTCTTCTAAAGATGCAATCACTTTGTGTATAAATAAAGGATGTGCTGTGATCATGTTTGATACTCTGCTGATAAAAAAAATTGTCAATAAAGTCACATTTTGCAGAAAAAAACATCCAGATGAACTGTTGGTTTGTGTACAGCGTCAACCATATGTGCTTTGTAAAGCTGCATTTCTAAATCTGGTTCTATGGAAACACATGCAGCTTTGAGTGCTGTCCTGGCAGGCACAGAATATTTAACAAGCCAAATAGCCTTGCTTTTTTTTTTCTTTTGCTTTTTAGGTACTCGGCTGCTGTCTGTTGCTATGCAACCGCATCCTCCAAATTGTCAGGTTCAGGGCCACATTCCCCTCCTTTTCCTCCTCCTTTTCCTAAAAAAAAAAAAAAAAAAAAAAACGGCAGAGGGAAAGGTACTTTGTACATGAGCTGAGGCGCGCATGGAGCAGCACCACCCTCAGGATTCCTCATTTAAATAAATCCCAATATTTTAATATTTGAGTTCTCCTCACGTATTAGGATTTTCAAGAGCCGTGTTGTGTTTTTTTTAGCGGCTCACCTTTGTTCAGCACACACCCCTTTCGTTCTGCATTCATTCATTCGCTCCGCGCAATTCCTCCTCTTGTTCTCCCCCTTTTTTCTGCTCGGTTCTTTTCATCAAAAATCACTCTCCCTCACTCTGCTCGTCTTTGTTTGTCTCCTCACACACACACACACACACACACACACACACACACACACACACACACACACACACACACACCTCTCTTCCTACCCGTGCACATACTGTATGTCTGTGAGGCAGACTGTCTCTATAATTGGGTTATTCTTCTCCTCACCGGTCTGATGCACTGAGACACACGTGTGCTCGCGCACACGCGGACACACAACGCGCACACACACCCGAGTTTGATATGTGGAGACATTTTTCGTACAGATTGTTGCTGAGGTAGGAGAAGCGCACCCATGCATGTGTTTCATTTAGGCCTATGAGGGAGTGCGGGGCCGGCGCTGTGATTGGATCCACGAGTTGATATCAAAAACGACAACGTGGACGGCTACAGAAGTCCTCTGATCGATGTACGAGCGGCCCGTTCTGCATGTACAACATCGCCTTTACAGGAGTGTATTCAGTTCTGATCACGCAGCGGAACCTTGAAACCCTTCCAAACAAATCAACCCAATATATCTGACAGCAGATCGTACAGTATGTGTTTTCTTCAGAGCCAGGGAACACAAACACGTATGGACAGATGCACATGGGAATACAGTGATGATGAAAGGGCACATTTTCACAAGGTATCGTGAAGAGGGCACTCGCATGCAACCCCTACCCCCCATCTGCGTCTCGCTGCCCCTCTCCGTGTCGCTCTCCCACCAACCTGTATCTCAGTGAGGTGACCCTGCTTTAATGTGTGTTGAAAAGGTCGCTCCGGTCCTGTCCACTGATTCAGAAAGGCCCTCCTAGGCCTGTATGCATGGCTGAGCTTCAGTGTAATACCTCCAGACACCGGGGACATTCACTGTTTACACCACTGACACCCCTCTCACACACACACACACACACACACACACACACACACACACACACACACACACACACACACACACACACACACACACACACACAAACACACACACACACACACAGAGGAGTGAAAAAGAAAACAACACAAAACACAAAATCAAAGGCAATAGCACGCCTGAGTGGGTGTCAAATCTAACCGCTCGGGGATTTGAACCTGTTTGAAATCATCCTGACACAGTAAACTGCGCTGTGTGACGGACCATCCTTTACACTCGCGTTTTCGGTTAATGAGGGAAAAGAGAGAGGAAAATAGGGCAACTGCAACTGAGCCAAAATGTGATTCCGGGTGCCAACAAAGTGTACACATTATGGCGAGGGAAAAAGAAGAAGAAGAAAAAAAGATCCCAGCCAGCATTTGATGCACGGCAGCGGACTGTACAGGGAGGTGGCCAAGTCCAACCCATTAGGTTTGTGTGATGTTCACACAACCAGAACCGATTTGAAAACTGTTTTAAAATCGTAACTCCGAGACATTTAGCTCCTGATTTGACGCGGCGATGCAGGCAGTATGGACGCCTATAGACTTTTCCTAAACTTACTTGTATTTACAGCTCACTGCTACATCCACATCCACAATTATGTTCCCCATCTTTGAAATCCTGCTTTGATTTGCCCCTCTCCTGTGTCTCAGTAACTGTGCCACAGAGTGCACATGCCACGTCCGTGTCCTGTGGCTTTGATGGTGGCTGTACAGTGCACCGAGAGCATTAGTATGTATTAGCTGGCAGATGGGCCTCAGTGCTCCCCTGGCGCTCCCTGTAATGATGAGCCATGTTCCTGTTTATCAGACAGGACACACTCAACTCTCCCCTCATCTGCTTTTGTCTCAATCACCCATCCCTCTTCCTTCTGTCTTTATCTTTCTTCCCCTACGACGCGTCCGTCTTCCTCTCCCTACATGCCACACACACCGTCTCTCTTTCTTCGGTGTGTCCCTCCGGTACTCGTGGCCCCAAAGGAGCGTCTACGTCTTTACCTTCAAACTCAATCATCAAGTGTGCGTGTGCACGTGCAGCCGTCAGATGCAGCTATGACAGCTCTGCAGAGCGCTGAGGGGAAGCCAGGACTGCACTGACAACACGGTGCGCTGCGTTAATTATCGCCCCCTCTTGATGCGGCGCGCCAATTTCTGTCCCCTAAGGTAAGTCACACAGTCCTTACAGTTGTGTAACACAGATGGCTGACTTGCAGCATAAAAAAATACAGTGAAGATACATGTAAGTGTGATAGCTTTGCTGGCTTACGCATGATGTTACTGTGTTAAACTTCACACACCAGAGTGACACATTTCACCTGGACACCTGGACTCACTTGGACTAAATAACTTGTGGTCTTCAAAATGAAAAGCTGAAGTCAAAAGCGAACAAATGCACTGTTGGGGTTTTGCCAGTACAACCTTACCTAGTCTGGTAGGACCAGTAGCTTTAGGTGGCTAATTTTATCCAGTGTGAACAAACTTTATAGATAGATGGATCCCCACCAACTTCCACAAAGTGCTTTGCTAGTCTTCCTGGGTTCCATGTAAAAACAACAACAACTACATTAGCACTCAGTAGAGCGCATACCTCCACCACTCATAGCTTCCAGACACCTAAATATTGTTACAAACAAACAAACAAACAACGCCTTACATTGCAATGTTAAAGAAAGTGAGAAAGTAATCCTGGATATGTCTCGTTATCTGAATCTGTGCCAGAAGTAAATTGGGTCCAAGTTTCTCGGAAATCTGTTCAGAAGTTTTTGTGTAATCCTGACGACAAACCAAACAACCAACCTGTACTTATCTTTCTGATTTCTTCAACCTTCATACCGACCCTACTTAAATGTTGTTTGTAATGTGTTGCATGATGACCCTGATGAAAGCCACAAGGCGAAACATGTTGGTCGAACAACAAAGCTGCTCTACTGTCACACTACTTGTTGCTCTTCTCCATGCACCATGGGAGTAAGTGAAGTTGAGCCAGAAACCCCGACTCTGCTTCAACAATTTAAAATCTCACAGTATCAATAAAAGAATAAAAAAATAACCTGTAACTGAAACTGGAACAAAGCTCTTAAAAACACACCACAGTAAGCAAAATAATAAAAATGACACATTTTGCTTCTGTTCTTTCCTGTGGCGAGGCCTTGTCATAATAATACTCTTCAAAGTGGTGGAAAACACCTCTGCTTTCCATCGTCCTAACCTGTCTGGTGTTTTTTTTTAAATCAAGACAACTGTGTTATTGGCAAAAGAACTAGCTTCAGGCTACTCAAACATTTGTGTCACTATATGTGTCATATTTAAACATGTGGCCATTTTCCTATAT
Organism: Pagrus major; assembly: GCF_040436345.1. Classification (NCBI taxonomy): domain Eukaryota; kingdom Metazoa; phylum Chordata; class Actinopteri; order Spariformes; family Sparidae; genus Pagrus; species Pagrus major. The sequence continues at coordinate 15,715,716 of NC_133217.1, forward strand.
ATGTCCTGCACAGTAAGAGTGTGTATTTGTGTATACATACATGCGTGCCATAATCATACTCTCCCTCATGTCACGCAAAACGACACATCAACATCTAGCACACTGCACCCCCCCCCCCCCACACACACACACACACACCCCACACCCCACACACACACACACATTTTCTCACCCTTCACCCTCTTGACCCCCATGAGCAAACTACTCTGCAGGTTTACCACCCTCCCCCCGCTCTGAGCGATGGGTAAACACCCCGGCTTTGAGTGATTATCCAGAGAATATCCTGACATGCTTCCCCAGGCTACGCTTGAGACGAGCCACAGAGCTGCTGAACCCTTAGCCTGTACCTTCCCTCCACAACACACACACGCACACACACACACACACACACAGCACCCTCAGGCCTCTCGCTTCTAACCGCCAGCCTTGTTTACAGGAGCCAGGAAGTGGCCCGGTAACAAGTGTGTAACGGCACCACAACAATCCTCGGCAACAAAGCAGGGAATTGTAGACAGTGGGGAATACAGAGACAGTCGATTATGACAGCAGAGCTAAATTAGCATCATACTGGGACAGATGGTGGATGTAGCTGCGGGTTGAAACATATGGACATGCAAACTCGCAACGATTGGCCATCAATTCAAACACAACCTGTGCCACGCTTCCAGCTTGTACACAAGGGCCTACACACACATATGCACGCAGGCACGCGCATAAAAACACATACACACAAAGTTGCCGTCTGTCACTGCAGTTACGAGCGCCTTAGGGCTCGAGAAACGCTGGGTGGACAGATGATGCAATAATGTCATATTATGGATCAGAGTAATAAATGTAGGCCATATAGGCTGATATCTCTGTTTCTACTGTGTAAAACACACGCCAAGAGAGTATTAGCAGCCGTGTGAGTGGAATTACATGTGATATATATGTGACAGTAATCTTGAACAATCTGAGGAATGAAATGGGAGAAATGTGATTCTCCTTTGAAGCTCCGAGACTAGTTCCATTTTTATAATTGAGATCTTTCCTTCCCCTCTTTCTACCCTTTTCTCATTGTTCTTCCTCAATTCTCCTCCTCTCTTTTGATAAAGTGTAATTGAGGGGAAGTGATCATAATCTATGGGTGTCCGTGTGATTGACACAAACGCATTTAACCCCAGCCCAGCCCCATACCACTTCTCACAAACACACACACACCATTGAACACACAGGACCTATATATGTCACAGCGATTGAGCACCTTCAACATATATAGAGGAAAAAGAGCGAGGTGGAAGCTAATGCGAGGCGGTCCTCGTGGGGGGTGCGATGCATTTGGCATCTATACGTAGCGGAGCTAAACGGCAGGGATGCTGAGAATTCATGTGTGCGTGCGCGGCAGCTAGAGCCAACACGCCTGGGCCTCTTGCTGGGGAGCTGAGGATGACGTGTTAGCCCGAGGCCTAGAAGATGGGGTGGTGCTTGGGCCTAGTGGCCCTCAACGTCTCATCACACACTTCCACACGGCAGTGGAAGAGATCTGACATTTCTCACAGCGCTTCAGGTATCTGGATACGTCAGAATCCGCACTAACAGCCGTGACATGTACATGACAAGAAGTGGGTGTTGGCTGATAGATGAAAGAATGGGAACAGGGGATGTAGGGGAGGATAAACCCAGAAAAAACTGGGTTTACTTGGCTTCTTACATGCAGGATGAGATTTTTACCAAGCTTTAAAGTGCTGTTATAAAACCTCATGACCTAAATTAAAACAATACATCAAAGTAAGAGGCCCTAATGGTAACGGAAAGTGGTATTAATATCTGATGCATGTTATATAAAGATGTCTTGGGGGTGAAATATGTCTTCTGTTTTAAATGTATAGTAGATTTTTATCCATATAATTATGACTTAATGAAGGTTACAGTTCATGCACCTTTTTATTTAAAGGTTCAGTTCAGCTAAATCTAAAAAAATACAGTGTAGATTTTCATATTTACAGAAAAAATGCATCTTAAATGGGGTCGGTTTGTTTAGAGGATTGCCCACACTTTTTCCCTTTGAGTGTCAAGACTGAAACCTATTGGTAGGTCATGGGCCAAAAGAAACACCTATTGTATTGTATTGTATTGTATTGTATTGTATTGTTAAGATGCAAAATGCTACTAGGATCCTAAGTTCCCTCAGCTGACTAACTTTCTGCATAAAGTGTAACTCCACCCACTGTGCTTTGGTTACATATTCAAAACTAATTAGAGCAAACTCATTTTGATTTTTTGTATTCAAAGAACATTCTTTACCTTTGGGCAACCCTGCTTTAAAGCAAGTGTAAAGCAAGAGTTCCTCTGTCACTTGATTTATGCACCTCTCTAAAAATCGACAATTCAACAAGCAAGCACACAGCGATCATCTATTGACAAGGTGTGTGGAGGTGGAGGTGAGAAGGTAAGCAGGGTTTCAACTTTTTAATTCTTTCTTTATATTGATGTTTTGACAGTTAAGTCCAATCACAGTTTACATGTGCACCCATAGGTGGAAATCACGGGGGGGGGGGACAGAGGGGACAGGGGGTCCAGACCCCCCTTCCCAGGAAAAAGGGAGATTTGTCCCCATAATAACCTTTAAAAGTGAAAACATATCATTTGAAATTATATAATAATATGCATTGAAAACACTAATAAAAGATGCCAAAAGATGTGTTTTTAAGTTTCTAAAGGGTGGTTCCCCCCATTACATGCCTCACAGTGGTTTGGTCCACTGCCAAACAACCTGCACCTCACACACCTGTCTCTGTGGAGCATCTCTGAGCGTGCTGGTGGTGCTGGCGGACCATTGCAAGTAGATATTTTGCAAAAGTTTTAGTTTAAAGCACAAAAATGCTTGGTTTGGTTAGAAAAACTGTGTCTTGATTGAAATAACTCCCTGTTTCAGTCGACACAAACAGGCTGTAGATCACCTGAGGTCTCGTTAAAAACAGCTGGTTTTGTCGCCACAAACACAGCTTGAAAATGTCCTGTGTTGTCCTTAAAAATATTCAAGGGTGTCACGTTTACAAATGTCGTGTACTCTATGACGTGCAGAAAATATAACTGCTGAGATTTTTTCCTGGCGACTGGACTGAAAGATATGTCTGACAATATAATTTACTTCTACACAATTACAGTTACGACAGCATCTTGTTCTGCCTGTTACTGTTGAACAGGCAGAACATTTGGATCCAAGCCAAAATATTGGTACTTTTAACACGTTGGTACAACCCTGAAGCTACTGATCGTTCCTTACACAGTATAGTTTAATTATAGGCCTGGTATCAGCGTTTCCTCTACATACATTTAGTATAACACTACTTTTGCCGGCACATTTGGTGTCTGCTTCAGGAATTTCTCCTGAGAATGTTTCCTGTATATTGAGGAATAATCACCAGACCTCTTTAAAAGGGCTCCATGTAACAATATATAGCAGTTTACATGTATTAATCACTTTTTTATTGGCCACATGTGAGCAGATAGTAACATGACATGAAAAATGAGACCTTCCCCGTCTCTCTCGGTTGCCTATACAAGCCTGTGGATGATTTGTACAAGTAGTTTAATGCTGCTGGACTGTAGATTTCTTTGTGAAGGGCTCAGGTTGGAAAAGATGTGACTCTACTGTATGAATGACATGTTCGTATTTTCAACTTTTAAGTGCTCCATCCCTTTTGTTTGCACAATGTTATCCCTATCTGAAATAACTTTTTAGATAAAATATATGTAACAATGGCCTTTTTATTTGGATTTTTCAGATTTTTCAGCCTTTAAATGTGTCTACTTAGTCCAGTTTAAGGTACTGGAGGTTCTGATGGCTCATGTAACAGATAATGTAGAGCTCATAAAAACAGAAAGTCAGGAAAGTCTTATACAGCCTGAGAGAATCATTCTGACTGCTGACAGGAGACTGTGAGTGCTGTAAAAATGATAGACAAGCTACTGTATGTCCATGTTTTTACTTCAGCTCCAAGTCTGACCATCCGTTTTCATAAGGTCTTTTTTTTTTCTTCTAAAAACAGATGTTAGAAGAGGGGGTGTCATTTGGAAAACACATTTGGGCCTAATTTTCATTGGCTAAGGATTATTGTCAACGCCCCATAATAATAGAACTGGTACTTAGAGTATTGCATGAAGATATTGAACATTTTCCAGACACAATGTCTCGATGACTCAGGAGAATCCACAGACCCAACGAGCAACAGCTTTCAGAGGGACCGTCTCGTCAGTAGATAGTTTTTAAAAAATTAAGTGTTCAAGTGAAATGACCCTACACTACATATGAACTGGAAAATATTCCCGAGTAAATCTAAGTGTGAAGGAGAGCGGCAGATATGAAAGGTCAAGAAACATAATGAAAAAAATTGCAGTCTATAAATAACAGCCTTCACCCAAATTCTCCTTCCACATCACCTCTAAAACTACCGGAATGCTAAAGCTCATTGGAAATGCAACGACCACTACTGAACCTACATCCAGTGCTATACTGTATATATTAAAGTTTAATGAGCATGCATTACTAGTTTGCAATGCATGCAGAGATCAAACAGACCCACAGGCACACACACGTGCACGAATTTGGCAGGCTGCTCTGGCCATGTGGGGGAAATATAAATAAAGAGATTGAGGAATCAAGGCATAAATGAGGCTCGACACTCCTTTCTCTCACAATCCATTTCCCCATTACGTAGGGGGACACCGGCCCCAAATGATCTCCCTCCGTCTCTCCCCTGGCTCAGAATAGAAGTAGACACCAGCAACAATACTCATTTACCGTCCGTCTCTCTCATACAAACAGAGATGCCGGCCGCCGTTGACCTCCCACACAAATTTGGAACTCACTCGGCTACTGAGGAAAATGAAAGATAACTCGCTTGAACCCAGTGGACAGTTTCCAATTTCATTTCAGACAGAATTTGATATCATAAACACATCCAGTTTGTTTATGAAACCAAATCCTCAGAAAAAATGTTGAAATAGAGACCAAGTAGTGGAGTAAACAGGAAAATGTATCGGTGAGAGGCAGGAGAGCCGTGGCCTGGCAGCGCTCACCCTCACAGATTATGGCTTGACATTTGGAGTCAGAGCCAGTGAAATGTCAGACGGGTTATGACAGGAATGGTGATAGGCAGATTATGACTGACCTCTGACCTGGAAGTTCGGAAAGGTCACGGCTCACTCAACCGTCTGTGAGCTGATGTGCTTGCAGATCACGGAAAGGTAACCGAGCCCGACAAGGATACTGCAGAAAGTTTGACAACATCAACATTTCAATACAGATTTTTATTCTTCCAGGTGAGGTTATATTTATGGAAATGCTGGCAGGTCGCTAAGCCTGCCCCCCTGAGTAACTGTTGCTACACCTGTGTAGAATTAAAACAGCAGGTTTACCACTCCAAATTCATAGTCATTTCAGAAAGTTAGACAAATCCGAGTTTTATATCTGGATGGGGACTCTCCATTTCATCATCTGTTGTTAGCAGATTTTATGACTTTTTCATGCCAAAAACATTAGCATCCTTTCCATTTGGTGATCCATGAGGACGACACAGAAAGGATTTCTGTTTTGCAGTGGAAAGTAACTTAGTCTTAATGTTCCAGGTATGATAAAGAACAGTGTAGGACGAGATTGTTACACCATGCTAACATAATCTTTTTCAGGCCAAGCCCCCAGTTTTCGTAGTGGCCAAACCGTGTATTTATACCGTCATGTGATGGATAAAAGACCTTTTCCCATAAGCACAACATGGAAGACCCAGGTATTTTCACAGCTGGGAAGTCAAGCTTTTTTGGCTTCAAAATGCCACAGAGCATCTTTTATAGGAATGATTGGGGCTCCGCCTCCAAGATTGTTCTCCAGCAGTAATATAACGTCCTTGGTCTAGGCGCTGAACTTATGTACTTGGACAAGCAAGACCAGAGTTTAGATTAAAGATAATTACTGATCCTATTTTAAACACTGTGTTTAAGCTGAAGACCGAGCACTATGTTTGGTAATGTTATCTCAAATACGAGCTTGGCTGGGTTTGCTGCGGAGCATAAACTTTCCCACATCATATAAAGAGCTGGACAACCTTTAGTGCTGAGATTGTCTTTACATCACCTTTGTCTTTTTTTATGCCCCAGTGATTTTAAATAGCATGTTGTTGTTCTGGACGCTAAAGAAATACGACGCATAGTGTTATGTGTCAGCCACACATGACATGTTGTCAAATAGTAACACCCCTGTCCCATGCTGTCGGCTCACCAGCCCACTCTTCTTACACAGATGTCGATTCGGTATTGTTAGCACCTCCGCTTTTCCGTTTCGTACCTTTTTTCCAGAACAGCGAGGCAGAATAAAGGCGCAGCAATCCCAAACTGAATAGATTTTGTAAGAGGGGCTAGTAGCATAAACATGTTACTTCAGATGCCAGACTATTAATGTAATGTGGTCTTGGAAGCAGTATTGGTTTAGATTTAAGCTAGCCAGACAGACATGCTAACTTTTGCAGCTAACTTTGGATGAAATAAACACAAAACACACTGTTTAAAGGTGCACTATGTCATTTTGGGGAATCAGAAGAGACAGATCTTCACTGACTGATTTAGGCTGAAACAAACTACATAAACAAACTCACTTTGTGTTCATGACTGAATAAGCTGAATAAACAAACTGACCTTAAAGGACAACACAGCCTCATATTGTTTTACTTTGTTTATATGTGGCGGACCCTGCCACCTTTCTAGCTTGAAACAGTGTTCTGAGACCTTATTTTCCTCTGAGAACAGCTTGTTTATTCACTTATGGAAAGAGTTTGTATTATTAACAATGTAAATATTAAAATTCTGAGTTTAAATTTCTTCCCCCAAAAACCACATAGTGCCTCTTTATTCCATTTCTTACAATTTCTCTCTTTCTTTTTGTTTTGGAAACACAAAAAAAAAAAAACCTACAAGGCCTGATGTGCATAGTTACAGTTGCAAAGCTATAATTGGACAATCACTATTTGAGGGGGGGCTTTAGTGCATGGTCGATTGATTCCTGCATAAATACCATAAAGGTCTGATGTGCAAAACAAACAACCACTGGAGCCTTTAACCACTTTAGGTTCAGCAGAGTTCAATTTGAAGGCCTTCTCTCCCTCAGCGCCATGATACTAACCAGATTACCCCCTGCCATTACGTCAGCCTCCAACAATCAATATGTACCATTAGTGCTAATCACACTTTAATTAGTGATATATTCAAGGCCTCTTGTTCGCCTGGTGTGTACTTGTGTTCTTGTGTGCATTCAGTCGGAGTTTGCATGACATCATCCGCAGTGAACACTTCCAAACGCTCAACACCCTTATCATTGCAAAGCAGTATAACACAGTCTATCGGATTAGACTTTAAAGAGATCTGAGACGCTACCTGTTTCACCTGGGGCAGTCCCTCGCCTTTATCTATAAAGCAAATTAACAAAACCCACAGAGCTCTATCATCCAGCTAAGAGATCTCCTTTCTTGTGGTGCTGGATTTCCCATCACGAGACACTGAAACAACAAGGATCAACTCAAAAGCTCAGAGAGAAGAAAAGCAGTGTGTTCGGGCTTCTCTTATGGCTCATACAGCAAGGCATTAGCAATGCCTTTTATACACTATGAATGATCCTCGGCACAGACTGAGAAGGGAGAAACCATTCGCCTTTGGGCATAAAGACGGTGAGCTTTGATTATTGATTCACTGTCTCTCTTCTTTACACATAAGGTACCGTTTCGACCTGAAAGAACTCGTGAGCTTAAAAAAGAAGAGAGAGAATAGAAGAAAGGGGGTTAGTCCTTCGAGGGAAACGCACATCAGGGGATTTAAACCCAAGCTGAATTGAAATTTTAACAGTTTGGTGGAAAGAAAGAGGAAGAAGAGACAACAGATCAACTTGAAGCTCTTGTTTTGTAGCTGTGAGGGGTAAATAAACCACAAAAACAAAAAAAAAAAGCAGGATTATTCATTCATTTAAATTTGCCAACTTACTCATTCTGTTTCTCTTTAAAGCACATGAATGTTACCGGGTAATTTTATATGAGTGTGAAAACAGAGCACGCCTCTCCTTAATTTATTATGTCTTTGAAGAGGTGGTAATGGTCTCTGGTTTTTCTGATGCCATGTTTGTGCATTTACATAATATGTTATGCCAAAGGATGAGAAAAATTAGCTGTTTTTCTTTTTATGTCCACGGCTAAAAATACCCAGGATGTTGCAACTGAACGGCAACAACTCGCTGTTTTTGATTGCCAGTTTAAGCTGCGCTCCAGTACGGGCCTGGGATCAGTTTTCCCCTTGAAAACAAACATCCCAAACCTCTGGAGGAGATGAAATTTAAAACTGACCAGATATCAGTGTCTGTGTGCGTCCCCCTCCGACTGTTTGTGGTGTTAGCAGTCGAGTGAGGGGGGGGGGTTAAAGTGCTCCCGTTCGATTCCAAAACAAGAAAAATGCTTGTCAATTCCCTGCTCCCATTTAATGCCGAGATTAAGATGCATTCTCATTTATGTAAGACGTGTTTTGATCCCCGTGAAAAATACAAAATATCTCCTCAGATTGTCGGAACAATAACAAGCCCACGTCCTTACAAGGCTTTAAGAGCGCTACAAAAGGCCACGCTGCCCCGGCTCTACAAAGAGAAGAGGTCTAAATTAGATTTGCTCAGGCAGAGACACTGTGTGTTTCTTATGGTGGCCTTCCTTGTGTTTATTTCCTCTGCTGATGGTTCTATTCACTGTGGCTCAAGGTCATGGTCTTTATCTGACTCTTTCGCCAGGGATTATTTGGTATTTCTTTTTGACAGCGCAGTGTGTGTGTGTGTGTGTGTGTGCTTGTGCGGGCTGGTCACTCATTTCTTCCCTCAGTCTCCCTCACACAAACACAGTTACAGAGGTATCAACAGGGGCTAAATGTGAGTGGCGAGCAAACCGTGTTGCTGAGCAGAACTGTCTATTATTTTGTGTGTGTGTGTCTGTGTGTGTGTGTGTGTGTGTGTGTGTGTGTGGTGGACGCCAGTGCAAAACCCATTAGTATGTCTGAGCCTGCATCTCCAAATCTTGTTACTCTGAACTGATGCAACAGGAATGCAATACAAACTCCCCCCTCCCTCTCTCCCCCAGCCCTCCTCTAGCTCTCTCGCCCACTTGCTTCGCTACCTGCTCCTCCATCGCGGCTCCTCTTCCTCGCCCCCTGGACACACTCTTCCCCCCTCCATCGTTCCAATTCCCCCGCTGAGAAATCCTCTCCGCTCCCTCTCTTTCTCTCAATCAAAATCACTGTCTCTAGGTGCTTTCTAATCTTTGTTTCTGTTTTCTCTCCTTCCCGCAACGAAAATATTCCTCCTCTTTGAAAATGTTTCGTGCCGTCGAGATTCTACATCGCCTTGTAAATCACTCCTTTTAACTAAAAATAGAGTTAGCCTCTTTGAAGTGATGTCTTTTATAACGTTATTTTTTTCACCATTACACTTCTTACTCTCCATCCTTTTATCTGGCGGCCACCTTCTTGTTATATTCCTTGAATATGATTACTATTGATCACCACGCATCCAAACTGTAGCACACTCAAGAGAAGTGTAGACCCGCTCTCAAGACAAGTGAACAGTTTGAGAGAAACAGGAGACATCGGTACATTGATGGAAAGTCATTTCAGCCCAGAAGGAAGTGACAAATCAAAACTGGAAAGTGTTTTATGAGAAAATACCTTGAAGAAAAAGCAAAACAGTGACACATTTTGTTTCCCTCATCCTGCAGGCGTTCTTCTCTGTGAAGTGACCACAGACCGGCCAGGTATGTAAACATGACCTTGCAGATGTCTCATTAAAGGATTTGTGGGAAATTGAACACTCAGTATAAAAAGAGGGGGAAAAACATTTATCTCTGGCTGGAATATACACACTCCAGCTTAAAATGAGCTCTAAATATAGGCTCTAAATCTTTTTACCTTCTGTACTGTAATACATCACTACTGAGTCTGTAGTCTGTTTCTATGACAACATGCAATTAGTTTTCCATTTTTGTACCCACCTGTCCTACCTGTTGAATAACTTCTCAGACCAAAAAAGATAAAATAGGTCACCTGTCAGAGCCTTTTAAAGTAAACTTTACATATATGAGCAACCCGATCACCAGAGGCACACCATCAGGAGAGGCAAACCCGGCAAAAGTTTGGGTCCCCCCAAAGAAATTTGGGAAAAGGCGTCCCCAGTGTTCACTCATCCTGGCACATTTTGCAATGACAACTATAAATCCCCTTAAATTTCCCATACAGGCACTATGCTGTGCACTGCTGCTGCCTCAGAATCAGTGCTTCATGTGGTGATGGTCAGCTGGCCTTATAGTGTTTTTGTTTTTGTTTTTTTACAGTGTGACAACATTGAAGCTGATTATGAATTTAGGTTTTAATTGTTCTGGTTTTAATGTTAATTATATCAGAAATGTCTACCTATGTGAACATTGGAAATAAGAAAATAAGGTTTGCATTTTGTAAATTTTTCAGTGATTATTTAAAACATAATGGTGATGAATGGAGGTTGGAGTTGCCCCCTGGGAATATTTGCCGTGGGCCCCATCAGACTTTAGAATCGCCCCTGCCAATCACCAGCGTAATGTAGGTTTCTGCAAACCACAGTTTAGGCACAACAACCACTTGGTTAGGGTTAGGAAAAGACCATGTTTTGGCTTAGCTGGTTCTGTCGCCGCAAACATGACAGGAACAAGGCCTTGTTAAAAATACCCAGTGGCGTTGAAATGCGGTCTCTCACTTGGAAGCCTGACCAGCTGCCATGTCACTACTGTTCCCTCCACCGGCCAACATGAAAGTCAGCTCATATATGAGTAATGTTAATGTAATATGACATGTTTGTATGAATGTTGATATGATACATATGATGTGACAAATCTGAATACATCAGTGGTTTGCAGAAACATCAAATGCAACATTTTATTCTGGTAACTGTGCTGGTGTGGAAGTTTTCTGATCTGGCAGGATGACATCATCAGTGTCTTCCAGAAACTGTTACAAATGACCATCAAGTCATTTTACCAAAGATAATGCTCATATAAAATAATTGTTTTCTGACCTTCCATCTCTAAGGTTAAGGTTGGGTTAAGGCAACTAATGCTTGTGATAATGCTTATCCCCCACTCCATGAATAGAGCAGGGAAGTAAACAACTCTGTGCTTCTTTTTCTGTGCAAATCAAATCAAGTGTGTTGCTTGCATTTTGTGTTGTATGGAGGAGATACAGTATTGCCTAAAGAGACTATTATTGATCCTGCAAATTGCTTTTTCTTCTTCTTCTACTGCAGCCTCCTTTTGTGCTTGCGATAGAAGAAGAATCTTTAATTATGTCACATATTATACAATGTACACCATTGTGAAACTGGTACTCTGCATTTAACCCCCCATTTACACGCCCCGCAGGCAGCAACCAATTCCAGATCTTAGCCAATACTTTGGTCGAGGGCATTGACTGAAGAAGTATGTTTTTGACGGTGGGGGAAACCGGAGCACCCGGAGGAAACCCACGCAAGCACAGGGAGAACATGCAAACTGTGCACAGAAAGGCTCTGCCCCAGCGGGATTTAAAACCAGAGCCTTCTTGCTGCTAGATGACAGTGCGTCCCACTGCCTCACCGTGCTGTCCAAAGAGCAATGGAGACTCCAACATGGACAAGGATGCAGAGGAGACGGTTTGGTCTTCAGACCCTGCTGAGCCTTTCATTCTCCTTCAGCGTAAATGCATACAACACCTTTTTGAATGTTTGTTTCTATACGTCCTGATTACGATGTACCACTTAATCCATGATGAGAGCTGTGATCTGTTAACAAACAGAGCTCTGGATGTATGATGTCTTTCATCTTGAGCCAGTATGTCAAGTCACAATGGTGTCAAAGTCACGTTGGTGACATATCCATCTTCCCAGTGGGAAAACCAGTCAGAGTGAATCCCCATGCAGTTACAATAGACTCTTCTCTTTGTCTGGAGAGTCTCTCCACCACAGGGATTTTTCTAATACTCTGTATTCCCAACATGGATTGTCACTGTTTCCTTAAAGCACATGAATCCCCCTGTGGGGAGCATCCACCCGACCCACATCCCCCTGTCACCACCCCGTGGATGCTGCTCTCCCCCTGGGGAGCGCGGGAACCGTCTCTCCTGAAGTTGGATAAGTTATGGAGTGTGCCATCTCCTTCTTTCATAATAATTCATGGGCCGCGTTGGCACTGGCAAGGCCTGCGTCTTTTTTTATCGACACGTATCTAATATCTGTCCGCTCTGAAATGTATGTTTCCATTGTTAAGACCTGGCGTTTCTTTGTGATGAACTACTTCATCATGTTAGCAGAGGCTGTGATTAAATGCGTGTTGTTTTATGACAACAATGTAATTGAGGGAGGGTGTAATAAAAGTTGCCCGGGGCTTTTTATTTTTTTTCTCTTTCCGCTGGTGAATGAGGAAAAGACTAAATAAGAGGTAGGCTGCTGAAAATATAGAGGGTTTCTCCTTACGGCTCCCCTGGCGCGCCTGCACTGCCACGGCTCTCAGATTTGAAAACAGAGCAGGCATCACACACACAACAGCCGTGAATTGTGTCCTGTCTGGGGATTCGGTGAAATAACCCGACTCCAGGAGTCATAAATCTGGCTGAAATTGGTCTTATATGCGGCCAAATAAAGCATTCTAGTGCCAGCGTCTGTGCATTAGACTGTCTGCTCACCCTTGGTTGGGAGGTGGGGGGGGGGTGCAGACGAACATGTAACATATAATTTGGGATATGCATTATACATGCTGTGTGAGCAAGAAATCATGTCACAGAGCAGCACAGGGCGTGTAGTGACATACACTGGCAGGAAATATAAAGTCACACACATTCACAGGCATCACAAACTAAACAATAGCAAGGAGGTAAATCATTTAGCTAACATTGCCCTTGAGAGAGTGTAAAATCATTTATATGAGGCCCAGACAAAACCGAGTACACAGTATCGAAACAGAGAGCTGCTCTCACACTCGTGTCACTGTCATACTCCAGCGCGTATCACAGAGGCCGGGAGTTATCTGCTTGTTATTGAGTTAACACACACTCCGCTCTGTTGCGCTATCAGATCCACTCTGAGGGAAGTGAAGCTGAGGCAGCGGATGTGAATGAGCGTTAAGGAACGACTTTTTTTCTCCGAATTGGGAAAATATTATTATACTGAGTCAAGAATTTCCTCATTATGGGAAGATTTTCCGCTCGGGTCTTGCTCAGCCTTGCACATCTCCACCTCTGCCTTTGACTTTTACTGTATGTGAGCGTGCGTGTGTGTGTGCGTGTGTAGGCAACCGAGCCTGTCTTCAATTATTCACCTATGACGGCTTTTCAACTCAAGACGATCCCCCGGCTCTCTCTTTCTCCCCCTCATGTCGCGCTCTACTCAGCCCAACTTTCTCTCTCGTCCTTTTTTCTTCTCTACTTCTCTTTTCCGCCCTTTCACCCCATGTCTGCCTTCCTTTCATGCCTCAAACCTTTCATCCTCTCCAAACCCCCCCCCCCCCCCCCCCCCACCTACCCTCCCTTCCCCACCACCATCACCATCAACCCTCACCCGCCACCATCCCTCCCCTCTTTACATCTCCCCATCTCGAGGTATCCCGTCTCTACTCAGGCTTGACAAGTAATGGGTGTGTCTCTCCTCCTTTTTCTCGCTTCCTGATTCAACCCTCCAAACTGTGCTCCGCCATCGCTCATCCCACCACACAATCTCCTCTCATGTCAGGGAAACCTGTAGGCATCCGGGTGCTACTTTTGATCATTTCTTTTACTGGGAACCCTCATCGGCCTCGCTGTGCCTTGGGGTGGCAAGGAGAGGGAGAGAGTGAAAGAATGAAAGGCAGAACAGAGTAAAGTTGTGTCAAGTCTGGCTGACATGTGCAGCCAGGCAGCTGCTGCATGCGGCGGAGAGCAAAGTTGGCACATGCAGCTCTCAGCTATGAGCAGTAAATAAACCTCCTGTTAGAGCTTTTGTGTATAACACAATGCAGGATGTCACGCACACTCTCTGTCATTGTGGTGACACACTTTTCCAGGGATTCAGGTATAATTGAAGGGAAGATAATAAGGAAGGAAACAAGCAAATACAAGTGTACACACTGTGCACCCGAATCAGGCCAAACAGTAGCAACTGTTGTGTTGTAATTAAAGTTCCCCCTCCAGCCTCTAAGTGCAAATTTGACAATGGAGTTACGAGAGTCAAAATCTTGTCTTTGGTGTTTGAGATTAGTGGTTGGTACGTGGGGAAACAGTAATTAAATAGCAGTTAAAAACACAGTGATGAGATGCATCATTCCTCAAGCGTTTGATAGAACCTGATATATCTGATGCGTAGTCCAAATGTAATTAAAGATTGTCATAATATCCTGAGTGCTTTTTATAAAAAGCAACTCCACAGTAGGTCTTTTAAGGAGAAGAAGTACGAATGACAACACCAACTTTGATATAGTACACTGGGAGGTGTTTACAGGGTGTGAGGAGAGTTTGTAGCAATTAGCACAGAAAGCAAGAAAGGTTTACTAAGTCAGTGTTAGTGTTCAGTCAAGTCAAGTCAAAGTGTATTATCGGCCATTATCACATAGCAGGCCTAAAAGGGCTGTGCACGTACACTGAAGTACATGATGAATTTACTTAATATTATAATGTCAAGTGGCTGCGTGAAATAAATGTATCTAAAACTACATATATTTATTAAGTTGAATGTTCTTATATTTTTTAACTTGAGTGTACTATTTTAGATAAATTATATAGTATACAATTTCAGCTCAATTATTTTGAGTAGAATTTATCTTTTTTTTATTTTAGTATATTAGAATAAAATGGTTAAGCCATTCTGTCAGGTAGGAGACATCAGAATGGACTACCTCTACCACTGTAGTTATAAGCTGGGTAGGTCAGATGTGGCATTCCTTCTCCCCCCTTCCATCGCATTCACGCCACAACGCCGCTGTTGTTCTAATCATCTGCCCCCTCAAGTGGTTGCAGTTTGTTGCACGAGCTTACATTGCCAGTTTTAGCTAGCAAACAATAATGTTGCAAATGCTCGCTAGATAGCGTCGCAAACGCTAGCTGATGCTACGGTGCTAACACTAGCTAGCAAATGTTGCTAACATAAGCTGGCTAATGTTCCTTCCAGTAGCTCGCTCAATGATTTGTCTACATAAAAATGTCATCAATATGAACTTTAAAATAGGATAGGCCATTCTATCAGGTAGGAAAACTGGATCAAGTAATATTTTTCAATGTCACTCCCAATTTATCAAAAACTGATGCTTTGGGATGGGGGCTGGCCCGTCTTACAATCCCAAAACTTCAGTTTTTGATGAGTTGGAAAACCCAGAGTGTCATTATTTGATGTGTTGGGAATGAGACTCAAAAATCTACTTTTCTTACAAGTAGGTCCTTTAAAAAACATGGTAGTTCATTCTGTCTGGTAGGAAACATCTATCAGAATGGACAAGATTAAAACAGATGTGCACCTTGGGAAAATCCACAGTTGAAGTCTTTTGCATGCTTCAACACATTTCTGGGAGAGACAGCTTGCAGACAGTTTCCTTGTGCTGGATCAAGCCTGCTTGCATTTCTATTCCAACTGATCGCATGATAAATTTATTATCATGAAATGTATTTGCCTTAAGCAAGTGTAAAAACTTTCTTTTACGGGAGCTCTACTGTTTCCATTCAATCTGTCTAATTTGATACCTCATAAAAGACTTGGAGGAAAACCCAGCTATTGACGTTATCATTTGTAATGGTCTCAATTATGTGCCAAAGGGTGGAAATTAAAGAAATATACAAAACGATCTCCCTCGATTACCCAGATAAAGTGATGATTAAACACTTAGCACAGGAAAGAAAGGATATTCTTGCCTGTGAAATGCAATCAAACGTGTTGCTTCATTTAATTCAAGTGAAAAAGATGGTGTTAGAGATGTAGAGACAGAAATCAAAAGAGAGTTCCCCGAGCCCGGCCAGCAGTGTGGAGAGTAAAGGGTCACAAAGCTCCAGTCACACAGGCATTAAAATCTAACAGAGGTGTTAAACTTTGGACGACCTGCAGGACATGCTGCATAAAACAGCAGTAAATTATGCCAATGAGGAGGAGTGCAGACTGCTGGAAATAAAAAAGTTATGGATGTGGCTGAGAGTGTGAGGTGAACGTGTGCGTATAGCCAACACACACACACACACACACACAGGGAGAGAGAGAGGGAGAGTCCTCCTCTGTCTGTCAGGTAGAATAAAAGGTTATGAGTCTGGCTAAGGACATAGTAATTGCCACAACCTGAGCCTCTTTATCACATTTCTGGAGCCTGATCTGCATCGCCGTCATGCTTTACAACACATTGAAAGTTCCTACAATAGAACATTAAAATATTCTCACTGATCATAAACTGCAAAGTTACATTGAAAAATGCACAAAGCACGTAGCTTTGACTACCGGCACGGCTGGCTGTCTTCTCAACGTCTGCTAACATGACTTAAAATGACGTGAATAGGATATACATGAGGGAGCAGACAAAGGCCCCTATAGCTCTGATGCTGCACACTACACCTCACAGGAGAGACACATAAAGCCTTATACTATTAATGGATGGAATTTATAGAACTGTCAAATCAAGATGTCTTATATAACAGCATCAAAGAGAATAGACTGCCCTACTTCACAATACATTTCATTGGGTATAAAACTTAGATAATCTGTTCAGTCAGAGATGGTAGCAGTGTGTCCTGGTGGACCTTCGTCACATGTTATCCCTCTTTTACTCTCACCATGTTTCTTCAGCTGTCAAGTGAGTGCAAAATGCCATTGCTTACAGAGATGTCAACGAGCTATTCAAAAGAACTAGTTTGTAACCTGTACTGTTGGGACATTATGTAAAACATGAATAAAACAGAATGTGCTTTTTTTGCAAGTTCTTCCTGACATACAGTATACTCAATTGAAAACAGTACAAAGACAATATATTAAAGTTTTACCTCAGTTTGACACCATCACCATGTTGGGACAGGGGCAACAGTAGACCTTTTTAACTTTCAAGACCTTTACATGCATAAGAACCTACAAAATATGTGTTTGTGCCTTGTCGGGCTAGTAAGTAAAGCTACCGTGCTAACCACCAACATGCTAGCCAGCATGCCATGCAAGTGTTGGTTAGTCACAAACTGTCACATTAGCGCTGCAAAGATACCTTTGAAATGTTGAAATTCATCTTGATGCAAAAAATCTTGTGCTGATTGAATTACTTGCACTGCTTGGAGCAAATCACAGACGTCTGCAATCTAAAGCAATTGATTTCACAGAAAAATTATGAGCATCTTATTTAAAATGCTGCTGTGTCAGTGTCTTCAATCTAATCACTACAAATCTGTGTATTACATAGATATATACACACAGGTGAGAAATGAATAAGGAAAAAACTGAAAAAGTTAGAGGTGAAACATAAGAAATGCAGATGCCTCCATACAGGGAACACCAGGTTACTGAATGGTTTGATGAGTATAAAAATGATGTGGTGCTAAGGCCTCCAGAGCTAACTGTACACCTGCGGAAGATTTTGAAGCAACATATTATACGACTCTCCCCACCGCCATCATCGAAACTCCAAGTGAGGGGATGTTTTTTTGGAACATGGTGTGAAGCCCTCCAGTAGAGTTCATACTCAGAAAATGTCAAGGAGGACTGAGGCTGTTCTGGTGGGTCATGGTCACCCAACACCTCATGACTTATGATGATTGTACATGATACATGCAGTCAGCCACCTTCCTCGCCACCATAGGTTTCCATTTATACCAGATTTGAATCATGCTTGAGATAGGTATTACAATAAACATACACAGTCACATTTAATTCTTTGTCAAAGTTACATTATTAATGTGTGGTATTGCAATTTGAGCGGGGACCACTTTGACAGCTACACTTTGGTTGTGATGGCATCAAGGGCCCTCTGAAGTCCAATAACTGAAAATCATTCTATTTATTAATTATGGTGGTAACCCATGGTATCTGTGTTCAGTCAGCGATCAAGAGTCTTGGTAGTTGCCAGCTTGTGGAAAAAAAAAGGTTGATTTCTACAGTATGCGCCCAGCATACTGTCCTGCCCTAGCGTTGCTAACACTAATGTTAACGTTAGCTAGCGTTAGCAACATTATTGTTTGCTAGCGTTAATAACGTGAACGTTTGCCAGCTAGTGTTAGCAACGTTAGCTAGAGCAACAAACTGGCAACCATTTGGAGGGGCAGATCATTTTGTGATGTGGATGCAATGGGAGGGGGGAGATGGAACGTCACATGTTATCAAAAACACCTTTATGGGTAATAATTCCATCCAACAACACATGGTTTGCTTTGGAAAGTGGTGGACAGCAATATAATGTAACAGGGTAAACTATATGAAAGCATCAGGCTTAATTACACTAATTGAGATCTTTACGTTGAAATTCCCTTTTTAAATCTTTGACTTCGAGAAAATGACTAAGTGTCAAGTCGTTATCACGTCGTTAACAAAAATATGTTAATGCACATCGACAAATAAACACAATGACAGTCATTCTGGCTGGTGACAGAAACAGTTACATGGCTGACTTCACATGTTTAGTTTTTTGCTTTTTTTCCCCTTTCCTGCTATTCTTCCTCATCACCTCTTCTGTCTCGAGTGAGCCATTTAGCTGTCGGACTCTCGGAGCTGTCAGAGTCCCCGCTCATCTACCCCTCCACCAGGCTGAAAGGCACTTATTTACCGCCTCCTCCCCTCCTTTAGTCTCCTTCTGATTTTCTTTCTGTATTCCGCTCCCTATCAACCCGCTCCGTCTCACCTCCCACGAATTGCGAAGTTCACGACGCCGCTAACCTGTTGTTTCTGTTCGACGAATGCCCGCCACTCGCCCTTGCAATCAAAATTAATGAGCAAAGACACAAAGACCGGGGCACGCAATCAGCGGACAAATAGTGACACTCTCGTAGTACGCACACACTCACACACATTTAGAGCCTAAACTTTTATGGGTGAGTGGTTTTACAAGCCTAAATGGGTTCTTAAGTACAGGGTATCTACCTATTGAGACCAGAACTACATCTGCCACTCTGTCATTACTTAGCTGTGATGTGTGTGTGTGTGTGTGTGTGTGCACATTTTGTGAACATGATTAATCCCCCCCCCCCCACTCTTTCCTCCTGTCTTCTCCTCACTCTTTCACTCCGCTCCTGTTTCTTTCATACCTCACTTTCCACCTCTCCCTCTCCTCTCAGACCATACAGAGTTCACTGTTGGTGTGGCTGCTGTGTGTTTTGGCAGGTCACACTGAGCCCCTCCGGTCCAACCAGAGTCGTCTCAGCGTGGGCTGGAAAACCTCACAGTGCTCGCTGTAGGTCATCTCACACACACACACAAACACAAAAGTGGGGTGCACACAAGACGTACACACTCTTCTTATTTTCACAACACGGCTTCAAAAGAGAGGGGTTTTCGACTGACCCCTGACAGCTGTCGTTCGTCACTGTGCCACTTTGGCAAAGGATCATGGGAGATGCGGTTTTTCCAGAAACGCCACATAAACCCGCACTCAGAGTCGAATCCTCGGGAGTAGAAGAGATGAATTATGTGTATTACCTCAACCTGAACTGCTGTGGGCTATGGCCAATGTCAAGACCAGTGCTCGACTTTCATTTAAAGAGTATGAACCTCGTGCTGTGGTGCTGACTGAAAAACACCATGTGCATCATGTTACATGTGTAAGAATCAGCCATTTGTACCACATATATGAGCATATATGAACGTCTGTGAACATGCTGTGTGTAATGAGAGCTAGAATTCATGCATAATGGATTTCTTGGATTGGATTGCAGATGATAAATAACTTTTTAGTTGACTTTAAATTAGAATTCTGCTCACTTTCGTGTAGGAATTATAAACTTTAATGATACTGTTGTTATTGTGCATATTTATGATTTTCTTTAAAATTACATAATTTACAAATTAGTGCATAAGCACAGATGGGGGTCCCTTTGCAGTTGCAATCCCCTGTTGCAATATCAATTTATCTATTTAAATAATCTCTGATAAAAATCATTTTAGCAGTTTCTGTTCAGGTGCTCATGTATGCGTTATTCTGTTGTGGCTGGTAAATAGTAAATTTGAAGGATGAACATACTGTATGAAGGCCTACGCGGTTGTCCACCTTATACTGATACGATTGCATGCCTTCACTTCAGCCAAAAGTCTGGGTGAGCTGCTAAACATAAGTGGCCAAAGCAAATTTATTTGTCCAGCAGCGTCCAACTGTGAGAGTGAGGCTGCCTGTAATCAGTGAATCCCCAGGGGAAGTTATGCAGAAGTCACACTGGTTTTCCCGCTGCCTGCCACCTTTTATCCGCACAATCTAACAGAATCTTGTCATTACAGAGCAGGAAATAACCCCATGTGTATCTTAAGATCATTAGTACGAGACTTCTTTCAGAAAGTCAACATAACACTGGTTGTACAGTCTGCCCCTTTACAGCATTCCACATTTTTGAGGACCTGTTGGGTTGTTAAGGTTGTGTTCCCCTCACAAAGTGAGCTTGAAAAAATGTCTGTGCACTTGCTTTCACTTCACTCAATGCTAGCTTTAATGCTAGCCAATAAACGCCCGCTTTTTCTTTCTGAGTGAATCACCAGTGTAACTGTAGTAAAAAATAATGTCAGTCTGAAACAAAGAATGTACACATCCACTAGAGACCACTCGTGTATGTGCCGCTGTCCTGAACATGAACTTATTATGAGACAACGGGCCCCCGGGCACAGACGTACAAGGCCCCCACCCCTCTTTTATGAGCGCACACCTAGATGGCAAGAGCAACCTTTGTCTCTTTGTAGTGATTTTGTGCCTCTTTGTTGTAATTTTGTGTCCCTATGTAGCTGTTATGTGTTCTTTTTGGGGTAGGTTTGTGTCTCTATGTAGTTGTTTTGTCTCTCTATGTAGTTGTTGTGTGTCTCTGTAGTTGTTTTATGAATCTTTGAGGTAGTTTTGTGTTTTTCTTATAACTGTTATATGTTTCTCTGTTGTAAGTTTGCGCATCTTTGTTGTTGTTTTGTGTCTCTGTAGTTGTTTTGTGTATCTTTGTAGTTGTTTTGTGTCTCATTGTGGTAGGTTTGGGTCTCTATGTAGTTGTTTTGTGTCTCTGTAGTTGTCTTGTGTATCTTTGAGGTAGTTTTGTGTTTTTCTTTCAGCTGTTATATGTTTCTCTGTTGCAAGTTTGTGCATCTTTGTTGTTGTTTTGTGTATCTTTATTGTCTCCTTTTGACAGTTGTGTGTCTTTGTAGTCGATTTCTGTGTCTTTGTGATAAACTTGTGTACCTTTGTGGTTGTTTTGTTTGTCTTTATGGTTGTTCTCTGTCTCTGTTCTTGGTTTGTGTATTTCTTGTGGTTATTCTGTGTGTCTCTGAGGCAGTTTTGAGTCTCTTTGTAGTAGATTTGTGCCTCTATAGTCTTTTTGTGTGTCTGTGTGGTACCTAAAATGTCAAGATAATCAGTATTTTGGCTAGACATAGCGTAGGAGGGCTCGTGACACAGTGTTTACGCCATGATTAAACACAAATCTCAAGTGAAACCTCTAATAGTACTATACTTCATGAGTTCTGACAAAGTTTAACATCAGTTCAAGAAAAAGTGCCTCCCACTGCCAATCAGCATCATATTGATCAGTTCTGCAGCAAACTATTTGTAATCAAGCAAACTGCCAACTGTCGAGGAAGGAGGGGTGCAGACAGCACAGATTGCCTGATTTTGGATGAGGCGTCCAGCACCAAATTGTGATTCACTCTCCGGAGATAAAGACGGACTCTCTGGCTGTCTGTTTGTCTGGCATCTTCAATGTGACAGACAGATGAGTCATAACTGTGTCCCAGAGCTGACAGGCTGTTGAGACGAAAAAGTGGAGATGTGGAACAAGAGGTTGGATGAGAGGGGAGGACAGGAGGAGGGGGGGGGGGGGGAGAAGATGCCTGTCTGCTGCTCGCTGTAGATGGGTCAAAGAGAAAATGAAGTGAAAATGAATTTTGCACCTTGTCATCTTATTTCATATTCGAATACAGAACATTTCATGCCAAAAATCAAATTTTCCTCCATGTTTGTACCTTGAAACTGCAATACTTCACCCTACTCCTTGGAAGACTGGATGCTTTTTGTAGTTGTTACATCACGCATCAGTAGAGATACGTGGAAATTCAAACCAAAAGCCCTGTCACATTTTTGAATAATACCCTCTGTCCCTCCATTCCAACAAAACTTTCAATTTCACTTCAGTGTGACATCAAATGCAACGCGAGGAAATAAAATATTACACCTTTCCCTCTTTCTTCTTCCATCATCTGCTAATACTCAGAGCACTGAACACAGCCAAGTAGGTTAGTATGGACTCTTGTATATATAGAGTGAGGGAAGATTTACTCAGACTGGAGTAACTTTATAAATATGTGATATATTCAAGGTACAAGGTAATTTATTCATCATTATACAACTCAGGGTTGCATAATGAAATGGAAGTTCATAAACTCCTTCATGCACAAATTACAGAAAATATGTACAGTTAATGAAATACAAGTATACATAAATGTGTAGTGCATCTTTTGAATCTGCATCAGGCTAATTGTAAACAGCAGTAATATGATGGTGATGATAATGTGGTGCATTTGCATGTGTTCCCCGTGCCTGTGTGGGTTCGCTGCGGGTACTCTGAGTACTCTGGTACCGTAGTTGTCAATGTGAGTGTGAATGGTTGTTTGTCCCTATATGTCAGCCCTGTGATGAACTGCCGACTTGTCAAGGGCGTACCCCGCCGTCGCCCAATGTCAGCTGGGATCGGCTCCAGCCCCCCTGTGACTCTGCAAAGTGTCAGCGGTTACAGATAAGTTCGACATCGGGGAAACACTGTACACCATCCACTTTGACTGTGTGTGTGCGTACCAAGAATCGATGTTATAAACACAGAGTCCACCTCTCCTCGTCCCGCTGACAGCTTGATCTGAGATGTTGTGGTTCTGAGATGTTGTTGTATTGTGAAAAAATGTGTGTAAAACAGTTTCTCATTTCATGTTGTTTGGCCAGCCTGAGTCCCATTTGTCCATTTTCTTTTCCTGCGACCGGACATTAGCCAGGGGCAGCCTTAAACCAGCCTGGATTAGAATGGCTCTTATCCCGACACTCTCTTCCTCCCTAGGGTGGTGTGGCTGGTCAAGTTGGATGGTCGAAAGACGCTGCAGGCCGTGATGGTCTCAAAGTCTGCTGTGCTTAATCCAAAACACCTGCTCCCTTTTCAAATGCTGATGACAGTATCTATGCCAAAGGCAATACTTGTTTCAGCAATAAAGCCGAGAATAACTGTTAAAGAAACAAAAATGTAGAATAATAATTTGGAGGACCTATCGGCTGGCTAACTAAGTACATTTACTCAAGTACTGTATACTTGCAATGTTGAAGCACTTGTACTTTACTTGAGTATTTCCACTTTCTACTACTCTATACCTCCAGTGCACTATATTTGGGTAATTAGTCATATGGTATGCAACAAATACATACATGTGAATATATGTATAGTTTACTTGTACTTACTTTTGATACCTAAGTACAATTATTGCCAGAAAATTACTTTCGAGACTTAGATACATTTAATATCAGATTCTTGAGGAGATTTACTCAAGGATTCGTATTTGTATGGATGACTTTCACTTTTACCATAGTAATATTTTAACATGATATCTTTACTTTTACTCAAGTAGTACTTTTGGGTAGTTTTTAATTTTACTAAAGTACAGTACTTGAGTAAATGTGTGTAGTTACTTTAAAACGCTCACTGATTTAACAGTCTCTAAGGATCATCTGTTGGGAAAATGTTTATAATTTTCTTGCCTATAGGCCTGTTTTTCTGCCTCCGGGCTTTTCATTTTACATACAATCCAGTCTGTACGTGACTACATGTGTGCACTATACTACTGCTCCCTCTGTTGTATCTTCATTTGATTTCATAGCCATTGTTTGGCACGTTTACCTCGTTATGTCTCTGGCTTTTCTGCATGAGTGTGCATATGTGTGAATGTGATCATGTGCACTCGTGTGTGTCTGTTGTTACTAATCTCAGTGGATATGCGAGTGTGTGTGTTTCGCTTCAAGCCCCGAGGCGAGCCGCAGCAAGGTGTCCCCCAAGGCCCCACCCCCTCCACCCAGCCATTTCTCCTGTCTAGCTACCTCCTCCCTTTCCCTCCTTCTCCCCACCTCATCCCCCCCGGTGCCCCTCCTTTTGCCCTCTTTAGCCACGACACTTTGAATCAAGCAGAAATTAATGCAGATGATGCATTCACTGTCTCATTGTCTCCTTCATTCTGTGGATGGATATTGAGATGACAGCGACATTGGGGAAACTACTGACGTGAAGCTTAAAGCGAGGCTGGAGGGTGTTTATGTACAGAATGTGTAAATGCAACGATGTGTGTGTATGTGTGTGTGTGTGTGTGTGTGTGTGTGTGTTAGTTTGTTTGAGAAAGAGACAGTATGAGCAAGTTTGCCTTTTGGCACATGCCTGTGTATACATGTGAGAGACTGTCTCTCTCTCTCTCTCTCTCTCCGTGTGTGTGTGTGTGTGTGTGTGTGTGTACATATGGTTATGCATCAGTTTTAAGAAGTGCCTTTTTGAATATTTTGTTTGAAAGTGTTTTCTGTGACTTTGAACATGTGTGTGTCTGTGTGTGTGCACATGCTTATGTGTTTGTTTATCATGTATAAGTGTTATACTAAGTGTTATAGTGTTATACTATACAGATTATACTGGAACTATGTGAAGTTTAATTAACAATGTTCTCTCTCTTCATTAGTGAAGTAAATTTGTAATGTACTATTGAAAATGTGAATATACTGAACAATAAAGTTGTTATTTTTTGCAACACTGATGTGTGTAAGGGTATGAAATGTACAAAGTAGTTCAGCAAAGGAAAATAAGTATATTTATAATTAACTTTGAAGTGTCCCTTTTTAGTACTTGAAATAAACCAAAAGTATAACTGAGCATACTGTTACTACAATAAGAATATAGTAAATATTGCTTGTATATTTGCAAGAGACTTCCAATGAATTTTGAATATACTTATAGCACAAATGAGCATAAATATTAGCACATACATAGCAATGTACTTAAAGTATACAAAGTATACTTGAAGTTTTAGCACATAGAAATACTCCAAATACACCTAAAATTGCGCTTTTCGACAATTTAAATACAACTAAAATATACTTAGAACTAAATTAGTTGTTTAAAAAAAGCAAACTTTAAGTTAACTCAAGCTCATTAACATACTGATTATTAGTCTGGCTACAAGTATACTTAAGTATGTTAAGATTTAATATACTTGGTATGTTTGTACTAGGGTATTTGGGATAGGTTATGCATCTCTCTATGTGTGTATACATACTTATGTGTTTGCTTATAGTGTATATGTGTGTGTGAAATGTTTTGTGAGCGTGTATGTGTGTGTGTGTGTGTGTACACTCGGTCCTTCCTTCACGTGTTTGTGTCTCCATGTGTGTGTGTGTGTGTGTGTACACATGTGCATGTGTCACATTGTAATCCGCCACCTGGAGAGTGCAGAAAGGGGTTATGGGTAATATGCGAACTGCTGTTTGATTGATGAGCCAATCAGAGCGGCACAAAGGATTTCATTAACAATAGACACCCTGCCACAAATCAGCAATCATCCAACACACACACACTCACTTATCAACACTTATCGGCACACACACACACACACAGGCACACATCCCACAAACACAGTTACAGTCACTTATCGACACTTGCGAGTGCGTCAGCCCACCCCACCCACTCGTCCACAAACACATGCACACTGAGCGGGCCTGTGTGTGTGTGTATATGTGTGTGTGTGTTTGACATAAGTAACACAGTGTTATCACAAAGTCAGCAGTAATATTGTGGTCATTTCATCAGGACGGGCTGAGAGCAACCAGAATGCACATGGGTCACCAGTTTGCTTTTGGGAGAAAGCACGCCAGCCGAATCAAAACCGAGTGTGTGTTCATTCTTTCGCTGCACATTTGGCCCGTTTCTCAATCACTGTGCTTTTGATAAACAGTGGGGCTACTTGACGGCGGGAAGAAAATAAAGAGAAACCCAGTCGGCAGAATTACTTTTTTTTCTGAAAGTAAATTAGTTTTTACGCCCCGTGAGCCCTTTGCTCCGTTTTGATCTCCTCGCTTTTTAAAGAAGGGGGACACAGCTGCTGAAATACACACACACACAACAACACACAAAGCATGGTAATAGGCTATACTTTCTCATTAGGGTGACAGGGGTGTTATTTTTGTGTGTGTGTGTATTTGGGTACTTCGTTATTATTGATTGCGATAATAAGATATGTGGACACACAGATTATTTGCATCCCTGAGCAGAGTTATTGTTATCAGGGGGGGGATGATGTGATTATGATGGTCATATCCACACAGCCTGGGGCAAGACGCTGTCTGACTGCCTACACATGTATTTGGGTGTGTGTGTGTGTGTGTGTGCAAGGCAGAGAGAGAGAGAGACAGACAAAGTGTGTATCTGTGCGCGCCCTGCCATCTCCATAGCATGTCTATGTCTAATTGGCACGCGCTGATTCCACCCCTGGAATCCATTTTACATGGTTACCAAGGTGACAGCATCCGTTGTCTCCATCGTCGGGTAGACAGAAAGATGTCAGCTTGCACGCATATGAGCGCGCGCACACACACACACACGCGCACACACACACTCACAGATAGGAGCAGTGGCAAACGTGCAGGAGCCCCAATCCCTGTTAATTAGCTCCATCTATTAGCAGCAAATCCACTAATTAAAGCCGAGCCAAGACATGACCCAAAGAAAGCTATCTACATAAGCCATATGGAGGGCTAAATGTGGAAGGGACCCAATAATGACAACATGCATGCACACATACACACACACACACACACACACACACACACACACACACACACAATGGTTCTGTATGTATCAAGGAAGGTCAATGGAAACCCTTGGCTGTTTTTATCTGCCAACCCTTCACAGCGCTGAAGAATATCACGGGTAAACTGCTTCTCAGAGGCAGCTGAATAGATGTCATACAGGGGTGTTTAGTGCTGTAGCCTTGATTCAGCTTGCCATGGCGAAACGCCACAGAACACCATGAAAGCCAGAGTCGAGATAGAGACAAAAAAAAGAAGAGAAAGGAAAAGGAGTGAATACAATTAATAAATGTTTACTAAAAAAGCCTTTTTTGCTCAAATAGCTACGCCTCAAGGTCGCAAAGGAAAACTAGGTAAATGTTCCTCTAATTTATTTTTATCTGCCATCTCTTTTGAAAGCAAAGTAACCTCATGTAGTCGCGGGCCGAAAAGTACCTATTGGTGAAAAGGTGAACTCAGTGTGAAAAGGAAAGGTAGGGTTTTGCATTTGGGTTGGCTTCTTTCTGCTTTTGTTCACAGGGGCAGCGGAGAGGTTTCTGAGTTGGCTTTTAAGGCGTCGCGCTGTGAAATCCTGTTGTTGATAAATGGAACGGAGGCCCGCTGTGAAACTCTTCTGTCCCCAGAAACCCCCCCTTCCTCCCTCCCTCTCTCCCTCCCTTCTCGTCCACCTTCAATGGCGATGCAAGATGAATGAGAACCCACCAGGAAAATGGCAGAAGGGACACAACAGGAGTAATCAAAAATATTAAGAGGGAAGGAGGATGATGAAAGACGAGATGACAGGTAGAAAGCGTGTGGCAGAAAAGTGCTCATCTTCTCTAAAAAAAAGTAAAGAATCTGACAACGTGATGGTTTAGTTCCACTCAATTATAATGCAAATCAATGCATCATAATGTTCTTGAATCAATATTAGAGTCAGTCTGCTGCTCTTTTCAAAATAATGACACTTCAGAAGCACATTATAACCACACGGTGATTCGCCTGATAATTATCATAATTCCATAATAATCTAATAAACATAATGTGCTAAAAATTAGAGTCTTGAATTCTTTATAGCGCAAACTGAATAATTAACGACATACCATTAACTCAAATGTAATTTTCTGACACCGTCTGCAAGCTTCTCCGTGCTTTTATTACACTCACAATCTACTTGTGATGCACAGGCACGGGTGTGAGAATGCTGTTTACAGAATAAACACTTTAAAACTCAATATTACGCTAAGATGGATCTTTTATGCTTTGTTAGATGGCGAGAAGAGCAAGAGTCTACGGGGGAGAAATGGATGGAGAGTATAAAGGGAAAAAAGGCTGGTGTCGGGGGTGGGAGGTGGCGGGGTGTTGCCACCCAGCGGTTTGCCGCTTGAAAGCACATTCAGGTGTCAATCTCCTGGAGGAATTAGAAAGCTCTGCGGGATGCCACTTATTTTCTACCCGAAGCACGCTCCCCTCCACCCCCCCTCTCTCTTTCTCCCTCTGTTAACCGAGTGATCAGCGCTGCATTAGTGTCGGTGTTACGGCATCACATTTCTCTCTCTCTCAATCAAATTTGCCTTTGCTAGCCATTACACTTACTACAAGTATATTCATGAGTCAAAACCACCACACAATAATAGTACCTGTAATGCATTATGTTTGGGTTTTTTTTGCACTTTGGCTGATGTGATCCCAGTGGTCATTTGGCGGGGCATTACAGGAGGAACATATGTACATATAGAGGTTTATACAGAGGATTTCCAGTTTCCTGAAAAGTTGCTAAGTTAATAGTATATTCCCAGCTTGTGATTTTAATACGTCCACCAGCACAATAGTTTAACATGCTCCAGCTGTTCACATGGAGTTGACAGCCTGTTCGGTCCTGTGCTCCCACAGTAAGGCAATGTAGTATCAAAAACTTGAATCTAGTCAGAAGTACACAGCCACAACATTAAAACCACTAACAGGAAACCTTGGGTTCCTGCCATTCATGTGGATGTCACTTTACACACAAGAACACACCCCCGACACCCCCAGCAGGACAATGCGCCCTGACACACCACAAAAACTGCTCAGGAACGGTTTGTGGAACACAACAAAGAATCCAAGGCGTTGACCTGGCCTCAAAAACCCAATCCAATCGAGCATCTGTAGGGTGTGCTGGAACAAGTCTGATCCATGGTGGCCCCATGCCCCAACATACAGAACCCAAAGGATCCACTTCAAACGTCCCAGTGCCAGACACCGCTGGACAAACCCAGAGGTCTTATGACCATGCCTTGACCAGTCAGACCTGTTTTGGCTGCACAAGGGGCACCTGCACAATGTTAAGTAGGTGGTTTTAAAGTTGTGGCTGATCAGTGTATAACTTCATTAAAAGGTATTCAAAGGTTACTGAAATATGATTTTGAAAAGGGGTCTTTAGTCGGTGCATTCTTCCCAGAAACTACAAGTCTGAAGGAACTGTGATCAAACTTGAGTCACCAGAATAAATGGTTGGTGAAGCATGTTTCTGCAAAACACGGTTATGTTTAAACTTATGTTGTGCTCTGGTTAGGTTAAGGCACAAAAAACACTTGGTTGGGGATAGGAAAAGATCATGTTTGGCCTAAAATACCAGTCTGGAGATGTGTCGAAGTCACGTTAAAACCACCTGTTTTTTGACGCCACAAGCACTGCTGGAAATTGTGCCGCAGTCCCCTGAAAAATATCCAGTGGTTTCATGCTTGTAATGGTTGAAACGCAGTCTTGAACTGCGGTCACTGGCTTGGCTGGCTGTACCTCCACCACCATCCCCACCACTTCCTGATGTGAACGTGATGTGACATGTATTGTCAAAATGTCAATATACCCAATTTTCCTCTTGGGGATCGATAAAGTATTTCTGATTCATGATTCTGATTCTGATCATACGCAGCCTATGACATGTACAAAATGTGAAACTTTACCTGCCATTCTGCCACCGGGTTCAATGAAGCCAGAAGTCTGCTCTTGGGTACTGACTGCAAATGGTTTGACAGCTGACTTGTTGACTACCATTAAACTGTTAAACTAAAGTTTAACAATATTTAGTCTCTGTGACAGATGAGTTTTAAAATCGTATCAAGTAAATAACTTGATTGTAACTCACTGAAGCAAGTTTTTTATGAGCACAGCTACATCAAATAGCTGTATTACACCAGAGGAGTAAATATATTTTGTCTTCCTTGGAGATTATGCATTGCCACAGGCTGCTATTATATAATGTTAAAAGTATCACGGTATCACCCTGTGAAGGCAGAGCATGACGTAACTGTTGATGATGTAAGGCTGTCATATTGTCTCCCTCTCTCTCTGTTAACTGACAAATCAGCATGGTATTTTTAGCGTTGTAGGCGAGTGTGAGTGCAACAGGCCCGATCGCTGTTCCAGTCCTCCTACAGATCAAGGTCTGGCCTTCTGGGTGACAACAAAGTGATGTTGCATTCGTATCAGCCTCCTTCCCCCTCCTTCATCTGCCAGGCGGCCTGAAGATCCATCACTGTAGGACACCGAAACACTTTTCTCAGCCCATTTTCCTTTTCAATGTATCTCCACTTTAGTTGTCAGCTGGAGCAGGAGGGATATAAAGAACATTCGGTCAGATTATAGGGAAGGCGCGCAGATGGAAGCCCGACGCCCTCCACCTTTTACCCCACCTTGCGCCTTTTTTCCATGAAGTCACGCCTGATGAATGTTGAAAAATCTTTCTACTCTACTTAAATCGTTTACCATGCAGCCTTGCGCTCACCACTCTGTCTAATGGGCTGTGTACAGGTGGCACTTGTATGGTCCACAACATTCAACACTATTGAACGTGACCCTGTCTTTCACAGAGGGGGCGGCCTCCAAGCAGTCACCCCGCTGAAAAGAGGGTTACAGGTATGTGCCGCTGTCTGTGTCCTTCTCCACGCAGAGTCTTTTCAATTCTTTACACTCCATTGCTTTTGCCCTCCCCTCTCCTTTCAGCAGACACAGCGGCACTCAGTCTCTCTCCCCTCAAATCACCGTCTCCATCTATGAGGGGGGTAAAAAATCAATACAACACCAAACAATGGCTTATAGGCCTAAGGGTGCGCTGTGCAGAAAGGTCACTGCTATACATTATGTATGGTGGCCAGCTAATGGTCAGTGTGCTTGCAGACAAATGGACTGTAAGCATCTCCCCTGTGTGATGATCGCACAGGGGAGATGCTTACACACACACACACACACACACATGCGCGCGCGTTAATACAAAGCCGCACAGGCATAAAAAGCTATAGGCAGAAATGGATGTAGCACATGTACATGTAAGCACATGCATATAAACGTGGTCAATTTTTGTGTACAACAAGCTTCTCAAAACAAATTGCCCCTTGTGGGATAAAGAAAGTTGCCTGCATTGTGTTGTAAAGGCTAGACACACACACACACACACACATACATTGACATAGGTGCAAACACATAAATGCACACTAAAGCACTTTTTTATGTATCCATCGGTCTGGTCAATAGAGCTGGTTCAGTGAGCAGCACTCAAGCTGTTTGACTTTAATATTATCATTTGTGAAGATGCTTTGTAAAGTTTTCACCTTGCACATGTTTTACTTCCTTTAGTACAAAAACATTTTAAAAGTTGCTGTTATATTTTATTTTTTTCTTATTGTAAAAGAATATTATGAAAAGTTCAAGACCATCCACGATTTAGTCAATTTTTCCGTACTTGCTGACCTTCCTACCATCTTTGTGGCATCCGAAACCTGAAGTAACAGTGAGGTTGCCTAGCAACCGCTGGAGACTCTGGAAAGTTACTGAGGCCGATGAACAAAAGTTGCCCACCATATACCACTCATAAAACTCCATTGTATTGCAGTTGTTTTTGCAGATTAAACAAAGAGCATACAATAAGTTAAAAGTTTCCAGTCTTTGTGCTAAGCTAAGCTAACCAAATGCTGGTGATAGATTGCATTTACCATCCAAGCAAGAGAGCAGCTACGCGAATTTCCATAAAAATGTCGAATTATTCCTTAAAAGACAGGTCAAATAAATACTACTGCCATTGAGAAAGAGAGAAAATCCTTAGAAAATGCTAAGTTGTTTCCTCCGACATCTGGGCACTGTAGTTTTTAGCATAAGTTAGACAAACAGGAATAAATAGTGTGTTTGTTGGGAACTATTTTCAGCTGCGGATTAATACCGACTTGGTTCTTTAGTATTAAAGTCCCCATGTAGCTAATCAAGTGCTAATTGCCTCAGCATAGTTACATGTTTCCTGTAAAAACAGGCAGCAGCCAATAGCGCAGAATGTAGGTAATACCCCACCCTGATCCACCCCCCAACCGTCGGGCTGCCGACAGTTAACACAGTTGAACCAGGACAGAACAGCACAGCTCCATGAAGACAGAGGCCCATTTGATGAAGGGATTACAGTACCGAGGTGGTTTTCTTGCCAGGTTTGGAACCTGGCACCACAGGGCTGAGTCAGCAAGGACAGCTCACCAAACTAACAGTAGCTAACTGCATTTAGCAGGAGTTAGCGCTTAATTTAGCAACAAAGCTGTCAGTATCTGGCGACTACGAAAGTCCATAAATCACCTTGTTACTGTAACTGGCCTCCGCCAACGTTCTTAGAGGCCGCATACAGCCCCGGTCAGGAGGCATTCACTTAGAAGCTGCTTAGAAGTCAGTACTTTTGTTAGCAGTTAATTTAGCAACAAGTAAAGCTATCTGTTTAGAGCAGCACAGGGGAAGCAGAGGGAAAACCTATTCTCTCCATAAAACGTGACAAAGTTTCACCAAAATCACTGAACAACTTATAAAGTTGTGTTTTTGTACAGTAATGTGTGAGGTTCAGT
Organism: Pagrus major; assembly: GCF_040436345.1. NCBI lineage: Eukaryota > Metazoa > Chordata > Actinopteri > Spariformes > Sparidae > Pagrus > Pagrus major. Next base: position 15,748,564 of record NC_133217.1, read on the forward strand.
CCGAGCAGCACAACACTCTGGCAGTGTTCCTCTTTAATACATCCGTGGCAGCATCATAAAATAAAGAAACCGTTTATCGGACAAGTACAAATACGCCCCACAGGTGCAGGATCAGTCATGAGTCATCAACATCTTTAATGGGTTTCTAGGAAGTTAAAAACTAGCATTAGAAATAACCACAAATACCTTTTTGCCACTGCTGGGCCTGATACTGGTGTAAAGGTGAGATATGGAGCAAGCTATATGGGGGAAAAACACACTTGAACAGCAAATTTGGCTTCATGGGGACTTCAACATCATCAGGATGGGTTTAATGGGATTAAATGAAAATAAACTACAATGTGTGTGTGTTCATGGTAAGGAAGAAAAAGTGCAATATTGCGGGTCACTGATGTGTTTCTAATAGTTTTGGGACAACTATGAAGCTCTATGGACAGAGGAAGAAGATATATCAGGCTTTGGATTCACATAAAGTACTTGTTTTTTTTTATTGGCAATAAGAAAAATATAGAATAATGTCTTAAAGTCCTTTTTAATTACTTCTTTAATTTAATTACTTTTTAAGTCTTCTTAATAAAGATTACAATTTCACCAGTGGTTCTTTAATAGCTGCAGCATCATTCAGACTGCATCATTCAAGTAAACAAATGATCTCATTTAGTCTCGTCAGCCACAGCGCCTCAAAGGACTGATCACTTTATCCATCAGACAACATACATTTACTTCTCTAATGAGCGCAGTAATCCCACCAATCAAAACTACACCCTGACAGGGTTTCAGCAGCCATGATGGTGACCACACTAACAAGACCAGAAAACTGCAGCCACCAGAAGGGAGAAGACGGGTGGCGGAAGAAAAGAAAGGCGAGAATGACTAAATCTACAATTATTGCCTGGTGGGGAGCAGAGTAGATGCATCAGTATGATGTGGTAATTGCCTGGACATGCAAGTGGGGGCAGAGAGCACATTATTTATAGAGGAGAAGGGAACAACATGACAGGAAACACTATGTATGTAAGTGTGTGTGCGTGCGTGTGCCCGCCAATACTCCAACAGGAGAGAGTTTGACCTTCATGTAGGAGTGCTGGAGTTGACACAAGCACGTCTGCACTGGGACAAGAGCTCAGGTTTAACAGGCATATTGAAAAGGTCAGAGCTGTCACTCACCCGAACACACACACACACAAAGACACACACACACACACACAAAGATGCACACACAGCCAAAGTCCATATGCACGTATCCACATACACAGGCGCAAACACACACACACACACCCTTTTCTTACACCCACACACACTAGCAGAGGCAGGGCGCATGCCAAAACGGTGAACCATGTCAAATTAAAAGAGAAGTCTGTGCGCTCTCTGCCCATCTCCTTTAGAGACTGACTTAGACACACACACACACCAGCACAAAAACACACACTTTGGGCAGCTGCCAAAAATCCCTGGAGCTGGCAGTTTTTTGCCTGGTCTTATTTTTCACCCTCTTTCCACACACGCACACACACACAGAGAAACACACACGCACACACTCCCAGGATCATTGGTGTATAAAGTTGTTTTGGTCTGTTTATGGATTGTGATTGGTCGCCGTGTTGCTAGCCAAAAAAAAAAAGCACGTCTCTCCTCTGTAGTAACAGCTCTACCTCACCCCCCGCAGCCTACCCAGCCTGCTAATCTGCTTCCTGATTGGCTGATTAGGTTCCTTCACTTTTTCCTTTCTCTGCCTATACCTTTTTCAGAAAAACAACTCCCATTCACACACACACACACAGACACAGAGACACACACGCCGGCTGGTGCAGTGTTGACACATGCTGGCACAATCAAATACACATACACACACATGCACAGAGATTTGATTGGCACACACATTATAAAAACATAGAGGGAGAGCGGGGGGAGAGAGAGGCTCAAAATACAACAACATTGTCATGAACATCTGTATATCACAACTTTATTTCTTATATTGCAGCACTTTAGGATTGATTTGAGTGAAAACATCTGTATCAGATTAGGTAATACACAAAACAGCTGGTTTTATCAGAGAATCACAATATGCTCTATGTTTAAAGTTGAATTTTAGAAGTATTGGATTTGAAATAAAGTATGCTGTGGTCATGTTTCTTCATTTTAGAAACAGCAAAGAAAAGAAAAAAGTGAAATTTATGCAGAAGTTGGTATTTGAAGTGAAGATGAGTAAGAAGGACTTTTGAAAATGTATTAACATAAACAGAGATAATCAATCAAATCCAGAGTCTGACTTTACACTTAATGATGTTTGTGGCTGTTCTCCACTGCATCACTGCACTGATATCAAACTTTCGATATTTCAGTCACTTGAAAGTCCATCTAAAACACAGTAAGCTGTAGAAAGCAGGAGACATTGAACCAGAAGTGACAACACTCTCAGAGGCACTCTGTAAATTACAGTCAGCTGAAGGAGAGAAAATGCATTTCTTTGTCCTCTTTCCCCTTACCATTACAGCCACACATGTCAAACTCAGTGGAGATGTAATTACCACTTATGTTGCAATGCTGCTCACCGGGGTAATGTTCTATGAAATCCTACGTCGCACACATGTTGCGGTGTCCAGTGATCCCTACGCTCAGTAATCAACATTCATCCTTGTGCTATTGTGATATGAGGTGTTTTGTGTTTGCACAAAAAAATATAAAAAACTGGATATCTAGGTCCATCTATAAAACAAAGATGAATGCTGACCAGATTAATGCTATTCCAAAATCACCCTGCTGTGTGATGCCTACAACTAAAAAGGTATCCAGCAGTGTTCAAATTACACTGTGGCCTAAAAACCATAAACAACTCACAGCATTTTAGTTCAGCGGTAAAATTTGTCCATGATCAGATCTCCAGTTTTGTAGACAATACATCTGTCATAAAAAAACCTGTCAGAGAGAGAGAAACTTTATTAAGTCATTGCTGCCTCTAATGCCAAATTGTAATAGCAAAAATAAAGAGCTCATCACTCATTGAGAGATTCAGGCCTGGGTCTCTGAAATGGATCAACAACATCTGGATGTACTGCCCAGCCCAGTCACAAGGATAAAATGTGTTTTGTCTACAATACGTTTCATTTCATGTTCATATTACGTGTTAATGACCTGACTGTCATATCAGGAGGTGGAGGGGATGGTGCTGGAGTAAGCTAGATGACACGGCTGGTTAGCTGCGTTTCAACTTTTGTACGTGTCACACTTCAGGAATGATTTTTTTTTTATGCCAGTTGACCATGTCGTTTTATGACTTGTAAGGGTGACACTGCTGGATATTTTTAAGAAGAACTCAAACAATTTCCAACCCTGTTTGTTGTGACAGGAACCAGGTGCTTTGAACAAGACCTTGGGACATCACCTTCCATGTTTGTTTGAGCAGGTGTTTTCAGCCAAAACATGATCTTTTCCTAATCCTAACCAGCTGGTCTTTGTGCCTAAATCTAAGCAGAGTATAAGCACAGCATTGTCACACCACAATATTGAAAATTAAACCCAAAGAAATGTTTAGTTGCAACATAAATAGATGTAAAGTCTAAAATATCCACTGTTTGCAGAATTTGGACATTCCTAACATTTTTCTGGTGATTGCGTTGGGAACACTAATGGTTCCCTGACAATGAATCCTGATGAATTTGTCTACCATGTTAAACTAAAAGGTTGAACACTTGCCTGCTGAATATCAGCATGTAATCATTGTCTTGGGAGGATATTAGTATGCTGATATTGGCATTTAGCTTGAAGCACCTCTGTGAGTACAAGTACTGGATGTAGACTGCGTCTTGTTCAGGCACTGGCTTGTTTTTTATTGACTCTGCAGGTGTAACATGCACAAGAGGACTTGCTCTTGCTCGTGTATGTTTTATGTTGATTCTTACTGATACCCATGTTTTCAAAATAAGAGGATATATCATCTTATCATATATCTTTTGTTGTTCCCCAAAACAGCCCGTTATCCCTGCAAAGCAGTTGACAGATGGTGAAGCTTCACATTCAACATCAAGTAGAAAAATAACCCACTTGAAAATAGTCAAAAAATCAAATTAAATCAAATAGTTTTGGACTGTTGATGCTTCATTTTCCACCACTTCTGAGTACTGCATAAACACGCATTTGTCAAAATATTTGTTGGATTCCTCCATTTGTCTACACTGGCTCATTTTGCTCCGTTAAAGTAAATATCAGCAGGAGAACGAAGTAAATTGCTTTTTCTGGGGTCCATTAGTATTGACTCTTACTGATATCCACGATTGCTTTGGCAACATAAGAAGATGCATCATCTTATGATATATCTTGTCACTGCGTGTTGCCAAGAACATGCTGTTATCCCGAAAATGCATTTGACAGATGGTGACACGCTACACTCAACATGATGTGAAACAAACACACAAAGAATTTCCCATTTCGAAAACCATCAAAAATCAATAAAACCGCTTTGAAATGGTGTTTTAGTGATATGAGGAGTAACTGCTGTTTTATTTGGGCTCTAAATTTTGGTCAATATTTGTTGGGAATTTAGTTTTTTTCTTATTTTACACTCTTCCTCGGTTGAAGTAACTCTCAGCAGGTGTTATGTGCATAAACTTTTTCTTGTGTACATTAACAACTCCTACAACATCGCTGATGAACCGACAAAATAAGACGATATAAAATGCTTGTAAAGCCAGCCTGATTGTGAGTCAGATAGAAATATAAAGGTGCAAGCCCACACATGCTCCTCAGAACACGGTTCCACACTCCCAAACACCTTCCCCGGTAATAATCTGTTGAAGGTGATAATTTATTCTCTGTCTTCGAAGCTGTCCCCCCCTTTTTCAACTCTCTGCACTCCAGCTGGCACAAAATCCACCCGCGGTGCGTGTCAGATGGGCGGGACGTTACATTTTTTTGGAACAAGTTTCAGTGCCGCAGACGAGAAGTAATTGTCTCGCATTTGCTGCCTGACACACTGTGGGTGTTTTTTCGAATGCAGAGCGCCTCCAACCCTGCCAGCTGTCGACATGTAGCTGAACTGGATATTTCCACTGGATACCACAAAAAGCTGGCATTAGGCCAGGTAGTCTCTTAGACAGACAGACAGACAGACAGGCAGGCGGGCAGGCAACAGGAATGGGAATGCAATATTCATCAGGTGATACCTCCAGTAACACTCTATTATTTATCAAGTCTGAATCAGCTCTGTCATCATCCACACTCTAACAGGCTGAGCCTCGAGCACAGCCATAAAGAGGCTGTACGCAATATATAGATGGATTTCCCAAATGAATCAGTGTGGACCCGGTGCAATCTGGTCCAAATACAGCTAATGAGAGGCCAGGCTTCATCTCCAATCCGCTGCGAGGGGATTACACAGGTTCGAGTGCAAATATTTCATTTCTCGCCTCAACTCGCTCTGTGTTCTTTTTCTTTATTTTTCTCTTTTTTTCCAGGTGAACTGCGTTGTTCTGCCTGCGTAATTTGTTTCTATTCCTGTGAATGGCATTCATCAAATCATATGTTCCTTTAATGCACTTCCACCGCTCAGTGTGTTCAATCTGGCCATTAACACATGAAACCTCCTGTCCAAATAGTTAATACATGCAGCTTTAAATAGCCATGGGATGGATTAATGATGGAGGTAATCATTTAGGGTATGCTTTATTAATCTGTTCTCCTGTTATTAGGACAGTTATTAAGGCTGTCAGTCGTTATGAGGTGATGGTGGTGGTGGGCAGGCCGGTTTAATATAGACTGTAGGGATCTTTACTATTGATCTGACGTAATGTCTTACCCTCCATGCGTTCACCTTTGCTCACTCTCACATCATTCCTATTGCTAACTGCTGACAGCTCACTTATGTAACATCAGCCTCCGACTCCCCATGCGTACCGTACAGTGATCAGTTTATACACATAATGCTTTGGAAACTAAGCTTTCTTTAAATAATCTTTATCTTAACCCTAACCTCTTCATGGAAGAGCTCATGTTATAAGCAGCATTATGGAACGATTTTACCTTAAAAATCAGCTTTGATATCATTTTGATGTAACACTCCACTATCGCTTGCTTCAACACTATGTAACTTCAGTGAGGGGGTGGGCTATACAGCAGTACATCACACACAGCACCAACTATCACTGATTTTGGTGAAACTGGATAATATCTTATGGAGAAATGTTTTCTGCTCTTCCCTCTGATGCCCTCCGGCTGCTCTGCCTCAATTCTCTTTGACCTGAGGAGTTTCCTGTTGGTGTTGACATCGCTATCACAGCAGCTTTGGACAGGGTCGCCACCAGAATTTTTTTTTTATACGGGGAACCAGGCAGAGCTACTGAAAATCTTGGGGTGGTCACAGAAAAAAACAAAAAAAAAGATCTTATCTACATGATAAGGGCTGACATGCCAAGTCTTGTTTGTAGTTAGCACATAACGCTACATTACATCTGACAAATTGTTACAGACCTGGGATTTGTATTTACCACTGCTGTGTTGCACTCAGAGACTGTGGGGGGCGCCAAATCGCACAAAATATGGATTTCTACATGGTGTTGCTTTAAAGTTGAATTCAGTACATGGAGGCACATTCACTGATTTTCTTCCTCACTCTCTGAGAAATGAAATGAAACGCATCTTTACTTTGAATAGAATTAGGATTTATCTGGGTTTGATCATTATTGGAAAAAAAGGGATAATAAGTCCACAACTCGAGAAAAAATTGAATACAGTACATTTCAATGCAGAAATGCTACATATTATATCTTTAAAGAGTTACTCCACTGACACATGAATGTCTTTGTCATGGTAAGTACTGCTCAGCCTGTGAAAAACAGTTGTATAATATCATCTGTAGCTGAGAAAGAGCTTTGTCTCTAAGAAAATAACTCCTGAAAATATCACCAGGGATTATCTCGGCTTGAGCTCGAAGCTTGCAAAACTTTACACAGAGGAGCTGGGTTGGAAATTGACAGTTTAGAGTGGGAATTTACCAGGTGGGAAGGTTTCAGTTGAAAGATGACACTGGTTTAGTTACAGGAAATGTCAACCTAATGCCACGCAAGAACCCTGATGTTGAATTATTCTTGAAAACCCTGAAATATGCTCAATGACAATACTTCTATTCCACAATATAATCTGTGTGTAAACCACAGTGTAGTAAGGAACAGGGGACAGATTGTGGTTATGGCGATAAGCTACGGTTAAGTTCAGGCGACCAAAACACTTAGGTTGTGGTAAGGGAAAGATCATGGTTACAGTTTAAATAAAATGTGCAATAGGCTATGCACCAGCACAACCAGACCTTGAAACCCTGACTATCCTCCTTGCTATTTAAACGCCACACTACTTCCTGAATTGGAACTTGACCTTGGCATTGGACATCAACATGCTTTGCAGATTTGTGCAATAAAAATGTAATTTCTGCTATATACTGGGCTGAAAATGAGTGTTTTTGGAGTTTGAGCCATATCTGAGACTAAAGGTCAAGATTTCTCGGCCTTGTGTATGTAACTTTATGGAGATGCAATCCCAAATGATACCCCTTTAAAGTCATGGTGAAGATTAGTTTGAGCATTTTTATTTTCTATGATATATGTGTTTCAGAGTTAAACTGACTGTGTTGGCAACTATTTTGAAAAGTAACTAAAAAAAAAAAAAAGGCGCTAAATGATGCTAGATTACATCATGGTTGTTAAAGGTGGCAATGTGAAGCGCCACTATGAGACAAATCCCAAGTCTTTTGAGCAAACATACCCACTCAAAACTGAAGTAAGGGCACAGACAATAAACATTAGTGCTCAATTCTCCCACTAAACAAGAGAAAGTGGGGGAGTGAGAAACAATAAAGAAAGAAAGACTGTTCAGTTGTTAAGATGTGTTGAGATTGTTTATTAGAAAGGTGGTTGAGACTGTTAAAGATGTGAAATGTACACTTTATATTTATTTGTTCTGAAATCAAGAGCTATTTTAAAGGCACATTGTTCAACACCTCTGTTCTGTATTATGTAATTGTTTAAAAACTTTTCTTACTTGAAATGAGAAAATAACATCAATCTATTAGAGTATTTATTTATAATCCCTCTGGAACCTCCCACCTCTCCCTCACCTGTGTCATCAGAAATGAATAATTAGACTTTTGAAAATGAAAAGAGTGTTTGATTAACTATCACGCCTCCAGCCCATGATATCACAGCTAGGTGACAAGTTATTAAACAGTCTCAATTTAATACTGACACCTCTGTGTGACCTACATAAGCAAACAATACCATCAGCGAGAAGATCAACTATTACTACATGATTATTTCTAATGCCTGTGTTTGGGTCAGATTCCCCACGAATGCTAACTTCACTTGGGAATGTTGGTAACTTAGACAGTCTCACCAAAATCACTACAATGTAATGTATCAGCTGGTAGATTACATGTAACCAAGGTGTGTGCAGGTTACTCAAGTTGTCACATTTACTTTGTTTCATCATTGTCTGTTGATGAGTACTCAGCCCAAAATTATAACCAAAATAGTCTATATTTGATGACCTGGGAATGAGACTCGACAACCATCTTTCTCCTAAATCGCTTTCCCTACCTTTAAGCTCACCAGATACAGGATCTGCATCAGAGAGACGCGCCAACTTTTCTCTCCTCAAGATCCATACAGTATTCCCTGAGAAATAATGACGAAAATGTCTGAAAGCATCCAACCTCATAAAATTAAAGAAAGCGAGAGAAAATTCCAAGATCCACCCCTTTATTCGTATCACAACAAAAGCTGATGGTGGCCCATCCTCCATCCAAGTTTCATGGAAATCCCTTCAGTAGTTTTTGTGAAACCCTGCTGACAAACCAACAAACAGACATGAGTGAAAACATAACCTCCTTGGCGGACGTGAAAACAGCAGTAAAAGTTTGTTACGTCTTTTCTTTCACTAGCCTCTAAAACAAATGCAAACACTAGCCAGATCAAGATCTCCATTACAGGAGATGGTGGTGCTCATACTGCTTTTGTCCACAGGGGCCGCCAGAATCAACACAAAAAAATGTAAGTTTGTAGCTGCTTTAGATAAGGCTTTCATAAACAAATCTATCAGTGAGATGAGATACATTCCTGTCTGTTTCAAAAACTGTCTGGGATCAATACACATTCCACTGATAGTCATGGAATCCACTTTTGGATTTGTTTCTAAAGACATCCCAGATGGAAAAGATTGAATTTGAAAACCAGTTGAATTACAGCATCTTAACCCAAGGACACATCCTTGTCTTTATTTTATCAATATTTAAACCATATGAGGCTAAATGCCTTAACGTCTCCTCTATCACTAATTCACAGTAAACGGCCTTCAGCTGTCGATAATCTGCTCAAATCATACACCATGTTCTGCGTGGATTTCATGGGGTTGCCAGGTTTTCACACATCAACGTCAATACCATTGCATAATTTCTTCAAGTGATTAACTCTGCTTCTCCCAACCACAAGATTAATCACCTCCTTTCGGAAAAGCAGGAGGAGGCCTGACCGGGAACCAGCAGCAATAAAAACCTCAGGAACAGGACCGCACTCGCATCAGATTTTTACTGCTGCACCATCACGGTGGGGACGGGTATCCGGCCAAAAATGTTCTGTTCTGTTTTGTTATCTTTTATTGCCATGTCTTTGGTTTCCAGCACTCAGCAGAGGACATAGCGGAGTCTCACAGCGTGTGCTGACAACACTGCGTCTATATTTAAGAAAGCGGACGAGACAGAAAAAGCAACGTAGACTCAGTCTGAATAAACATAATCCATAATTAATAAGCTAAACGAGGCACGGCTACACCTGACTGCCCACTGAGATGAGCTTTCAGGCCAGTCAAGTGTTGACTATACGGGCTGCTGTGTGCCCATACACTATGTATGCAGCCATGCCTCACTGCGTGCACACATATTCGGAAGCTAATGAGGCCTTGGGAGATCGTACACATCTAAAAACGTTTCTCTGTCTGCTTGACTCCGTATATGTTTATCTGTGCATGAAGCTATGCATATTATATATATACTGTACGTACAGGACATCTCACCACACTCGTTACCCCGTTTGAGTTTCCTACCATTAATATCGCTGCATCTGCCCATCACCAGAGTCAGTGAAGCATGGGGAGTTATTAGAACATTCCCGTCTTGAGAAAAAAAGCAAACATATCTTGCCCTTTTTAAAAAAACAACTCCTCTCTTATTATCGCGTGCAGCATCACAGCTAATGTACATGCAAGTTAAATGATGGAGAGGCTTTTTTCAGTGCAACACGCCTGCTGGATTTCACATATAAGTGTAAAAAAACAAAAAAGAGGAGGGCCCCGCCTGATGAGAAAATACACAAATGCGAGCTGACGCACGCGCAAACACACGAAAACAGAGCCCGGGTGTCATAACTATTCCACATCGCGAGAGAGCCCCTGACTCCACTTCAAAGCTCTCCGGCTGACGGTGGCTAATGATGAACACTCAGATGAAGAGCAAGAGACAGCGATCCAGACTCCACATTAAAAAGGCCTCTTCCCGTCTTTTACAGCGAGATAAAAGACGAGAACCCGTGCCCGACTGCGGCTAATGTGCGTTTAAGCACTCATACATACATACATACATAAATGCGTACACAGGCAGACACACTTATCATGCAAATGTAGAATAATTACAGTCTTGTCTGAGGGAGGAAAGCTGGGTTGCCTTTTGAAGATAGCGATCCTCAAAAGATTCATTGATGTTGCGGCGGGTAATGGAGGAGAGACACAGAAAGAGCTGGTGTCTCTCACTCTTTCTCTCTCCCTCACAAGATCCAACATGGCCTGCATTTCTCTGGACGAGGGTGTGGATTTACATCTGTTGAGAGGATGGAAGAGGTCGTGTGCATGTGTGCAACGAGACGCCCGTCCAGGAGTCACCCAGGGGTCAGGGTGTAGGTGCCATGGGACTAAGATCACGTCCACACTGAGATGGCTACGTCATGTGATAACGAGATACCAGTGTTTTTTTGTCATTTTTGGAAATATCCTAATTTTATCTGGAACTCCCAAAAAAGGGCTGGTTAATCTCTTGTGCTGAGTCTCAGCTGTTCAAACCTCTGTGTTTCCCTCCTTCTGCTCTCTGTGATCACCCGCTGAATTATGGAAGTTGTTGTTAATCATATATTTTTCTTTTTCTGTTCTCAGCTAAACGAGCATGAAACAGCAATTTAATCGCTACTAACAGTTAACGAGGCGAACAGTAATTCCTGCGCTGAGGCATCAATCAAATCACTATTTTATGATTATGAAGGCACCCGAAAAAATATACAGATGCAGATTGATGACAATGTGTGTCTGTGTGATCGGCTATGCTGACATTTAAAATGATGGTGACACTTTACAAAGTTGACCCACCATAAGGTTCAGTTTGGCCTCCCAGATGTTCCAGGTGAAAACAAAAAAGTTTTTAAAAAGCAGTTTAGGCTGTTTTTTGTTTTTTTTGTGAGGTAAAAATGCTCTTTAAATACGTCTGGTCCCTAATTACAGTTTTCCATAATCTGAGTGCGGCAGGCACCGTGACATTTTGTGCAGGAAGTCAGTCAATTAAGGGAATTTGGGCTCCTGGGACCATTTTGCATTATTCAAAATACAACACAATAGGTGTTGGTTTTGGCTCGTGGCCCACCGTTGAGTTTCAGTTTTGGTTGTCGAATGAAAAAATTTGGGCACTCCTGCTTTACATTATGCATTTATTGCTCCTTACTCCTTTGAGCTCTGACAGTATACAGCCACTGGCTGTGAGCACAGCTGGAGCTGCTCTGCTGGTTGAAGCTGTGGCTGTGGAGATGGTTACCATGGCTGGTTGAATCTACGATGCTATGGATACAGCCACGGTAGCTGCACCATGAATCCCAAAATAGGGCTGTAGAGTAAGCTATGCATATTGGCAAATCACTCTATATTTTTATGGATATGACTTTACACAACACCAATAAAACTAAATATATATTTGTGGATTGACTTGGAAAGCCACAACAACAGGCAGAATGGATTACACGTCTGATTTTCATGTGATTCAAGGTAATGTAAACTTAGGCTCTCTTAACCTGCCAATGTTCACAGCAGACTTTTGTTTCAACTAACCATTGAGCTAGTACCCACAACAGCCCCAGACTCCCTTACAAATTGAATGATTTTAAGAGTTGTTGAGTGAGGAGAAACTGAACAAACTTTCCAACCTTACGATGATAGTAAGATGATAGATTGATGGTAAACATGTCAGATTTTACAAATACAGCAAACAGAAACCAATACCAGCTACCTCTTTGACGCCTGTAAAGAAAGTCCCCAGACTCCCTTTAAAAAACAATCAATTTTGTGAGTTGTTGAGTTAGGAGAACTTGTATAAACTTTGTGGAATGCTGTCTACAAGAAATTCTTAACTTATTTGGGCCTTCTTGTTAATTCGGCAAATGTTATACATGAAGATATTAATTTCTTTGTATAAAAAAATATTGTATCTGTTTGCTCCATTGTGAGATCTGATCACATGTGGTCATTCGAGATGCATGTTAATATTTAAGTCCAGTAAAAACGTTCATATAGGCCGGTCCTTCGGTGTGGCTCTGGACACGCGTGCGTACACACTGCTAAATGAATGTGGTGATTGGATCAGATCTCACATGCATCCTCAATGCATCTCGGGGGTGTTCACACCTGTACTTAGAGCTTTCCACTTGCGATCGGATCACCACATACCAAGTGTGAACAGCCTCTCTGTCTCAATCGGCTGCACTTGATATCTATCCAGCTGTATGAAACAGACTTGTGCCTCAGCTGCCACAGCCACAACCCGGTGGTCACAACCAGCACAGATCTACTACGTAATATCATAACACAGCACAGCCTTTCTCTATGGATCAAAAGGGAATTCAAATCATCAGCAATCACACAAAAGAATTAGGAAAATGAATTCCCACTGTGACCTTTCAGGAACTCTGTACCTGCACAGCTTAATTTCATACCATTAAAAAGTACTTGTGACATTAAGAAAGACTGATGACTACGCTGCAGAACAGTGTGTGCAGTAACTAAGGTTATAGCGTGGACGTACTCTGGGAGTCAGTGTCTGGGTGAAGGTGGCCACTGCCGGCTTACTGCCAACCTTGTTGTGTTTTCAAAAATGAAGGAGTTAGCAAAGGACCGAGGACACACACACACACACACACACACACACACACTCGCACGTGCATACAAATGACCCAGGCAGGAATTTAAAGTCAGACACTCACACACACACACACACACACACACGCACACACACAAACACACACACACTCCTGCACAGGCGAGCACACAAACTAATTGGCCACCCCATTAGTAATTTATTAAGCTTGTCCTTGTAAATTTTATCAGGTTTCCAGCAGGGGAATAGATTTATTGATTCGCTCTGCATTCATCAGGCCCAGAAAACAGAGTGAGAGAGAGAGCAGAGGAGTCCGAGAGAGGCAGGAGACGAGCGAGAGAGAGGGGGAGAGAGTACATTTATCAGGGCGGACAGCATCGGGTTCCAAGCGGCTTTGCGAGAGATCAGGCTGGAGTGTGTTGTGATTCCCCCTGGGTCACCACTATATCCTGCTTCATTCACAACGCTGCCTCGCCTCAGCTTATCAATGCGCGCGTCCCGATCAATGATTCTCATAAAACACCATCCAGGCCTCGGCTTATACCTTCTCACGGCCAAAAAAACAAAAAAAGGAGATGCTGTCAAACTTAACCCCCAGGAGCTGCAGATAAGCTGCAGGGCAATCAAGTAAACACAGGGTCGACGAATACTGGAACTAGATTTCACCGCAACTGTCAGACTAACAAATTTACAATATGTATGAGGTTGTGACCTCATTACTGTACCACCTCTGGCCAAGCAGTTTCCAGGTTTTTTCCGTTTTTTTCCATCACCAGGTATTGGCGGATATCGACTGGTCGGGGAAGTATGTTGTTATTGTAATCGCATCAGTCTCTGTGGCTCATCCACCCTGCCCATCACCTCCTTAATACTCCTCTGTCTTTGTGATCACTAGCAGTCCAGGGGGAGAAAACCTCCTATTGCCGTTTTCAGGCCTTTCCTAACAGTGGGAGAAACATCAGGAAGTAAGTGGGAGGCAGAGAAGGAAAGGAGAAGAGTTCTTGTTGGCAACGGTGCGATAATTGTGGCGTGTTTCTCCGTGCTCCAGTATAGATATATATTCACCTTTGTGGGCGGATGGATGATTTTCCGCGTGTGTGGGCACGGAAGTTAAATCGACGTGACAGCGAGCAGGCTCGACTATAAACACCAGCTTCTGAAATGCAATCCTTTGTAAACACAATTTATTTTTTTCCACTCTGGACGTTTGGAAGCAATCTTTTTGGGGTGTGGATCAGAGAAACTCCACTCCAAGATCCCTTTCCCTTCAGGCATCGCCTTGACTAGTATTGTTCCAGGATTCCCCAGCATGGCTCACCAGGAGGCTACGCTGCCTGCTGCGCAAGTGCTGGAGGAATCCTGTGTCTGGGATTTGGGAATACCAGATTCCTAATCCTCTGCACAGCTCCTTCTGTTTTCCTGGACGTCTCAGGTTGGAACATGTAGGTGGAGTGTAAACACACACGTACACACACACACATGCTAAGACATATGGAGCGGAGCGATAAGGCCTGTGGATGTTTTAAGACCGTAATTGTATGGATTCCAACCATTTAGCCCTCAGGCATTTGGCCACTGTACTCTTCTGTAAGCTCTCCATATATCCATGATATTGTTGAAGAAAGTGTTTAACTATATCTTCAGCTCCAGGACTTCTCATTCCACTCTCAGCATCTCTACTTGAAGGACTCCTCTCATAAACCGTGTTCACTATTTCGTGACTTCACCAAACGCAGGATCCATTAGCAGAATTTAATTCTTTGACATCCGAATGTGGCTTTCTAAAACTGCTGTCAATGTTTGGAATGAAAAACTTTCTCTCTTTTCACCTTCACTTACAGTATGTTTCCACTTGTTGAGCTCCTTTCAAACGTATTGAATTGAATTCAACAAGTGGGAAATATTCATTACCTGAAATTCTAATACTTTGTTCCCTTTTCTAAAGGTTGGTCTGCAGAAAAAATATGTTCAAGGACTGAATTACCTACTTAATCCTGTATGTACCCTGTATTTACCACATCACTTTTAACAATTCTAAAAAAATGCCTGCAAATGTTTGTTTTTTTCCTCAAGACCACATTTACATAGTTAATGGGTCCTATTGTTTGTCCTCACAATGCTATTGGATAGAATACGTGTTTATAGGTTCAGTCATCTGGCCATGAACTCACTCTACCTGCAAACTTCCCGCTGAGCTCATCTCCTTTTTTTGCATGACTGGATTTGTCAGGATTAAAGTAAGTAAAATTCCTTAAATATTTTTTTGTGTGTTTATTACAATGTCTAGAACATGTACATATTTAGTTATTTTGGAAAACATTCATCAAATTTGATTTAGAGCTTCTTATGCCTATGTTGCAATTCTACAACGTTGGAGTGTTAATTTTTACTTAGTTTAGCTTAGACCATAATTAAACACATGAACCTGTAAGTGCTCTGGGGGGATGCATGTGTTCCTTTTAGTATGATAAGTAGAGAGCATAATAGGCCAGCCAGACAGTATTGTTTGAATGTAGTGGAATTTTGATTAGCATTTGTATTGAAATGATAATACTGATGGACACACTAATGGAAATACTTAGATCTCTACCCTCAACACATGGTCTACCACCCTGTCTATTCCAAAAGTTTGTGACAGAAGACATGATTGAGGCTCTGACAAGAAACACAAATGAGTACAGCTTGCAAAAAAATGGAACATCTGTTAACACCAATAATAAGGAAATTGAGAAGATGCTTGGCATGTACCTGAAGATGGGCCTAATGCAAATGGCTGGAGTCCGTATGTATTGGGAGACAGACACACGGTACACCCCTGTTTCTGATGTGATGTCCCGCAACAGATTCCAAACTCCGTTGACTTCATTACACTTTACAAACAACTTGACTGTGTCAGAGATGGAAAAGAAGGACAAACTCTGGAAACTCAGACCATGGCTGCTTAAATGTTCTGTATATCTGTTCAGACAAAGTGAGTACAAACACAGAAATTCTGCTCCCAACTATTCCCAGCATTGCAAATTTGCAATATTTCCCTAAAAACTTACTTACTTACTTAAAATGTAAAAAAATTGAAAACTCTTTAATTTCTACATCAGAGGCCTCCTACAACAATATCTGAGGTCAAAAAAAATTTTGCTAATTTTTTCCTATATCTGGGTCTGACAGGGTTAAAAGTGCACGTGTCTACAGGTCAAAATAAAAGTGTGCAGGATTTCTTTTGTGTGCTGCAACACTCTTTGCAGTGACTTTATTCAAAAATACCTGGCAGCTATCTCATAAAATACTTTAATTAAATTGTTGATATTTCCCTTTCTCTTCTCACTTTTTACTTCTATTTCCTCAACCTCTTATTCCGTCTTTGTCTTCGTTAAACAAGACGTAAAAAATAAAGAAATCAACGGAGAAGAAAAGGGTGTGATGATAGGGCGGAGGTGGGCGTTGAGGCTGATTTGGAGGGATGACGGGAGGAGAGAACGGGGGAGAACGGAGAGTAGGAGAGGAGGGGAGGCAACAATCTGTGCTGGTTAACTTCTCCCCGTTGACCCTGCAGAAGGGGCCACGGCTCCCTCCATCTGCCTGAAATAATCTCTCACAAACACACAAACACACAAACACACACACACACACACACACTGGCACGCACACACACCTTCCCCAAATGGCAAAAAAAAGGATTAATGATATTCCAACACGTACACACAAACAGCCAGAATCCATCACTCCAGTTTCTGCAGGAGCCCGGGCGTGCCAGTATGTGTGTACGTCTATCTCACTTTGAAGATCGAAAGTGGTTTTGTGTGCCTGCAAGTGTCTGTGTATTGCGTGGGTGTGTGTCATGTCTGGGGCACCATATGTTCCCCACAAATTTGTTTTCACCCCTAAAAAAAAGCCTATCCATATGCATATTAAGCAGCTTTAATTAAGACCTCCTCTACCCACGTGCATACTGTACACAGATGTACACACACACACACTCACTTCCTGGGAGAGGTAGTGTGATTTCAGAGCATCTCATCGCCAGTGAGAACACTTGAGAAACAAGTTAATTGACGTTGACTATTCATATATACAGAGTGTGTTGGCTGGGCCGTGGGCAGATGGTGTTTGTAAGCCCCGATCTAAACTTGCAGTCAAAAAAAAAAAGAGGAAAATGCTGCCTCAGTCTTGCTCCTAAGAGCCAGAACGACCGCATGAGATGGAGACAGTGAACGCTGCACGCACAGATGCACTCCCATCACAGCTCAGCAGTGGTTCTGATCCGATGCTGATAAGAGCTCTGTTAATATTCTATCTGTAAGGTTGTTGATTGCACTTATTTGGTGTCGAAAGTGAAAATCAGTCACTGTGTCATGGTTTGGGTTCTTAGGTTTGTTGATTTCTTTTTTTATTTTGTAGCGTTACAGTGCTCACCTGTGTTCCCAGTGTTGTTTCCCTCCTGTGTTCCTGTGATCGTCCCCAGCCTGATTTTTCCAACCACACCTGTCTCAAATCAGCCTTGTTGGCACTGCCCTGTTCCCAGTGTCTCTCCACCTGCACCTCACCCCCTCGTTGGTTTAGTTTGTATTTGAGCCTGTGTTGTTCCCTCACTTTTTGTTGGTTGGTCTGTCTTCATCCACACATCTTCTGTGCTCCTATGCCTGTTCCCTGGTCCTTCTGTGTTTCCTATGTTCCTGATTTGTTCCTCGTGGTTTTCTAGTTTCTCCTCAGCATTTGTACTTTTTTGATTTTCCTTTGCCTGCCTTCTTTTGCCAGTTTTGATAACAAAACTAGTTACCAGTTCATCTGTGCGCACTGGTTTATTTGCATAGACTGTTGGTTGATGTTAATATAGCATCGTTAAATGCTAGCTAAGCAGTATGAATGAAAGTGGATTTGATTACATCATGGTCCTCTAGGGAAATTCAGAAAGAAGTGGCTTTTTATCCAGTTGACTATTAAGTTACTGTAAGGGCCAACCATATTTATTCAAACCAGATATAGTTTACTGATTAATTAGAGGAAGTTAGGCTACCGCAATAACAACAGCCACAAAGCGATTGAAGCCTTTCAGGGTATTCTTTATAAAAATCTACATCTGTTGAAACAGAATCATGCTCCAGATTAAACAAAGGTTAAAAGAAAGTAACCCCAGAAGTAGGCTGTAACCTTTTGTATTCGGCTTTAATAGCTAATCCACGGGGCTAATTTCTGTGGTTTGGATTCAGAAAAAAGAGTTTGACATGATTTATGTCAAATTTCAGTTTATCTGGAAAGCTTGAGGAGACTCACACTGCCTGCACATATATCTATTTTCTTGCACAGTGTAAGTCACTGGACCTTTTGGCACTATTCCTTTTTTTTTGTGAAATGATAACACACGAGTGCACTGCTGTGGCAATTTCTGCGCTACGCTTTGTCAAAGGTGCGGTCAGTACTCTGTCTTTTCCAAGATTTCATCCATGATTCCATTTTCTATACCTCCTCGGGGTCAGACTGAGGTCATGATTATCTCAGCATGCACTGTGTGAGAGGACGCACATGTTGCCACTCCATCACAGAGCTAACACACAGGTGACACACACATTCATTCTCACACCTACAGGCAATATAGAGTTTCCACTTCACCACACCGGCATGTCTGTGGACTGTGGGAGGAAAGAGGAGACGTGGGGCCAGGACTCAAACCAGGATCAGGGCCAATGGGTGAACTTGGGACCTTCTTGCTCAGAGGGGAAAGTTCAAAAGACTTAAACCCTTTCTTTTAATTTCATCCCACATGTATCATGTAAACCTTGTATTCTCACTCCAGACATCATGTATTCTTGTCGGGGTTCTTTGCTTTCCAGTGGTGCTTTCCGCATGGTCGCCTCTTACTGGTTGCCCACAGGACAGCCGCATGCATTTATAAGTCGACCATCCTTGACTAGTCATATCTACATTATTTACTGCTTTGATGTATCCAATTACTACTGTGACTCTTCTGGACAGAGCGAGTGGTTGCAAATCAGGGTTCAGAAATTCTGATATCCGAGGGGTAAAAACAGCCAGTGAAAAGTGCTTTTATAGTCTTCATTAACGCTTAACTGCTTACTGAGTGTGATGATTCAGAGCTCAGCCTCTCGGTTTAATGAATGGGAACATACATTGTGTATATGTACGGTTGTAAAGGGCACACTGCGATAATGATGGCAGGAGTCAGGAGGGGGTGTTGTGAACCACGGTGTCTCTACCAGCTGTGAAAATGGCTGTGGCACCCCCAAGTCACACATTTTCTGTCTCCGACGGGGAGGCTGTAGCCATGGCAACGCAGCTTTTTGGCTTTGCGGGGTGATAACAAGGTGGAGATGTGCTTAAAGAGGGAGGGGGGTGAGGGAAGATGGGGATGGTTGTGCACAGAGGGAGGGAGAGAGATAAACTCAAAATGCTGCTCCCAAAGTATTTTAAACCCCAGGGGAGCCTCAGCCTCGGACAAAAGAAGGAACACATGAAGGAATCAGGCCGACACACAACTTTATAATGGTGCACTTGTGAGGTCTCTACATTCAAAACATTTATTTTCCAATGCATTTAACCAAACCGTAAGTGAATTCTGAAGGATGAATTGCACCAATTTCAACCTTTTTCTGCCATTAATAATTATGTTAAAAATGTTTTCGCTCGTCGGATGAGTTTTATACACATCCACAGCGAGGTTGATTGGATTCCGAGGCACCGATTTTCAATGCCTTGGACCGCCACTGGTGGATTCTAACTCCACAATTTTGTGACAAAGAAAGCACAGATCACCTAGCAACAAGTCAATGCCACGCACAAAAAAAATTTGGTTATTAATTTACCCAGGCTCCAAGCTGGATGATTCAGAGTTAGGTGTTGGCAGGCCCCATGGCAGCGTGGATGTAACTGTGTTGAAAGAGGAGTTTTTAATAAGTGTTGGTTTCAACAGTGTGACTGGTGCGGTTTGGTGAACTATGGAAAGTGAGATATGAAACTGTCAGCACAGCCATTATGATACAACAGGAATAGGAAACTAAGGCTGAGATTGAAAGTAATGGTGAACTAAACCCAAGATTAACAACTAAGTTTCAGCTGCTCTAATAAATATTTTTAGAAAAACCCAATCACTGTGTAATGTGAACAGTATTGAATTACCAACCCCGCTCCCTCTTAGCTCATCTGACCATTTTAGCGTCATTCATACCTTTTTCCGTTTCACTGTTCATTTCCCACATTTCTAGTTGCAGCAGGCAACTATTTCCAGCAAAAAAACATCAGATAAATGAGTGTGTTATGTATGCTACCTGCCCAAAACAAAAAGGGAGATGGACCAAGTCAACTTTTCGCTGGTGAACATATAGTGAGTAGTTAGCAGCTAAATGGCCAGATAATCTTCTCAGACACTGGTTGTGACCAACACAAAGCTGAATTGATGAAATGAGCATGAATACTAGACTTGTCAGATCATCATGAACACGGTAAATGGACTTGCATTTACATAGCCATCCATAGCAATAGTGCTCTACGTTTGCTGGAACTGTTTGCTAACAGGTTAGCTATAGCAAATGCCATAATACAGTATGCCAAACGTGGTTGCTTTTAAAGCAATAAATGTAACATGCTGGGCAAAGATAGTTGATTGTTGAGTCTCACCCCCAGGTCATCATATACTGATGCTCTGGGT
Organism: Pagrus major; assembly: GCF_040436345.1. NCBI lineage: Eukaryota > Metazoa > Chordata > Actinopteri > Spariformes > Sparidae > Pagrus > Pagrus major. Next base: position 15,769,383 of record NC_133217.1, read on the forward strand.
TGGCATCCGACCCGAGCTGTCTACCCAAACTTCCCCAGGACGTTACATTTCTTAGCTTTAAGTTGATTAGAGAGTATGACTTCAAGGTCAAAAGTGCAATACGTAAGAATTTTAGTTGAAAATATCTTAAAAAATTGAGAATGTGCAGAAGTTGTAATGTTATGTGACTTTGTATTGTGTTGCAGTAATACTTGCTGAAGGTAAGCCAGCGAAGGTTAGCCAGCGTACAGGCACTGTTTTTAGATAACAACACTTAATACATGTATGTATTGAGTTACCGATGCCATGTCCTGCATCCAACTCTAAATCCAAGATTTAACCCCAGACTAGTGGAATGTAGACGTCTGGACAAATGCCCCCACTCCCCACATCTTTCTGTCTTCGTCAGAACATTTGGTCTTCGTTTCGTTAAACTGCACACACATGGCTCTTAATCCCCTCTGTGAGTGGAGGCAGATACTATCTCAGTCTTGTCTTGGTAATCAACTTGTCAGTGCAAAGGCAGCAAAGCAACCAGCGAGCCTATGAACTCTGTCTGTCTCAGACACGCACACAAACCAGCTAATCAAGGGGGTGACTGGGACAGCGTCCATGAAAACTGCCCGACAGGAAGTTACAGCCATGTCACAGGAAATAGGATGTGTCTTTTTCCGGGGCTGCAGTATCCTTGTGATTAGAGGGAGCAGATTGAGCTGTCTCTTTGCATTACACACATAGAACATGCGCTTGCATGGACATACACACATGTTGACACACACACGCACATCCAGTGAGACATATAAGAGAAAGGGACAGGAGATGGAGTTACGCCATCAGCCCAAACGCACACAAATACACAGACACACAAATGGCCAAATGAACATGTTGTCTCTTATTTTCCTCAGTGGAGGAGACTTCCTCTTCTTAGTTTGTTTAGAGCAGCATAGAAGAAAAAGGCTTGGAGAGAGTGGGTGACCGTTTCCTTCTGTTATGACTACCACTGGTGGACAACAATTGAGTCAAACACACACACAGCAGTTCATACGTAAGACACGTACACACACAGACAGCATAATTGCAAGGTTGATAGTGTATCGTGAGATATCAAGATTGACAAGCTGTGTGACATTTCCACAGTGTGTCCCCACTTATTTCAGTAAGCAGCTGCCTTTACATTAGATTGCTCTTCTTTTGATTTTTTATTTGTAAAACAGGATTTTGACCTTTTGTGCGCTGATTCAGTTCAAATAACTCTCATAAAGTTCACATTTAATAACAAAAGACAAATACTTTTAAATATATATACGCAATACTGCACACTGTGTTTTGTGATTATTTTGGGCAGAAATATCATTATATCTACCCTCAACTCAAAACAGCATTAAAAGCAACAGAATAATAACGCTCTGCACTAAAGACATTTTGTTTTTCTTGCATACTTGTGAAGAATCAGACCAAAATTCTGCATTTGAATAATTTAAAAGTAAGGCAACCAGAAGTAGCAATCAATAAAATCACCATTCTGCAATAACTGTATCTGCGGTTGGATTCCAATGTCTGGCTCTATTTTGGATCTGCTTTTGTTTTATCAGCTAAAGGAACAGCTGTAGTGTATTTACTGTTGTTTTATAAGTAACTGGCCAAAACTAGACTTTTGTCATTATCTAGCACTGTTCATACACCCTAAAAATATAGGCTACCATACCTTGTACAGGTGTTAGCTGTAAGCTAGCTATCAAGGTTCATACACCCCAAAAATATACCATACTTCGTATAGATGTTAACAGAAAGCTAGCCAGCATTGTTGACATACCTCAAGACCCAACCCTACTCTCTCAATGTACGGTGTCTACATTGAGAGATGCCTTCATAATAATGTCATGTCATGTCATGTCAAGTCATGTCTGTATTGAGTGCTAATGTGTGTGTTTATGTCTGAGAACTCTGAGTGAACTCTTTCTGTTATTTTTCTTCCAGTTTTTCTCCTTTTTGCTGCGTCCATTAATGAAGTCTAGCCTCGCCATATTTGCACCAATTTAGGTGTTTCCATTGGCTTTGTAGGCAATCATGCTGCATCTAAAATCTGCTTGTGATTCAGGCTAAAGTGCATAGATGGGGAAACAAACCCAGCACTATGATTGGTTGAAGTTTTCTTCGTCTTCATGCTGTTAGACTTGGGTATCAAATCCACAATGTGTCACCAGTTTTTTTTTGCGTGTTTTAGAGATTTTGATGTCAAAAATGCGTGCCTGCTGCACAAAATGCGTATAGGTCAGCACATCTGATATTTACCATTCAAAACTGCACTGTTAATAGTTTATAGTCACTGAATTCACAGAGAGTTGTCCTGAATTTAACCACACAAACACACACACCCTCAGTGTGTGCCGTTGCTCGCTAATGTTAGCTTACGGCTAGTGTACAGTAAAGTAAACTGGCTGTTTGGGGCAGATAAACACTGCATGAGTAACACAAATAAACACAAATGTTCCTGCCTTCAAACTCGCTTCACTGTTGATGTATACACCATGAAACACCCACCACTGCTGATGAAAATCTACCTGATGTTCACACACGAGTTAATATTAAAAGTTTTACTCCATTACATTATGTAAGAAGTTTAGCTGAAAATGTTTTGATTGTGATTAACAGTTCTACCATTATGACGTTTATGTGTTGTGTTGCATAGATTTATACTGAAGTTAGCATGCTAACCAGCTAGCCCTGATCCATCCTAGTTTAAAACTCCCCCGCTGATGTAAACACCAATACACCTGCAGCTCCCCAATCTCCCAGTCTGCACTGCTAACTGAGATCATTTACTACTAATAATTTACTAATTTGTTTTGAGTATCAATTTGACAGGTGGCCAATTCTTACATATTGCACCTTTAAGTTTAGTCTCTTTGCCGACTACCACAATTTCCTTGGGTTTGAAACATTTGGAATAATGTAAGTGACACCTCAACAAAATATATAACAGTGGTCTAGTTGTTTTTAGATATTTTAATGCAGAATTGCTAAAAATTATATCTTTATGTGCTATTTAAAGACACATTACGTTACATTTCAACATTAAACTGGCAAAAAAACTAGACCTATGTTATATATTTTCTTGAGGCGTGTACTTAATATCCCAAAATGATGTTTCCAACAGTGGTCAAACTCAGAGTAATTTGTAATTTTATTCAAGGTAATGGTGTATTCCCTTTACCCCCTGTGGGTACTATAACGTCCAGGGAAACACAGAAAACAACAGATAATAGCTCGCTAGCCACTCCGTTGTTTATTATTATGCATAGCTCACTCTTGATGGAGCATGATTATTAATCGGCAGTGGTGTATGTTTAACAATGAAGACAACAACTCCCATGATGCCACCCTACTTCACAATGTCATCAAACTCTGTCTTTTGTTATTGTTTTGATTGAGTCAGCCAGCAGCAGAAATTACATACTCCGCATTTAATAGCATTAGCAATAACGTGATTAGCATTAATCGGATTAGTGTGTCAAAGAGAGTACCATCTACAACTGTGCACAACAGACCGAGAGGTGAGACAGAAGCCGCAGCAGGCACTTCACACAACGCTCCAGATCAGATGATGGTGAGCGATAGAAATCTGTGGCTTTGAAAAGGAAAAGGATACGGGAATGTGAAGGTAACAATGTACAGAGGGAGAAAGACAGGAAGATGTGGCGAAAGAGAGACAACAATGAGAGATCCAGATCAAGAGAGAAAGTGATGTAGTGTTGGTGTGCCATGTCCTGTTGATTTCCTGTCATACTGCAGTGCTTTACCTCATCCTCCTTATTTAGATTCAGAGCAGGCCCTTCCTGTGTCCCCATGAGACCTCGACCTGCTCTCAATCGTTACAAGATGTTTTTCGACGAGTGTGAGACAGAGACAAACACACTTAGGAGAAGAAATGCAAAAATATTTACAGTACTTTTGCAGATGGAATGTGATCATCTGATTCCCAGTCAGATTTCAAGCAAAGGAATGTCTTCTTCACCTGGGGTTTGAGTCGACAACAGATCGTATTGCGATGCTTGCGGTGTTTGCAGTCTCAAACCAGACACTGGTGTTTAAAGAATATCAACAACACCCAGACAACATCCTTTGTTTGTGTGTGTCGCTCTCTCACAGGCAGAAGGCCTTGTGTTGCCTGCAGGCGGACTGATAACGCTTTTCCAAAGCAGCAGTACAGATATTTTTAGACCAAAGCCACTAATAGATGGCATTTTGATTCATCTGGTAATCGAGTAAAAGAAGAAAAAAATAATATTTCCAGCTTACTCGCTGTCTTTAGACATAGTGGCGAAAGATGGTGACACAAAGACATTTCTCTATAATTGACCAACATCAGCCCGACACATTGACAAACCCAGTTACCAGTCCCACGAACCCCATCGCTGGCCTTATATAATTAGCGCAGTGTTATGTGGCCAAGGCTGTCTGATAATGAAGAGAGCTTGTTACACGGTTGGAAAGACACTTAAGAGGTGCTCGGGCTTTCATTAGGCTTTGGTTAAAGGGATTGTTAGCCGTGCTGGCAGCTGTTAATTGCTACTCAGGAGGCTTAAGTCTATAGGGTAAACCTACATGAGCGTCTGTGTCTGTGTCTGTATTCAGGTTGAAATCATTGTCGAAAGGCCACACAAGGTCACCGCCTCTGTTGTTCCTTGATTCAGACAGCAGTAGGTCAGGGTGAAAAACGTGCAGTATTGTCTGTGGTTTATAAATGATACAATACATTACCGATAGTAATGTATTGTATTGTGTACCTGTATAGTAAATGTAAGAGCTTTAGATGTACAACCCTGAATGGACAATTGATGTGATTTGTGAATTCACATTTTTGCGCAGGCTGGTTTCATGTGTGTTTTTGTGGATCTTAGCGGTAGCATCGCTGTATATAGAGAGTCTGAATGAAACAGGAAGTTATAGCATCTGTTCCATAAGTCAGAAAACTGCTAAACCCAGACACTGTAAAGACCGTAACCTCTCTTTCAACTAAACATCTTGAGTCTTTCTCAACAGTATGTCGCGTGGCTCACTCCATATGTTCAGATGAGGGTGTTGCTTATTCAGTAATAACGTTTAAAGCTGTCTTTAATGAACACCATTTCTCATACACTAGACTAAACTTCAGGGCTCAACAAATAAAGCTAATACATGTAGTTCAGAGATGTATGGAAAATAGCAGGATGGAAGAGACTGGACAAACGTCCTTGCAGGCACGTTTTGCCACTCAGCAGCCATCTTGGCAATCCCCCCCGAGTATTTACTGTATTTCAAGCTAACAATGAACAAATATAAATGAGGAGAGAGCCACAACGTCACTTCAGATGGTTAACTGAACATAAAAAATGCACATATAGAATCAGCAGTCAAATTACACACCAAAAAATGTCAAGAATGACAAAATATAGGTCAAGATGGTCCCTGTTGACAAGAAGAGAAACGCACTTGGAGATAATGAAGACAGGACAAAGGGCTGTGTCTAAAATCATTTTCTTGTTCACTCATTCACTTCCTTATACAATGGACCCTATTCACACAGTGGCTATGTTCCTCTGACTCAAGGTGGGAAGCTCAAATTCTGTGATAATTTACATGCCGCTGTATTTCAGGTCGCAAGTCGTATGAACGTTGGAACGCCTTTCCTCTGGCGTTGTGAAACATATATCAATCAGTCATGTTGGCTAGAAAGTTGAATGCTTACGTAAACTGTTGTCTAACTGAAGCTAACAGGTTATCAAATATCTTGTTTTACCTTGAAATATGGCCCTATGTCCCTCCAGATTTTCACTAACCTTTGTCCTTTTAGTTGCTGATCAACCAGGAAGTGTGGAATGATAACAGTTTATCAGATTCCCTTCGTTTATAGGACTTGCAACCTGGAGCACAGCAGTACAACATTTGAGCGTCCCACCCTGTGTCTGACATCAGGGGACATGGCCGCCGTTTGAATATGGTCTATCAATACTCAATTGTTGACTTAACAGGAAGCAGCAAATTGAGATTTCGGAGACTCATCATCGTCATGAATCCATTTACACACTAAGAATATAGACAGTGAAATAAATGGTATTCAGTATAGTACATACAACATAAATACGGAGTGATTTTGGGCACATGGTGTTTGTGAACTAATAATTGGTGTACCTAGCTTCCCTTGTTGCCGTTAGCTTGCCAGCTAAGAAGTTTATCCAATGATGCTCTATGCTAGCTGCAGGCGGGAAGTTATCTGAAAAGGCCATATCTACTGATGTATTCAATTACATTTTGACTTGCCTGACAACCTTTAACTACTATTATTTTAAGGTACCACTCTCATCATATCCCTGCCTCTCCATTAACACTTTTTTTATCCACTGAGCTTATCAATATACTAACCCGCCCACACACACATATGGAAAGAGATAAATGCATCCACTGACCCAGCACCTTCCTCTATTTAGACATCTCAAGTGGATCAAACACATGCGCGTCTACTCTTTTAAAATAGTAAGTAAGGCATACTGAACACACAGTCAATACAGTCATTCACGAGCATACAGTATGCACGCTGGGACAGGAATACCTCTCTTTCTCACTCTCTGTCTCTCTCTCTCACACACACACACACCAAAGTTAATCCAATAAGCCATGGGAGATCAAGCCGGGCTCAGGGAAGCTGGGCTCACTTAGCTAACTTCTCTCTGTCAGTGTGGATGTTACCTAGAAATGTAACTCAGAGTCATAGACAGTAACTGGCCTAAAGATAGATCTACTACCCTGTTCTGTTCTAGAGGTCTTTTCTTTAATGGTTAGTTGTCTTCTTAAAGGTCCAGCGTGTAGTATTTAGGAGGATTTATTGTCAGAAACTGCATTTAATATTGATAATTGTGTTTTCATTAGTGTTTAATCACCTGAAGTTTTCATGACCTTAGAATGAGCCTTTTATATCTACAGATCTTCCCTGGAATCTGCCATGTTTCTACAGAAGGCCAGAATGGACAAACCAAACACTGGCTCTAGAGAGGGACAACGTAGGTTCTCCTTGGGGTATTCGGTTGGTTGTGGGTTAGATGTGATAGATGCCAATAAATCCTACACACTGGTCCTGGATTCATTGTAACATGTCTCACTGCGGAGGTTCATCCAAATGCAGCAGTCATGGAAAGTGTATCCCTTGAGGTCTTTAGTGTTCTGAAACTTATTGTACATTATTTGCCTCTCTAAGGGTTGGAACTGTCACTATGTACAGAGGTTTTTCTACTTGGCTAAGACAAGAGTAAGTCAGCATCAAATGGAAAATGACCACGGACACAGCTTGGTAGTGTCACAGCTGTCACATGGATGCAGAGTTAAGGACCAGCCTGGCAAAAGCAGACCATAAAGACAGCAAATCAGAGTCATGTGATCCACTCAAAGGACATCGACACATTGAATGGAAGAAAAACATGCTACAGCCTTTCAGAGTAGGGAATTTTTTGAAGAAGATTCATTTTCCAGCATGACAGTGACCTCAAATATAAAGCCAACACCGCACAGGAATGGCTTCAGGACAACAATGTTAATGTCCTGAAGTGGCCGAGGCAGCCAAGAGTCCAGACCTCAATCCAGCTTCACAGAGCTTCAGACGTTTTGCAGAGGAGAATAGAAAAGACTTTAATGTCCAGATGTACAAAGCGATACAGATCTGTCCTTATGAAGGCTAATTGCTGCCTGAGGTTCCTTTACAGAAATAAATATTGATTTTAAGGGGCCAAAATACATTTGCCTTCAGTCATCTTGTATTACATTTGTACCCACTTTTGACCAGTTTGTTTAGATTTGTTTTCCTGACTTTGACATTTAAGACTCTTTTTTTTTTTTCCGAAACAAAACAAAACAACATCTGTGATTTGAAGCTAGAACACAATAAAACATGACAAAGTCTTGGGGAGGGTAGTTCTTTTCATAGGAACTGTAATTAAGGCACCGATTATGGTGGAGTGCACAGTGCCGATGCTGGAAAGTGACTAAGAACATTTACCAGCGCTCAAGTGCTACTTAAAGAAGCTATAATCAATATTTTCATACTAACAATGGATCACATGACTACCGTCTGTGAAATGTTTCACTCATAGAGACGAACCCACAGAGAATTATAACCTGAGGCTGCAGGTCCACATAGGTCTGCGACGCATTTCAGTGACAGCGTGTTGTTTAGTTTTTTCGTGGCTCACAACTTTAGAGTTTTAGTCCACAACCGCTGGTCTCACCAGCCTGGTTTACAGACACAGCAGGCAACTGTGTTTAGCAAAAACCTCCTGTACACTACCTGCTCAGCAGCAGACAGAGGAGAGAAAAAGTAAGCCAAAAGTGAATATCTAGCTTCTGAAGGGAGTTGGTTTGGAGACCAATACAGAGTTACAAGGAGAGCGAATATTGGATTTGGACTGGATTGGATTTAGCTGTGTAAAAATTAAAAATGTTTGCTAATAAGTTTTCAATATCAACTTTCTAAGATGATAATATTACACATATAAACATTGTGATTAAAACTTCTCAACATCTTGGATCAAGCTGTTGTACTCAACGGTGTTCTGAGCCAACAGAGGGCAGGACTACAGCTGGACGAGGAGAGGAGGACTCTGTGTATACGTCATCGATGCTTGGTGCTCAGACACAGTCAAATTGATGGTCAGTGTTTCCCAGATGTCAAACTTTTGATGCGAAGATGCCGACCTCATTATCACCACCATCTTGTTGCTGCTGTTTACATGAACTCTGACGCAGATTCAAAAGATGCACAGCATGTTAATGTATATTTGTATATAAATAACTGTATAACCTTGAGCTGTTAAAATTAGACAGGCTGCAACATTAAAATGCTTCTTGCATTATAGTAAACTATGCTGATACTTCTACCACTGTGCAGTGCTTTTGTAGATATTTGTAGCAATGCAGATAGACAACTTTTAAGTTAGAGCTCATGGATGTTTTCCATCACTCTCTCTTTTCATGGAGCAGCTTTGCAACTGCAGATCTCCACCCTCCTTTGCCTCATTATACCTGCATGTTGTTGTTGTCACAGTAAAGCATGAAAGCTTCTTCTGGTGTTCAAAACCCTCGAGATATAAAACAGCTACAGTATGTAAATACACCCCGAAAAACACAGGCAAAGATATTCACATGCATAAAGATAAAGAGACACAATCAAAGACATACAGCGCACGCAGGCATACATAATGTAATATAAATACACGCGCGCACACGGGCAGAGACGAACGCACACAAACACAGACACGGCTGCTAATGCACAGTGATGTAAATGTGCTGAGTGAGCAAAAGGAGCCTTGACCCAGTGTCTCTGACTCACAATGATTTCAAACACCAGTGCAAGTACAGCGCTGTCAGGCATGCATAACAAGGCACACACACACACACACACACACACACACACACACTCAGAGTTATTGCAGGGGTAGCTGTGATAAGGCAGCATGTGTTTGCACAGTTTCACCAGCCACTTAATCCCTATCGGCCGGAGAGGGAGTATGAAGCGGGGGGAAACAAAGATATAAAAATGAGAGAGAGAGACAGACAGACAGAGCCCAGTGATGATTTTAGCAGGAGCCTTATCTCACCGGGGTTTTGTTTTGGACACAAACACTTTATCAGCACTAAACATTCAGGAGAAGGAGTGAGGCAGAGCGAAAACAGCCTTGGTCATCCTCCAGGGAGCTGCTCTGAGTGGATCCAGACTGTGCTCCTGCAACGTGAGAGTGGAAACTATTTCTATTCCTCTCCTACTTCTTCCTCTCTCTCTCTCTCTCTCTCTCTCTCTAACACACACATACAGTTCATTTAGTGTCTCTCACCCCGACTGCCCTCTCCCTCGCTCGCTTTCTAGCCCCATCCCTCTGCTGCCACTCCCTCTATATCACCCCGGATCACCTCACGCTCTGGCCTCCTTACCTAAAGTCAACTCTCATGTTCGAGGGGAGGAAGAAGGGAGGGGAAGTGGGGGGAGGAGGGGGAAGCAAGCTGAAGGGGGTGATGCAGAGTGATGAAAAATGGAGGCGGATGAATGAAGCAGACAGGAGGGAGGAGGAGAGAAGGCGAGGGTAGATGAGGTGGGACGGAGGGAGGGGTGGAGGAAGGAAGAAGGGAGGGAGAGAGAGATGGAGAGAGAGGAGGGAAACAGGGACAGAGGGGTTCAAATCAGTCCAGAGCAGAGTGACGAGAAGTGAAGCGATGCAGAGAGATGAAAATATGTTTACACTGAGATGCCGTGGTCTAACAAGATTAGTCAAAGTTGCACATGCATACTGAGGAGAAAGACGTGTTTATTTTTGTTGTTTTTATTCGATTGAGTTGAGATGCTTTCCCCGATACCACTCATCAAACAATCACAGAAATAGAGCAGATTGAACGGAAAATTGAGCAGAAGGAAAAAAAGCAGGATGAAGAAAAGGGATGGAGACGCAGTCTACAGGAAGACTGGAGCTTGTAAACATATTCCAGCCCGACGTGGTGCTGCAGGGACTTCTCTGAAGTGGCTCTAACCAAGTTATCAGGAGGTGACCCGAGGACACACTCTATAGTCACATGCTCCTGTTGGCTGCTGCAGCACAAGGCTGTTTCTATATGTGGTACGCCTGCATGACTCACTGCAGTATGGATGAGAGGCGGTTCCTGTACACAGTTCACCTCACAAACCCCCACTCTGGGAAGTCATGACAAGGGTTTTTAGCCTGATTCCAGTCACAATTTGCTTGATATGACTAGGTTCTGACAATCTGAGGCTGTGGATATTTTGGTTGGCTGTGGAGGATGATCTGCCAACGTGAGCGTTTTGTGTATGGCAGCTATTTCAAACAGGTCTTACATTTTTATCACTGATCTGAATTAGTCATGATGCATGCTCTAATGAGCAACTGTGCAGCACACTACGTACATGTTATACAGGAGGAATGCAAATGAGGGGAGGAAGAGTTCAACCAGGACTTCTTTGCCCTCGCTTGGCATCAAGATGGAAGCAGCAGTGAGCTTGGCTCTACCCGAAAAAAAGCTATATATACATATACTCAAAGTTATTTAGGGATATTGGGGTAATTGAATATTTCATTTGACTGTTTATTCTGTGACATATCTGAATATTTATGCACATGCACCCATATCCCAGTATCCCTAACTGATTTTGAGTAGTGTATATACATATAAAGCAGTCTATCTTGTTTATTTAAAGCGACAGAATGTTACTTCCTGGAGAAAGATAGTTGTTTGTCGAGTCCCCAGGTCATCAAATACTGGCCTTTTGGGTTGGCATCTGACCCGAGCTGCAAACCCAAAGCGTCACTGTTTGACGGTCTGGGACTGAGACTCAACAATGAGCTGTCTTTCTCCAGGAAATTGCTTTAACCAATATATTAACAGAAATGTGGAACACTTTGATTGTGGTTTTACAGAGTTAAAGTTGCAGCTGTTTTGTTTTTTGTTTTTTTTTTGACAAACAACCGTTTATCTGTGTGTCCTGTATTTTTGTGCAGCATCTCATGACCATATGCAGCTTGCCCACTTTTTTGTTCATATTTTTGTTCTTCCTGTTGCCATCGCCACCAGTAGTAAACATGAAAAGGACTGAGGCTGAACTTATCAGTGTATTGATGCATGATATTAAGTTATTACATTCGTATGAACTTTACCCCACTTGTCTGGCCCAAAATAATCTGTGTATTATGAAGGGCATTCATTACTACTGCATTTTAGTAGTAGTCGACTAATCCCATAAAGTCTTAGAATATTAAATTAATCGCAGAAGATTTATCATATATTTTTCACCCAATACCAATGATCAGTTCTGGTCAAAAATGTCTCAAATACACCAGTAAAGAGTTAACTAAACGTAGGCGGGACCAACCTGGGAGTAGGTGAAATAGCAAAGTCTTTGATTGGCTCTGAGAGGCTGCTGCTGATGGGACTTAACCCCCAGCAAGCTTGTCTGAGCAAGAGCCCATGAGGGGAGAGCGTTGCTTCATCCCGTTTACTCCAATGGACCATTTTTATAAAGTAATGGCAGACGGTGGAGCCTCTCAATAAAGCCCGGAAGCTAGCTGCAAATACTAGCAGCCATCAACCAATCAATAAATAGTGTATTAACTACGAAACTGCCAAACATTGTACTTCTGTCTCTCTGTATTCATGCCTTTGAATTGCCCGCTTACAACTATGTGAAGTCTCCGTGAGTCACGTGAAGATCAGCATTTTGAACTTCAGTTGTCTTGACTCTCTCTGGTCTGAGCTGGAGATACTGTTTGACTGCAGTAACAACAACGGTTTCCTTGAAGTGATGATGACTCTTTCCTTCTCTAAATAACTGAAATTCTGTTTATTGGCATAAAGAAGAAAATGATCGTTTGAACAAATACATGCTCAACAACAACTGAAGTCCAACTTCTGTTGTTATTGCTGCACAGTGCGAAGAAGTCCATATGAAAGGCAAATTGTAAAATAGTCACTACATTAAAACCAAAATAAACCACTGTGCAATCTGTGTACTGTATTAGCACACACATGGCCACACTCGGATATTAACACAAATGATCAAAACCCAAATACTAATGTATTCTGTCCAGTCTCCTTGACTATAAACTATAATAACCTGACTGGCTGATCCCTCACCTTTGCTGCTCTGTCTGCTAATGGTGGTTTCTGTTTATGTGACTGTTGTGGAAGAAAGTCTCTCTTTTTCTGCCATCTATGGCAATCATTAATGCTCCACAACATACTGTAAAAGTAGTCAAATATTTGCTGGCATGGTTCGTGCATGGCCCAGGACAAGAAGGCTCTGCAGCAGGTTATTAAAACCACCCAGAGCATCATTGGTACCGATCTACAGAGCATCAGTGATATCTGTACAGAGCATAAAGGACACTAAAAGACAGCGCCCACCCAGCCACAGTCTGATCACCCTGTGGACATCTGACAAAAGATACAGAAGTATCTGCTGCTGTACAGCAGAGAATCTTCATTCCCCAGACTGTGAGACTCCTCAATTCATTGTAACACTCCATTTTCCAAACTGTATGTAGCAGGACTCCAAAGACTCAAACATGTAATCCTTCTGATCTAAAAAACTGACAATTAATCAAAGTGACACATTCCCACTTCTGTGGAGACAGGAAGCTAACAAGTGGAATGTGTTAGCTTCCCGCGTTGCACAGGTGTTTTAGCCCTACAGGCAAGGTGGTAGCAGACCTGGCAACCTCACTATGATGACAAGATCTCCAGAAACTGCACACAGATACTGCACCTGACTGCTGTTCTCCAAGGAAATAATCCCAGCATGTAATTCCCCCTCAAACCAAAAAAAAAAAGTATTTTTTTTCTCTCTGTTTATCTACAGTTAAACAAATGTGGGCCTCCAGTCTTCGTGCTTAGCAGTGCTACACATGTCCTGTCTCCACCTCCGGACTTAACACACGGACAGAAGGAAAACAAGTTTGAATATTTCCACAAATGTTTCCCCTTAGATAAATATTTTTTCCGACTTGAGGTTGCATGATGTTGGGACATCTTTAGTGTTTGCTCCTCAAGCCAACTGGTACACAAGTGTGTCTCCACATCTGACAGGTTGTGAAGTGTGTGTGTGAGCCCCCCACCCCGCCATGAAGAGAGGTGAAAAATGTCTGCACAAGTGATTAACACCACTTTCACACACAAACCTTGTGTTTGACACATCATAATGAACACCAGGTCCGACTCGTGTCTGACTACTCACACCAGCCGTGGGTTAATCATCAGTTGTCTCATCCACAACAGCAGAATCGTACCTAGACCTCAACAAATGTTGGTTAAACCAGGTTGCTCAATGTCCTTAGCAGTGGTCTCGGCAACATCTCTGATGCAGATTCAACATGACGGTGCAGCCAAAAGTGGTCTGACTTTATAGAATTCCTTTTCTTTATTTAGCCTCCTTATGAAATGTTGATGCAACAACTCTCATTCCCGGTTATGTGAGCAGTGTGGAGTGGGAGTGGTGTGATTTGGCCTGCGGCGTTGAGTGGCTTTACTGAAAGTCACTGCGTCATCAATGTTCTCTCTCGCTCAAAGAAATCACAAAATCCCAGAAGAACAACACGTGCTAAAGGCCCGTAATGCAACAGAAGGGCAACGTTCACCATGTGTAAAGTAGCCTGTTAACATTATGCTGATAAGGGAAGAAAATAACTGGTTTCAAGGAGGTCAAAAAGGAAAACCAGAGTGGGAAAAAAATCAAGTAGGTTTTAAAAATGTCTTGAATGTCCAATTGCATGAGAAACATCTGAAGCCTCTTTCAAGAGTTCATTTGTTGGCCACATTTCACACTCTTCAAAGACAACAACAAAGACATTCACTTCGCAATACACAGCGATGGTCACACAACCACAAATGGGTGCTTTATAAATGGGAGCAACAGATGGTATGACATTTCTGGGAGGTTGTTGAGGACACGCTTTCCCAACATGTCAGAAATTTCAAAGCCACTTTTGGACAATGGTGCAGTGGGAATGCCATCCATCGTATTTATTTGGCAAGTGTTTCCATCATATTTGACACATTTATTTGACACCAACCTCAAATGTCAGAAATAAGCATACAAAACTGTACTGCATGTGAAAGTATGCAAATCTGATCATTTTCATTCCTCTTCAGCCACACTGGTGATGTGGCTCTAGGGATGGCATTGCAAGTCTGTCAGACAGTCGGTCAGTCCAGCCATTTGCTTCAGGCTATAACTGTCTTACCAACTATTGAATCATGTACAGACATTCAGGGTCTCCAGAGGATAAAACCTGCAGACTTTTCAAACAAAGGCCCAAACCCAATACACCCCTTTACCACTTAGCCCAACCCCTCCGTTTTGCGTGTCTAGGGGTAGGGTATTCCAATTCTTGTTAGGATAGAGGGGTAGGGCGAAGTGTTGGCCCTCCAAACTGAGGTTTTTCAGAGGCACACTTCAAACCCAGGGTTCTGAGAACTCTGTCATTTCAATGTATCATGGTCCTTTTCTTTATAACAAGCATTAAACAATCGCTACTGTTTTGCTTGTAACTCTTTTCTGAGGGGCAAGGGAGGGGTAAATATTGAAATGGGATTGAGTGAAATTTTTTTTTTTTACCTCCATTGAAATATCTGTACATCTACTGGATGGATTGGCAAATTTTGTATTACACTTTTACAGCCAAACATGGTTCCCAGAGGATGTATCCTTATGATTTTGGTGAGTACCTGACTTTTCCTCGAGCTCCACCATGATATGAATTTTGACTGAAAAGTCAGGAAAACTATTGGATGGATTACCACAGAATTTTGTACAGACATTCATGGTCCCCTCAGGATGATTTTATTAACTTTTCTGGTGCCTTTACTTGTCATTTAGTGATATTATCAGGTCAAAGTTTCATTTGTGCATTACTTTGGTTTGTGACCAAGGACCTGCAAAATATATGACACTGACGTTAACATTTAGCTCAAGGCACCACTGTAGAGCCTCACATTGCTGCTAACCGGAGAGTCTCAGTCTTGTTTCGTTCAATCATTCCTTATTTAAGAGAATTCATATAAAAATGGAAGTATAGCCTAGTATGTCACCCTGCCTCTGTTTCTCTCTTGATTGTCTGTGAATCTAAATTTATAATTTATAAAAAAGATTCAAACCTTCCTTCTTTTTATCTCCTTTTTATGTACCACATCATATCCTTCTTGTACCATTCCTCTATAAACAGTAAAGAAAATAATTGTGTGTGTGTGTCTGTGTCTGTGTGTGTGGGCGTGGTCGCTGCCATCTCGTACCCACATACCCCTTTCATATTCACACACTCAGCAGTCAGCCCCGTGTGCCTGTCTGCCTGACTGTCTGTCTGGGGGAAAAAAAGGGCTGTTTCCACGGCGACTCGTCTCCATGACGACAGCCAGCCCATCCTGATCCCCACTTCTGTTAAGTCTCTTGCCTCCATAATCCACCCCCCAATTCCCGACTGCAGTCTGTCATCTCACCCCATTTACACCCCACCAAGCCCATCATCTCTCTCTCTCGCTCTCTCTCTCCCTCACGCTCTCTATGTCTCTCGCTCTCAATCCTCCAGAGAGGAAAAGCGGGGAAGATAAAGGGGGACCATTCCCGACGTGAGCCTCTCTTTCTCGGACCCCCTGAAAGTAATGAGAGTAGCCGCGAGCAACCGGAGGGGGCAGAGATGGATGGCATGGTGGGGTGAGAGGTTGGACGGATGGATAGAAACATGGAGGCGGGGATGGGTGGAGGCGGTAATCCTCTGCACACCACTGTAACGATGACCCTGTTTCCTTATCCCCTGAACAGCCAGGAAAAGGTAGGTTTGTGCCAGAAAACACACACACAAGCACACACAGACACACACACACACACAGTGAGAGATGGCAGTGCGACTATAGCTGCAGGGCATACATCTGGTGGAACTGTGGGCCAGTGGACACGTGTTGGCGAGGGGAAGATGAATCAGGTCGCACAACACCGCCTAATGATCTCTGAGGGAATGAGGGGAGAGGGGGGGCAAATATCCTTCATGTCAGTGTCATTAACCTGGAGATTGGCTGGGTGTGTGTGTGTGTGTGTCTGGGGGGGGGCCACTGCAACTAATCATCAGGCTCAGGTGTGACACCCCAGTTCCCCACCCATCACACACACACACGCAGGGAACCATGGGATTTTCCTCCCTTCTGCCAGATGATGAGAGCAGATAGAGAGAAAGTAGGCCAAACAAACAGCCGTCGCTGCTGACTCCCGTTACATCACAGACAGAAAAAAACAAAACACAAACACAGAGGCACATGCGTTCACATGCACGGGCTTAACGCACGGACGGGACAGGATATCCTGTTTTTGTTGTGCTTGAAAATGGAAAAGCACTGAAAAAAAGCTACGTTTAAAGGGAAAGAAATAACTTAATAAGACAACTCTTTGGCTCCGAAAGCAACTTTCCATGAAGTCGTGACGAGGGAGCGTTTTTAAAAAAAGTTCCTCTCGACCGTCATCTTTGGCCATCCAAGTCCCCATCTGTCCGCATCGCATGTTTTCATCCAAAGACAACAGAGTGTTTTCCAAGAAACAACAGAATGTGAGAAAGACAGAGGAGGGAGTCATGGAAAGAACAACATCGGATTGTGCATTAAAACCATCAAGAATTATTAGCCTCAGGGAACGGCTCGCTTGTGTGTATGTACGTGTGTGTAAGAGAGAGAGAGTTTGGGGAAATGACTTTGACTGCGCTCACTCCAGTGTGTGTTGAGCTATACTGAGCGCAAATACTGCCATGTTGGATGAGACCGTAGCCAGATTAACCTTCTAGGGGGCCTGGGGCAAGAATTTGCTGCCAGGCTATCAATTGGCACCCCATCCCCACACCACACGTATCGCCATTTGCTCTTTGTGTACAATGTCTTCTCCAAGTTCTCATCTATTACACACACAGCACACTATAGTGGGCAGCTGTATTGTGAGCAACTGATAGCCTGGTTCCTGACCTCTGAATTACCAACAGCATGTCTAAATTTTTTTTTCCAGTGACTTTCTGTGGCCACATAAGTGCCACAAAAATGGTAGTAAACGTGGATGCATTTGAAGGTACAGAGAATTGGCCATCTATACAAACAGGGGGCAGCATGTCACCATAGCAACCGTTAACTACTGCTAACAGTAGCTGCCGTTAGCTAGTTAGCTTGATTAGCCGTGCATCTAGTCGGCCAGACTGGGAGCTCGGAGCACGAGGGGAGTGTTGGTGTTTACACCACCAGCACAGGAGTGTTGCACCTGAACAGGCTGGTGCTAGTTGGTTAGCATGCTAACGCCAACGGATATCTCAGACACACAATAAATAGACGTCATAAAGTTAAAACTGTTATTTCCTCACATCCTGTTGATAATTTTAGTTAATCTTTGAAGGTTTTCAACTAAAATTCCTACATATTGCACCTTCAAGGAAAAAGTTTGGGACAAAACACTGACACATCATCACCTTTTTAAGTTGACATGGCGACAAGTTAGCTATCAGCTGCTCACTTACACGTCCAGCAGTGACACATTTAGGGCATGTTTGTGGCTGATAAATGTAAATCCTATATTCACTCACTTATAGCTATGTATCTGGCCTCTACCAGCCCCTTATATATCTGGCTCTTTAGAAGTTAAATGCACTATGTTCACTAGGTTAGCTGCTATCTGCTAACTGTGTCTATCTTGAGCTGCAGTCTTCTGTCCGTACCCGAACGAGTCCGGTTTCTGGAGACACGGATTACACCGGATGAGCTGTATGGAGCCTTTTTATGGTTTCTTTGAGTTGTTTTTCTAAGTTTTAAAACAAGTCCCCATCTACTTCAGTTGTCAAGGAGAATGCTACAACGCTGTTTTGCTGCAGCGCTCCAGAAATGTTGAACAGGCTGGTGCTAGTTGGTTAGCATGCTAACTTGAACGGATATCTCTGCAACACAGTAAATAGACGTCATAAAGTGAAAACTGTTATTTCATCTTGGGGCGGCTGTAGCTCAGGAGGTAGAGCGGGTCGGCTAGTAATCGGAAATGTTTTGTGGACTACGAAAATGTACCTAACTTTCGATAGGCATGAGGGTAAGAAGATAACAACTCAATTGTTATTTATGGGTGAAATTATCCTTTAAATGTCTCTCACTGATATAATAATGACGACCTAAAAAACTAGATTTTGACACAACGCCCTTCTTAAAGACAGGGCTACAGGATACGCTCAAGATGCAGGACCCACCTCAGATGATATTGTACCTCAGTCATCCTGGGCCCCGGGGCTGTTATCTGCCAGTTTGATAATCCAGCCTTAGGTTACCTGTACATCCCTACATGCCTCAGAGAATGCTGTTTGTCCTTGTGTGAATGTGCTATGAATATACATGTTCCGAGTACGGTCTGTGTGCCAGAAAGCTTATCTGTATTCTGTGAATTTATGGCTTTTGAGTGCAGTCCATGAGTGTGTTATGTAAAGTGTATCCATTGTTTGGTTTATGGTCCTGCACATTCCTGCGTAATCAGCGAATGCACATTTTCGTGTGGCAAAGTGTGTGTGTGTGTTCCCAGCAGGTCACCTAAGGTAGCAGACAGAGCAGTCTGCTAGTCTCTGCAGTGTGAATCATCCTCAGGCCTGTTCTCCCGTAATCTCTCCCGCTCATGTCCAGGCAATAGCTCTGTTTACATAATTACATCCCTGAATACATTAATGCCAGCCTCTTATTCTCATTGTGCAGTCACCCGGGCCTTTCTCGCCTCACGCTACCTGCAGAGTCTGCTAATGATGGACTAAACTTGTTTATTAATGCAACCAGGTTTGATTATCATCTGAATTAGCAGCGAGAATAATATGATTACAACACAACACTTTGTCAACAGCCCAGAGTTTCTGTAATGCCCTCCTGATGTGCATTTATGAGAATGATTAGCAATTTCTCACATTTCTCACCACTCTCTCTCTCTCACACAGTCACAGTGAGTCTGGTCTTGTTCTGTCTGACTCTGCAGTGACAAAGTACCAAGTGGGAAGGGTTTAGGTTTCCTGGCTCTGAGGTCGGTGGCAGTGCCGCACCGACATCCTGGAATTCACACACACACACACTCACACTCATGCCTACACGCACGGTGACAGATGTAAACAGTTTTGCATGCGCTTCACAGCTGCTCACATAACCCCCAGTGACTTGGCAGCTATAAAAACTTCAAAAGAGCAAACACACTCTTGCTTTAAGCGCGGCTCAACTGCCGGTGGGTTGGTAGTTAAATTCCAGGCTGTTTGTGGAAGGGAAATGGCTGTTTTTTCCCCCCTTTCTGGTGCAGCAGCTGCCGGCCAATCAGAAGCCGGCAGACAACAGCGCCAGGGTGCTCGGCTGGTGGAGCGCGGAGCATGCTGGGAGGGAAATGGGGGGCATCGTGGGATGGATGTTCTGGCAGGGCGGAGAGTTGTTCGTGCCCTGTACCGACCCAGACCCCCGCTGGTGAACGCAGGTTAGGGATTAGGATTGATGGATTGGGGCGGAGGGAGGTGGAGGAGCCCTGCTGAGGCAGAGAGAGGGAGGATAGAGGAAACAGCTGGGACGAGCGAGGTGGAGGTGGAGGAGGAAAGAGAGGCATGCCAGCATTTTGTTTCGAACTTCCTGGAGAGGCAAACACAAACAAACAGCGTTGGACAGCTCAAAGGGGAGTGAGTGAGAGAAAAGAGAGGAGAGGTGAGGAGGAGAGGCGAAGCACAATCTGATCCAGGGACGACAGAAAACACAACACAGACAGGAGATATATATGAGGACAAAAGCAGATATATAAGCTATGCAGTGTTTTTATGCTACAACATAATGCAGTTTGATTGAGCATTAACAACATTCAGAACGATCTCAATGCAAGAGCCACTTACTTCCCTGTTCCAGACCTTTAGACCAGACCTATACAAATGGAGGCCCTTGTGCTGAATACAGTCATTTAACAACCTCGCTCCAGCCCTTTGAACACTTTGTAAGGAGGCTAATTGGCCCATTAATTTGCTATGGCTGTTGCTAAGCATCAAAATACTCTTATTTCATTAAAAAGTTTTAACCGTTTGTTTAAGCAGATATTAACAAGAGTTAAACTGACAAACTACTCCATTCCCTGTATTTGTATTTTTCCTGTGCTTTTCATAATAGGTTTCTTCTTCAAAAGTGAAAACTAATAAACAACAGAGAAGAAGAGCGCAAACCCCACAGCCTCAGCAGCACTGTCTTGAATACAAATCCCAGCTTTCTGTACAAGAGCTACAGTTAGCAGCAGTTAGCGATGACTTTAGCAAGAGGTAAAGCTATCTGTCCATCAGGGGACTCCCAGAGAGCTGAAGCAGAGCAGCCAGAAGACATCAGAGGGAAAAACCAGAAAATGTTTTCTCCAAAACACATGATCCGGTTTCACCGACATAGCTGGGGATGTGTGACTCAGTGCCACTGAGTGTCACGCACTTCTCCCAAGAGATCCTATCAGTCCGCCCAAGTTACAGTTGAGCAATTAGGGCAAAGAGTGGGACAAGTCAGTGGAACCTCAAAATGATTTTAAAGTAAATAAGTTGCATAATGTTGCTTTACTGGTCAGACATAGGGAATGTAAAAGTCTGGCCCCTTGTTTTGTCTTTTAAGAAAGTAGATGAATAGGCTGAAATTACAATTCAGCAATAATCGACAGTTAGACAAATACATCTATTTATCTAACTGAGCTATACAAAATACTACAAAAGGGAAAGTGCAGGAATCATGTATTTATTCACTGCATTGTCAGTTTCACAGAATTTGACATGAACTGAGATGAAACAATGAATAGAATTACGTGAGGCATTGTTGTTACTCCAGAACTGCTCTGCTCTCTGGTAGTTCAGCCTTTTGCCGGTTGGATTGATGGCACACCTGGACATGAACAAGTTGTAATCACTTTTTAATACAATTTGTGTAAATTAAGTTTAGAGAAGTTTAAACCACGAGGTGTCATGAAGTAGTGTCTCTGGTAAGTCAAATCGTCAGGGGAATCTGTTTAGCATTCGACTAAAATACTTAAAATACTAAAAAACGTCACATTTTGGTGAGTATCAAAAAAGTATTGAGAAATGATACCCAGCTTTTACCAGCACATGATTCTGATGTGACATTTCAGAATTCTAAACAAATATGCACCTGTATGTTTGTTATAGTGTCATAATATGTCCCAGTTCTCCCAAATTCCCATTTCCAATTAGCCTAAGATCCCAGTGTCGTCAAATCACTCGGTTTGTCATAAACCCAAAGAGAATACCTTTACAATAATATAAAACTGAGAAAATCAACAAATTGTCACATTTAAAAAACTGGATCTAGCTTATATTTGTCATTTTTGCTTTAGAAACTAATTGATCAACCACACTTTTTCTCAACCACTTAATTCACTGATAACCCAGTAATCCTTTTGGCACTAATACATTTAACTTTGTATAACAGGCAGTATGAATCATACTGGAGGCAAAGAGAAGAAAGGAGGAATAAACAGCAGAAAAGAAAAATGAGGGCTGACAGAGCGGCAGGGGGTTGTGAGGGTCAGGGAGTTTGTATAAGGCTGTGGTGTTGTTACAACACACAGGATCCTTTAATGTTAAAGAAGGGCAGATTGAATTAGACAGAATCAAGTTAGCCGACTTCCTTCACCTCTCCTCGAGCTCATTACGGCTAACAAATAACCTATGCGTCTCAGAAAATGCACCATTCTTAGCGCTCGCAAAGCTTCATTTACCTTCTGTAATATCCATAACTGTGGCAGCAGGAAGGTTTATTTGTGGGGGGACTCTTGTTTTTCATCATACCAGATTGTGTTTTTCCGTACGTGCTGATGAGGCTGCATTTTACTTGATTAACTCTCTCTCTCCAGTTCTCACGCGTGCACCGGTTGACTTTTGCAGATTAAACCCACATCGTGTCAACAGGGTTAGGCTGCATGCTTATATATCCATTTAACCACTAGCCACCGGCTGAATAACAGTGACTCATCCCCAGCCTCCCTCCATCGCTCCCTCCCTCGCGCCCCAAAGCCAGACTGATCAGGCTAAATCCAAGACTCATCAGTTGGATGCCCCGGATTCATCCCCTAGGATAAATATATACAATGTGTTTAACGGCTTAACGGGCCCTCGCGCATGCAACTGCGCGCACATAAACACACACTAGTGGCTGTCTGTGTGTACATTTAGCAGCGCTGGCTGGAGACAGTGAGAGATGGTAAACAAGGCAGAGAACAAACTGACCTCCATCCGTGCTTTCTCTTTCAGCCGTCCTCTTTTACTGCTAGTGCCCTGACCCCAATTAGAAATATAAAAGCCTATAAATCAGGTAAAACCAGAAAGGCTCAGTACTGAATAACACTGTGTTCGTACACTCTCAGGGCACATGTATAAGCTTGTATGGTAAGAAATGAGGCCATCGGACCGCAATAGCTACAGTGTATCAGCATGTGCTAGTTTTTTCAGGAACAAAAATAAATTATGGAGCACAAAGTAAGTCTGGGGTGGGGTTATATCTTTATTTTTTCTCCTACGGCCTTGTATTAGTGCCAAGGCTAAAGCAGAGACCCCCTGCTGCATAACCTTATATCAGTGTTAAGACCCCCTACAGGCTTGTGGAACTGTGAAAGAAAAATTCGGCCATACAACAGTTCTGAAAATCCCACCAGCTGTACATGTTCTGACACAGATACAAGGGATATAAGAGCTCTTTAGAAAATGTGAATCAAACATGCATATTTCAGCATCCAACAACGGCTGCCCATTGGTCCGAGGCCATCATATGTTAGGAGTCAAGTGGTTTGTAAGATACTGGTTCAATCAAGTCAGTTTTTAATGATCAGATTCTAAATCTACAATTTTGATAATCATCATCTTTGACTCTTTGACACAGTGCCACGGCTGTTTTGCATTCTCGTTATCACTTCACGTGAAACGGTGCATGTGTGTGGGAGAGGAAAGATGTAGAGGAAACATGATGCAGTAAACTCTGATCTGAAATGTCAAAAATAATATCTCATAATAAGATAACTCAAATCAAATATCGTGAACTGATGATATCTAATAGTGAAAGACAAAGAAGGGTTGAATTTATTACTTGCAGTGATACACAATTAACAGAGCTAGCAAATATGTTAAACCAAAGAATTCAACCCAAATCCCCCAAGGGGTGCACATGGTTTTCACAGAGGCCCTCACTTTCTGATAATTTAGTTGAAGGATATGATTTAGAAGTAACTCAGTGTGAAGAGGAGCCTCAAAACTATGTACATCTGTTAGTCTGCTATAGAAAGATGTTAGAATTCATGGTTCTTTGCAGTTTGTTAGCTTTTTGAGCATCACACAAAGCAAATTAGCTCGTTAGTGTGATAACTCAGACAAAATCTTCTTGTTTAGTCTAACTGAGCTGACACTTGAACCGGTTAACTTGCTATACAATGGGGTGCTAATTGATACCAAAGAGCTAATAGAGAGCTGAAGTCAGGGCGTCATGTCTCTGTTATTATGGATAACACTGGTTTTCATGCAAGACCTACCCTACTCTGCCTCTGATTGGCTTGTGTCTGTCATTGTTTTATTACAAAAGCCTTGACAAGCAAGAAAAGTGTTCAACTTCTTCCTGTCGAAAAAACAGAATAAATCTGATAGTCCACTAGAAAACAAGAAAGAGGGAGATTGGTGGAAGCTGTGCCCACAGCTGAGTGCCTGTTCTTGGCTGTCATCCTGTGTCAACACATCCTTGGCTGCCCTGTAGTCCGCTACACAACCACAGGGTGAGAGAGAGGTCAGTGGCCCACAAAGACTTTACTTAGTTTTTTTTAGTTTTAATTACACCACAAATGAGATAAGAATGAGCTAGCTAGTGTGCTATTTATTAATGGTTTGTGTCAGTGGTTTTCCTGTGTTATTTTTATTTTTTTGTAAAACAAACAGCTAGTGGTGGAGCTGATACAGTGGCTTGTGAGTTGTTTCCCCAGTAAACACACCAACATCTTTGGTTGTCATAGCTGCAGTATCTCTGGGCTAGCGGCAGGGCAGCTTGGCGGCAGCCCACTCTGCGGACAACCAGCCTGCTCGCTCTGCCTAACCCAGAGACACTTTGGTATTGAGGAGCTGCTCCAGGGGAAGAGTGACCCCCAACGGTAGTAGCAGAAGACAGGGAAGGAGACTTAAGAGGTTGATGTGTTTCCTGGGGAACATACAGCTAATAAAGTGTCGTATCAGAACTGCTTGATAACAGACATAACCAGCTGTACATAATGAGTTTTCAGTTTAAGACAAACATAGAGAATGCAAACAAAGGAAACCAATCAGAGGCCTAGTAGGGCGGGTCTTGCAAGAAAACCAGTGGGATCCATAATAATGCGTCACATCCAGGCTACAACCAGCTACAGTGACTCAGTGCAAACTCATTGAGTCACTGTACATTCAGGCAGGAATTTGTCAAGGTACGGTAGCTGGCCAATTCCAAGGAGTAAATATGATAAAAAAATATATGATTTTCAGAAGCTGGGAATAAGGACATTTCTGTCTCTTAATCCAATGTTGAGTGCTTTAAGATGTGCCCTAGCATACTTTGGAATACAAAATGTAATCTAATCAATACCCTATGTGGCCACAAACATCCTTCAAACACTGCTCTGCTCTGAATCAGATGCCCGGTCGATACATCTCATTGGGAAAACCGGGGCCATTTGTGGCCCCACAGAACCCTGCCTACTCTCAATAGGCATCAACAGCAGTAGGCCCTGTTTGGAGTGAGACAGCGGCTATTGTCGTAGAACCACAGTAGAAAAGACAGCCGATAATGACAGGGGAAATGGAACCAAGCGCACTAAATGTCACACTCAGTCTCTGGGGCGTTGCACAATGCTTAGCCTGTTGGTGGACCTGTTTAGAGGCAAGACAGGCCGATAGAGATGGAAAGAGAAAGAGCGAAAAAAGGGGAGCTAGATGGAAGGACGGAGAAAATAAGCAAGTGACTATGTGTATGCATGTGCGTGTCTGTATTGTCTAGTTGGGTGTGAGTGTGTCTCGCCTACTTCCATCTCCCAAATCTCTCGGTGCCTCTAATTCATACTGACCTCTCCATTGTTGGGGAGCAGATGAGCTGGGTCCGGCGCTACACTGATTGAATGGAGTCCACCGGAGCTGTCTCTCTGTTTTCTACACTATTCCCCTGGCTGTCTCCCTTCATTCTCATCCCAGTGCATTGTTAGAGCAGAGGTGCCCGGGCAACACACACACACACACACACATACATACATACATATATAGAGCCTGGGGCAAAGAAAAGAGGCAGAGAGAGGGGTCTTTCTTTATTGCTCTGATCAAAACATTCATCCATCCTATCCATCCCTCTCTCCCTCCCCTCTATTACACCCTCCTTATTAAATCATTCCCCTCCTATTTCAGCTGGATTTATCCATGGGTATTACCTTGCCCCCAGACTGAGTGTGAAGTGCACACAGACTCACACACACACACACACACAAATCTCAATTCCAGGCAAATTTGCGCATATAGTACATTTCTCGTCCCTTTTTTCTTCGAGATCAATTAGATGGAAGTAGGAATGTGAAGAGGTTGTACGAAACAAGGGTTGACCTTGACACGCACGCTACAAGACACTATAAAATGAAACACACACATTTCTGTGCTCTCTATACACAGTAAGTCAGTCTATTCTGATGCAATCAGGCTGAAGTTGGTAGAGGAGGCAGGAGAGGAAGGGAGGAGATTCTCAGCTTTTTTCTACAGAAATGGGTCAGAGAACTAGAATTAGACTCCTTAGTGCTGCTGCAAGTACTTGTCAGCGCTTCTGGATATTTCTTGCAAATCGACAGGGTCTCTATTGTAAAATGTCTTGGGGAAAGTTGAAATGAGAGCAAAGGATGAAGCAGGGAGCAGCGAGGTTGCTGAGGAGGCATAAAATAGTACTCGGGGGGTCTCAGCCGATGCGTTTGAGGAATTCAGTAATCCAATTACCTTGTAGAGAACATATACTACTTTAGGGTACAGCTAGCACAGATGTTTGTGAGCGCACACACATACACACACACATGAAGCACAACACTTCAAAGACACTAGGTTCCCAATGCGAGATAATGGTACACACGGTCCCTGTGCTGTTTTAAATGCGTACATTCTCTCTAACTTCCAACACACACACACAAACACAAAGACATAACAAATTCAATGTGTGATCAAAGATTGTCTTCGCTGGGGTCAAATGAGCCCATTAGTACTTTTCTGGAGGGTAAATTGCTCTCTCCACAGAAGGAAATAAAAACAATGGTGGCAACTGTACACCCACCGAGTGCTACAGAGAGGAGAATTGATATCAGACAAATTAGACGTTTTTATGTTATGTCATTTCTAATTACATGACTGAAATTAGAACGTTTAGGAAATTACAAAACCATTTGAATGAAAAATAGAGTTAGTAAAAGTAGTTATTCCACTTTGTCTCACCAATTACGCCGTTTAGCATTTTAATTGGAACTTTAACTGCAATTAAAACCAGATTAATTTACTGTAGCTCACATTTAATGACATGAGCTACATTCATGTGATCTTAAAGTTTACTTAATCTAAAAAGAAGAAAGATCAAGTGTGGAGATACTGCTTGACGACAGCTTTGTGTTGTTTTATGAAAATTATGTGAAATTGCTTGCAGTCTGACAGGTACAGGCTAAAGATATCTGACAGGTGAGCTACTGAAGAATTGTCTAATCTCAAAAGTAATCTAGTACTGTGATATTTTGTGATGTCAGCTTTATATTTTTCCACCAATTGTGATTAAAACAAACTGCCAGTAAGTCTAACAACTAAAGCAGATATCTGACAGTCCCGGACACACCAAATCAACATCAATGAACTAGTGGCGACGAAGCTTCACTGTTATGCCTCATTTGGCCTTTGTCATGCACTTAAACACACCACAAAGAGTACAGCCGATGTCCGACCGCATGAGAGGAATACACCTCCATACCACCAGGTAGAGGTTGTCTGCATTTGTTATTCAAAAAATGGCATCCCGAGGACTCAACACTGTGGATACAACTAGTTTTTATGATAAAGCAGCATTTTTTTGACAACATTCTCACTTATATCCCACTTCTATTCAAGAATATGTCTGATAAAAAGTTGCTGAACAGCCAATCTCAGTAATTTCTTTCACTGACTGGTTCCACCACCTATTCAATATGCTCAATTGGCCAAAAAGACGCCAAAAAGGATGGACAGTGTGGGACACAGAGCAACTATTAAGGCCACAGACGGCCCTGACATTGACCGTCGGCCTGGTGTGTCAGGGCCTCTAACGTGAGCTGACGTTAGCTATCGTTATAGTTTAACGGGACAAGACAAGTAGTTCTGAATACTCCTGAGGGTCTGATTCAGACCATGAAGGTCATTAGATCTCTGACAGTTGTTTACTATGTGTGAGCATTAGCTGTCAGTCAGCTGTATAGCTAGCTGCTAGCTCTGTCTCATACAGGGAAAATGGCATGCTCGGTCAGTTAAGGCTGGATTGTTTGTCTATGTACAAATTACTCTGTTGTACTTTTTAAACAGATTCAGTCTTTCAAAAAATAATCCACACATTGGTGCTTCTTTCTCTGATACCACCAGCTTGTAAATAAAGTTTACAAAATAAAGGCCAACACTTTTATATTTTTGTTAACTCACAGAATTAGCATTCATTTATTACAGCTAGGGTTGCAGCTATATACCAGTTTTAAGGTATACCATAGTAGGAAAATTGACAATTATCTTGATTAGCTGATCATGATGTATGAAGTCTTTTTTTATACTCATACGTAACATACGTAACAAAAATAGTGAACAGGGGAGGTTCAGACATGTATTGATAGTATATTCTCATTCTCAGTTGTTCCATATCTTAATAGTTCAGTAACTTATTGGCGTCATGTATAATGTAAACAGTCCAACTTTTATTCTTACTTGGTACGTCAGTTTTTCCACTGAACAGTTTTCCAAGACAATTTCAAACCACTCTTCTTTCCCCAGAGGCTCAACTTTATGCCAATGCCTTTTATTGGCCTTTCTGGAATATTTGCTTGATACCTATCTATTTTTGTCACAGCCAGCTCAGTGTTTCCTCGGTACATCACAGCACAATTGTTTGGCATAGCATATCCCATAATATCTTTAATGATTGTATTTACATTATCCCAGAAAGGCACAAGTTTAGTGCAGCTCGAGAAGACATATTTATGGTGTGGTTGGCCTCCAGTTTGCCACAGAGGCGCCAACATGTTTGTTGTCAATCACTATTTAGTTTTTTAAACCTTTGCTTAAAAAATGACAATACATTTACCTTAAAATACAAATTGATAGTACATAATAATGATTAGAAAGTTTGTGTAATACACTGATACCATGGTATTTTCTGAGATAGTTGCACTGGGAAAATCCCAGACCCTTGTTACAGCTGACTAAAAACCTAAATGTAATCTAAAAATGTCAGACCTGGAAACAGCATTGATTGAGTGGATGACTGAGGTTTCTGTGACAGGACATTTATAATTGGTCATTGTGGCAATGACACAGTGTTGATCAAACGTCTGGAATTGCGAAATGATACAATGGCCATCACAATGGGCCAGAAAGCACTCCCTCCATCCAATAACCATCATTACAGCCGACCTAATCATCATTATTGACTGTCAGTAATTTGAGGTCAGTGTTATATAAGCACACTGCCAACCTGACCAGATGCTCTATAGGCCGAAGGACAGCTGCTCACTGGGATTATCTCGCTGCCCGTAAACACACATACACACTCCTTTGCCCTCCAATCAAATCACACACATGCAGAATTAGGAGAGGTGTCCAATGTGACTAATCTTATCACACAGCACAGATCGGTACATTGTAGACACATCTGTCACACCTAAATAAATCACTCCCACACGATTTCCCTGAGTCATACGCAGAGTGATATTGACTCTGAGTGTGTGAGTGCCCATGCGCAGGAAAGAAAGGGGTCAATAAAAATGTCATTGATGGATCTCTTTAACATACGCTCCTGAATCACTAAGGACCAAACATATGCAGACGCACACAAAATATATGCAGCGGCAGATTTGGAGTCAATTGGTTTTGACCGTATGATGCAATCAAACCTTTTATTCTAATCCTGGCCCGGTCACCACATTACCGCTGATGAGAACCTTGTTTCCGTACATCCTCTAACCCCCAGGGGCTCGGCTCAATCTACATCTATCTGCATGGTAGAATTATCCACCATGTTTCCTAAGTGTTAGCCTACATTACAGTTATATACGATCTGCACAAAAAAAAAAAAAAAATTACAGGGATTGAGAAAATCCCCAGTCTTATATGATTCAACCCTATACATCTCAGTCCAAAACATGCTGTGTTCGGTATGCGCCTGCAATTCGTATTAGCCTGAGCGTACCCATATAGGAGAAGCAGGGATTTGGGAGATGCAGGGGATTTGAAGGATGGTGGTGTTGAGGGTAGCTAGAGAAGGAATAAAGTAAAGCGTTCATAATGAGAAAGGGAGCATAAACATAATTATAGTGAAATATTAGGACAGTTAAAATTTAATTACAAAATTTCACTTTGATTGCGACGCTTTTGTGAAGCAATCCTCCTGAGAGTCAACAAAATTACACCATTTCATTTTACTTGAAATGAGCATCCCGATCATTTCCTGGTGACTTATCATTATGACATGTTATGAAGAGGGACACAGCCCGCTGACTCTGGATCAGGGGGCTTTCTCATTGGACGGTGGACGGTGAATGGGGTCATGGGATTTGTCACAGATGGTGCAGATGGGGGTACCTCAACCCCCCCTCCTCCGACCAAGCCCTGTACCCCCCGTGACCATTCTGTCATTGCTCTCGGGCCCCCTGATGCTGCAATCACACCGCGCCCCAAAATAAAACCTTAATGGGAGGCATCATGAGATATTGATCGGGAGGGTTGACCATTTAATCATACAGGAAACGGACAGAAGACACTGTCAAGTAGTGTTCAATACTTTAATTCAAAATGTCTGATTGGTTTTTGTCAAGCAAAAAATGTCCCAAGAAGAAGGGTTTATGTAATCGTTTGCCGTGGAGAGACAGATTAGAAATGCTGGAGTGCAACGCTCATTCAGTCGGTTTGTGTTGGAAGCATGTGTGTGTGTGTAGGCACAGCATGCAGCACGTCTCAGATGTCTCCCGAAACTGAACCACTGCTTTGTAACAGTAGCTGGCTCAATCCCCCAGAATAAATCAACGCCTACTTCCAAATGTGCACCGTAGCAGGTGTTTAGATACAAAACGCTAAACTTTGATACCAAATGTCAAGTTCTATTTTCCCTTGACAGACAGTTTTACTTTTTTTAATTATAGGAGGGAGCCTGGAGGCACCAAATACTCATTACTTGACAGCTAAAACTCTGTTATTACCGTGATTAAAAACAGAACCATTTTGCACATTGGGAATATAGTTTTCGACATTCAATAAATCATTTTGTGGCTGCTGAGAATCATGCTGTGACCCCCCTCCAGTAATGTATTATTTGAAAAGAGTAGCACATCCAAAAGTGTTGGCAACACAATGTAGTTAACTTTTAGTTGCAATTTCTACAGGAAGTATGTTGGCAGGTTGTTAATCATGCTGGAGACTGCATCTGGGTCTGTGAGCAGAGTCTGAGAGAGATGGTCTCTTGAGTTCCTCACCCCGTTTTTTAACTGGTAGCTGCCCCATCGGTTACACCCCATCACCCCTTCTTCTGCTCTTGGTCATTTTCAGCTCTACCCTAATGCCCTTCCCCCGCTATGGTACCATCTGCCAGGGTTCCACCGGACTGGGTTTCTGAAGACTGATACCCACACTGAGGCCCCAAACGCGGAGCTGATACTGATTTTTAGGGGCTCCTACCAGGACTCTGGGGGAGAGGGGGGTGCTCGGTTATCACCAGGGTGGAAAGAAGCCAGAGTATTTTCAAATGTAACTCGTTGAACTATGGATTTATTTCGACCACACCACACAGTTCATAGGTGAACTGTTCCAACAATCGTCTCTGGTTTGGTTGAAATTCAGGAACCAAGCCGGTTTTGGTGACTTTTAGTTCGTCAAGTTTCAAGTATGTTTTACGATGAGTTAACAAGGCAATTAAATTCATCTTGGTTCAGTACAAAATAAACTTGAGTTCAGAATGTGTACAGTTCAGGTTTTCTGTTTAATACAGAAAATAAGAATAAGAAGAACTCATTGGGCTATAATACCGGACTGTCGCCTCTTGAGCTATAAAGTTACGATACAGGACAGTGCAAGGCTAGCTGGTTAGCATGCTAATGTCAGTAGATATCCCTGCAAGACAATACATAGACGTCAAAACACATTTGACATTTTGATGATCATTTTAGTTAATTTTAATGAAGTTAGATGTCCAT
The DNA here is from genome assembly GCF_040436345.1 of Pagrus major. Lineage (NCBI taxonomy): Eukaryota > Metazoa > Chordata > Actinopteri > Spariformes > Sparidae > Pagrus > Pagrus major. The sequence goes on from NC_133217.1 coordinate 15,801,355, forward strand.
CCAAAGGATACTAAAAGACAACACCCACCCCAGCCAGTCTTTTCACCCTGCTGCCATCTGACAAAAGATACAGAAGTATCCACTGCTGTACCACCAGACTACAGAGCAGCTTCATTCCTCAGGCTGAGACTCCTCGATTCATCATTAACACTCCTTTCTATTCATAGGTTGTCCTGTTTTTGTCTTTTGCTGTGATGTAGCATAATGGGACTCAAACTCAGGTTCGTTTTGCAACCCCTGTGTTCTAAAATATGATATTAATGAGCCTTGAACCTTCACTTTAGAGTATTTTTAACTAAAATTATTATTACATACATATTGCATTTTGCACCTTTAAAGCTTGGGGCTCTTTCCTTGGGCAGCATCATAAGGAAAAAGGATGAAAGGATGTGATAATTACGACTGAATTTATCTCGTCCTCTAGATCACAATCCCTGTTTCATCATTAATCATGACTGCCAACTAGATAATTAACCTGAGTGTGATTTCTTTTCATGGGTTGAATGAGGAATTATATCTTCAACGTTTCATTTCAACCATCCATACTGAATTATTTATTTGTATTCAAAGTGGTTCTGTATGTGTATTGTGTATTTAAACCTTGCTGGATGAAGCAACTTCTGAAGGGAGAACAGGCTGGATTTTTTGTCTTGCTAACTTTGCAGAGGAGGGATACATCCCGACAGTCACACAGGACAAAACACCAACAACAAACCTACATGCGACAGCCAGGATGAAGATGCCCCCTCACTGAATTATGCTAACTAGCGCTGATGAAGCCTCACATCAGCTTTGACCCCTATCAGAATGGGGGTCAAAACGCACAGCTTGGATTTCGACCCCCATCTTTCACAGTGTAGCTGCTTGATGAAGTTATCGTTTCACAGTCAGTATGGAGAGCAGAGATGATTATAGCAACCAATACGTTTTTCAGGCATGTGGGTATTGTATCCTTGGCTGGCTAATGGATATTTAATCATATTTTAAAGGGGCTATATGTAATACTTTGTCGCAATCTACATGTATTAATCACCTTTATATTGGCCATAAGTGAGCTGATTACATGGTGTTGTAAAAAAAAAAAAGAGAGATCTCCTCGTCTCTCTGGACGATGTGTTTAAGTTGTTTAACGCTGCTGGACTCCGGATTCCTTTGTCGAGGACTCCGGTTGGATTTTCCACGACGGTCCAAAGGATGTGACTTTATGCATGTTCTCGAGGGCCTCATCTCAGCACCTCTCTCTGCTCTGCTAACAGACAGCTACAGTAGTTAACATTAGTTTAGAAATAGAGTCTGTTAACATAAACTAACCACTGACTTCCAGCACAACACAGATGGTCCACAGAGCCTCTTTAATTTAGTAGATGATTAAGTGTTTAATATATTCTTACCAATGGTGCAAGCATCTGAATAGTTTACTTCCGATGTGTGCGCTTCCACTTTTTCTGTGTTAAAGGTTGGATTCGCAATTAGAACTCATATTAGATTGTAAAACTAATAACCAGTCATCCATACTGTGGAATCCTTTCAAAATGTCATTAACATTCACTCTAAGTGCTTCCCACAGACAAAAAACTGACTGTGGCACTGATCAATTTCCCAATAAATGTGATATCAATCAAACTGCATTATATCCATCACACCAGAGGCACTGACATGCTGATAAACGACTTTTTAATAAAAGACCAACACTAGCAGACTGATACATCGGTCCAAGACAACCGTCCACCCACCAATCATCTCCCCAATTCTAAAGCTCTGCTGCCCCCTTCCACCGTCTCCACCCACCGCTTCATCACTCTCCCCTGAAAATCCTCTCCCCTGTCTTCACTGGTGTCCTCCAGACCTAAACCCTTATCATCGTCACTATCATCATCCTCATCACAGAGCCCCCTCACACTCCCTTTTCTACGCTTAGTGGAAAATGTTGATCTGATTACGGCATTAGGGTCCGCTCCAAACAAACAAGTACAGCAGGAGGCTGTACACTCTTTTTTATTTTCTCATCAAGTAAAGTGCTCTTCAAAAGCAGAATGAATAACATTGGGATGTCGTCTGCTTATTGTAAAGCATAAGAACCTTAGCAGGAAACATAACGTCGCTAACATCAAAACTCCAGGGACTTGATGACGATAAGTCACTAATCCTGTGTTTAGGTATGTGGCTTCAATCAGGTCGCAGTGGTAGGAGTGTGTTTGTGTGTGTGTGTGTGTGTGTGTGTGTGTGTGTGTGCGTGTGTGTGTGTGCGTGTGTGTGTGTGTGTGTACTTGCAGGAATTTGAGTCACGGTGCCTGAATATGGAAAAAATTTACAGGAAAACACACACACACACACGCACACACACGCGCGCGCAGAAACACAAACAGGTGTCCTGCCTAAAACTTACATTGCTTGCAAAAATTTAAGCGGAAAAAACAGCAGGAAAGGGAAAAACCTCAAACATAAACAACAAACGGTCGATGCTGATTCTGTTATAGTTTGGATTGGGGACAGATTAGTGGAATATTAGGATGGGATTAACTGGCCAGGTTAAGCTATTTGATCGTCAACTAAATATGGCTTAGGAGCCGCAGACGAGCTGATGTCACATGGGATTAATCCAGCCATGATTTTGGTATGATTTAGAAACTCTTTGGTAATCCACTCATGATTTTAACATGTCGTCAAACTGGCATTGGCTGAGGGGCTGTGTGTTTGTGTGCCTGAGTGATTGATGTCTGAACATGTGTGTATATGTGTACCGCTCTGAAAACAAGTGGTGCTGTATTGAACCTTTTCATGTACCGTGCCTGGGTACACACATGGCAGCCTTATTTGGTTCACTTTATTACCATTTTACAGGAAAATAAATTAAGAAAATGCCGATAAACATTCAATCAAATATTGAAAAATGTTCTGAAAATCTTTTATTCATTTAAGTAAAATTTTTAAGCAGGAATGCCAAATTCACTTGTTCTGGTTTCCTCAATGTTTCTCAAGCTCTATGACCTAAAGGCTTGACTATGTAGCTAGCCTGGTCTTTGATATTGGCTATAAACTTGTACGTTTAAAGTATATTGTAGTCTATGTTTAAAGCAGCGGTACCCAAATACAATTTATTTTAATAACATAAGTAATGAGACACATTAACTAACTGAGAGATAGCCTAACCCACGTAGCGTCTTCTTTGTTAGCTTACGAGAAATCCTGATGTTAAGCTAGACTTAACATTAGCCGAGATACGTTTTTTAATTAATGATGGAAAGACACATTTCAAAATGAAAATAAAAATGAATTATAGCTTCGCTAGTTAAGCCATATGTTAGCTAACATTAATGCTAACCAAGCTACTTTTTCTTTTCCTAAACTGACTCTCGGAAGTGTTTCTACATTTAATTATAATTTTCACTCATACAAACATTGCTCGTTGACACACTTAATTAATTTAGGCTAATTTATGTTCAATTAACAAGGAGCTTGAAATTCGAAGCTGAGAGTTAGCCCAATGCTAGCAAATATAACTACTTTGGGAGCTAACTGTCAGCTTCAACTGATATTTAACTAACATTAATTAATTCATGCTCATTTCTCATGTGAACGTGTTCATGCTAACGAAAGACAGACGGTTAAGTGTAACCTTAAGTGTACCTTTTTCTGATTAAACGTTCTCTGTCTTGGAGGACAGAACCCTGGGGTTCCTTATTGAACCTTTTGAGTGGAGTGGTGTTTGTGGCTAGTATAATCAAGTTTGTTTGTTTCAAGTGAGATTAAAGGGCTAATCCTGCTGTGAATTTAACATTTCAGTTTCAAGCCATGAGTGTGAATCAATACATAATGTTTATCCGTGTGTGTGTGTGTGTGTGTGTGTGTGTGTGTGTGTGTGTGTGTGTGTGTGTGTGTGCTGGAGGGTGCGAGGACATGGTGTGATCGCGTGCATGTACAGCATGTGGGGAGGGTGATGGTAGAGGAAGGGCTACTTCTTACGAGAAAATGCGTGTGTTTCTATCTGTCAATGATTATGATTATTGGAAAAGTGCTGTGTTCACACAGGAGGGGTGTGGGTTTTGTTTTTGTTTTTCCATATTCACATCTGTGTCAAAGCCCCCTGGACCTCCCCCCGTCGTACAAACACACACGCACACACGCACACACACACACACACACACACACACACACACACACACACATAAACACAAACACAGATACCAGCTCCAAAATCCCCTGAAAGCTTTTGATCCTGCAGAAATGTGGAACTCCCCCTTCTCTTTCTCTTTCTCTCTCTCTCTCTCTCTCCCTCTCTTTCCCTCTCTCTCTCTCTCTCTGAAGTGGGATTAAAACTAGCTCGCTCACATCCACGGTGCTCCTGATTGGGGAATCTCTCCCCCTTTCCTATATCAAAAAAAAGAAACTTTGACAGATCCAGAATCAGGGGAAATATGGTTAGGATATGGATTTGTGTGTGTGTTTGTGTTTTTGTGTGTGTGTGTGTGTGTATACATGTATAGGTGCTGCACTGTGCTATAGGTGTCTGTGTGTCTGTCACAGCTGTCTCCTCTAACACCGGCATTCCCATCTTCAAAAGGGAGCCAACAGGAGCGTACGGGAATGCTGGGAGATCATCGTTTCCCTGATGTTCCCCAGAGGGCTTCCTCCTGCATCCCGCTCCCACTGGCTTCACCCTCGCACAGATACACGCCGCAGATGTGCGCGCAACATCCTAGGGTTTAGATGATGAAAGTGAGTGAGGGGTGACCTAAAAATGTCACCACAGGAAAACGGGAGGAAAAAAACACGGTAATGCGAGTGAGACGGAGGGGAACAAGGTGAATATGAAGGAACAGGGGGGGAAACAGAGGTGCTAAATTTGACGCCATTAAAGTTTTTTTTCTGCAAATTATCCTCCTGGTGCGACGTAGCATTTCCTTACACCGCCCCCTCCTCCCACACACACACACTCATACATATATAACACTTTTGCCGGAGCCACTTTTTCTTTTGCTGACTTTACATTTAAATGAGAGAGGGGATTATCCTAATGTCTGACGCTCAGGGCACAAGTGTGGCGCTCACACACTCACCAGCTGCATGCGCGGGACGGGACAGTGGTGTTCGTTGTGTTACCATGGCGACAGACGGCCAATGAAAGCACAGCGGGGTAAATCTTGAGTCAAAACATTTGACGCGTGTGGAGCGAGGTGAGGAGGGTGAATGGGTTTTTGGGGGGGGGATTGTGAGTTTTTTTTTTTTTTTTTTGCGGTGTGTGCAAAATTAGGGCGGGTTGGCACCACCCTTCACTTATACACACACATCACAGTCTGATACACGCAGCCCTGCCTTATCTCCACCTTACCTCCCCTCCTCTTCCTTCCATGTCTCTCTCTCCCTCCATTTCTTTCTCTTCCTCTCCTGGGCAGAGAGATGGAGCAGAAAGTGGCGTGTAATTACATCCTAATCTTTGGCTGGTATCTGCTCTGCTACAGGGGCTGTTGGTACAGAGAGCTGTCACACACACACACACACACATACACACACACACACACACACAGTCACACATCTCCACAGAGATTTTGTCCAGAAGTCTACACATTAAATCTGTGGTTAAACGTCTGTGTATGTGTTTGAATTCGCTGCTCGACTGATGGAAGTCTCAGACGAAGACGTTCTAGGGGACAGATGGGCGACTGACTTCACTTCGGCATACATGTGTGTTTAGTTATATAATTGTACTTTTAACATACACCAGCTCGGCCATAATTCCATAAAGACGAGGACCGATAAAGTCGTGTTCTGTTAAAGCTGAACGTCTTGAATGTGTACAGGCTTATTACCAGCCTATTTTATAAGCCATCAAGTGCAGAGCTGCGTCTTATCTGCCCCGAGTTCTGAGTCTTTCTGAGTGATGGAGATCTCAGAGCCAAAAGAGGTCACACAGCGAGGCTATATATCTTCCACACAGAGGAGCAAATGTAACCAGTCTTACAATTTCGCACACACACACAAACTTCTAGCTAAAAGATGGTCCCTCCACCCCACCCTAACCCCCACGCCACCACAGGCCCGATGATATATGTATCTATAGCTGAGGAGTCCTGCATTATACATGCAAAGCTAATTTGTTGTGCACACACATGCAGCACACTCATGCTAACATGCACTTAACTCTGTGTTAAAGTGAAGTGAAGTTGTTCAAAGTAGGCCAGGGCTTGCCGGGGCCAGAGAGTGTAAACAAGTCCTGATCAGTTTGGTTCCCTTCCAGTGGAAGGACTCTGAATTAAACATAACATAGACTGGATCTGTTTATGCAGGGGCCAGGCACCGACCTGAGGCTATGTTCAATCAATCTGGCTGCGGATTAAATCAAAGGATCACTCGGAATATACACTACTGCTGGTTATACTGCCAGGTGAATCACCACGGGGATATCTTATCTGAAAATACAGCGAGATGTCAACATGCGTAAGTTTGTAATTAGCATCCTGATGAGCCACTGACATTACAGGGAACATACTGAGGGAACATCAGAAGGCCCGAGCACAAACATAAACACATTATTTGATATTGTGTGTGCCAATGTCAGGTCAGTATGCAACTGACTGTGCTATCAAGTGATTAATTAACACGTTCGACTCAGGAGTTATCACAGTGCAATTAAGGCAGGTCACAGCTCATTTTTTAACTGAGGGGTTCACTGCAAGGTACCCATGCCTCCATCTGGCCTTGTTAAATACAGATCGGAAGCTAGTGAAGGCAAAGTAAAAAGGTGGAAATGAAGTGATGTTAAGTTCATTTTGAGTTGGCGCACTATTTTACTTCATTTCACGCTGATTTTATTTAAGTGAAGGGAGACGCCTCTGACATGTTACAGTACAGTGGGAGGCACAGGTGTAAATACAATTAATGATGGCTGAAGGTAAATTAGCTGCTTCAGTGTCAGGGTCCTGGTATCGTTGCACGCTGGCTCACTGTCACACTGTGATGACTTACTGGGACATTTGAATAGAAAAGGCCTATTTACTCTTTTAGAGCCGAACAATCGACTGTTTTAAATCACACTCGTGATTTGAGAAAGTGCTATTTTTAAATTGCAGGAGCCATAATTATAATTAGGCTACGGCACGCATTATTAACAATGTCTTAACAAGCTGTGATGTGAACTGTGACTGTGATTTACTCAGCCGTGGCTAATTAACATTAATTCCAGGAGTTGATTAAACTACAAAATGGAACTCGCTTTCTGCTATTATGTGGTTCATATGGTCTCTGCATGTCAGCAGCCAAATTTATATCCAAATGTAGCTCAAATTTTACACTGAATTGACAAAAGGAAATTAATCTGCGTTTCTGTACACTAGTGTTTTATGAATATTAGAATTTGGGCGCATTAAAATGGAGGCTGTTGGGGTTAATGGTCCATTAACCCATTGCAGAGGAAGAAGGCGTGTTTTTAAAACGTCAAAAGATGGAAAACCAGTGACAGAAATATGGCATTTATGGTTGTTTCAGGTATTAATTTGGGAACATTAGCTTAATCAGCTACGGTTCAGAGCTGGTAACAGTGGGGGTTTTCATCCACATAGTCTATCAAAACTTTTAGTCAAGCTGTCGGAGACACGAATTAGAAGCATTTGTCCATTTAATCAGTATTGCTGGGTAGTGTTTTGTAATATCCTACAATGTTTTTGCTAATTTGTTCATTTTTTCCACAGAAAAGTAGCTGCAACCGCACCACTCATGACACTCATGACACAAGCTACCCTGCTGGCTAGAAACAACAAAGCTAACATTTGCAAGCAGATGAGATATTACAATCACCCCTTGTACAATTTGTTGTTGTATATAATAGTTAAGTATAGTTTTAAGGTAGCTAACCACGAAATAACGTGAAATCCACTCATTGAATTAATTTAGCCGCTGCCTTGTCTGCTCATCAAAAACAACTAGGTGAAAATCTTTAACTAAACTTAGCATTAGTTTTAGCCAAACCTAACTGCGGGTGTCACACAAGCTCGCTTTCACATGATGATGCCCTCTAACTTTAGATATACTTATGTAGGCTATAGTTAGCTGTCTTTATGGCAATAAAACAAATGTCAGTCAGTTGCAGGATGTTTTACGGTATCCTACAAGTTATAACTCAGTTTTAACCAAAACAGTAGACACTGACTGTTGCCTTAATTGGGCAAGTCTTGTATTTGGCTTATCTTCATACCATCAGTTCTTTTTAACAGCTGGTAGACATGAGACTCCTCCAATCATTCTCATCTTGGGTCTGCATGATGTTCAAAGTGTAAGTGCCCTGCCGTGGTTTTATCCCATTCGCCTCTGTCTCCATGTCTAATTCAATGTTGTTACAGTGAAAACATTACACTGACACGGTGAACTTAAGAATGAGGCTAAAACTCACAATAGCACGTTGGTTTACATCCAGCTATGTCTGAGGCCAAGTTTATCCTCGCTGAGAAAACACAGAAGAAAAATCTCTCAGACATACATAAACACAGACACTGAGAGCAAGATCAATTTATACCACACCACACACACCCTCACTCTCTCTCTCCCTCACACACACACACACACACACACACACACACAGCACTTTCTCCTCCCGGCTACAGAATTCTTTGGGTCAATGTGAGGTCACCTGGGCTGGATCATCGACCTCTTGATGAGTGTGTATCCTGGGCCGACCTTGGCTCTGTCCCCATCGCTGGTTCTGTCTCTCCCTGCTCAACACCGCCCTGGGCCTTAGTCCTATCTGTCTGGAATGGCAATGAGCCCAGCTATTTTTAAGCTTTGTTATGCATTTGCAGGCAGACCTATAGACCCCTGCTCTGATTCATGCGGGCCCGGACATTATTCTGCACCAGAAGAGCCAGATACCTCAGATGGGATGAAAGCGCTTTTATCTACTGTAAAAGGGGGTGAGAAAGTCCCAGCTTTAAAACTGCATTAGAGAGCGAGAGAGGAGTAAAGTGCGTTTTTACAGCGGCTGCTCCGGTGCAAGCAGGGCCAAGTGTTGATTAAGCACACCACAAATACAGTGGGACTAAGAGACCGTACAGATAAGCCTTCCAAATATAACAACACACACACATTCATACTCACAACACTTCACGCAAGGACATCGGCAGAGCAGACAATATCTACCTCTGCTGCACTAACAGTGTTTCCATGCCAAGGAATTACAAATTATATCTATTTAACTCTCAGGGCCACAGAGAGCCTTTGTCGAGCCAACAAAGATGAACCAGAGTGCAGCGAGGAACAACAGGCAAGGCTGATTATTCAATACCAACTTTATTCCTGCAAGGACACAGTACTTCCTTCACATGCAGCAGCGCTTTTATATAAAAATATGAAATCCATTTTCCAATAAAGTCCAAAGAAACACAACAGTAAGGAAGGAAATGCAAAGGATATACAGCATTTAGGGTCGTTGGCTGTGTGGCCACTCAGGGCAGATAAGATATATGCTTCAAGGCTTTACGGAGAACTATTGGTGGTTGGTTGGTGGATTGGTTGGTGGATTGGTTGCCTGGTGGGTTGGTTGGTTGGTTGATTGGTTGGTTTGTTGGTTGCCTGGTGGGGGGTTGGTTGATTGGTTGGTTGGTTGGTTTGCCATCAGAATTACCCAAAACTACTGAACAGATTTCTACAAAACTTGGATGGAAGATGGGTCTTGGCCCAGAATAGATCGCATTAAGTTTTGGATAAAAGGATTTTCTCTCACTTTCTTTAATATTCTGAGATAGGACATTTTGTGACATTTTTGTTATTTTCTGAGGGAATAATGCATGAACCATGACTGGACCATGACCATGAAAAACAGGCGTATGTAGGTGGCTGATATCTATAAGTGAGTGCAATTTGATGTGGACAAAAGGGACCTGTATGCGCTTGACTGAGTTCCACTCTACTTTTGTAACCGTTAAATCTTATATACTGGAATCAAACACCACCCAGGCCATATTAATGTGTGCGCCTTCCACTTGGACACTTTCAACAATGCCTGCCTGTGTTGTGTTGATAAACACTCTCCGCCTCTCGTCCATACTCTCTTAAAATATACCATGTGAGAACGTCAGCGCTGACGCTCCGAGCCGCATTCCTAGAAGCAGCGGTGCATTCCACACAAGTCACCCAGGGTCAGTGTGTACACTGAGTTTCTCCGTGGCCTCGTGGTGAATGGGGAATTTGGCATAGCTTAGTTTATTTATTCATTGTTCGAGTCAGTTGAACTTGTTGCTCTTGAACCGAAGTGACAAGCTTGTGTCACAGAATGCTGTAAAGTGTTGATAGGGGTGAATTTTTCATATGGCTGTTTAGCTCGATACGCTGCACAGCATCAAGTCATCTCATCTCCACACCGTCACGCTGAGGGTGATTGGGTTCGACATTTGTGTAAGCAAATGACACACTGAGGGCTTGAAGAAGGAAAGGTTGGATGAGACCTTTTTCTATTTGAAAGTGGCTGGATGCAGTGTTTATGTGGCAAAATATAAAGCAAATATGTAAATACTGCTGATCTGCTTGTGAAAAACGCACCGAATGACAGTAAAACCAGTGGTGGTAGTCATAGAGGATCCTGTATTTATCCTCTACATCATTGTTTATCTAGTTTCTACACATAATCTGTGATGCATGAAAGCAGTGACATGGTTGTTGGTCGAGATCAGCCGGTTACTTAAGCTGGTCTAAAAAAAAAACGTACATAAGTATTTCACAGCTAGGAAGGTGGCCCTAGCATAAAACTAGGATGTCTATGTAGTAGAAGGTTGCAATTTTTTTTCAAATTGGTCCTACGTGACCAGAGAAAAAGGGCTGTGGTCTTCTAATAGGTAGAAAACCGACAACAGCCAGAATGCACTGTGACTGACCGGTGACATACAGTACTGTACTGTGCAGGGGCAGACCCTATGACCATGTGTCATGTATTTTAAAAGTAGATAGGGTGTTTCTTCACTCCACGCTGACACACACATGTTAAATAGAAGTAGTAAAGGTAGAGGTTTCATAACACCAGTATGTGTGTTTCTGTATGCAGGAAATAAGACAGTGTTTTATAACCGTCTGTGGCTGGAATCCACTTGTAGAGATAATGGACTTGGCAGTAAAAGTTATTAGCCAAGCTGCAGCAAACAGGGTTAGAGCTGGAGGAAAAGGCCTGAGGAAGAAGTTAAAACTCAGCTCACTTTATTTAAATGCACTCACTTTGCCAAGGTCTGTCCATTATCGAGAGAGGATGTATCACAAAGCTTCTCCTTGGCTTTCATACTTTTTTTCTTCACTATGAAGCAATGTCGCGCTGCAGTTACAGCAACTCCTACCTGCCTGTACTAGTTTACATGCTCAGCGTGAGGGAACGACTGCAGTTCCATGCAAATACAGAGATTTCAACTGACACATTCAGTCTGAACTACCACTATTACTGCCAGTTGTCGTGATTTTGTATTCATTTTGCATCCATTCCTCTTGCAACATGATTGTGATTACACTGGAGCGCTCTGAGGCATGAATGTGCAGACAGAGTGCAATGCACAGTTGGATTTGTCAGATGAGTAAAGTGTTTTTGTTTTAAGGTGAAAAGATTAGCAGAGGTGAAATGAGTGTGGGAAAGAGAGTGAACTGATTTTGGTATTTGGAATACCATTTAAAAAACGGTACGTAGAGGGTGACTTTCAGGTTAATTTGTTTAAAAACGTGACTTATCTATCAAACCACACGCAGTGCCATTGACACACGTGTCTTGATTTAACGCAACTATGTGTGTGATTTAGAAATTTGTGCCTTTGGGCTTGGTGGTATAAAAAAAACATACCGGCACAGACAGATATAAGCACAGAAGCTGTATAACACTTGATACATCCTCGTGCCTAAATGACTGAATAGGTTGATTGTCAGCGCCTCCCAAAACGACATAAGCATTGCAGCGTAACTGCGACAGGCATACCGGACCTGCATTGTACGCTCGCAGTTTGGGTAGGTTTGGGAAACAAGATTACTTGGTTAGGTTTAGGAAAACATTGCAGTTTGGGTTAACATCACTGCATTACTTCTGTTACTTCAAATACAAATGTCTCATGTTACCTAAGTAACTTACATTATGTTATGCATGTCACGCTGTGTATTTTACGTCACTTCACTACGTTAGTAAAGTGAAAAAGAACTCACCGTTGACTTCTGGTTTCACACTGGACACGAACAGCCGTCTCATGAAGTAAAGTCCTGTGCTTGTTTAACCCGACCTCCTACCTATATGGACTTTTCACTCTCTACGCTACTTTACCTTACTTCCTCCTTTGCAGCCATAATAATTTCTAGAGCTGCGACTGGTCGCCACCGTAATAAGCTGCTTTCATTTTCATATATGGTCATTTCTCTGATGAGGACATGCTGATACTGTATTCAAGATTGTAGAACCTTTAAAGTCAATAAGTCTTTGTTGTCTACATAAACACACGCAAAAGTGGATTTTGTCTAAGTAACTGTCTCTTTAAGCACCCCCTGCTGGCAAGGTAAGGTTCATTTAGACTAAATACTAATTACACACTAATTTTAGAGGTACTAGTGGCAGTTAGAGACGGCAGCTACAGGCGTGGTTTATGGTGTGACCAGCGAGAGAAATCACTGTTTGTTTGAAAACAGCAATAGTGGCTAGTAAGAGGTTAGCGTAGATGCTGCCATAGCATCGTTATATCACAACTGGAGAGTTTATGTGATAGAAAGAAGAGCAAACAACGACACTGAAGGCTTTTTTAGATGGAGAGATTTCGCTCGTCTCCCGACTGACTTCGGTAAAAGTTTGATTTACCAACTGGCTCCGCTGGTGGTAGCGCTCTCCTACTGTTGATCTGATTGGTTGAAGTTAGCTTGTGAAAAGACGGTGATAGACAGATGGTTCGTCCAATCACCTGCCAAGTATTATTTTTAAAGTGCCTGCCCTTTTCTGAATGGTTTCTCGCAGCTCCTCTCCAGATGGTTTTGTTAAACAAACCATCTGGCGCACCAAGTTAAACGTAGTACTCTTTAAAAAATGTGTGATATTGTATCCAAACTTACCATATTTGTTGGTGAGGAAACTTCTGCTAGTTTACTCAGAACACACTGCAATGAGCTGCATTTCAGTCCCACTCAAATTAATTTCAACACAAGTTACGACAGCTCTGAGAAAAGTTTCAACACAGTAGTGCTTTAGGACATATTTGTACTCTCTTCACCCCTGAATAACACACATCCGCACACAGAAAACAGATTACCAACTATCCAAACAAGGAGAATGCAAACCAGAAACTGCCTCTTAATCCCAGCAACACGTTGAGATTTGAAGCAGTGATAACGCCACAGAGACAAATAAAAGATTAATCTAATAAGTATGACTGGCTTAGGCCACCACGGAGAGAAGACCACTGCTGTACAAACAGGCTGAGGTAATTGTGTCTGTTTGTGTGTGTGTGTGTGTCACGGCCTGACGGGCAGAGAGGCCGTGCAGCACCAAAGCTGCCCTCACCATCTGGCCTTGGCAAAATGAACAGTGTTCCTCCTCTCTCTGTCTCTCTCTCTCTCTCTCTGTCCCTCTCTACCTCGATCGTTCGCTGGGGGATTTGATAGTCATCCATCCAGAGAGATTAAGCGATTCCATATTCCAGTCATATTCCCCGGGTTGTTTTGCTTTCTAAAAACAGTGTTTGTATGCCAACATGTTTGCGGGATGGATGGATGGAGGGTCGGGCGAGTTTGTAGCCAGGCAGAAAGAGAGAGTGAGGATTGGGGGATGAACGAATGGAGAGAGGACGGGAAATGACATGGAAAAACATTTCAAATGTAGGGTGTAGCGCCAAAACCGCACGATGAAGGTAAAAAAAGTAGGTAGTCTGTGGGTCATGTTGATCTAATGAGTGTAAAGATGAATAAATATAGCAAGTGTACACACTCAGGATACCTGCAGGGAGCCTTCGGGGTGTTGAGTGTGTGTGTGTGTGTGTTTTGTGCCCTGGGGTCTGAGGTTAGAATGAGAGTTCACAAGTTCATGGACTTCCAACACCCTGGAATAAATGTGAAAACACATGTTTGTATCGCTACACCTGCAAAGACCTTCCAATGACTTACATTCACTCCTGATCCTGTACAATAAACAAAATCCTTTACTGCAAATCCCAAGTCATAACCCTTAAAGAAATTCATTTCAGTGCAACGGTCTTCACATTAAAGGATTGTCCTTATCTTTGTCCCCTTACGAGGACATTTCAAAGAAAACAAAAAACACACACAAAGCCGCAAATCACTTGACAGGAGTGTAAACCCACGGCGCTGTAAGAGGCTTTACCAGAAAAGATCACACATTCATGTTCTCCCGCCCCACTCTTTTTTTTTTTTTTTTTTTTCTATTTGCTTGTTTGTTCCTTCTGTCAAAGTCACAGAAACTGACGACAGGATTAAAGAGTGCAAAGTGAGGCCAAATGAGCTTTCGGTCAATCGCGCTGGACCAGATCCTTTTGATGAGCTAAGGACACATCTGTACATCCCCCTTATTCGTAAACAGTGACTCAGAAAGGCAACGCTGCTTAGATATGTGTCTCTATGAAAACATAACAGGAGACGACTGCTCTGTGGTCTACCGTGATAGCCGGGGTTAGCATTCACTCACATATTCCCTCATGTGCTAAATAATTCAGGGAGGACAACAAGACTCACCCCATCTAAGGTCTTAACCCCCCGCTGTGCCTCATCCCTCAAACACACACACAAACACACACACACACAAACACACAATATACTGTATTCACTCTTTCCAGCAAAAGCGAACAAACCCATCCAAGGACACATAACACTACTAAATATTCCATTGTGTGGAATTGCATGTTTTTCTTTATTCAAAAGAAAAGAGAGTGCTCATTACTGAAAAGCATAATGATGATGAAAAACAGATTGGGAGGCATAAGGGAAAAGACATAATTACATCAAAGGGCTCAAAAACAGAAATTTCCACATTTCAAACACACACACACACACACACACAATGAACAACAGAAGTGTTCAGTCCTTCCGTGTTTGTTTTCGACACCCTTCAGAGCTGCATATTGGATGTGAACTCTCGACAGCTGATTTTTTATTCAGTCGCAGAGCAGAGTGATTTTGTGTGTTTTTGGACACCTTTTCAGGAGAGATGGGATTCATATGAAATGGTACCTGCTCCAGTTACTGATTACCTGTGAAAGACTGTAATCAATAATGTGCTCTGATACAAAGAATGGTTCTTAATTAGAAATATCCCCTGATTAGTTTCACATAATTACCGTCATCCATCCTCTCCCCTCCTCCTCGAAAGAGGTTGAAACACCCTGAGAGACATTACCTTGTCCACTGAAGGACTAAAATGCAATAATCAGAATTTTAAAATTTGAAATAACATTTTCTGGCCACGTGGGAACAACTAATAAACACAACACACACATATCATCACCTCTGAAGTTGATACAGTGTGTTAGCAAACTGTCGCCTATTACACCTCCAGCAGATCCAGCTGACAAGTTTAGGATTTTTGGGATCATGTTTTTGGCCACCTGATGAAGGCAGGTCCAATATTCACTCGCTTTTTACCTCTGTTTTGGTCTCCACCTTCTCCCGAATGCTCCACTATGCTCAGTAGCTAGTCACTAACTTTTTTTCTGGCTGTTGTTTGTGCTGGGAAGTTAGCGTACACTGGGTTTATCAGGGTTTATCATTGAAAACAACGGCCTGCTGCTTCTGGAAAATACCGTTTAGACCCGCCCTGAGAAAGTCTTATAAAGTAGTAACTGAGCTGGCCCCGAACTCCACAGACATTCTTTCTTTATGTCCAAACCTGACTCGACCCCAACACAGTTAACGTAAGCCAAAGCACTGAGTTTGTGTCACCCTGTCATGCAGTAGTTTACAGCTTGTGCAGTACAGCTGACCATGAAAAGTAATTGAGACACACTCCAATATAAAATAAAGAAAACGTCTACATACATCATATGTCAATAACGTGACCAAACCGACCCAAACCTGGATATAATTTCTAAATAGTTCCATTGGGTCTCGACAGGCTCTAGTCGGAGCTGTGAGACTGGACCAAAACAGTTCTATTGGGGTCTGAAAACAAAACAATGGGCTCAAGGACACTAAATCAGCTCTGTGGAAGGGAACTGAAGAGTTGGTGATAATTTTCCGAGGAATTTTTCACATTTAATTGACGTCCATTGATCTATTGTTGATTATAAAAATGACTGGCAGTTTAAAGTAGTTAACCTTTCATTTCAGCGCTCATTTAGGCCAATACTTCAGTACCAATTGGATCCAGATTTTACTTTGATGCTTGATGCTCAAATATAAAAGCATTCAAATGGCACTGTGACTGAAGCAGCATTAACAGTCCAGCTCGAATAAAGAGCTCACATTTGACAAAACGTTGTCAATAAATTATTACAACTTTATCCTTGAAATCTTTTTCTTTGTACGGGGCTGGCAGTCACAGTATTGCTTTCAATATCTACATATCTATGGCATATATTTTATGATAGAAATACTGTTTGTGCAAATCAAAGTTAAATGGACAAAACTCATCGAAAGCTAAAACATCTGCAATAGATGTTGTTAGTTTTAACCTGCTAAATGCACCATCAAAGACCACAACAACAAAGCGAAGCATATGAGAACTAGTTGTGTGCTTTTTGAGGGCTACCAAGCATTAATCAAACAATGCTCTTTATGATGTTAGATTGGCCACATTAGATAATGATTTGGCTAAACCTGAGGAAACTCTGAGGCTAATTAGCAACAGTGCAATTTAAAAGACCTGAAGTGCCGTGTCACGTCTTTCAGTCTTTCCAGCAGCTGCTTATCAGCAGCTTTTATCAGCAATTGATTGACATTTGTATGTTCAAGTTGTTACCATTTCCTTGAAGGGACTTTCCACACTGCTGCATCCCATATTATGTGTCACTGACTATAAACTACCATTAAACAATCAATTTAGTCATAAGTGAAAACAACTACATTGTCTGCATTGTCATACTAAACTCGATTTAACATTTCCTATCTTCCATCGTCATCATCCCTGAGCATGAGACCCAAATCTCCCATCGCTTTCTTTACACAGGTGGCCGGTCCATGTAGTCTTACTCGCGGCTCTGCATGTCTCTCACTCACACAGGCTCAAACACACACACACAGTTTTACACCCGGCCTGTGATATCTCAGCCCACACCAGATGACCAACTGTTTGGCAGCTTCTTGCCGGCCAGCCTGTGGTTCAGAGATCACAACACGACTTCCAGACATTAACATGACTCACCCTTCACTGCAGTCACGTGCATGTGCAAGCACACACAAGACTACAGCCGTACACACACACACACATGCACACGCACAGGCACATCTCCTCATGTTTGTAGGGATGAAGTCAGGCGATGCTGGTTGGAGAAGGAAAGATAAAGGGAAAAATGGAAATAATTGAAATGAAAGAGGGAAAAGGGGAGGTAGATGATGAAAGGAGTAAAGGTTGAGTCCTGACCTCAAAGAGTCGCACTGTTCCCTTTTCTCAGTTTCCGTTCCTCCACAATGGTCAATGCTGAAACACTTTTCCCGTGTGACAGTGACGGCAGTCTCTCACTTTACTTTAAATTGCCTTCTTGTGCTTTTATCACATTATATTTGCTACTTTTGCTTCAGCCTCATAGCTGTTTTTCATAAAGACAATAAAAGCAAATTAACAGTCATTTTTATAAAACGTAGCTTTAATTTCCATTTCCTTTTATGGATCCCAGCTGCCAGAAGTTTTCTGTCTTTAGTTAGTCTAGACTAGGTTTTTTGATTCACAGATGTAATCAAAGTAAAAGTGAGGTACTGGTTGAAAGACTTCCTCTGGCAAAAAAAAAGAGCAGAAAATGAACATGCAGTGAACCTGAAACGACAGCAGGAACCAGATGCTTGTCTCATTTCGACTCAGAAAAGTTAAAACGTCTGCAGCAACATGAACCGCAGAGTTGAAATGCTGTCAGGATGTAAAAGAGCTAACACTGTGTTAACGTTATGCTCCGGCTTTGCAGTGTAAATTTGGATTTCTTATTCACACATTGAGGTTCGTGACTTCACTGAAAGTCTGCAGAGCTGTTCTCTGTGCTTACTGAACATTAAATTTAGTAAGTGAACAAGTGAGGCTCAACAAAACTGTATAAAAAATGACTGTACTTTTGTGTTGCATGTGTTTTAAAACATAGTGAACATGAAATGGATGGAAACATTTGATCAAATCAATCACAATCACGTGTTCCTTTATAGAGCGCCCTTGACTTTCGTTCTCACACATCTGAATGCCGTGTTTCTACTGTAAAAATGAGTTTAGGGATGGCAAAGTCAGTCAGTCCACCAGTTAAATATCTCAACTGTTGGGGTCACTATGAAATTTGGGATGAATGAATCCTTATAACACTGGTGATCCCCTGACTTCATCTGGCACCCTCATCTGTCAAAATTGTCAAATACTTTGTAATGTCTTAATACAAACAAAACTAATTCCCGAAAGCCTCAGCCATACTTGTTTCTAAGTTTAGTGCTACTTAGCAAATGTAAGCATGCAAACATGCCAACTTTATCACCTCAGTGATGAGAACTGTATGCATGATATTCTTCTATCTGATATTCAGCAGTAGGTACTATTTATTTATTAATATTGAAAATATGATGAAAATAAGAAAATGCATAGCCAGCCAGCCAATTCTGACCCACTCCTCGCATTTTGGTGGCCACCCCAAGATTTTCAGTGGCCACTTTTGACTCCGGCTGTAAAAGATTTCTGGGGTAAGCTCCTTCTGACTTCCTCCTTTGCGGCATTAGTAAAAATAACTAGACCACTAGAGGTCGTTGTAAAACAAGAAACATAAATAAGGGTCGTAAAAGGCAGCTTTCACATTCAACCTATATTACCATGTTTCTTTTTTTAAATATTTTTTTGGCCTTTTTATGGCTTTATTGATAGGACAGCTTCAGAGATGACAGGAAACAGGGTGAAAGAGAGGGGGGGTGACATGCAGCAAAGGGCTACAGGTCGGACTCGAACCCTGGGCCGCTGCAGTGAGGACAGGGCCTCTGCACATGGGACGCCCGCTCTACCAACTGAGCTAATGGGCACCCCCATGATCATTTCTCTGATGAGGACGGGTTGGTATGTTAGCATCGATGTTGGTGCTGGTGCAAAAACTGAAAATTTCCTGATGTTATGTCCTCACTTGGTATCTTGGTGACTGCCCTTGTATTCTTGGTGCCACAGTATACTGCGTCTTGCACAGTTCACTGCCTGCCTGCTCTGAGCAGGAGCTGACACCTTAACACATACGTTTGTTTTTTTGTTTTTTTCATCATTTTAGTTGTAGAATATACACAAACCTTTTTATTCAAGTTTTTCAACCAGGTGATCAGACAGAAACTTGACTTTGAGTTGCACTGTGAAACTGGGTTCACAAAAATCAAGTCCCTAGTCTTATTTATAACATGTTAATAGATGCAACATTGAGAGCAGTTTTTTATTTTAATATAATCACTTGGGTGCTCTTTTAAATAGCCACAGTGGCGAGATGACAGAGAAATCAGGGAGACAGATGCAACAAAGTCCCAACTCTGTTCTTGATGAAAGAATTCATTCAAATTCATCCGTCCCTGCTATGACTCTCAAGTATTCTTGAGTCATACTCCGTCAAATCGCACCAGCAGGAAGCCATGCCAAGGACTGTTTCACTCATAAACACCTCAAACAGAGATGTTGCACTGGTTTAAACTGAAGCGAAACGAGGCAAAAATTTAAAAGACTGGATCAAGGAGGAGCAAAGGAGACATACGGAGGACTAGCAGAAGACTAATATACACACACATTCTGACACACACAAGTCCGAGGACTAGCAGTGAAGTTAAATTGAGGCTGATTGTATTCTCGGCGTAGACTTGTCTTTGTCCCTAAGCTCTGTCTAAATATTGAAGCAGATCGTGGTGAAAAGAGTCAGCTATCCTGAGGATTCAACCCAATCTGCATATTCATCACAATTAATTAGGATTCCTCTCTCTGCCATCATTTTTTATCTTTCCTGCTTTATTTCTCGAGAGGCAACTACAAGACAATGCTGGGGCGCTGATCAGAATCAGTTATTAGGGGGTGGGGGGTGGGGGACGGCGTGCACGAGCAGACGCGCACGCACACACACCTTCCACACTCCGGGCTGGAGAATGATGCCGTCTGCATCAGATATGATGAGAGCTCCACAGGCAGCGTTCATCTCTCTGTTGATACAAACTTCCAGTGCTTTCTCTCGTTTTGTTTTCTCCCTTCCTTTGTCTGGGCCGACCGCGCGTCGCGCCTCCGCCGAAGTGAGTGAGAGCGGCTATTGTCTGGCGAGGCATACAAACGAACTGCCGCTCAACAGCCTTCTCGCAAGGCTAACTCTTTTAATTGCTCAAAGAAAAGGAGAGGAGGCGAGAGATGGCGTGAGGCCTTGGGGTGAGAAAGTGGTGAAAGCTAAGTTTTATGAAATCTGTCTGCGTCGCGTGCTGAAGGCACCAAATGACGCGCATGAGTTTATATGCACAATAGTATCCAGGTTTGTAAAGTACGTAGCCTTTACTAATATAATGAAACCCATGTTAGCACCGTATGAAAGGAAGTGAGTGCATATAGATTAAAAAAAAAGACAGAACAGTGTGTGTGCAGAGCAATATGTAGGGTTTATAATACACTACCGATATACAGGTTTAAACAGATTACATATATTCCAAATAAACAAACTAGGATTTACAGCAGGGATGCTCAAACTGAAGCTTAATTGTGGGTCACCGGCCAGATGCAAACACCTATTGTAACTTATCGTTAAGATGCCAAATGGTACGATCCAAAGTTCCTGCGCAAATGGCACACGAGCATTTTTCCGCTTGAAACGCCCGTTCCTGCTAGCAAACATGTCGAAAGCATGTCCCAGCTTTAGAAAACATTCCCAAAATCATTATTTTAAAAATAATTTTTCAAAAATCCAGCATTGTTTACATTTGATGTTAACTTGCTAGCAGTCTGCCTTTCCCCTGCCTCTGCGAGAGCATTACTACCACTGGCTACTGCACATTTCTGCCACCAACTGTTGATTGTTGATCAGCGGGATAGCATGAAACCATCATGGTTTACACAAACAAAGTAGGGCCCCACTCATAAAAACGTTGCTCCATAGAACTACCAGTGGTCACAAACTCCACAGGGTATCTTTAAGCGGACTGTAGAGCCTTTCAGTACATCTCGAAAAACAAGAATAAGAATGAATAGATGAGAGTCAGGGAATCGGCAAAAGACAGCTGGTTTTATCTTTTCCGGGTAACAATGTCTTTACAAAATTTAGCGAAAAATTCATTTCAAATTCAATTCAATTCTTTTTGAGATATTTCACTGTGAACTAGTGTGGCTACAAAAGCAAAGATTTGAGAAAAAGTCTGAAAAATAAACTGATATTTGCAAGACAGAATTTCTGTTCCCACAGACTCTTCAGGGTTCATGGCTGGAAAGCTTTCAGCGTTTCCAGCAAAGGAAGCAAATATGTTTCAATCGAAAATTTGAAACATATTTGTCCTCTCTGGAGATGTGGAAAAGAAAACCCAATGTGGTGCAACACCCCAGAGTGTGTCGAGCAACACAATTCTGAGCAACAGGCAGAGCTTTCTGGAAATGTGGTCATGAGTTGAAGAAAGATTAACAAATTCATTGTTGGAGAGAAGTGACAGTAGCCACAGTCACGGTCTAACTATTGCACCTCCTACAAAATAAGTCGATGATATATTGATGTTTAGAATAACACAGGCATCTTAAGAAGCGCCTTGTTAAAGTGAAGTGTTTTGTGCTGGTGATGACTTTGTCATTTCGTATCCTGGGGTGATAAAAGTGTTGAAAGATCTGACGAAAATAAAGAGGAAAAAGCAAGGGAGTGTGAGACGGATGACAGAAGTTGTCCATTAAGCGAGCGGAGCAGTCCTGGTGTGAATATTGCATTTCCATGTTTACCGCAATTACAGGCCTGTTCACTGGTTCACCTCCTACAGAGAGTAAAAATGGAAGAGAGACACTCCTGTGGGACGATGAGAATATAGCCTGCCCAGTCAGGGATGCGCGACATTGAAACACACACAGACACAGACACAGACACACACACGCACACACACACACACACAGTCAGTTGTCACATCTCCAGCATCTCCAAATGATCCTACTCTGTGTCTGCATACTGCAGGGAGCTAAAAGTCACTTTGTCTGGTTTCATCTTAAATCCTTGTTTCTCTCACGGACAAATGAAAAATGTGCCATTGTGCTTGAGAAACTCCAGTTGAGTTTTTAGCATTTTCTTCCTTGAATCAAGTGTTTTCTTGATAGCAGGTGAAACAAACAAAACCACATCAATCCATATTCTTTTATACGAGGGAGAAATCATTTCAGACTCCATCTCTATCTGTCCGTCCACTGCACTTAATCAGATTTTCCCCTCTTTACAAGTCAAGGACGGTCTTGCGCGGCCGACTCCTGCACAAACATTGCGTGCGGAGGTGCGGCGGAGTGAACATAATCAACATTTTCATTGTCACTGAAAAAGCAGGAAAGTTGCGGATGTTGACATGCAACATCTAGCTAATAGGCGGTGGCCACGGGAGACCGCCGGGGTCAAAGGTTGGCCAGATGACAACTTTGAACCACAGGCCAAAATAAATAACCTCTCCGTTGCTACTAATCTCATCTAATGATGTCCCAAAAGGCTGACAGGCCTTATGCCAACTGTATTGTCATTACAATGCTCCATTCTCCTTACTTTTACTCTTCTGTCTGACAGAATGAATGTTTCATGCCATTAGATCTCTGTAATAACGTCTGTTTTCTCCACATCTGCTCACAGCAGTTTATTTCTCCTTTCCGCTGCGGACATAAAGCATGACATTTCATATAAACCAAACCATAATGTAATTATACTTCTGTTGCCTGTAGTTCAACACTCCTATCTCCACTTGCACATAAAGATTAAAATCAAAGGGTGTAGGAGTCTCCAGCTTTAGATCGACCTATCTGAAGAGCTGAGCCTGTTAAATGTGTACCATCATTTCAGATTAGCGCTCCGGCTCATTTTGATACAATAGCTTTCATGTAATTATCTTTTTAATTATCTCTGACCTTGCTTCCATGGCTCTTTCCTTACTTTTATCGTACCCACCTTGCTGTTACTGACTTTTTGCTGTTGGTTTTCCGAGGCAATTTCCAGTTTTCCAGCGGAGTTGAATGTGCTATGTAATCACAGGTTACTCTTTTAATTGTTGTCACAGAGGCTTCCAAATGCTGCAATTAAGTTCAGTTAAATGTCCAATTTTCAATTTGATGTTGCGACAATGCTGTGCTTATGGTCTGGTTAGGCTTAGGCACAAAAACAACTTGGTTAGGGTTAATTAAAGACAATGTTTTGGCTTACTTGATGCGTCTCCACCAACACAGCTAGACATTGCCCAGATGTTTCGTTAAAAATATTCAGTGGATTCGCATTTACAAATGTCGAAACAGGAGTTGATTTGACTTTCAATTTTAAGGTCACGAGTTCATTCAGTCTGATTATAACATTTCTTTCAGCATTGACTGCTATGTTATTGTTAGACTTTTATGCCCCGACAATCGTCATTCAAATTTTTAAGGAGGTGCACTTGAATGCATCATGACGTATCTATCGGCGCACATATCCAATCGAAATTTAAGTCTCATTTTGGACAA
This sequence comes from Pagrus major, assembly GCF_040436345.1. Taxonomy (NCBI): domain Eukaryota; kingdom Metazoa; phylum Chordata; class Actinopteri; order Spariformes; family Sparidae; genus Pagrus; species Pagrus major. The sequence continues at coordinate 15,825,116 of NC_133217.1, forward strand.
AATTCAATTCCAAAATATATTTATTGTACTCTCTCTCGTTTCTGGTGTTTCCCACACATAGACTTTACTTGGGCAGGTGCCCAGATATATATGGCGACCCATTTTAGCATCTTTTGGTCATTAATTCTTTTATCCGTCAGAGATAACGATTCCATCCGTGATCGATTAACTTGTGGCCATCTGCCCTCACTCTACCAGTCTGTCTACTGGCATGCACACATGCTCTGCATAGAAACAGAGAGAGAGAGAGAGAGAGAGAGGCTCTCTGGTTTTAGGGATGGGATTTACCTTCTGCAAACCTTCTGACTGTGATGTAACCTCTCCCACTGAATGTAGGCCGTTGCTTCATACGAGCTTGTAAGTGCATCTGGTTGGTGCGATGTCATTCAGTACCGTGCTGGTTTTGGTTATTTTGATAAGCTACATAATTAACGAGCCAGCTCAGCTGCCGCTGTGAAAACAGAATCAGGAATGAAAAAATCCATAACGCAGTGTGTGTGAAACTAACTTTATAAAACATGCTGCTGATGAGGAAAGTCAACAGAGCAGACATACTGGGAGAGAGAAAGTGAAAAGTGAAGCTGGACAATTAGAGCAACACTACATGGACAAACTTCTAAGTGATTCTGAAAAAGAAAGATTTTTGAGTCTCTTTCTTGAGGTCATTCAAGAACGGTAGATAGAAGAGTTGATATAATAATACAGATGATACAATGACAGAAATGTGGTGACTGAAGGTCATAGCATATAATTAATGTTATTTGTATGATCATCATATTCATGCAGAAGTATCTGTGTTCATGTTTCTTCAGTCTTTTATTCTGTTTTTTCCTGTGATGAGACTGACGGATATCTGCACTGAATGTCAGTGTGAGTGTTCAAAAGATGTTGAACTTCTCATGTCGATATGAAAGCGTCAGCATTTTATGTAATTACCCCTCAGGTCTAAAAGCAGAATGTGAAGCAACAAAGTCCTAATGGTTCAGTCAGAACAACACAGGGGCGGATGTGGCAAACTCTGAGTAGTTCTTACTGTAAGATGTTTTCAGCTTGACATGACCAAAGCTCAAACCACATTTTGCCACTGGGAGCAACAAACAGGGCTTGTGCTGTGGTGATGTAGCAGGAGCCCGACCCAAGGGTGGAAGTAATAAATTTCAATTACTCTCCTCAACTGTAACCGTCTGGCTCTTTTTTTTCTTTTCGTGAAGTTTGTAATTTTGCTCCAAGGTATGTTTTGACCAAAGTATTTTTCTTTGCTTCATTTCAAATTGCTTGCAGGCTCTTCATACACGTCATCGACTGACCAGCTGCAATCATGTTGAGTGCGCCGATTCCAGTTTTGGTTGTTTGTTCAGTTTATTTTGTGGTTTTTGTTGAAAATCGGCTACTTGAGACTCTGAAGCCCTGAAGATCAACCTTGTGTTCCCAAAATGCAATCTGTTCAGAAACCAAACTACCAGACTTTGAGATTAAAAGCAATGCAGTCTGAGTTTGTTCTGAAGGTTGTTAGGGCGTCCTCAGCCCTCAACAGAAGGAAATGTGTTTCCCTTAAAGTACAGTCAAAACAAAAAATCAACACGATTACAGATTTTCTTGTCCAATGATTTTTGATTGATGATTTTTCGCATCAAAGTCTGTTTTACAGGTGTTGGGATGTATTACTGTGCATGTGAAAACAGCTGTTTAAAACATTTTGTGGCTTCTAGTCATATCACATGAGTCATTCTCAGTTGGAGCTGAAGCCTACAAGATTAAAAATGAAAACAATCTGGGAACAGATCTGCTGACATGTGGTTTAGGTTATATTTGTGTGCGAAGTTTTGATAGTTTTCGATATCTCTGATCCTCAAATGCATGTTGTGTTTAGGGCTGGTGGAAAACTAAGACATCTGTTTAACAAAACATAAAATAGCCTGTCAACCTTTGAATATAGTGCTAGTACTGCTGGTACTATAAACAAGGTTGGAAAAATGTATGTCACACACTAATATTTATTTAACTTGGGTTGTTTTAAGTTGTTAAAAATAATGGGAAATATTATTATTGGTGAATGCATTTCTGAACACCATAAATTACTCTCATTTGTCCACAGTATTGACACTAATGTCCTTCTACAGATGTGAGGTCAAAGAGAAGTGAGCTCAGCAGACCTCTGTGGCACGCTCCTCATCACTGCTTGAGGCTAGCATCTGGAGGCTACGCTAGCTGCCGCTAGCATAACGCAGTCAAATCTCCGACCCATCTGTTGGCAGCCGATTTGCATTGTGGGTAATGCAAGCGGCATGTTTTGACAAGGAAGAAGAATATGTGGATTAAAAAATATGATATCTGCAGTTCTGCTGCACTGATTTTAATCCATTTTGTTAAACTCTCAAAGCAAAAAATCAAATCAGGCTAAGCTAAATCAGCTGAGTACTTATGTAAAGCAACGTTATTCAACTTCTTAGCTGTAAAAAAACAGTTTCAATCATTTTGATGGTACACTGACTTAAGAATGGTGCCTCTTTCATTACCACCCTGCAGCCTGAGTGTCTTTTGTACAGTATCTTGGGTTGAGCCGGTACAATCTTCCTGTAAGTAGCACGTAACGCTCTACGGCACAGCATTATACACCACCAACTATGGGTCTTTGGCTAGCTATAAGAAGAAGTTAGCTTGGCATTCTCTGTGCAGACATCATGGCAAAGCGTACATTGGCTAAGAAGGAAGCAAAAGGCTGAACAAAAGTGAGGCTCAATTCCATTTCCAATTCTAACCCCTACCCCTTATTTTCAGTTTGAGGGAGCAGTGGTTGAAATCTCCTCCTATGACATAGAAATGTTCCCCTTTGATGGAATATGATGCCTGAAAGTCCAGCGGTGAAGTTGCTGCACTCTGTACCACTCCTCTAATATCAGTGCAGACTGGCAGGGTAGGAGCACAGGTTGTTAATGTTAGTCTATAAAGCACCGCTAGCGGCCAGGTATGGAAGAAGTGGTCTTTATTATTTGGTGGCTTGATTGAAGCAAAAAGTTGTGAACAAATTTTTGCCATACATGCTTTTCTATCTCCATCAGATAAATGGCAAATGTAATTGTGATGATAACAAGATTGCCATGCTGGAAATGTCTGGTCATAATATAAACACCAGCGACGTCAGCTGATGAAGTATGAGGCTCTTGAAGGGTTGTCCCATTTCAGAAGGGGAGATTTTAACCACTAAACTTGTGACTCAAAAATGAAGAGGAACACCTTGAAATGGGATTGGGCCCAAGTCATCAAATCCTACACCGGTTCATTTCAGTTCAGTTCTAATCAAGTAATATTTCACCAAAGCATCGCTTCAACAGCAGTGGGACAGTTTTGGAGCTGCTGCCGCTGCTCTTTCCACCCCTGCACACCAAATAACACTTAGAGGGCTCCAGCTTCACAGTGTGCTTCCAGTAAAGGGACTGGTGGTACCAGCCGCTTTCCAGTTCACACACACACACACACACACACACACAGACAGACACATACACACACACACAGTGTCAAACCACAACACACTCACGTTGCCAGGAAGGGGTCAAATTAATGGCTGACTTTGCAGCTCTCGGGCAGAAGCTCAGACACACAAATACACACTGCACTGCAGTCACACACACACACACACACACACACAATCATTTCCATTCCACTTCTCCCCCCTCCTCCGCCCTTCCGCTCGCTGCCACCCTCTGCTTTTTTTCCTCGTTCTCTCTCTAATTTGCATAATATACTCTCTCCTTCTGAAGTCCAAGATGCGCGCACACACACACACACACACACACACACACACACACACACACACACACACACACACACACACACACACAACTGACAGATGGCACCACTGGCTTCAGACACTGTGCAGAGCGGGAATGTGAGGGGAATGAAGGGAAGGAGAGAATGTTCTGGTAAAATAAACACATACACGCATGCACACACACACACACACACACGCAATAATACCATAATTATCCTGGGCACTGGCCTTGGCACTAACCTGGGGAAAACCCTGATGTGCCAACTCACTGCACCCGATGACCTACCAAAACCAGCAGGGAAGGAACACACTGTCACACACACACACACACACACACACACACACACACACGCACACACACGCACACACACAAGGACACACACACACACACACACACACACACACACACACACACACACACACACGAGGACACACACATATACCCATGCACAGGCCTATTTATGCAAAGACATGCATGCATACACAAAGTCAGTAGAGGAGAAAGGAAATCTTGTGTACACAGACAAAATAAACTCATCCGCCTCTTCCGTGCTTCTTAATCAATTTCTTTCCTTTTCTCTCGTCGCTTTTTGTATCTATGATTTCTTTTTTTTTTTTGCTTGACGGGGTGGTGATGGTGGTTAAAGCGTGTCTATGCTGTCGGGCTGAGTTATCCTCGTAAAGCTCTGGGCCTGATTATCCTGTGATGACTCATCCAGGGAGAGAGAGAGGGAGAGAGAGAGGTGAACTCAGTGCACAAGAACCCAACAACCAGGCCACTGGTTACATAGCAATACAGAGAGAGGGAGAACTAAGAGACGTGGGCCTTGAAAGGCATCAAACAGTGCAATCCCAGGCCCGGGCATGTGAGAGCTCAACTGTGACGAGGACGAGTCACACACAAGTTTTATTCACATCAGACACTCGAGCAGACAGACAGACGTCCGTCATTGAACCTGCTTCTTTTCAGCTTGTTTTTCATAGCTGTTCAAGATGCGCTCTCTGGCTATCGAGTGCCGGCGTTCTCGGCGCGATCCTCTCCAAGCGGTACATGTCAGGTCGTATAATTAACTTGCTAATGTAATCTGTAATCACGGCGAGAGAAGGAAATAACAAAAACAACAGGCTGTCGCGGACAGATCTGCAGCCGGCAGGCTTTGTTGACGCTGCGAGAGAGAGCAGTGTTCGTCGGGATAAAGTTGCATAACATCTCCCGCGCCGCACAAAGGGAGGGGATGACATTTGGGATCGGCCAGACAGGGGGTCCGGAGCGATGACAAAAACATGCTGACAAGGACACACATACCTTAGGACACAAAGTTCCCCTTCAAAACGTTCACACTTTTTTGTGATGTTCCTCTAATTAATCATGCTTGGATAAACTTGCAGTATTGACAATATTTCTGGAGAATTTCCATTTTTTACTCACAGACTCCATTTCCTATTTAAGCTCCCAGAACTCCGTACTCTAACTGGAGCCAAGGGTTTATAACTTGAGTGCTTTGTGTGTACACTTCCTACACATCCACATAATACATTCATAGCGTATATCCTCACAAACATATGCAAACACCCACAAGAATGTTGAACTATTTTCAACAGCCAAAGTTTGTTTTATTTCACTTTATAGGCTCGGAGCGTTTACGAAGTCCTGCACTCCCCCTAAATGTTCTCAGCATTCTTCTGTTTTACTCAAACATAATTTCCCATAGGAGCGCTCGCACTTCTGGTAAACTTATACTTCACCAAAGAAATGTTTGCCCTATTTGAGCTGAATATTTAATAGGGTCTTCCAACTTATGGACACACACATAGATACATACATACACACACACTTATCTGTTGAGCCTGATTGAACGGGACTGGGCGGCGTTCTCACAGCACTAACTGTCACCACAGTGAGAGGTCAAACAGAAACAGTAACACAGCTTATATAAGTCACAATAACAGGAGCGGGGGGGAGAGGGCAAGAGGCATGTGAGAGTGTGTGTGCGCGTGTGAATATGTGTGTGTGAAGAAAGTGATTTTCAGAGAAACAAATGCTTTCCTGGTAGTGTTTGCTCGATGATCATCTCAATGATAACGAAAAGCAGTAGATTCTCACACCGTGTTGCTTCTTCCAAGTCATCCTAACATTGTTTACGTAGAATTACTCACTTTAAACATATTGATCCTCTCCTGTACTCTCCCGGGAGAATAACCTAATAACAATGACTTTTAAAAGGTATTATATACATTCAGCCTCTGAATGTGTCAGTCCATCTCCCCTTCCATTGCATTCATGTTGCATCATCGCTGTTGTTCCAATCGTCTGCCCGCTTAAGTGGTTGCCAGTTTGTGGCATTACCTAACGTTGCTGACGCTAGCTAACATAACATTGCTAACGCTAGCAAATGTTAATGTCGCCAACGCTAGGTAGCTGTCATTACAGCAGTACGGTAGCTGGGTGCATACTGTAGAACTCAGCCATTTTTACGTTTTTTTCCCCACAAACTGGCAACTACCAAGACTGTTGATATTGACTGGGGTAACGGGTAACACTATTGGCTCACAAACCTTGTGTGTAAGAATTCTGACAGTTCGTTCTTCTAAGAGATAAACAACATTTTTTTAAAGTATTATTTCACAATCATAATAATGTTTAAGCAAGGAATAATAATAAAATAATCTTTATTCTGCACTTTTCTACAAGCTCTGCAGATGTTAGCTCCTGGCTAACTTACTGTGTGGTTGTACATAGAAATAAATAATTACTCATTTCTGAGCTTTGGCTTCCTGCCCCAAAATCAGTGAGAAAAACTGAAGTAGTGAAATGCGTCAGCCCAAAGAAAATGTACTTTGTCACTACTTATCATCTAAGCTAGTGGACTAATGAGGGCAACTAATCAGCAGATTAAGTGTCTGCATGAATCAGCTAAAATCCAGTGTTGACTGTCAAAAAATGTGAGAGCACAACTAGAACGAGAAGTTTTCATCACACTAGACACACAAATAAACAGACGCCTGTCATTTAACCTGCTTGTTTCCAGCGTGTTCATCAAAGCCATAAGAAATGAGCTCTCTGACTATTGAGTGCCAGTGTTCTCACAAAGTGGTATATTGTCAGGGCATATAATCAACTGCTTCATGTAGTTGGTAATCACACAGAGAGAGGAAAATAACACATTTCTTCAAAAAGAAAAACATTTACAATTACATTTTCTAGTTTATCACCACAAAATGTGATGATATTGCTTTTGGTTGTGAAAGCAAATTCAATAGGATGATTGGGCAGGACATTCAACATGTCAGCATGTCCTAAGAAACCTGCATTGAGGTTGCAGAAAAGGTGTTATGAAAGGAGGGGGAAAAAAACAGAATCTGTAAAGGCCAAGACTGATTTAGAAGGACAGTTTACAGGGGAGGGGTAAAAGGTGTAACGTCACATAACACGAAGACAGAAGAGCGAGAGAGGGAGAGAGAGGCAGGGGTGTATAGGACAGAGAGAGAGGGAGAGAGGGGAGGGAGGGATACTTTCTATAAGCAGAAGCTAAAGAGGTCAGACTGTTAGTTTCTGGGTCAAAGCGCATTAAACAAGCAGCCGTACTGAGCCGTCGTCCACGGCCCTGTGGCGACACAGCAATGTGGACAGGCTTCTACCAACTGTGACCACACATTAGGCACTTACTGCGAGCCATACAGATACTGCTCAGGGCGTCAACACATAAAGTTGGCCTTTATTGTAATCCGCAGCATAAAGAGAAACACACAGACCTACATCTAAGAAGCCGCAAGCCGGCAGTGGAGTGTGTGTTGACTGGCACAAATGTTAACCTTAACTCTCATCAGTAATGGTCCCAGGAACACCGCTGAGGGCGTCAACATTGGGAGGTAACACATACAGGACATGGTATGGAATATATATGGTATGAGAGTGACATGCAACTGTCACTGAGTTGCTGTCAGCGAGGCATACAACATGAACTAGTTTATTTTCATGTCACATTCCTAAGGTTGGTTCGCTTGTGACCGGTCTGAGAAGCATCTTGGAACTTTGCCACTCAGTCTCAGGACCAATTCCATTGATGCTCAGTGGAAGACAACCACACAGGGAAGAATAACACGTTGAATACTGCAAATACCATAAAGTGGAAGAACTTGAGAGATTTAAAAGGAAAATTGAGAGAGGTTGAGAAATCATGATTTTCAGTCACCAGTGTGCATCAAGCCCCAGCGCTAGATCCTTCATTTCCTTATGATGTGATGCAACGTGATGGCATCTTTTAGTCAAAAGATAAACTGTACACCCTCTGCTGGTATGGCAGACTTTTTGCAGAAGTATTGTTCTCTAAGCTAAAGCTGTGACACGCGGGTGATGTCACTTGAGTAATTAGACCTGGCTGTGAGGCAGGAGTTGCTCATCAGCGGACCACTGTAGTCACCGCTATTTCTCATCCTACTTTTTCTCTGATGGCAGCCTTCGACTGTCTCAACCAGCTGAGAAAACTTTCTCCCGTCACTGGCGAGGGGAATTAGATCAACTCTCACAACCCAGCCAGGCAAGCGTGCAACATGCATCACTGTGCCAGGTTTGTAGGGTCTTTGTCTCCACAAGGGGACATGAAGACAATGGTGGATAATTGAGCAGCAACAAACTGGGTCCTTTTAAATCATGATGTTGCTGGTACAGGGCTCAGTCCCCCAACCCTACCCTCTAGGCAATATCCAACTGATATAACACAACTGTCCATGAGCAGTAAACTCATTTTTACATGTGAAACTGGTGGAATTACCCTTCCACCATGCCTGAAATTTGAAGTGTGGTACTTGCATATCATCTCTGCTGGTCTACACAGAGAACGATTGTTACTGGCAATCATAGATCGTAGAGGATTGATGCCTACACCTACCAAATCTAAACACCTCATGCAGACCTGTGCATCAAGCACACTGACTGTAGGATTCAACTTCCTGTTGGGAGGTCGGTTCAAAACAGAAACTACACCTGTACACGTTCAGTCACATGCAGCCCAGACAGGCATGCTCTTGCATTTAGTCATATCATCAGGCAACCATGGCGGCAGGTAACCTCTTGAATTTTGAATTGATCACTACCAGAATTCCTCTAATGTCGTATCAGTACACTTTCCTGCCAAACTGGTCGGTGTGTGAGGACTCTAGAAATGGGAATTTGTTCTTTTTAGTTTTACAAAACAATTCCAAGTCAAGTCATGGTTCCTTAACTAGCTTCTTCATAAGCAGATGGAAGTCTTTTCTCACTTGTGATGGAGATGGATCTGATGAAGTGCAAATTCAGTGGATGTCAAGGTTCCATTCATTCATTGCACTTTTAGAATGTTGGCTTACAGTTGAGCATCAGGGTTCATTATTGATTTGGAAATAATACTTTAATAAAAAAATAATCCAACTCAAGGTCCACTGTATAGCTCTCTCCCCATCTTACGTGGTCTTCACCAGTGATGGCCTTGGATAGATTGATGGATCTGTTGACATGCAATCCAGTGACTTAATCAGGGGTTAGGAGTTGAAAGCCCTTGAGTTGGAATCATTTTATTAAACTACCATATCCACCATATGAAAAGCATTTTCAAGCATGGTTTTAGTTTTGGCAGGTCCCTTTTTGTTGGCTATGGTGGCTTATTTGAACTTGAATTACATTTGGGGAAATAAGACACATCTACTGTACCTCCAGCAGAGAGGATGACATCCCTTTCTTGATATAATTTAGGCTAATACAGGATATTTTTTCATTCAGGCACTGTTAGCTCGATTTGGTTAAACCAACATTGTCTTGACCTTTTGATTACTCCTAAATAACGTCTATTCAACTGCTATCACAGGCTACATTTGATGGATGTCAGGTTACCAACTACTACAGACCTCAATGTGCACATTTTTCACCAGATCCATGAACTGAGGGTAAAGAGTCAAAATATGACTTGGAAAAAGGAATCTTTCAAGGAGAAATTATAGACCCAACTGAACTGAAAGCAGCCATTAGACAAAAGAGACAAGAGAGAGCAAGAGAAAGAGGCAAATATCTTTCCAATTATCAGCTCTGGAGCATGTTCTTAAGAGCAAGCTGAAAAGGAAAGGTTATTAAGCTTTAATGCATCACAGCATAGGAACCATTCAAGGCCTTCTCCTTCATTAGACGTACCACCAGCCTCGCAGTGTGTGTGTGTGTGTGTGTGCGTGCGTGTGTATGTATGAGCACATGTGCAAGAACATGTTCATGGCTAAGCACCTCATACAACACTAAACACTTAAACACTGGTAATGAGGGTGTGAGTGCTGGCTAGTCCGCTTACAGAGGGAATAATTGCAGATTTAGCCAACAAGGGCATTTTCATTTCCCCTGTTTGGATGAGATTAGCGCACATACAGAGAAAAGGAGTCAAATTTTCCTAATAAAACCACTCAACAGGAGAGAAAATGCAGCTGGAACCATGCCAAAAGAATGTATACAATATGTATGAAAGCATTTGATGAATCCTTGAGATTTAATCACATTTTCTGGATGTAACATTCTTCACTGGAGGTAATGCTTATAGAAAAACACTACTGAGCAACGGTGCAACAATTCCTCATGGAATACGGGCCTGATTTCTGACTTTCATTCCTTGACTTTTTCTTTTCAGGAGCAAACAAACATGATGAAATTTCTGTGGATGATATATTGCCCCGGTTGATGTCGGTGTATGAGTTTGTAGTGCAGCCTGATTCCACAAACAAAGCCAGAATTGATTCTCCTTATTGAAATCCACAAAATAATATCTGAGGGAATCCATCTGCCCACAAAGCTTTCTTGCTCTCTATAAATCAAAGAATACAAACAAATAACCAGGTGGAAGTGGAGAGTGGAGAGAGGAGAGAGGAAGAGGGAAAAATCCGGAGCCTCTCTGGAGGAAGGAGGCACTGATCAACCTGGGAGGATGCAGGACTTAAATGATTTGGCCCGCGTGTGAAGCCACCCGGCCTGCTGGGATGTTTACGCAGGCAGGGGCTGCCATATGAACACATTAGCAGGACAAAACACCGTCTAACATCCAATCCAAGTCCCTGGGATCAATGAAGAAGTATTGGCTGCGGTGCTTCTGCTCAGTCAGCCACTAACTCTCCTTCTGTCCATTCCTGCATCCAGTGATCATCACCATGTGTGCTCACTGTGGCCCCGAGTCTGATGAGGATGATTTTCCGTAGATGGGATGATTAATGTGCCTGCTCGAAGATGCTGAGTGAGATTGATGCTGCCCGCTATCCCCTCCATGCCTAATCTTTCATCCTTACAGTAAATATGACACAATGTCCATATGCACGAAAAACAGCCTGATTACAAACAGCTTGCAAGCCCTCGTCCCCTTTTAATGATTACATCCAAAGGCACTCTCTCAGTCAAACGGCTGTTTCCCTTAATGAAATTAGCCGATCGCACTATCTTCCTCCTATGCGCATGAGGTAAGGAGTTTCCACAAGGGTCACTCGGCTAAGTAACCCTCGTTAAGCAACTCTAATGCAAATGAGATGCAAATCTGGCTAAAACGGAACACTGGTTAATTTGGCCTCCTGACATTGCAAACAGTCACGGGGGGATCCGATGCAAATTACATGCAAATGACAACTGACGGTCTTTGTCTCTATTGGCTAAAGGGTAGGAGCCTATGGGCCTGGGTTCTCATCTGATTTTGTCTATGCAAATATTTGATGTTTCCAAGTGGAACTAAAGAAAGTAAATACCCACTGGAGAGAGGGGTGGAGGTTCACAACAGGTCAGGAGGCTGTCATCACAACAGCTGAAGCATTATACACCCACACCGCGTGGCCCGGTGCAAGAGAGGAAAAATACAGACCTCAAACCAGAGAACAAGAGGGAAGTAGACATTACATTCCAACCGCTCCACATTTACCAAAGCCAGGACCCAGCTGTGTGTGATCCGGCCAACTCCTACATCATCTGGAGCCTTGCCTCGTATATTCACTTCTGAGATGGAGCCCTCTAAAAGCACACGTACAAATATGGCAATCTGGTCAGCAACGAATTAACACTTGACAGAGGGCGCATCAAAAGCGAAAGCCCCCTGCAAAGAGGTCAAACCTTTGTACAGACAAGCCCCCAAAGGCCATGTGACAGAGGAAAATCAGTTTCTCTAATGCTCAGTAGATACACCGACCTACTGTATGGATTCCTGCGGACAGGAGCAGTTAATTGATCCCCCTCCATCCTCACTGAACCATCAACACGAGTGGAAAGGAACTAGTGCCAGTTTCTGCTATGGACAGTTATAAACTACTGCTTTTCTACTTTCTGGCTCACATTTACATCCTGCACTTCCCTCAGACTTTGAGCTCTATACCCACTCAAGTTTCCTCCATCAAGGCCACATTTCTACACTAAATATGTAATGACATGTTGCCAAGACTGTCCCAGTCCAAAAGCACCTCCAGAATCTGCATGATACTTGTCCATTGTTGGTAAAAGCTTGTTCTACATAAGGTCAATTTTATCTATGAATCCAGCAGAGGGAACATATGGTGATGCTATGGTGAATCCGCTGCAAACTCCTCAGGGGGGAGGTGACATCTCAGCCTACTCCGCTTCAATCCCCTGAAGGCCACCCCCTGAAGCAGTACAGCTCAAGAATGAGTCATGTGGACGTTATCTTAGATAACTTGTACTGTACTTAACTTTGTGCATATGTGTACTTCAAAAGGAATAATTCACAAACATCAGCCTCATGTGACCTCAGTTATCCATGGAGAATGTGCCAGAGCCTGAGTTATTATAAGATGATATACTTTGAGAATGAGATACTGAAGAAAAAAGGAAATATATTAAGGTTCTGTCAGAGTTTTGTATTTATCATTTACTATGATGAAATGTAGCTGTGAAAGTGGAATCTATCATTTTATTGTCGAGTTCATCACTGAATTTTGACATGAGAATCCTCACCTTTGATCAACATCCTGACAGCGCTGACCTTTTAAGGAACAGAGAGCACACAATGAAGGAAGCCATCGTAGCTTTTTTAGCTGTTCACACCACTGACTTTTACTTAACCCGCCTATCAGAGTATAAGCTGCTCCACAAAATTGAAATGGCCTTCAGTTAGTTGTTAGAAAGGATCCAACGCCACAGAGATGTCTCCTGAATGACCTGTGTGAACTCCTGTTACCAACCAAGCTTACGCTTTTGCTAAATGAGCATTGCATAGCATGTCTTTAGAGGAAATACCTCTCCATACCACTAGGTAGCGGTAGTCGTAATTCAAACAGAGGAACAGAAGACTAATGCAGATATACAAACCGCTGTTTCGCTAAACCAGCATTTTTTGACACCACTCTCGCTAGTATCGTCACTTATAATCGAGAATACGTCTGACAAAAAGTTGCAGATGGCACTGGTGAAGAAGTGAAGGTCAAAAATAAGGAGAAATTGAACTAAATTGGTGAAATCGTGAATACTACAGCAACAGGCTCAAGGGACTTTTCATTTCTTTTTCCGTTTCCCTTCATGTGCACTGAGTCGCTTCACGGATCAGCCAATCAGAATGATTCCTCTCACCGGTGGGCTACGCTATCAATTCTACATGCTCAATTGGCCAAAAAGCCGCTAACAGCAGCCAACCATTGCCGGGACGCGCTGCAACTAGGGTCACAGAAGCTCACCTATGACCCCGACATGGCTGACGCTTGACCACCGGCCTGGTGTGTCAGACCTTTTAGACATTAGCTTGCCAAATACAGTAGTCCACCAACTAGGCCAACCCTTTTTCAATTCTTGTTGGCAATGATTCACTTTTTCCGTGGCAGGTCTAAAGAACAGCATTTCTTAAGATTATTTTTCAAAGTTTTGCCTCAATTAGAGACAGAAAAGAGACAGGAGACCTGGTAAGAGAGCAAAGGGGATGACATGCAACAAAGGTTACAAGACAGGAATGAACCAGGAATGCCTGAACCAATTGGTATGCTGTCCTGACTCTCAGGTCACATGGACTACAATTAAAGAGGTCCTTATGTAAGACCCAGTTTCAGCTTGAACGCCCCCTCAGCTCCTCACAGCCCCGACAGATCGTTGCTCCAGCACCCCTCCATATTTCCCTTTGTCTGTGTGCTTCAGACACATTTTTCACCGTGGCTCACACTCATCTGAAGGAACGGATAAATACAATCAGTCTGTCTACACTGGCCATGTAGGGGGTCACATTTCACTAAAGTATAACTGCAACCCGAAGCAGTAACTTCTGTTCCCCTGAGTCTTTCTCCTCCACAGATGGCCAAGATTTTGTCCATACTTCTAAACGTCTAGTTAATAATAGAGGCTCAGCAGATGCAGCAGTGGAGAGTGACTAGGCCAGGGGAGAGGACACAGATTTGCCTGTCTGAACCCAAGTGTTTATAGCCGTTCTGGACAGCCGAGGTTGAAAAGTTATAGAGAAGGTTTAGACATGAGAATTTTACAAAAAGTGAGGGACATAATTGCATTGAGAGCTTGAGAGGGAAGGTAGCATTGTGCATACATTCTCCTCTTCATACACCAACCAGTCTCTAGGTTAAGTGTGTGTGATTGTTGATTTCAGAAAGTAACAAAAATTACCCAAATTTCAAACGTTACATGTTTTAAGCTTTCCACAAGTTGATTTCCGTCATGATTTTTCTGCAAAGAGGGCTACTATCTTGATTAGACAGAATCTGACATTGTCTTGTACTTTGGGGGCGTGGAGGACGAGGCAATGTCACAGATGTGTTTTGTCTGGAGGGCAGTGCTGCTCGCTCTTTCTCTGGAAAAAGGCCAAGAACTGCTGCTGCAATTAGCATGATAGCCTGGAAGCAGAATCAATTCATAGCATAAAGAAACGACTTTACACAGAGGTTACTGAGAAAGGTATGCGACTGAGGAAGCTGCTCTTCTACATCCCCGTCCATCAGTGCTGCTCAAGCTACAGGTTCCCGCTGAAATATGTGCCGCTCAGACTGAAATCACTTGTTTACTAAAGACAGATGGAGAAGTGCCTGCAGGTGCTTTTCACATGTACTGTTGTGGTCATCTGTTGATCTCTCCCCATATATCCAGAGGCCTGCTTAGTCAGACTGCACTGCAAACAAGCACACCTATCTCTTTTGGTATACTCTGCACACCACAAGCTGCGGGTGATGAATCAAACTACTCCTGTCCTGCTCTCTCACTATTCATTTCATTCACAAACCCAAAATATTGTTAAGGCAGCCGATTGGCTGGGCACGCGCTACGCAAAAAGACGGCGTGCTCTCGGTAGCCAATGAGAGGCCAGTAGTACGCTCTCTCCCTCTCCCTCTCGCTTTCATGCTCCCTCTTTAACCTTCTCTCATTTTTGTTCGCTCTCTCTCTCACTCACTCCCTGCCTCAGAGCATTACAGCAGTCAAAACAACAGCCCGGCTGAGGAGAGCGCAGCGTAGAAAACAAACGCCATACTTTAGGGTAAGGTGGCAGCTGGACAGGACCGTCACCCTACACTTTCAGAGCCGATTGCACTTGCTCAGAGTCACTCCTAAACTCCCTGAGGGATAGAGTCTTAAGTGGTGACTTAGTCCTATCTCGCCCTTTAAGCCCAGCCATCTGTGTGTTTTGTCCGACGCTTTAAGACCTCCTACTGTACGTCACTTGCTTGCACGTGACGGGGAAAAGCACTCTAAAAATGAAACTTTATTGACCAATTGATCGGCCGATTGGCAGCTATATTGACTGATCTTTAACGGAGCCCTCCTGAGATGAGAGGGGGCTGACGTCAGGCCTAATTCAATATGACCCAATTCAATATTCACTTTGTTTTTTTTAAATGCGCAAATCTTTGTGGCACAGAGAGGACGAAAAAACAACAGAAACACACACGAATCAATAACAGCAGTGATCCAGTGACTCTCCATGAACTCAAAGTGTGTGTGCCACAGTTTGTGGGGAACTGGGTTGACTGGGTTTAAAGTGGGATTTTGAGGTGCAACACTGCCATCTATGGACGGGTCTGGAAGCTGCCGGCTCCCGACAGATTACATCATCATGTTGAGGGCACTGATGTGTTTTTCTCAGATGCTGAGGCTCAGACAAAGAGAAGCAGGGACATTTGAACTCCACAGAGGACAGATATAGGAGAAAGTTTGAAAGAAGCTACATGGATGTATACAGGAATAAAGCAAGGAAAGTCTTTGGTTCCGACTTCTTTTTTTTTTTTTCCCAAGAGTATTTCACATCTTTACATGAATGAAATTGAAGATTTGATAAATCCACTGACAATAACTGCCATCTGGGCTAGAGACTAGATTCCCAAACAACCAGTCTTCTGCCTTTTTGTATCTGTGTAATAAATGTTTGTAAATTTGAATCTGAGATACTTATGATGACCCAAAAAATGTACCCTAGATATCTTAGATACACCAATCTACCTGACAGCCAAGCCTGTTGCCAGTGCTTTGTCTCACATCTAAGGACAGTAAACAGCTGAAAGGAATAGTAATCAGGTCAGTAGAGGAAATGATGTCAGTCAAACATGGGTTTTAACCCATTCTGCCCCAGTCTTTTAACTGGGTTATCACACGCTGTTAAACAGGTTGCATGCGTATTGACACTATTTCTAATTTCTGCCACACGGGGTCTCTCACTCAAGTCAAAACAAAAGAAATGAATAGCGTGGACTGATGAGACTTGTTGACTTCATTGTTAAACACACACCATCCCTGATGAAAATCTATCTATGAGCTCAGGTAGAAATGTTGATGGACAAGGTCATATTTTTTAGGTGTGTTATTCATGTTTAGTCGCACTTGCCGACTTCTTTCTAAATCTCTCTTGGAAGTTAAGCGCAACAGGCGACCAAATCAAAAGCACTGTAACCTTGACTTAGATTACATATTTCTCCGGGTTTGACTAATGTTGGAAACATTTGGAATAATGTACGCACACAACGCAACAAAAAATGTATTCAAGGTTTAGTCGTTTTTAAACATTTTAATGTGGAAATATCACATAATATATCTTTAGTATTTCTTACAAAAGCTGTTTATTTGATTCACATTGAAGACCTGATCTTCTATTTCAATTTTCTATTTTCACGTGTCAGCAGGTGTCCATCCTGCTGCAGCCCTACTGGTGTAAGAGGTGATGAAACAAAACTCTACACTTCAATTTGAGGAGACTTTCTTTCAAAACTTCCTCCACTGGATGGAACTAAATATTCAACATTTACATTGTCATGTTTGGACATGGCAGCCAAACACACTACAGGTGAGTTTAGCTATCACAACAAAATTTCACTTGACGCCAGATTCATTAAAGTAAATTCCCAGAAAGAGATGGGTTACCACAGAGACAGAGAACACTTTGTCACAGAGTTTCAAAACATCACAGCCATGTGACTGTGGCAGGGATTGTGTGGGATCACACTGCCTCCTAGTGTCTCCACATATATTAGCACTGCAAAGTGGTCTGAGACACCCAAACGACGCACAGGACATGATGACTGATCTTTTCATGCAGCAGGCGGTGACAAAGGACACTTCAAACTGCTACATTTGGGAAGCAGTGTGAGATCCAAACAGACGACAGCACCGTCAGTACGCAAATAAACTCATCTGCTCTATATGTAGTCACTTAAAATGTGTTGGACACATTCATTTAGCAGTGGTTCAACTGCACATGTATGGAACTTTAAAGGTTATAGTGCTTAAAAAAAACAAATTGGTTGACTTGATTTTAGCACCAATAAAAAGTAAGTAACATTTTCAAGATTATATGCAGGTAACCAATGTCTAGTTAATGAACAAATTAGTCAGAAGCATTCACAATTAGTCCCGCATGAGGCCATAAAAGGGCCAAATGTTTTCCAAACTGTATAAACTGTTGCTTTCAAACATTTTGATAGTGTTCCAGACATGTGATATACATGTTTAACTACTACTTACTACATACTGTTAGTGAGTTATTGGAGTCACTTATAGCATCTTTTTAAGGCCAAAATTGTCCGATGGTCAACAAATGTGACGACTGAAATAAGTAAATGAATCAATAAGTTGACACAAAATTAACCAATTATACAATTAGTATTTTAATCACTTAATTATTTAGCCTGTTAAATGTTTAAGTAAAAAACATTTGGCAGTTAATGAAACGTTTCCTTTGCTTGGCTGAATAATTTCCTTCCTCCTTCCTCTTCTTGCCAAACTAAGTAATAAGTCTCAGTTTTGAAGGGTTCCTATTTAAAAACAAACAAGCAAAGCGATCGCCCACATTCTCACACAGCTAATCACAGCTGGTGAAAACAATGCCCGATAAACTGTTTAACACATATTTAAAAAAAAGAAACATTGTTCTCCTTAACACACAAAAGTCAACAGTAGAACACAGAAGACAAGGAGCTAAATGTAGAGGGTATCTGCATTTAAAAGCAATGAAGAGGGGTGTATGATGACTGGTCAAAGATCTAGTGATTCCTTTTGGAGATCAATATAGTTTGGTGAAAAAATACTACATTAAAACTACAATGTTAGAGTAGTGGGAAATGTTTTATTATGAGAACCACTAAGATTGCCATTAAACATGCAGGTTGCAATAAAACTAATTATTATTCTAAAACATATAAACAATTATAAATGCCTTTATGGGTAATTGGTTTGCTGTGAAATGCATTTCAAAGTAACACTCGAAGAAATTACTGTCCCACTATAAATGTGGTAATAAGACGATAAGTGATTATGTACAGTAAAAGCTCACGTAACCAGAAAAGTCCGTTACCGTACTTCCTTCCACCAGAACTGAACATTTGAGCTATGTAGAAGCCATTGAGCCCTCAAGGTCTTCTACTTGAAAATCGTGCATAAAAGCACATATATGGTGTAAAGTATTTGATACACCGAGTGGTTTGTCTATTAAAAAAGAATCTGTGAGGTATACAATGGGAAAACTCACGACATGAAGCTCTTAACAGATTCAAAAGAAAACACCATTACAAGTCTAGATTAGAACTTGGTGTGATGTTTTTCAGAATACTCACAGGCTCCATGTATTATTTTTTATTAACAATACTCCCGACGCCTCTAACCACCAACAGGCCAAATTCAAGGATACTTTATGAATGTTCAAACCTCTGTCAGTTCATGGCACTCTGATTCTAAAGCTGGAAAATGTCCGAACAGACTACCCTGGTTTGTGGCTAAACAGGTTTATACTGGGCCAGTTGAAGCTAGTCTTACCAGCTTTTAATTTCAAGGTGTTGTTCAGTGCCTCGCAGTGGAATTTAGTTGTCAAGGAGAGCAATTCAGGTCCAACTGTGTCCACATTTGGCTTTGAGAAGAAAATCGAGTGAGAGGAACAAAGGTGGCATTGCTGTTAATTCCATATTTAGATGCAGTATTCAGTTTGACATTTCATATTTCCAGGTCCTTAATACACACGGACCTAAATGGCCAATCCTAGAAACACATCAGCAGTTAAACCAATGTTTTCCTCTGGTACTGCGTACGCTTCTTTCTTGCGCCACATTTTCCTAGTGGTTTTTAGTAGTCAACATAATCTCAGCTTTTTAGCACAAGTTGCAGAGAAGCACTGCTCTTTCCATTAATTACATATGATGTACAAATGATGTACGCAGCCTCACTCCAAAAGGCACATCACACTGTTTTTCCAAAAACAGGCTTTTCCAAAGCGTTTTTGAAACGTATAGCAACCAGTCACTGTGTGATCAAGAACTGACAGTTTGTTAAACATTACATTTCTCTGCAATCAAGGTCGGGTTTTTATACTGTAAAGAAAAGGCAAGTCTGCTTTCAGTTGTTTAGTATGTTGTCAGTTCCAGGCCTCTAAACCGCTACGAGGGAGAAGACAGGCTGTTTTACTTTACCTGCACAAGTTACGGGCCAAGATGTATGGAAGATTAAACAGGAAAGCTGATTACTAATTTCTGCAATAATCAGTATTGCAACCATATAGACAAACCACTCCCAACAACAGAAGAATTTTAGAAATTAAATGTCAAACTGAGGGCAACTCCATTAAAGAGGAAACTGTGGATTCTAAAACTGGATCAGCCTTGACAGGATCTATGGACATTAGGTTTGATGATGACATTGTCTTCATTACTTAGAGTGGGGCTGGGTAATGCATCAATATTATATTGTTTGATGATATGAAACCGCATATCATAGATTTTGGATACTGTTCCATCATCATATGGCACAGGGGGTTTTCCTTGACTTTTCCTGGTTTTCTGAACTTACCAGACTGTTAAGACTTATTCTAAAACTTGCCTTTACCCATTCAGTCATTATATCCACATTAATGATTATTCAAAAATCTCATTGTGTTAATATTTTGAGTTAAGTTACCAATACTCATCCCTACAAAAATAATAATAATAAAATATTGTGTTATTTAACTGTCGCCCAGTCCTAGCATTTATGAAGTGCTTTGAGGAGATTTCAAAATATTGAGATAGATATATCTTGTATCACGGTCTAAACCGCCAAGTCCTTATCCAGTGTGTCAAATATCCATCCATTAAGTCATGCCAGGCTGCCAACTCAGTTTTTAGTACCACATAAATCAATGGCCTTGCAAAACTGACAGCACTGAAGTAAGATCTGTACTCAGCATCAGATACCCAGAGTATAGGTAACGGAATCTGTATGAGGTGATAAACAGCTGGATTGGTGCACCCCTTCTAGCAAAAATACAAAATACATGAGGGTCACTTTACATTTTTAATGCTTTTAATCAACACCTCTTAAACACTACACAAGTGTCCGAATCATCGGGCTTTGTTGAGAGGGTCCTCTGTGATCATGATACAAAATATCCTCTATGATGTCTTTCAACACCATCACTACAGGATGTCATGACATTACTATTCAAGAATAAGTCCTGAGTTGAGACTTAAAGAAGAAGGGCACTTAGGAAGAAAACACAGGTGTAACCGATTAAAGGTCTGAGACAAAGTGTCGAACAACAGGCAGGTCAGTCAAAGACCTGAAGACAATAAGGAATCCATAAAAACATCTCACTCTGTCTTTCAAATGTAAAGCTCTTCCAAGACAACGGCAATGTGATGGGTTGGGATAACCTCCTCCTGACACTTGAGTGTCAGTAAATCCCAGTTGCATTGTCCACGAGACGCAAATGTAATATATAAAGGGAAAAAAACTCATTCTGTTATTGTATCCGCTTGATATCCTGTTCATGGGAAGATAGCCAACACCTCCAAAAGTATTGTATTTCCAAATTGGCTGTTCAGACCGGCATATCCAGGGGCAACTGGTCCAGGTCAACAGAGGAGAAGAGATCAGTGATGCCCTCGTCCTCAGTCAGGCTCAGGAGGTACTCCTTCCCTTCCATAGAGAAGGCCATAGGCGGAGTGAGGGTTACGAAGCTCTGTTGATCTTCAGAGGGGGGTTGGAAGGAGGTGGGCATGGGTGAAAAAGGGTTGATGGTAGCCAGTGATGAGTGTTGTGTCCGCTCAGGCGGCGGGTCTGAGATACTATTGATTCCAGAAGAAGGCTTTGCATTGTCTGGAAAGATTAAGGAATTGTTGATGAGGAGACATGGGGCAAGAAAAAAAAAGAAGGTATAAAGCAAAATGGAGCCAACAATCTAAACGAAGGGTAAGAAATTCTTCCTCTTCTACTAAAAGAAGACTCACCTTTGGAAGACACCTGGACGAAGGACAAGTAAGGCAAGAAGGGGGCCGAGCCGTTCCGGTTGGTGGACGGGTTTAAGTGGCTATCCTTGGCTAAACAGCCGTCTATGGCTTCCATAGGGATTGGTTCTTCAGAGCAGAGGAACACCTCAATGGGCCCCTGTGTGCTGCTGAGGTGGACCTGGAGGCTCTGAGCACAGAATAGGTAGAGTGCTTTTATTAAATGGTCTTTGAATATAAGCTGACAACGGACACAGTGTCATGAGAGGATGCAGAAAGAAGAATGTTTAATTTTTTGGCAATAGGAGTGGGTGAAAAATATCGATTCACATAAGAATCGCGATTCTTGTCACCCACGACTCTATCTATTCATAATTGTCAAAAATGTATTTTCTAACTGTTAATTAGTAGCGTTGAGAGTGATAAAGGCTGAACTAAACTGCAAGGGTATCATCTTCAAAACACGACAGCGGTTGCAAGCGTTTTTTATTTGATGACTGGATTACTTTTGTGATTACTTTTTATGCCAACACGAGACATAACAACATAATGTTAATGGATTGGAGCAGTGGTCAGCTGTAACAAACGAGACCAGCTGACAACCGCTAACAAACACACACCGCAGCATTCAACACGTTACAGAAAATAACTGTTTTACCTCAAAAACCCTGCTTCTGCTCAGTGTCTTGTACGATGGATCCCTCCTAACTAACAGTGCAGCAGAGAGGCTGCTCTCACTGCTGGACTTAAATAACACAGCAGAACACACCCCCTTATTTTGCTGTCCACATACACGCATGCATGCTTTCAAATTGATTAATTAATTAATGAAAAAGGCTGCAGATCGTTTATCTTAATTTCCAGTTGTGTTTCATGCTGTATTTCAGCAGATTTAAAAAAGGACCCCAATTAAGGGTTTAGCACACTGTAAACTGGAGCAAAAGACTGAAAATAGTGCCCCCTTTTCTAACCATTCAATTCAATCAATTTTGAATTGAGCATCTATTCTGAATCAGACACCCAAAAATCTAAATCGAATAAAATCGTGAGATTGGCAAAGATTCACACTCCTAGTTGCCAATGTTACACCAGTAACATTGAGTAACATGTCATAATATTGACAGATTTGTTAAGAGAAATATGTAATTATCTTATTATGTTGAAAAATGTACCTCTTCTGGGTGTGGCACCTCCAGTTTTGTCTCCACAGGGGCTTTGATCACGATCACAGTCTGTTCTTTAAAGCTGGGAATCCCTTGGACATCCTCGTAAGTCAAGTAGGCAAATGTGATTCTCAAGGTTAGGGAACATACTCAACCTAGACTGGTGTTTGTGTACAGCTGGGGATAAACTCAATGACCGCACTCCCAACTCACATCATAAGACACACATTCATCCGTCCAATCCACACCAAGACACAATAGCTGTTGGTTTAGATCAAATTATTTTCACATTATACTTGGGGTAAATCTATTTGGCTAAACTGAATTTGGTAGTCTTTTATCACAAGCAAAAGGATATCTCTGATGCCCGTTCTCACACATCTGGTGAACCTGCCGCGTACAGCTTTGGATCAACTCGTCCAGCTTCTTCTCCTCCTCTATGAGAGCCTTCAGCTCGAGATCTAAAAGTCCGGTCATATGACTGCCCCTGTGCACACACATCCGGCAGCAGTACAGGATTAACTCCAGATCAACCTTCAGACATCAAACTGAACCTTAAACTCTGCCAATCCCGATGATATTATGAATAAGACAAGTAGTAACAACTAGGAAAACCAGTAACACTAACTGTACATAACAGAGGTAGTGTTAATGGTAGTATGACTTGCTGTTACCTGCCAGTCTTAAATTAGATCTATTAATGTATAACATTCTCAACAAAACATACTGACAAAGCTAAAGCAGATATAATGTGCACATATGGGTTGAACAACACTGTTACAATACATGTTACATCCTCTCATACTTACAACCACTCAATGGTGTTCTTAGACTTCTTTTTGATCAGCTGGATCCCTTCCAGGACATTGGTGACGTCGTAGACACGTCTCTTAGGGGCACCA
Organism: Pagrus major; assembly: GCF_040436345.1. Taxonomy (NCBI): domain Eukaryota; kingdom Metazoa; phylum Chordata; class Actinopteri; order Spariformes; family Sparidae; genus Pagrus; species Pagrus major. Next base: position 15,848,605 of record NC_133217.1, read on the forward strand.
AGCACCTGGGAGACTGCGTTTAGGTCTAACACCCCGTCAGCGGAGCGCATCATCAGCTCCGCAAATCGCCGCGTCAAACGACCGAGTGAGGTGTCAAGGCGCGACCTGTCAAACAGGGCCTTGCGTGCTATGGGACTGGAGGCGGGAGCTGGAAAAACGGGTGATGATTGACAGAGTTTACATTTGTGATGACTCTTTTTAAGATTCTTTAATTATTCCAATATCCGTTGTAATATGTCATATTTTAGTGTGCTTATTTTGACTAGGAATGGATGCAGGGGGAGACCTTATGCCTTACACTATGACACAATATATCAAAATCAAAATGATTTCTAAATTCCCATGTCATAGGACATTTGACAGTCTTTCATCATCATAAATCTATTTTAAACTGGATTTTCAAAATGAGAGTGGATTTCCAAAGAATTTGGAGAACAGACTTCAGGAAAAGTTACTAAAATGAATACCAGAAACAGTGTTTCAAAAGTCCATCAAGGGGACTGAGTTTCACTGGCAATTTGGCTCTTAGGAGGAAGGTTCAGACCATAACAGATGTTGTGGTGATAGCGCTAGCCCTCCCATTCATTTTGAGTGTGGGTGGTGCGGGATGAGAGGGTTGCCGATAGAAAAATGCAGCAGCTCTGTAGTGAAAAGTTGAAACCGAATGAACTTTTGGATAAAAGCAACATGATGTTGTGCTGCAGTGACCAGCAATCACAACAGCTAGTCAACTTTAATTGCTGTTTAAGCCATTTACACACAATGTATAAATCAACCCTAAGAATATAGTCTACTATGGTACTTATAATTAAAGTTATTCATGTTCTCTTCAGGGAGCTAGTTGACATGGCGTGTTCAGTGTCAGGGTGAAACAGACTGCGTCATGGGACCAAAAAAGGCATATGCGCAAACATTCTGCAAATCTGCTCTGAGTTGCCTCAGACAACAACGTGCTGCCAGGAGACTGCAACAGCAGGGGAGGAGAAATCCTCTGAAAACTTGCTGTCACTGGAAAAAGCCTGTCTGGAAGAGTTGGTGCTCCTGCGATGGGAGCCAGAAACCAGGAGAAATGCAGTCAGAGGTCACAGAGTGATGTGATAGTCTCCCAGTTGTGTTCTGCCACACCACTGCACAGCCCTGCCTGCACAAGTCATGCCTGATTTGGTCTGAATGAGGCTGAATAGCAAACTTTGGGAAACTTCCTACAGATAACAAGCACTTAAAAACAACCGTGAAGAGAATGTTTGCACATACAGACACAGTGACAAATCACAATCTAGCTCACCAGACCATCAGACTGAGGTTGCACCATTTTTAGAGGATATGTTAAACACCAGCAAAGACCACTTATGGCATTGCAATTTTTCATCATTAATTTGACTATGTGTGTTGAACAAAATATGTGAGCTGGCCACTGGTTTGAGAGTTTGTCAAACAAAAAATGTTGGATTCCGGCTGGTATCTACCATTTCTATCACCCAGCACTAAAGCATTCAATACTAGAAACCCTCCAGTACAATGTCTCACCCTTTCCTCCAGTTTGGGACTGAGAGGCCATTGGCTTCTTGGCTTTGGTGGGCCCACCACCATCCTCACGGTCCTGGGGGTCACCGGCTTCCAGCTCCAGCCTTCTCTTTGCCTGAGTGAGAGAAAGAAGAATGCATATTTACTAACAATGGTCATGCAACTTTGACTTTCAGTTTGCAGTTATCTCACTGAACCCTGTGGCTCACAAGGCAGCCATCTTGGGCAGCAATACAGTATTAACTTGTCAAGAATCCATTGTATTCACTTGTGCCTTGAGCAGCATGTATTACAAGTAATGCATTTGCCTCTACGTGTAATATTAAGTTAATTCTGTCACCTGGAGCTGGCTGTTCGCCGTTATTGAGGATTGTTATTACATGGGGGGTTGGGGTAGAAGCTAGCTTCCCTCACCAGTGTGTTTAGCTCGTTGGAGCAACACCTCCCCATCCCCCTCCCATGCTCACCAGAGGCCTGAGCAGTAGTTCGCTTCAGGCAGTAATGAACACATTACAGATTACATTTACCTCCTTACCAATGTATTCCCAGAGAAAAGCGGCAGTGAACGAGCGCTGTCAGCGTGTGCTAAGCTCGAAGACCAAAGTGTGCAAAAGTATGTTCCGACAAGGCGCGGTGTGATGCCTCAGCCAAAGGTACAACAAGAGGAAAGTTACCGGAAATACAGAAATGTAACCGTAGTCACAAATTTAACGTCACCAAAATAAAAGCATGCCATCGCACGCTTACCCTTATTTAACAACTATGATAACACAATGCACATCCGGAAATTTGGATGGAACATAATTATATCCATAGCATAGTGTTTAAAGACTGTTGTATGCAGCAATGCTTTAGTGGTTAATGTATGAATAAACATTAATACAGACTTCTCCACGGCCTCCATTCCAGAAAACACACACCTAATACCACTATTGGAGCTTTTGATTTAATTAACGGAGCACACCGTGATTTTACATTAGCAAAATGTATTTGTATGGCATTTTCCAAACAAAAAACACCATCCACATGAAAACATACACTTATATTAAGGGCTGTAATTCACTCATGAATGTTACACGCCCTTTCCAAACCCACTTATACAAGACAGCTAGTATTTTTAGTAAATTTCCACCGCATTAAAAAGAGGCAGTACAGTTTATTTTGAATAACAATCTGCCTTTATTTTGAAGACAACATAAGCACTTCCGCCAACAACCAGTGTAACACGAGCGTGCTTGACGCAGCCAACTAAAGTTGCATTTGGAGTCACGAATGGTGCTAATGTCTGAGAAAACACACTGGCTTCGCGTGTCACAGGGTGTCTTATTTGGTAAACCATGCAAGTAGGCCTTGCTAGATTTAAGTACATGTTACCAGGCATACAACATGGTTTTTAAAAAATGAACCTATCATGAGGGACGAGCCCGGAGAGGAAGCTAAATGATAAACTCGCCCAGATGTGTCGTAAAGCCAAAGCGGCTAACGTTGTACATGTGTAATGTGAGCTACATTAACTGTTAGGATCCACATGAAATGGGCGATGTTATGTAAAATTAAAATGGACGCGTACGGTGTGGGATTTTACCCAGCGACCACCTAGCATGTTGACATACCGTGTACTATCCAGGTCGACCCAGCTCCCCACACCTGTTCCCTTGACGTTACCTGAGCGGGTTTGGATTCCTGCCCGGTTCCGGTTGTGAGGAGCCCGGGAAGTGTGCCGTACTGCAGACTGTCACTCAGCTCGGGGGGTAGACCTCCACTTTGACGGTCCTGCCCTGGGTACGCGGTGTACTTCTGGTCCGGAAGGCGTGCTATTCTCGAAACACCCTGCGTGGATATCGACACAGGTCTCCCAGATACAGGAAACCCTTACACTCATCTTATCTTTTTCACCGCATGCACAGTGTATGCCGAGCTGTATCCATCTACCCTGTTTATCATCTGTCTTCATAACGCAGACAATGTATAAATACATTATAAGTGCGAGACTCAGATTCCCCGCGACAGTTTTAAACCAGATTAGCATGTGAGCTACTATTGGTCGTCAATGCGTAAAGGGCACCGTGTACGTGTGACGTAGCCGTAGCCGACCAATGGCTGCAGAGCTCTGCAACAAAGTGGATTATCTTACTAAATAAACAGTAGACTAAGTAATAATGTTAATGTATGTGCCGAATGAAATAACATTTCACAATGATTTAATGATGTTTTCTAGAAACAAAGGCATCAAAATACATTTAAACCATAGCTATAATATAAACTTTGTATTGTGTAAAGTCATACAATTGTGACAGACAGGTACCAAAAACAGTGAAAGTCATTTGGCTGAAAGTCTAACCCTGCAGAAGATAATCAATATGCATGTGTATAACAAACATCATTTCAGAAAATGTGTACTACACAATAACTGAAGCTTTCAGACAAAGCGGTTAAATTGTGTAAAGGTTAATATATTAAAAAAACAATATCTATAATTTCGTTATAGAACTGGCATCATTACAAATCAAGTCAAAATTGACATGCTTCAGGTGATGCCTTTCACAAATTGGAATGAAATTGTATTTAGTAATAAAAATATTTTAACAACACATTTCTATTGATGCTTTATACAAAAACCTGCAAGTTTTTGTCATTTTCCAGCCATAAGGATGAGTATGCAGTTTACGCCCAGCAACACATATCACTGAACTATGCTGAGATCAAAAAAGAGCAAGTTGGTAAACCTTTACAAATCACTTGTGTGTCAGATAACAACAATCACCCCATATGGCATGTAAGACACCCAACCAAAGGTATGCATTCAGCATTAGTAAACAAACAGGAAACAGTTCAGTCATCATCGTCAAATTTAATCTTCTTCCCCTGGAAGGCCAGGATTTGTCCCTGCTGCTCCTTCCTTTTCTTACTGGCCTCCCAGGATGGATGCAGTGCCTGCTGCGGCTCCTGATGGGAAAAGACACCTCCACCCCTGCCTCGCCCCCTCCCTCTGCCAAAAGAGGGAAAGCCCTTCTCTGACGACTCTGGCTTGCTGTACCTGGACCCTGAATTTCTGTCTGCTCCCTTCTCCTGCTTTTGAAACTTGGATTGCTGACTAAAATCTCTATTTAGACCACCTCCACCTCTTCCGCCTCTAAATTTATCCCCACCTCTCCCTCTGCCTGAACCCCTGCCCCCACCAGGCTTAGACATGGAGAGAGAAGAACAAAACACAGACTGAAACGAGGTCGCTTTGGACTTAAGCCTAGACTCAAGCTCATCAAGTTGACTCTGGACCTCGTCTGTTGGGCCAACTTTAACTTCAGGCGCCTTCCCCTCTTCTACACCTTTCTTCTTCTTCTTCTTGAATTTGCTCACTTTTCCAACAAAGAAGTCGTCCTCATCGTCGCTCTCCTCTGACTGGGAGGACTGCTTGTGGAAACGTTCCTCTGTGCTGTCATCAAAGTACTCTTTCTCTTCATCATCTGATGACTCTACATCACTCTCGTCTTCATCTGTATCACTTTTCTGAAGCACTTCAGGTGTAGGCTTAAGAATGGGCTTCTTTTCTGCATCTTTACTTTGAGGTTTACTTTTCACAATGTCCTTTACTGTACTACATTTTACTGATGCTGGTCTTACATTCTTAGGCTTGGACTGCAAGTCTTCCCTTTCATCATCAGCAGTAACAGCTGAATGAGCTGCTTTGACCATTTCCATTACAGGTTGAGCAATAGTTGCATCTGAGGTGTCTATGAGAATACCATCTACTCCCTCATTGTGTACGATTTCCTTTTCCCCCTTTATAATGTCCACCTCGTCTTTCTCACTTTGTCTTTCCACTCTTTTGTCAGGAGATTGTGAAGTCACCTTTACATCTTTATTTTGCACCTTTTCCTTCTCTACCAGCCTTCCACCCCTCATCCGCTCGTTTTTGAATACTTTCACAGCATTTTTAATGTCCTGGATCTTCTTGTTGAACTGGGGGTGGGTGGCGATGCGTGCTATGGCCCGGTCAGACATAGTAGAGTTGGGGTTTTTACACTCCTTTTCAAAGCTGAGATTCCTCTGCATAGCTGTCTTTGTTACCTGGCAACGGGTAAATAGATAATCCAATCAGAAAAAGTATCATCAATTTGAGTTACCTTTTCGCTATTTGAATTTGCACTGAAATATATTACAGAATAATAATCCAAAAATGATGAATACACAGATTTAATTAGAAAACCTACCAGGTCCGGTGATAGCGCCTTGATTGCGTGGATCTCCTCCAGCAGTCTGGCAGCTCTCCTCTGATTCCTCTCAATCTCCGTGTCCTTCCCCTTCTTCTTCTTCAGGGCGCCCATCTGTCGCGTCAGCTTCCTGATGATCAAAGCCCTTACCCTCTTCACCTCTTTCCTCATCCTCACCACCTCATTGTTAAGGTTCAGGCAATCATCTGGCCTTTTCTCCTTGGGTTTCGCAAACGGCGGAATTTTTCTCTCATTTTTTCCCGCGGCCCGTGGAAGTGGTTCCTCTTCTGCCTTGGAAGTGGTTCCTTGTGGAAGTGGTTCCTCTTCTGCCTTGGAAGTGGTTCCTTGTGGAAGTGGTTCCTCTTCTGCCTTTTCCGGAGCATCTCTAACTTCCTGTTCTTCATCATCTCCATCTTTCTCTTCATCTCCAGAATCATCTCCTCCTTCATCTTCTATTTCTTCCTCTTCTTCCTCCTTCTCTATTTCCTCAGCAGATGGCTCCATTTTCTCTACCTCATCCATGATCATCTGTTGAAACATAAACCCATTATAGATCAGTAGCTGGATGTTGTCCTCCCTGGGAACAACCACATTAAACAAAAGCAAAAAAACATCACAATATGTATGTAAATGCACTGCGTTTTCATTCTTATCGACAGATGCCAAAGCTCATTTAAAACTGGTGATTGTTGTTAGTCTTTCAGTGTTCTTTCAGTGTTTTCATCACTGTACACCTGGTTCATGCATTTTTAACCTAAACCTCCCCACAATGCATTCGTATTACACCAAGAACTTCTTTGTCGAACATATATGTATATCTAGACTGGTCATGAAGTCGCTGCTGAATAGGCTTGATGCAAAACACATTTTTGTTGAGAGAGCACAAATATGGTTAAATGCCTGACCAAGTTTGCCAAACAAACGTGGAGTCAGCATGGATACGTTTTAACACGTAACATCTCGTGTGTACGCTCATTTTATGAACCAGTGGCGTACACACAACAAACGGTAGCTTATATAATAAAATAGCTTCAATATAACCCGTTATTGACACACTTACCGCCCAGTAACGACTATTAAATATTTAAAACTCAGAGAAACGTCTCGACTCGTTGGAGGCATCCATGTTTCCTACGCCACCGACGGCGTCATGACGTCAAGCGCAAGCAAGGGGACGCAGCGTGTCGTGAAAAGGGGAGGGCCTTCCGCGGACTGTTTTTATTTATTTCTTTGTTTCATGTGCATAAAACAACAACAATGGTGGATAACTGAAGAAGTGTGAAAATTAGGATGAGCGAATGACATTTCCAGTTCCAGTTACCAGACCGATATCACAAGTGAATCAACAGGGGGAGGATGAAGCGGCGCAATGCGGACTGCAGCAAACTCCGACGGCCGTTAAAACGGAACCGAATCACCGAGGGTATATATAGCAGGTACAAAAAAGGGGCTGGAGGGACGTTATTGTATAACAATGGCGCCTCTCTGCATATGTCAAGACGGGGCTGCCAGCTTCTGCTACATTCATATTTTAGCACGCTTTGGTTAGGAGCTACAAAAAGAGCTAACTGAACATGCCCGCGTATTGTTAAAATTATCGGCCTAACGTTACTTAGAAGGCATCTCGTACGTGATTTGTCTCCGACTAGGTAACGTTTCTTTTAATTCAAATTCTGGCTATATGTGAAATGAAAGCTGGCCGCCAGACTCTGGGCATTAAGTATGAATTGTAACACATTGTGCACAATGGAAACCCCTTCAGCTAAAACAAAGATAGCATGAACTTGTGAGAATAATGAAGCTTTAGGTCGAGCTGACAGCAGCAGCGTCAGGAGCGCTTCTTTTGAAGTCCGGGGTGATGCTATGGCGGGGGTCTCACCTGTGCTTTGTCTGGCACAGGTCTGAAACTGGAATACGCCGATAAAACATTACCAGCAAAGCAATCAGGTTTAACTGGGATATGCAAAGCGCACATCTTAGGCCTACTTAAGGAGATGCAATATCAAAATAGCAGGCTGTTTTCCTATAGATATAGATTGATCGATTGATTGATTGATTGATTGATGGCGAGCCAGAAAAAAAGACACCAGCTGTGCTTCAAAGAACATGTCCAGACATGTCACTGTATACATTCTCTCTCTATGTCTCTCTCTATGTCTCTCTCTCCACACCTCTTTCACTGGTTTGACTGTTTCTCAGCCATTATTATCTCAGTCAATTAATTTGATAATAGAAACACAATTAGTGGGAATATCCAGATTTGTATTCACGGTCATGGTTGCACTGTAGAAGTGACCTTAAAGGTGCACTATGTAGTTTTAATCAAAAGAGACTTATTTTTTATGCTTAAACAAACAAACTGACCTTAAAGCACAATACAATTTCATACTGTTTTACTTTGTTTATATGTGGCGGACCCTGCCACCTTTCTTGCTGCAAACAGTGTTCTGGGACCTTATTTTCCTCTGAGAACAGCGTGTCTATTCAGTTATGGAAAAAATAGTAATAATTAATATTGTAAATATTAAAATTCGGAGTTTGAATTTGTTCTCCAAAACTGCACAGTGCCCCTTTAATTTGCTTTAGAATCTAGTAAGACCTTGAGGTAATGCTTCAGTCACACCCAAGATGTCGTTGTTATAAACATTAGACTGTTGTATAAACCTGGCGCTCGTCATGATACCATCTAAATCCATTGTAAGCCCTGTTTAGCATCCTGTCTTTGTCACGTTCTTGTGTCTTCCATTTGATTTTCTCCATCTTGATTTCTCTATCTTGTCTCCTCCTGCAGCACGTTCCTGTATCTGAAGTTCCTGGTGGTGTGGGTGTTAGTTCTGCTGGCCGACTTTGTGCTGGAGTTCAGGTTTGAGTACCTGTGGCCCTTCTGGCTTTTCATTCGAAGTGTCTACGACTCCTTCAGATATCAGGGACTGGTAAGAGCCTGTTTGTATGACCCTAACCCCCCCTCCTCCTTTCCACCTGACATTAAAGGGACACAGCGTTTTGGAGAAGAAATTTAAAAATATGAATTGTAATATTTTCAATATTAATGAGGTAATAATACAAACTCTGAAATATTTAGTTTTTCAATATCTGAATAAGCAAGCTGTTCTCAGAGGAAAATAAGGTCCCCAGAACACTGTTTGCAGCTAGAAAGGTGGCAGGGTCCGCCACATATAAACAAAGTAAAACAGTATTAAAGTATCTTGTCCTTGAAGGTCAGTCTGTTTATTTAGTTTGTTAAGGCATAAGAAATCAGTCAGTGAAAAACTCTGGTTAAAATGTCGTTGCAAAACTACCTAGTGCACCTTTTTAAATTGCATGTTATTACCCAACCTGTAGCCTCTGTACTGTTCATGTGGTAGCAAAGAAACATTCAAAGAAAATGGGATAAAGGTTGCTTAGATGGTATCATACTTGTCAAACTTGATGGTTGGGAAAGATGAGGTTTTTGAGTGTGTTTTTAATGCACATGTTAATGTGTAAGTGTGACGGGGCTATGCTTGTGCATACATGCCTCTACATTAGTGCATATGTGTACATACATGTTTTCCACACAGAAACTACTGTATCTCTGCACCACTGTCAAGGCGTATTTAACTGTCTGTGTCTTTCTCCTACGCTTAGGCGTTCTCTGTCTTCTTCGTATGTGTGGCGTTTACGTCAGACATCATCTGCCTCCTCTTCATCCCCGTCCAATGGCTGTTTTTCGCTGCCAGCACCTACGTATGGGTCCAGTATGTCTGGCACACAGGTTAGTCCAAGTTTTCTGCCGACTGTTATTATCTCTGCCAGCCAAACACACACTTTCACCTCAAAGACTCGGTGCACAAGAAATTCACGGCTGCCAAGTTTCTTCAAGAGTGCTGATATTTATTTTTTTCTTCCCTTCGTCTTTTACTTCCACACAGAGAGAGGAGTCTGTCTACCCACTGTGTCGCTGTGGATCTTATTTGTGTACATCGAGGCTGCCATACGGTTCAAAGATCTGAAGAACTTTCATGTAGACCTGTGTCGACCCTTTGCTGCTCACTGGTAAACACCATATGGAGCCTTTTGTCAAACTTTTGTCAGGAAAAAAAGTGCATCCTTTAATAGTTTGTGGCTAAAAATATAAGGATACTCGTCTTTAAAAGCTGACTGTGTGTCTCTCTTTTCACCTCCTAGTATCGGCTATCCAGTGGTGACTCTGGGCTTCGGCTTTAAGAGCTACGTTAGCTACAAGATGCGACTTAGGAAACAGAAGGAAGTGCAGAAGGAGAATGAATTCTACATGCAGCTTCTACAGCAGGCTTTACCTCCAGAGCAACAGATGCTGCAGAGACAAGAGAGGGAGGCAGAAGAGGGTAAGACATTCACACACATGCATGAAAAAAATTACTAAAATAAAACACAATAGAATGAACAACCAAAAAGTAGGTAGGACAGTAGGTGTCAGGACACCCATGAGAAGGGAACAAGGGTGCAAATATTACCAGATGAACATGCAGTGGGTTACTTAACCAATTCAGTGGCTGACTTTGTCTAGGCCTATACAATCAAAGCCACTTACTGTGACCTCCTTTATACCATGTAGTTGACTTAACTCCTCGCAGATTGTTAAACAAAAAGCCTCGTAAACGTAGAAGACGTGACAGAGCAGTTGTACTGGATTGCACTAGGTTTTATACAGAAGATGTACCTGATAAAGTGTCCAAAGAGAGTATTTATTTTTGTACCTTTTAATTTCCAATATGATTTATAATTTTAAAGGGACAATTCAACCCAAAATCAAAAACACATCCTTCTCTTGAATATAATGGAATAAGATGGTACCAGTCTCGTGGTGCTCACCAAAAATGACATTTGAAAGATTCAACAGAACTCTCTCTCCAGAAATCATGACCCAAGATAATCAAGGTGAAAAAATATGCATTTTTTAATTTTGGGGCAAACTGTCCATTTAATGTTGCCTTCTAGGGCTGCACCTTAAAAGTCGATGATGTGAGTGGAGAAGGCCCACAATTGACTCACATTTTGTCAGTCGAATCATTGCACCTTTGATTTTTTTAGCTGCGTCACTGAACACAGAGCAGTGCAGGAGCAACAGGGTGGCAGGCTACTAACAGAGTCTCTAAATGACAACAAACCACAAAACTAACTACTGAAGTGGAGAGGGGTGATAGAAACACAGGGCAGCACAACTCCATTCTTCTTGCTCCAGTGATGACTGTCAGTGAAGTCAGTTACACTTCTTTTGAACCAGATGGTGGTACAACCTCCGCTACTGCTGTCCACTGCTCTGTCAGGCAGGCGAGCCACTCCATGGTGCGCTGGAATTTTGTGACTGAACTTTTGTGCCCACTTTTACTTTCACGTTTTGAAATCTGATATTCTCACGAGAGTCTCATCTAGGCTGATGTGGATTTGACTGACAAAATTCTTACAACCCTATTGGTTCCACACCTGTAGTTCTGTTGATATGTTGTCGATCAATGGGGGAAAAATCAACAACTACAGAACTAAGCGGAGAAAAATGATGTCTCACAGATTGTCAAGTAACTCATTAACTGGACGGTTTTGGTGATCTCATCCTGCATTAACAGTGCTACGTGGACCAGCACAGGAAAAAAATGTTGCCCTGTTGCCCTTTACTGAACCATATGTGTTTATTTATCTTCTTTGGTGTCACAAACAGCTCCTGAGGCAACAGACTGATTTCCTAGTAATAGCTTTTAGAACTCTGCTAAAATCACATATCTCTAATCAAAAATCCAGTGTTTGGTGTGGGTGTAACCCTTACTTTCACACCACAAACGAACCGCACCAGAAAGCGGACAGAGACCCACCTTTTCAAGCAGTCTCAGTCCTGTTATTTGGTTGGCACCAGATTCAATTTGACAGGTCTCACACCAGCCCAAATGAACCGAATTAAAAAAGCCATCATTCAGTCCGTGTTGGTTTTTTTAAGTTTGATTTGGGATTTGCTTATTTCTGTCCAGTGTCTTCTAACACTGCCTGTATTTGCTATCTTTCAGCTGCTTTAGCTAAAGGGATCTCAGAGGCAGAGCCCACAGTAATATCACAAAACGGAGCACCTCCTGGAAAGAAAAGCACCACAGTCCCGTTACCAGAACTGGAGTACCGGGAAAAAGGGAAGGACAGTACTGGAAAAGAGCGTGAGGGCAAAAAACAAAACACAATTGGAATCAATAACAACAGTATTATACACGCACTGGACTCCAAACTACAGGAGACAGAGTACATAGAGAACTACGCCGGGGCAAAGAGACTGAATAACGACCTGGCAGGAGAAAACACACATGCCGAAACCAACACACACTCTACTTCTAAAGAGGAAATGGGGGGCAAGAACTACAAAAACTCCAGCGGAGGCGGGGGCAACATTTCCAACTCGTCTCCGCGGAATCACAGCTCATCAAACGGCAGCGTGCCGCCAGGTTCCTCAGCCAGTAAGAATGAGAAGAAGCAGAAGGGGGCAGGGAAGGGGCAGAAGGACCCAGTGGAGAACTGCATCCCCAACAACCAGCTGGGCAAGCCCGACGCTCTCGTACGGTAAGACACCCACTGTTCACCCCTTTCAAATACCCACTCCTCGTTTGCCTGTGCTGATGTGGTTTCCTGTAGCTGCCTTTTGATGATGCCATGGCCCTCTCTTTTTCCTCCTCTTAAAGGCTGGAGCAGGATGTGAAGCGTCTCAAGGCAGATCTTCAGGCCAACAGGCAGTTGGAGTCAGAGCTGCGGAGTCAGCTTTCCTCTCTGAGCAGCCAGGACCGCAGCCTTCGCTCGGAGCTGGGCCAGCTCCGCCAGGACAACGAGCTGCTACAAAACAAGTGGGTGCATGTACCGTAACCCTGACAATCAACTCGAGTTGTTAAGCAATAAATATAATTTCCTCGACAGCACGTTGAGGTAGGGAGCTGGTTAGTTAAGGGACGAAAACAAAAAACAAACAAGGAGCAATGTACTGGCTTTTGGAGGGTTTTGTGGGTGTATTCAAAAACATGATCTCCACAGTGCATTGAAGAACAGCTGGAGCTTTGCTAATGTATTTTCATCCCCTCTTCATTTTTCTGTCCTGTACAAGCATGAATTGCTCCTGGCGTAATGTTCAGATAGATGTATGGCTTTCGAGCGAGCCACGTAATGACAAACCACCCACAGAGGCTGGCTGACTACCACCACGACAGCATGTGACTTCCCGTCGCATCATGTTAAAAAATACCACTGTAAGAAGCGTCCCAGAGCGGCTACGCTGAAGAGACTCGACAATGTAAAAGCGCTATGTAAAACACAAGAGGATTCTCTTTACTATCCACTATCGCCCATTTCACAGAATCACAAGTACAATGTGTCCCAGAATCAAATCTGAATTTTGCCTAGTTTTACAATACCACACAGGAAAATGTCACATAGCTTGGTATACCCGACTGAAAGAAAAAAGTGTCACGATACTGGAATTTCTAAAATACCTTGAAAAATATCAATATACGATACACTGTTCGATACCACAGGGAAAAATGGCATACTGTAACATTGATGGCAGAAAAAATTAGATTTTAAATAAAGATTAATATAAAAAGACTTGTGTACTGTGTGTTAAGCACAACAGCTTTTAAGACAAATTACTTCTGACCATAGACAGATGAGTGGGAGGAGGCGTGCTTATGTGGACAGTGCAGCCTGCCGTCGGAAACAAGAGAGTGAGAAAGCACAGCTGGTATCAGTATTGCTACTGTGGAACATTAGTATTGAAACAGCTTCAGATATTCAGTACCGATATTTATCGATATTTTTAACAGCACTAGTGGAAAACGCTGCCAGGTCTGTGGTCTGTGGCCACAGTGTGGTGTTTGTGTACAGCAGCTTGCTGGTGGACCCAGGAGGCAAGTGGAGAGAGAGTGCAGGTGACAGGGAGGTAGCGAAATGAAATATCGTCTAAGATGAAACATTATCCTGCTGAACTCCTACAATAAGAGTAATCTTCAAAAACAAAACAAAAAAGGCGCCACAAAAAACTGAAACTCTGGCAAGCACACCCCACTTCAGGCCATGATTAGTCAGTTGCGCGGAGGAAAAGAATACTTTCGCTTCTTCATGCAACTACTTCTATCACTTTTTTTTGTACAAAAAAAAAATCCAACACTATGAATGCCTTCAAGGAAAGACTGCACAGGAGTTCAGCACATGTATGAACACATTTTTAACATGATACCTTCAAACTCAACTGACTGAATCACCTGACAAATCAGGTGTCAGCAGTTGAGCTCCCCTCAATTGTGACTGACAACACTGTTATCAGCTCAGCTACCATTCACAGTGCGTCACTTCCTCCTTAAAAAAAACATTAAAGGCCACAAAAAGCCACAGAGAATCATTATGTATCAATTCTGGCTGAACACATCGCACAAACTACTGTGTGTGAAGCACAGGGGCTTTAAAGGCAGATTAAGCCTATGACGTGTATCTCTATAAGTTGCTTGTAGGTCATGTAACAACTGAACCTGTCTCCTTCTCCAGAGGTCTCTGACTAAGCCTGGATACACAAACATTGCTTTCTCTGCTAGTGTAATGATGTGTTATCAGTGAACAAACTTAAAGGTTAAACCTTTTAAATCAGTGGTGTATTTACAAACATTATCATAGGATTTCAGTTAGAGTTATAATGTCAGTAAAGGGGCAGAGAGGCTGTAAAAATTTAAATGAATACCGTAGGCGACAGTACAACTACGACTGTTCAGACCTGGTACCAACATGCGTCCAGAGTGATCTGATCACAAGTGGACAGCTGTAAGTACAGGTGTGAGAACCCCCAAGGTGCATTGAGGATACATTTGAGATCCGATCACTCCACATTCAGAGGTGGTCTGGGCCGCATGCGAGCGCATTCTTTTAGCAGTGTGTTCGCACATGTCCTCGGCCACACTAAAAGACCGCCTACTCAGCAACAACAGGCAGAATGGATTACACGCTGTCTGATTTCCATGTGGTTCACTGTAACGTATATTATGCGCTCTCTTAACCTGCCACATGTTGGCAGCAGACATTTGTGAATACGCTGTCTGTTTCAACTAACCATTGAATAAGTAACCGTGATATCCCCAGACTCCCGTACGAATAGTGTGATTTTAAGAGTTACTGAGTGAGGAGAAAGTTAAACTTTGCAAAACGGCTACGATTAGTTCTCAATCATTAATGTGCTCAACGCGCTTCTGACTTGCAAACTTTTAGCTGCTGATTGAACACTGTTTCAACTGATTTCATCATTTACACTAAATTTATGACAGAAGACAATGTTGAATTTTACAAATACAGTAAACAGTAACCAATACAATCTACTTCTTTATAGCCTGTGGAGAGAGTCCCCAGACTCCCTAAAAAAAATTGCTCAATTTTGTGAGTTGTTCAGTTAGGAACACTTTTTCAATTTGGTGAAATGCTGGCTGTGGCAAATTCTTAACTATCTGAGCCTTCTTGTTAATTCGGCAAACTTTATACACAAAGATATTTCTTTATTTGTGTAAAGAGAAACATCTCTTCTGTTTCTTCAAGTGATTATCGTCTTTATTTGCATGTAGAGCAGGAAAGTAAGGTTCAATCACAAGAGGTCACTGAAGATGTATGTTAATGTCAGGTGTGAACTGACGGTCTCGAGGTGTCCTCTTGTGATCGGATCACTCAGGACGGATGTTAATATCAGGTCTGAATCCCTCAGAGACTGTACATTTAATCTCTGAGCCTGTGCTAAGTACGTTCATCTCATGATCCAGCCAGGTTGACTATGATCTTCTCCACTCTTTAGGCTCCACAGTGCCGTCCAGGCCAAGCAGAAAGATAAGCAGACCATCTCCCAGCTGGAGAAGAGGCTAAAGGCTGAGCAGGAGGCCCGTGCCCTCGCTGAGAAACAGCTGGCTGAGGAGAGGAAGAGGAAGAAGATGGAAGAGGCCACTGCTGCCAGAGCGGTAGCACTAGCTGCTGCAACAAGGTATCATGATCTCATTATCTAACCCAGCTTTGTGTTGTCTAAATGAACTTTGAACAGATTGAATCTGTAAATATCAATACAGGAGGTGTAGTGCCTTTCTGGCTCTTCACAAAGTTGTTCTTTTTCTCTCCTGTCAAACAGAGTGGAGTCCACTGACTCTCTGCGTGGTCGCATCAGAGAGCTGGAGACAGAGTGTAAGAAGCTCAGCATGGACATGAAACTTAAGGAGGAGCAGATAAGGGATCTGGAGGGCAAGTGTCAGGTGAGAAGGAATAACTCATTATCTGATAAGAAAACAATTTTGGTGAAAGATAAACAGACTGTAGAATAGATAATCTAAATGCTGTGGCGTAGTAAATGTGCTCTCATCTGCAGTGGAAAAACTGCTGCAGTACTTGACTTCGAAACAAATGCGATCACTTCAATCAAATTATATGCCTCTTAAGTTTGAGTAATTGATGTAATTAAATGAATAGACCCCCTGTGCCTTTGGAGAGCATCAGACATTTAGCACAGTAACAGCTTTGTTTAGAAAATAAGAGCATTTAGTAGCTTATCATTTTTGATGAGTGTTTATCTCTTCTCTCATTCATTTTCCTTTTCCTATCCTGCCATGTACAGGAGCTGCGGAAGTATAAAGAGAATGAGAAGGACACAGAGGTGTTGATGTCAGCGCTGTCGGCTATGCAGGAGAAGACCCAGCACCTGGAGAACAGCCTGAGCGCTGAGACCAGGATTAAACTGGACCTCTTCTCTGCACTGGGGGATGCTAAGAGACAGCTGGAGATAGCACAAGGTAGCTGTTGGCTGGAGGGCTGTGATGTTACTTTTGGTAATTGGTAACAAATTATGCAAAGTGTTTGACGGGAGCGACATATAATCTAAGAGAGAGACGTTGAAGATGGAACTTTTTTAGTTATACAGGCAGAGACCAGAAGGTGAAATCGTCCATCCTTACATGATGATGAGAAGGCAATAAAAACAGTTTTCAGTTGTTAAGCTTGGAGCCAACATCATCATCAAGTTAGCAGATAATGGAATATTAAAAAGCCACAGTGAACAAGGAAGCAGCGACTGAAACCACACCAAACCGTACTGTAACTATTTCTAACCTTGCACTCTAACCAGGTGTGACCAAGCGCATAATTATTTCTGCTTTTGGAAATTGACTCAATAAGCCTGAGCCATTACCACCACACCACAAAGCCACAAACACTGCAGCACTGATTGTGTTTCCATTCCATAGCTTGCTCGTGGCATCCTACAGTGGTTTCTTCCTGTGTGTCTTTCTGGCTGCTCTCAGTGCCACAGACCCACAGGATTAAATGATTACTATTCAGCACTTAAACCCAGCATATCTGAATGTTTACAGCAGAGATCTCATGTCTGCTAGTTTGATTTATTTAAGGCATAAAACATCAAATGATTTCTCCAAATGAGTGTTTTAAAAGTTATGTTTTTTTTGTATTTTATATAAATTTAAAACAGACCAGCACCTGTGTCCAACAGGTACATTCAAGCCAGGTATTCAAACACTGCATATTAATATTACAGTGAACAGTGAAATGTAGACTGTATGTACATATGTATGTTACAGTTTATACTGAACCATATTAGGAGTGCGGTCGCGCCTCATTTTTCTGTCCAAAACCGAGAGAGTAGCCCGACCTGAACGTGACAGGCCTTCTGTTTTTTTATGTCTGAAGTTGTTACCGTGGTTACAGCTTGCCTGTTTACCCTGATCACAGACAAGTACAGTGTAAGTAACAAATAGCCTCTGTGTTGCGTTCAAAGCCTTGTCGCGTAAATGACAAACCCCATCACTTAACAGGACATATAGCTCCAACATAGACAATAGATCCAACACTTATTAACACTTGACCCGTATTGGCCCGGCCCATGGGTCCCAACAGGTTTGGGTCTGATGTCCATGCTCTAATTTGAAATGGGAAATTCAGGTCTTTCTATTTTGCTGTGTTAATAATAAAAGATAAAAGTGTGGTATGTTTAGTGTTTCACTTGTCACAACAATGTTGATATCACAACAGCTCCTGAGAAAAATGTTTTAAAATCCAGAGCTGTAGTACATGAACCACACTACAGTTCCCACTATACTGCGGAGGTAACCTAACTGTAATAGGCCTTTTTTCCCAGCAGACATTCTGACTTGTCATAGCAGGGAAAGCACCAGTGACATGAATCTCCTTAATGATGGCTCAGCTCCATTCAGTGGGCAGTTGTTACTAATATGATTAGCTATTGCCTGCTGTGACCTGTCAAATAAGCGCTATAATGGGAGAGCAGTGTAGCAGTCTATTAATAGCTAACACAATTAGTATTAGCCAGCATGTTAGCTAATAGTAGGCCCGTCTTACAGTGAATTATGTGGCGGAGAAGGTTGTCAAAAGTACCATAAGAGGTATCGAGTTTTGTTTTCTCAAACTAGTATTGTATCAAGGTTTAAAATTCTGGTAATGTGGCAGCCTTACTGAGAAGTATCAGATTCTGAGCTTGTAACATTAAAGTGTATTTGCACATTGTGTAGGCCATTTATCAAATCATATCAGACTGCTTTTTAAAAATATTAGCTATATTTTTTGTGCTGACTTTCTCTACCAAATGCAGAAAAAAATGTTGTTTGTTGTTAACTGTTCATAGTCTGCCTCCATTACTTAAATGCTGTATATTTACAATAGTAAATTAACCTTTAATATGAAATATCGGCCGAAATATTGATATTAGAATTATTTACTGCCTTATATCTGCATCTGCATTGAGTTGGTCAAGCTCTAAGAATGACATAAACCAAGATAAAGGATGTTATGCATATAGCTAGGCCTGCAGCTAATGATTATTTTCAGTGTTAATTAATCTGTAGATTATTTTCTTGATTCATTGATTGGTCCATAAAATGTCTAAAAATGGTGAAAAATATCGATCAACGTTTCCCAAAGCCCAAGGTGAATCGTCAAATGTCTTGTTTGGTCCACAACATAAAGATAATTAGTTAACTGTCATAGAAAAGGAAAGAAACCATAAAAATACCTTTTTAAAGACCTTATAAAGACTTTTCTTTCCTGCTGGCGATTGATTTTAAAGTTTACAACTAATGGATTAATCATTGCAGCTCTAATGCCAGTGTATAGGAAGGGCTCTCTTTACCCTCCTACACTGGAAAGTTATAAATCTGTCAAGGATTCAATTTGCAAAGACACTTCAGTACAAATGTCCCCCTATTCTGCCCTCCATGCTGTTACATGAATGTCTCTGTTTCCTTTGTCTCCTCCAGGCCAGATCCACCAGAGGGAGCAGGAGATTGCAGAGCTGAAGCAGAAGATAGCAGAGGTGATGGCAGTGATGCCCAGCCTGTCCTACTCCTCAGACGGCAGCAACCTCAGCCCTGTCACCCCGCACTACTCCTCCAAGTTCATGGACAATAGTCCCTCGTCCCTGGACCCCAACGCCTCAGTCTACCAGCCCCTCAAAAAGTGACTGTGACACCCACACTTTTGTCAGACAGAACTTTGTCTCTTTTCTTTATCTTGGTGAAGCTCTCGGTTTCGGTTTTGGGTTATTTCTGGTTTTGATTTGTTTACCAGCCCCTGACAGGTTTTGCACTCTAACGTACCACATAATGACACACACACAGTGCACACAACCCCTCCTAACATCTGTGTATTTGGCTCCTTTTTTCGGTTCTATTATGAGAACTATTATTTTGTGGGGGTTGTGTACAATATGAGTTTCTTATTTTTTGTTGTTGAGTTTTGGGATTTAGCCATTAGACAGAGTGATCTGTTTGAAGGGGGAGAAAGGAACACACAGTTTGTCAGCCAAATGTCTACAGAAGAGCCATCGTGCATCGCTTCGTGTCAGTCTTCTTTTGGTGTCAGTATGAACCCCCTTACAGCCATATTTTCTTCTCTAGTGAACTGACACCCAGACTTTTCTTTTCAAATACAATTGGCTTTTTTCGTGATGGTTAATATCAAGGCAAGAAGACGTGTTTTCAGTTCAGATCGGAGTCTGAATCTCACCTGTAAAGTAAAGCCCTGTGAGAGATACGTGAATGTAAAACTGTTCATGTTTTGCTATCACCATTAACTTAAATCAGTGATTGTTTGTTTTGTAATGTTTCAGTTCGGTTATGACAATGTGATATTGAACAGTTTGCTGTTTTCTTCGGATATTCCAATACGATTTGTTCTCTTAGTGCTGGAACAGTAAAGTCTCCAGGATTATCAGTAAGTGAATGAAGCAGATGTATTGCTGTCCTCAAAAAAAAAAAAAGAATGCTACTGCTAGATTCGACCTGGCACTGCCAAAATGTCGCATTAACGTCCACCTGTTTGCTGCAGACGCCTCCCCTCTCCCTCTGGACCAAATTAGAACCCGTTAGGCCATATCGTTCACTGGATTTAATGATGTCGAGGTAACCGGTCGTTACCATTATTTGCAGATTTTACAGTGCCTTGCAGTTTGTCTTTTTAAGATGCAAAAACCACATACTCTGCAATCCTGGGATCTAAAAGCATCAAGCCTCAAAGCCGCGTTTCTCTCTCCAACGCTGATTTGCCTGATTTTCCTTCAAGATTTCTCACATTCTTACAATTTCAGTATTCAAAGGCCGAAAAGTGTCACCACAGACACGTTCAATGTTTATTTTTCCAACAAATTGTTCACAATTTTACAGACTTAAAAGGGAATACATTACACTGGACATGGTGCATGTCATTTCATGGTGACACAGTCTTGGTATGCCAAACACCAACCAAACTGATTGTCTATTATCGTGCCCTACAGTTGGCATTTAGTTGTTTACAACAATGTACATTAACATACTGAGGAATGTTTTCTTTGTTTATTTCATTTCAGTTCTTAAGTGCCAAGTGTTGATGTTCGGTTTCCATCCATACTTTGGTCGATGTAGCTAGCAGACAACGAGTGCTGTTGTTTTTTTTTCCGTCATTAGAACATATTCAGACGGTGTTGTGTTTACAAGGTTCTGAGCTGATCATGACAAGGCAGCAGGTGGTCAGTTGGACTGATTGTGTTATTCACACATTTATTTATTTGTTACAGACTTTTGTTGAGTGGCACCTCCTTGATATTTCCCATCATATTCAGTTGATTTCCTATATTTTCTACCAGGAAGGATTCTGTGAATGTGTTGTGTTGGGAAAAGGTTACCCCCGAACCATTTGACCATGTCGTGCTGTCATGTTGCCTACCTGGGGAAAAAAAAAAAGTATTTTTCGTGGATCGCTCTGGTGTTGTGAATTCAATTCTCAAGTTGCTTTTATAAGTTTGTGTAGAAGGAAGAAGGTTTAAAAAAAAAAGTGCTTTGTTTTATCTTTTCATTGTTCCACTATGTTTATTTTCTTTAACCAAAGTGATGGTGGCTGTGTCACACTGTTCACTTTGGCCATCACTATTAAAGAAAGTCTTGCTGGTGGCAATGCAAGCTGTTAAGTCTGTGTATGTGTCATGATCTGTGTGTCTACTTTCCCTTTTATGCTCGCTAGAAGCCAAACTTTTAACCCAAAATCAACCACCGGAGTGATGCCGTGGTCCATAGCATTTGAGATGTCAAAACAAGGAAAGTTAATGCTGGAGGGGAAATTAAATGACATTTATTCACAAACCAATTCTGCTTTAAAGGTGCAATATGCAAGAATTTTTACTTGAAAACACACTAAAATTACAAATGGAATGTGAAGAAAATAGTAGTTTTGACATTATGACGTCTATGTATTGTGTTGGACCATTAGATGCACAGCTGACTGAGCTAACTAGCTAATGGCAGCTACAGTTAGCAGCAGTTAGTGGTTGCTCTGGTGATATGCTACCCCCTATTTGTCTTGAGTATGAATTCAACAGGTGACTAACTCTACATACAGCACCTTTTAATCGGCATATTTTCTCAATTCAGAAGTTCCATGTAAATTTCCATGTAGCTAACAACTCATATATGTTTCAAGCATTTAGTTTTGTCTCTCCCAAACCTGCAGGCCAGTTACATGAATACTGTTTACATCCTAATATGTAAAACTTTGTTGCTCAACCTCTGGATACAGTCAGAAAAATATAGTTCTCCTGTGGTTTGATGCTGCCTTCAGGGATCCTTGTAAAAAAAACTATTTCTTAGTAAAAAAATACATGCACAAGTTGATTTTGGCCCTTTCAGGGCAGACAAAACAGCCAAGTAAGACTTTTTATAGAAATCCTGAGGCCACAGTGTTTATTTGTCATATATGATTTACGTATATGTGTGCCTGTCTGTGCGTCTGACTGTGTTGTAACAGGCTGACATAAATGTTAGGTAAATATGACCCACTTCCAGGAAGATAACACAAGTCCTGTTCACAAATAGGATGGCATCTGAAACTGAAGAAAGAAAACGTAAACATACATTTAACATATATATATATATTTAGGTTTCTGATGAAGCTTTCATGGCTGCCACTACCTAAATGTGACATCTCAACAACTATGCTGCATTCACGTGTAATGAAATAATTAGCCTTTTGGAATAGTTGTCAGAAAAGTGGTTAAAATAGCAGTTAAAGTGTTGTGGAGACTTTAGCTTACTACGTTGTAGGCATATATACCACAACAAAGACCTAATACACGATATACGATAGTGAAACATACAGCTCTGATTAAAAGACACCCACTTGAACCGTGATGGTGTCTATCATGTCCCATTTGACCCAAATGCAGCACTGCCTCTTGTGTTGCGCTCGCTCACGTGCGTTGAGCTCGTAAATAGCGGGGTTTCTGACAGCACGGGAAGGCAACACAAGTCCATCCTCCCCATCAGCAGTCTGGTCAACAACATTTCTCCTCAGGGCTCCGCAGCAAACTTCAGCGACTCTCCGCTCTTCACAACACCGACATGGATGCCCTCAAGTCGGCTGGGAGAGCTATTATCCGGAGCCCGAGCATGGCGAAACAGTCGTGGACCGCCGGCAGACACAGAAGTAAGTAAAAATTAGAAATTGCGTTTTTAACCGTTAGCTGTGTTTTCCAGTTGAACCGTGCCGAAGTTGACTTTTGTTTCCCGCTGTGACCGTCTCACCTCAGCTACTACAACGACAAAGACTCAACATAACATTTATCTATATAACTTTATCTAACTTTAACGTTTTGTTTCAAGAACGAAAACACTAAAATAATATGATGTTACCGGTGTTGGGCTGACGCAACAAAGTTCAAAAGAAGAAGGTTGGACATCTTTAAACTCTCCTTTTGTTTGACAGAAGTTCAGAACTCCACTAGGAAAACTGCTAATTTAAGAAACGTCTTTCTTTCTCGAAAGTCTTCATGTTTACGGGGAAATATGTCAGTTTGGCATCCTGCGGAGATTGTGCAAATCTGCTCGTTTGCATTGCGGTTCACCCAGTTCGAGGAATTTTCCGGAAATAAATGTTTTTGGGTTTTTTTTTTCAGCCAGGCACAGTAAATAGTACCAACAAAAATAATCACACTCCATTAAGGAAAACTCTTACTATCGTGAAATATTCGACATTGTGCCCCTCTTAATGGTATACTGTTTTAAGAAAACATGTTAAGGCTGTAAGA
The DNA here is from genome assembly GCF_040436345.1 of Pagrus major. NCBI lineage: Eukaryota > Metazoa > Chordata > Actinopteri > Spariformes > Sparidae > Pagrus > Pagrus major. Next base: position 15,871,909 of record NC_133217.1, read on the forward strand.
ATAACCTTTTCAAGGCTGTGACACTTTACTTTATCGCCTTCCTTGTTATTTTACTCACAACAGCTGCAGTGTTTTGGATTTGTGGATAATCCCAGTCTTCCAGCACACCCTCCCACCAGAGGAAGTGCAGAGGTCAGGGTCATTGCCAGAACTTACAGTGATTTTTTTGTGTCTTGCTCAAGGGTCCTTCAGCAGTTTAGGAGCTTGTCCACACCGCAACATTAACATGAAACTCCTTTACAGCACTCGGGTGCCCATTGTCGGACTCAAGGGCCACTTTGTAAGCTAAATCTCACTTGATCCCGGCTGTAAAGTTCTGGGGGAATGACTGGGGTGGCTTAGGCAGCCTGAAAGCTCCCCTGCCTGTAACCATGAGGACAAGCCAGGAATGCTGCAAGTCAGTCAGTGCATGGCCCCTGTTGGCGTGAGTTCAAGCTGGTCTATTTTAAATTCCTTCGGAAAGGGTACAGTATGTGATCATTAGAAAATACAGCGTGGATTACATAAATATCCCCCATTACTATGTAACCTTAGGAGCTTACCTGGAAGAATAGCAATGCCTCAGGAATTTGAGATTACACTCTTACGTGCTGAAACACATCTTGCCAGCACATTTTGGTAATAATGCATGAGGGTCAGATGATAATGTAGGTCCAACATGTTGGTCCAACCTTTATTCCTTCTAAATGTGATCATATATTTGCAATAAATACAATATATTTACAGTACATGACTAGTAAATTGACTTGGAAAAAAAAGTTCACCCACCCACCCTAAAATTAGCTAGTTTATTCAAACTTTGGTGTTTGCATGAGGTTTTCTGCCCTTGATTTGGCTCTGACTCTGATCATTAGTTGAATTAAAAGCTTCCTGTAATTTGCAGCTGGTGACCCACTTGTTATAGAAGTAGTGTATTGTAGTATAGATTACCAGGTCCTCTCTGGACTGCAGGCACACATTCCTCACCAGTGCTGACCCATATCGGCCATGCCGGACTTCCGCGTCTGACTCTGGCCTACGGGACCAAGTCCGGATCAGCCTACATTTCTATCTTCACAGGGAATTAATTCCACTTGGAGTCAAGTGAATGCAGTGAACTGACCTGACAGAAAAGCAACAGGGCTGCAGCACCTGCGGAGCAGCATTTCTCACAGATATCGCCTTTAATGGTGCCCTATAGGCTTAGCCACTCATCTTGCATACTGTGAGCGAGTTTGCATTGAGGAGAAACCTATTCAACCGCATGGAGACTGCCCTATTTTTAAATGGCAAAGGCCTCCCCGCTCCTTATCCACCTCTTTGCTCTCATTGCCCTGTCTCGGTCGCCCTAGACGACCCACAGCGGCACGCTGCCAGTGTGGAGGACCAGCCAGAGGGTGCTTGTCTGAAGCAAAGAGCCTTTTTCTAGGGAGGGACCTCCTCAAATGGAAGTATGTGGTTCTGCCCGCACACAGTGATGCTCAGTATGGCAGCTCACCACCAGGGTGGGAATATTTCTACCCCATTATGAAGTTATTTCACCTCTTCTATTTAGGTGAGGAGTCTGACTACAAATGAGGCTTTTTCCTCTTCTGTTTCTATCGTTATTCTCTGCCATTACTGTCAGACTTTCCCATCCTCCTTGCTGCTTTGTGATAAAGCTGGTGATGAGAACTGTGTTCAATCAACTCTCACACTCACATCAGTTAGAGACTCTGTCGGCAAAGACGGTATGTTTGATGGCTGCGAGAGCCAGTTGAGTTTGCATCACGTCTGTCCATAATCAGAAGACCCTAATGGAAGTAAGAACCACATGGGATTTATAAACTTCTCCCAAGTCTCAGATGCAGCAGGTGGTATCTGTTGTGACAGGCTGGATTCAAACTCACCGGCTCAGAGGATGGAAACATTGTTTTTAGATTAGAAGAAATGGAAGGCCACCAGTTAGACTCACGAGACAGCAAGGCTGGCTCACACTGTGAGCACAGATACAGGACGATGCACCGCCAGACGATCATAGAACGAAGATTACAATATATTCAGTGCTTTGACCTATTGCATTAGTGCTGCAGATCTATTCAGAATGTGTCTGCACTTAATTATTACAATGAGGATAGATCAGCTGAGTGATTAAAGATTCCTTTTATTGTTGAAATTAATTTATAAATCTGCGTATAGTTTCTGCATGTTGAGCTGGACCTCTGAAAACACTGGTTCAGCAGCTGCCACAATATCTGAGAAACCGTGAACGGCTTAGAGCTGCTATGGCTTCTGGTTTTATTGCTGTAGCAGAAGTGACAGGTTGTTGTTTTTTTCAGAGCTGCAACCATTAATCAATTAGTTGTTAACTATTAAATTATTCACCAGTTACAGGGCTCTAGACTACCTTTTTATACTAGTAGCACTGGTGCTCCATACTGCAGCACCAGGACAAAGTTTAGGAGCACCATTTCAATTGTCAAGAAACATAATGCATCTGTATTATTGCCATCTTAACAGTATTACTTAAAAATCTTGGTAGCTTTTTTTTTTTTTGGTCAGAGTGCATTAAAGGATAAATGATGGTGGTTAACTGAGCAGAGAAGCTAATATTTGGGGGCACCAAATCTTAATCTTGCCTAGGGCACCAAAATGTCTAGAGCCGGCCCTGCTCCGACAGAAACTCTCCATGCTGCGCTACGATTTTTACAACTGAACTAGAGCAGGACACACTCATTTACTTTCTCTGACTGTGTTTTCACATCACTGGATTCTCTATACCAGACAAACAGAGCTGACTCATGAACGTGTCCAGCGAGGGCTGAACGCACATCGGTAGATGCACCTTTTTATATAGGCGACATCTCGTGTTTGAAATGACTGTATTCTAAAAACAGTGCGTTTTCATAAACTATGATAATCTGGTCATGGCTCACCTCATTACTCACTCACTCCCTGCTTGTCTGCTTGAGGGCGAGGGAGGCAGTGAGGTGCACAGGTGCTCCTAGTTATAAAATGTAGTTGCACTGTCTGGAGCCCTGAATTAGTTTGATTATTGGAGGTAGAAAGGTAGAAAAAGTCAAAATTCTCTGATTCCTGCTTCTCACAAATATGCGATTGTGTGTTTCTGTTTTTTTTCCTCCTCTATGACAGTAAACTGAACACATTTTGGATTGTGGACAAAAGATATTTTCTTTTAAAATGCATCACATCTCTAGTAGCAAAGAGAATACACTATAGTTACTCCAAAGTTAAGTGACTTGGTAAGATGGGTCTGTTTCACTTAGTAACAGTTCTGCAAGTTGTTTTTCTTTGATTTGTGCTCTGTTTATTCGGCTCCAGCCTGCTAAGTGAACTTGAAGCCAAATGCCTCTGAAATGTTTGTTTAACTTTGTATCTGCAGAGACATCCAGAGTAGCATGCTATCACTTTATACTTCTCTGCAACAGTAGGAACCCTGACATCAACTCAGATGAATTTGGAGTCCTTGACAGCAAATTTTGTAGCTGTGTGGATGTAAACCAGTGGAGTTGAAAGAGAAGTTAAATGGTGGCAGCAGTGGTCCAAGTTGTAGGGCCACAGTTGGTGGTTTCCACAGTGATTCAGTGTTTGGTGGAGACCCACAAATCAGCCAGGACGTGAATTGCTTGTCAGTTGGAGCCTTTTGGATCAGTATGTTTTGTCACAGTGTACAACAAAGGCTTTTCTTACACTTTGATATATGAAATGGAAGCTCATCCATTAGTGTTGGGTTTGATGGATGACTGAGGAGCTGAGGACTGTGCTGTTGTCTTATCGCTCTCTTACATTTCCCTTTCTTTGTCTTTCTCTGCCTCTGTCATGTCAGACCCTTCCACTTACCTGCCATCAGAAAACTCTGTCTTTTCACACCCAGTAAATAATCTCCAACGCTATAACAGATGGTGAGGTCAACCTGTATTTACAGCAGGGTCACCTGGTTTAACTTGGTCTGTGTTCACACGTGCACACAGCTGTTTCCTTTCAGGTCGCTGACCTCGGATCAGAAAGCCCTCCACATTCTCTGGCTGAGCGGTGCCTGGTACCTGCTCTGCTGCTGTTTTCTCAGGATGGACTGCTTTGAAAACTGCTGCTGGCACTTTATTGCAGATATGACATTGACCATTCACTGCTGCCCTTCCCTGTTATGATGGTTTTGACCTGACCATAGTTAGTCCAGAATAGTGTGGGAGGGTTTTAATGAACAGTCTGTAAAACCTGCAATTAAACCAGCTCCAGTGAAGACTTTAAGAGCTGTTAAAAGAAGGAAGATTTTTGGTTTAAATGGAAGGTTTTGTTGGTCCATGATGTTTACTGCTGTTTCAGATGCACTTGACATTGAGTACTTGAATAATGCTCAAAAAATGGTGGTGTCTTTTGCCAAAACCTGTATTTTGAAATCTTGTTTGTGTCTATGTTGACATCAGGAGATGTCAATAATTGTTTTTCACAGTAAAAAGTGTTTTGCCGAATAACCACTTGGAGCCATAATGAAAGCCAGTAGGTAGCTATTAAAGAGCCAAAAACATCACTGGTTCCACCACTCTCATCTATTGAATTTGTAACTTTACATCTTTCAAAGTGGCATGAGGGCTTTTCGGCATCCATGTTGCTCCTCATCTGTATTGTCATTGCCATACAGACCTAACAACAGCGGTGCTGCCACTTTTGGCAGTTATCTCAAATTTATGAAAGGGTCTATGGCAACCTAACTTAGGAAATTCTTCAGTTGGGACTGTGCTGTAATAACTACATTCCTATGCAATGCAATTTGAAAACATAGTTCTGTAAACCCTTATTTCACCCTAAACTGAGATAAGATGGGATTTCAGACTTTCTGTGACGAGGCCCTGGGGTGTATCCCTCAAGGCTTTTACTAAAGGCGAGCGCAGTAGAACATGTTGTGTGTTGAGCATGTCATGAAGAATATAACCTCATGGCATCTTAAGGTTATCTACAAAACAGTATATAAACTTCTGATTATTTTCCTTGTCAGTGGCCTGGTGCCATAGATGAGAATGTGGGTCGATGGGTTGATCCAACAGTTTGGATGGATTGCCATGAAACTATTTGTACAAATATTGCCTGAGGATGAAGCACAGTGATCCCTGACTTTTCCTGTAGCGCAATCATGACGTTTATATTCATTATTAAATGAAATGTCTTTACAGCTATTGGATTGTCATGAAGTTTTTGTACCGATGTCTATGTTCCCCACAGAATCAGTGGTAACCATTTTGATGATTCCCCAAACTTTCATTGCTGTACTTGTATTTAGGGCTAATAAGCAAATATCAGCATGTTAACACACGAGTTTAAGATGGCAAATAAGCTAAACATGATACCTGCAAACATTCAGTGCATTAACATTGTATTAACACTGCATGTATATGTACCTGCAGTGGAGTAAAAGCTGTTTAATTTTTTTAGAAATGTTGAAAGTTTTTGGTATGAAAATTGTCATATATCAGAATAATGAACTGGCCCTTTAAAGGGATTCTCTTTCAGCTGCAGTATTCCCTCACTCACAGTGTGTGTGTAAACATGTGTCTGCATGAGTATGTGGTATGCTCTACATCCCAGAGGAGGTAAATGCTCAGAGGATGAATTTCTAGGTAATGGTGGTGTTTTTCTGCTCTTGCCTTCCCTCACCCCTCTCCCCTCCTTTCTTTCTCAGAGGAAATCTGTGTAAACACAGCCAGCGGGTCAGGGCCGGCCGGCACCGCACAAAAACTGATAAGAAACCACATGGAGATAGCAGCTGTTCCTTCAGCAGTTACAGTTCTTACACTCCTCATTCTTCCTCAACGAGGAGATCAGCCCTCCAACCTTTAAACTCTTTGAAAATGAACACAAAGTTGAGACAGTGATGCACTTTTTAGAGAGACATCTCTGGCCTAGTTTGCTCTTATGTTCCTCTCAGAAATGGAAACCACACTTTCCTCTTATCACAGTATGTCAGAGTCCATGTATACTGACTCCTAACTCTTTGCCTTTTAATTGTCAAGTCCTATAAGTTGTTTTCTGAGTTGAAATATTTACTTTACGTCGACTGTACCTCTGACCTAGATACCCTGTTTTTGCCTTTGCTCTTCAGGGAGAGATCAAATGAAATGGCTCTACTTTAAGTTCAACGTAGGCTGTTTACATTTCCTCTGATTTCTGTTTTTCTCAAGCTCTTTGAATGTTCTTTCCGACTAATTTTATTTATTTTGGATCACAGAGGGGAAAAGCAGGCGAGTCAGCTGCAAAGCTCTAACCAACAAATATTTGATGTTTTTTAACTTGATGAATGGGAATAACCAGAACCTTTCCTGTTCAATCCATCAATTTATTGACCCACTTTTTCTCTGAAAATGTGTTTTTCTCCGCAGAGCTTCCGGAGAACTGGACGGACACGCGAGAGACCATCTTAGAGGGCATGACCTTTAACCTTCGTCACCTCGGCATGACACTGGTGGACCAGCCCAAGGGAGAGGAGCTGTCGGCTGCTGCAGTGAAGAGGATTGTTGCCACGGTGAGAGCTGGAGTGACGATGACGATGTCAACAGGATTATTGCTTCTGTATTTACTCTTTATGATATTTACTGATAAAACATTTTAAAAAATTATCAGCAGAATATAAAGAAAAAGAAGTGTCTTTGTAGTTTGTTGCAGACACATCTACTGAGGTTTGCGTGCTACATGTAGCCTCACCGGTACAAGGCTTCTGTGCTAGTGGTGTTAAGTCAAACACTTCCTCATTGCTCCAAGCTCCCAGTCTGGGCATACTCGAGACAGATAATAGGACGGCTAGCTTCATGGCTAACTGAGCCAACCAGCTACAGTTAGCAGCAGTTAGCGGAAATGCACTAAGCATCTCCCATCACTAAGATATGGTTTGTATGCCCAGCGTGACAGTTTATCAAGTTGATTATTAAGAAATTAAGCTACAATTTTGCCCCTTCAGATTTAATAAAGTCAGATAAAAGTTGTCTATATGCAAGTACTCTATATACTGTACCTGATCTTATAGTTCAACACACTAACATGCAGTAAAACAAACTTCTCTTTTGTTTCTGTAACAGGCTAAAGCCAGTGGGAAGAAGCCTCAGAAGGTTGCTCTCAAGGTTTCCCCTCAGGGGATCGTCCTGCACGACAGCTTGACCAATAAACTCCTGGAAAACGTCTCCATATACAGGTACATGCAGAGTAGAGTTTAGATTCTCTGCCCGAGCCCAAACTTGACCGATATTTCACGCTACTATCCTCGGGCCGGGCCCTTGATCAGGCATTTGTGTTTTTTTGTTTGTTTGTTTGTTTTCTTTTGTTTTTGTTTTTTTTAATCATGACTTTATTCATTTGCGATCCATTCCATTCTGAATAAACAAACAACGCAGTTGACATGCTTCGTCCTTGTTGCATTATTCATTAAGATAATTCTAAACAGATTTCTGTAGTTCAAACAACTCGGAATTGTAGTTGAGAACGTCAGTTATAACAGCCCACTGTAACGTGGGCTGGTGAAGGGGAAGGTGATGGTCCACTTTAGTGCGGGTAGCTCCGGTTACTCAAGAGACAGCAGGCAACATGTGGGGGTTTCCACACAGCACTTTTATTCATAATACTGACCATACCATGCCAGGTCTCTACGGCACTAGATGTTACAGGCATACACGCAAACGAACACAGGCCGAGGTTCTTGCACCAACACTTTACAAAATAAAGACAAAATAAAATGAGGAGCTTTCGCTCTGTCGGCAGTAAGCTATCCTTTCTCACGGGAAGCGAAAGTACACCTGCTCTTCTTCATCGTACATCGTTCTTCATCGACTGTTACACCACGTATTAAAAAATTGTCGGGTTTAAATCGGGCTCGGGCTCATAATTACAGTTAATGTGTCGGGCCGGGCCAGGCTCGGACACAACGGGCTCGGGTAGGGTCGGGCTTGATTTTTTTGGGCCCGATCTAAGCTCTAATGCAGAGCAGCACAGGTGTAGCAGATAAATGTCAAGTTAACAATGTTGTTGCACTTTAGAAGTGCACAACCTTATAAGACCGTTTCCTTGTGATTGATGTGGCATGTGACCCCACCCTGTGAACTTCCTTTGACCTGTTGTTTTTCTGTTTCTCTAACGTGACACCTCTGGCATACAGGATATCATACTGCACGGTGGACAAACTGCACGATAAAGTGTTTGCTTATATCGCACAAAACACCCTCAATGGGACCCTGGAGTGCCACGCCTATCTCTGCTCCAAGAGGAAAGTGGTGAGTTGTTTGACTGCAGTCAGAGATAAATGCAGTGCAGTGGTTTCTAACTTGGTCAGCATCAGCGTGTTATGAATTGCTACCTCTAAGAGCTAAGTGTACCTTTTTTCTTTTTCCTCTTTTTGTGGTTGTGTTGATGATCTAATGTTTAATTTCACTTCTTCTTCTATCACTCTCGGTCCATTTTAAAGCAATGCTATGTTTGTTTGCACGTACAACATCCAGCAAGTGCTTTTTATTCATCAATTTGTTTTTGATCCAAAGCACTTTTTGCAATAGACACCATGTCTCCTGCTCTAAGTCTGTGTCTTCCTGACACCACGGCTCTCCTTTCTACTCGTGCCCCATTCTTAAAGTGGAAACCTCAGAAGTCTTGCTCCTCGAGCCGTCTGTCATCTTCGTGTGTGTGTGTGTGTGTGTGTGTGTGTGTGTGTGTGTGTGTGTGTGTGTGTGTGTGTGTGGAAAAGCAGAAGGGCACTTTTCCTCTCATCTTACCTTCTTCCACAGTCATCGCCCTCTCTCCCAGGATAACATGATAATACCCTACTTCCTTAATACTTGCCTACTCTCCTATCATGAGACAGTGGTGTTGACCTCCTTCTGTCCTCTACAGCTCTCTCAAATTAAAAAGACTGTGCTTTCATTGTGACACATGTTAAATATGTCTGCTTCAGATTGTTCCCATCATTTTCCAGATTCAGTGAATACTTAGCTGAGTGTAACAAAGTGTGTTTTCCTCCTGTCCTCCAGGCTCAGGCAGTGGCTCTGACAGTAGCCCAGGCCTTTACAGTAGCGTTTGAACTCTGGCAAGTAGCCAAAGAAGGTAGGAACTGCACCACTCATCCCCCAAGTTCCTGAAATGACACAGAGACAAGAGCACTGTCTGCGTAGGACTTGTTTTATCAGTGTCTGAGACTGCTTATGTTTGTACAGAATCAGCCTTGATGCTCCAAGGACATAGATATGAGCTGTGAGGTTGCAGTAAACAAGTTGTGACCTGCTTGTGTTACGTCTCATTTCTATTCTAGAGAAAGGGAAAAGAGCAAAGTCTGGGTCAGCTGGAGAAGGCAGCAGTAGTTCCCATTCAGAGAGGTCCAACAGCTTGGGGAGCCTCAAAGGGACAGGTGAAAAAAACACACACACAAAAAAACGAAATGCTCTGAGCCGCATCAATGTTTTTTAATATTCATTTAATAAATTCTGAGCTGAGCGGTGAAAGTGTGACGCTGTAGATAGAATTTGTAATTACTTATTGATGTTGTCCGTTTTCTAATTTTGTTTTGGCAGGGACATCATTTTAAGGTCACACTGATAACATTTTTATGTAGACACATCATTGAAAAACAAATAAATCTACAGAGGTTGTAGAAAGATGCAGATTAAAAGTAAATATCCATCAAAAGTGGTTAAAAGTATCTCTTGACTTCTGCATACTGTAGAAGCAACGCTAACGTTAGCTAGCTTGTGTCAGCAATGCTAACTTTAGTTTGATAGCATTAGCAGCATTAGGTAGTGCAACAAACTGGCAACCATTTGAGGGGGCAGATGATCCTAACAACAGCGGCCATGTGATGTGAATGCAATGGGCTTTTATAGGCTGAGTGTTATCAATAACACCATTTTTAAAGAAGACCTAAAAGTACACATCATGATTGAATAGCTACACACAATCAAATCAATCCCACACAACCATCAAAACAGACAAAATGTGCCAGAGGACTAAATTACATTTTACATTCTGTGCACACAGATCCCCTGTGGGTGCTACAACAGTAATAGATTGTCCTTTCTTCTCCTCTCATGCAGATGTTGCCACAGACAACCTATTGGACTTTGACGACAGTGTGAATGTGGTGGTTGAGACCAATGGGAATGTAGGGGAGGATCAGCTGGATAATCACAGGCCGTCTGAGACCAATAATAATGCTGCCTGGGTAAGATCCTCATCTTCTGCTCTGGCTCTGATTCTATGTTGTAACGTCGGACAAAGTGTAGCAGCAGCTTTTTAATTATGGTTGAAAATATAGAGAGCTAACATTAGTTTAGAAATGGAGTTTAAACTGACAGCAGCTTCCAGCACAACACAGATGTTCTAGAGAGCCCCTTTAAAACCCATAAAATGGTATTACATTTGAATATGTCAAGCTCCTGTTGCAAATCTTTAAACCTACCATTAAACCTAATCTTATCTTTTTTTAAAATGCAAAATGTAGATTACCCCAGCTCACTCTGATAACCACATTCCTATGTAAAACCTACGTCTGCATGGGTCCACATACTTACTACTTACTTAAAAGGTCTGAAGAACCATTAAACTTAAGTGTCTGATACCTGTAGACATCCTGAAGTAACATGCCATTTCTTTGCTTAAGTTTTAATAAGTCTAACATAAAGTCTTACATGAAACACCTTGTTTTACGACATACTGTGTTTTATATAATAATCACTGGGTGAATTCTTCTTCTTCTTCTTCTAGGAAATCGAAGATGGTTTGGATGAAGCCTTCTCCAGGTGAGTTTGTCTAAATAGTTTTATGAACTGAAATGAATGCCAGTTGATTCTCTCTGCTGCTTGTTTGAAGCAAACTCTGCCTTGTTAAATCCCTCAGTTTGCTGTACTTCATTCTCATACTGCTTGGCTCTCCAGCGCCACTTAGTGATGATTTCTATGTACTGCAGAATGCAAATCCTCCGCTCTGATTGTATAGAAAGTGTGGAAAAGAAGGGAAACTATACAATCACTGAGAGATAATTTGATCGCTACACTTTCAACTGTCTTCAATCTATTGTGTGTTTGTGTCTCCAGCTGTGCTCTGGATAGCTATGGTTCATATCCAGGTAAAGTTGAGTACCACTGTTACTTTAGTGTAGTAGTCCTAATTACTAACCTAACCTTAATCCATTCCATACAATCACCGCCAAACCTAATAGCTCTGTTCACAGGTCAGTAATATATGTGTAGTGTGGAGTAGCTTCCTGTTTCCTTTATTTCCTCCCAGATTGAAAAAAAAAAATGTCGACTGGGTTCAGTGGAGAGAGCTGATTCAAAGTATTGAGTTTCAGTCAGAGTGAAAAATGTCGTCGTCCCCACCCATCCCATCATCACCAAAAATTGCCCCCCCCCCCCTTTTTTTTTATAGTCTGTGTTTGTTTTTCATTGAATGAACTGAATGAGAGGATGTGAGTCCACTACACACTCTGGGCTCTGTTGTGCAGTTATTCAGTTTGTGGTTGCTGATGTAAAGGGGAGCAGTGGGTCACTAGAACTGCAGATCAAGCTCGAGGGAAGTGAACATATTGGAGTAATCCTTTTGACCTCCGCTCGGATCTTTGTATACATTATTATCCCAGAGACAAAAGGCAGTTCACAGCCAAACTGAGGGACTGTAATTAGAGGAGACTGATAGTCTAGTTATACAAACACGTCTGGGAGGCTGAGCTGCTGCATTAAAATCACTGTCTGACCCCAACTTTAAAGTGATGAGCTCAGGAGCAACATCTACTCTGCTTAAGTGATATCATGCCTGAGGTCCAGTGAAGATGAAGAGAGGGGAGAGAAGATTTAGAAACTAGAAGAGACAGCTGGCCTTCTGTTATCTAGAAAGCTACTTAACCACCTTCCTTGACTTTAGATATTCTTTTATTTCTATGTATTTATTAATTTGTTTGTTTGACCGCACCTTCGCTCAGCCAAGAAGATAATTACCGCCTCCCAGGCCTGCTCATTGTGAGCCACCGTGTGTCTAATACTTTGTTTTAATGAGTCTCAGTCTTTGGTTTCTGTGCAGAACATTTTAATCACCTTTTCTCGAGGAGGATTTTTGATTTCCTTTGGAAGAAAACACATTTTCATCTTACACCATTTTGGCTAGTCGTGATTGTGTCATAACTGTCATTCTGCTGTGTTAAAGGTTAAGGCTGGGGATGTTCTGTATTTCCCTAATTGTCAGCAACCTCCAGAAAAAGACTTAAATATTGTCTGTGTATACAAAGCCTGATATATCTTATTCCTCTGTGAGCGTCATTGTTGTCCAAACCCCTCAGTTAGCCACAGTATTACTGAGTGATGAACCGTCCAGTGTCTGTGCTCTGTTAAACGCCTCTGTAGCCACAAAGCCAACACAGAGAGACTCTGGGTGCTTTTCATTATGCTAACGTTATCTCCTTGCATCTTAGCTCCTCCCAGTGAGGATACACCTGTGAGTCTTTGCTCTGAGCTCCTCCAGAAGCCCGCTTGCTTCTCGTCCTGTCAAGGTGCATTTAAAGGATTGGAAGATGATGGTGGAGGACGGACGATTTTTGTGGTCAGGGGAGGAGAGAGGACATGAGGAAGAATAAGTTAGCATAATGAAAACCACCAACAGAAAGGGCTTTTGTCCTCCGGCCATCAGGAGCATGAACTCTGACCTTTTGCTTATCTTACATCTGTCAGGTCCATTGTGTTCCACGAATCCCTTCCACTGCCCTGCACATTGCAAATTTACATTTTTTATGTAGAATTCTATGCGTTTGTTTTTGTAATCATTATTTTTCATACTAGTCTTTTAGCCCTACCTATAGAAGCAGGCCACATTGCGTTTCACTACATGCTATATCTAAACCTTAGCATCCTAAATACTCGCTTGTGCACCAAAAGTCCGTCTGTGGCTTAAGACACGATTTACTTATGCTTGAGTAACATTTGCTAAAAACTGGTGCCTGACCAATATATCAGTTGACTGATCAGTGTCATGTTAGACAATAGGGCTTATTGTTAATTTAGTGTTAAATATTCTGCCTCTCTAACATTTATCAGTGTTGAAAATTAAGTGTTTGAAAACCACATTTTAGGTATAATTGCAATAAATGTGTGTGTATCAACAGTGGAATGTTTTAATCTGTAACGGCAACAGCCCCAAAAATCAAGTCGGGCTCAACTAAAGACTACTGAACAGTTTGTGAGCCATTGCGTCATCAGCAGGAGGCAATAAACATCAGTTTGGATGCCAAAGACAGGGTTTCTTTGTATTAGAGGTATTGAGAGATGGACTAACCCCTGTTGGTTTTGGTCTATCAGTGGGATTTGGTGACAATATTGACAAATAGGAAAAGATAATGGAATAAAACCAGCCTTGTCCTAATAAGGTTTAACATGTTTTACTCTGGACCAGAGCTCTTTCTGAGTCTCTTCTCTGTTCATCCATTAATCTTTTCTCCTCTGTCTCCTCAGCCTGGCAGTGTCGCGTACTAACCCCCAGGTCCTGGACATTGGGGTGACGCCCCAGGACTGGCTCACCGAACCCGACTGGGACAGCACCAATGGAAACACTCCCAGTGGTCTCAGCCCGTTCGGGAACGACATCTTTGGCTTCTGACCAGCACATCGAACGCAGCAGAGAGAGACAACAACAACGGAGGGGAGGAGGGCCGTCTTTATGTCTTCCTGTGAACTAACAAGGCATCACTGTGTACTTAAGACGAGGCGACAGTAAGTCCATAAGGGAACAAGTGTAGAACTGTGAAATAACGTTTGGCCTCTCTTCACCTTGTTGTTGCACTCTTCACACGGACAATTCTTCCCTCCTTTGTGGAAACACACCAAAGCAATAATATCCTTTTATTACACTGCAGACGTCAGTATAAACTCGTGTTCACCAAGTCATCTTATGTCAGTATTTGTTATTTTTGCTTCTATTTTTCTGTTTCAGTAGTTTTCACACCATAATCAGTGTTTTGTATATGTGCTTAGTTATAATTTATAGTTGTATAATTATTTTTTTATGTATGAACGAAGAGTAGGGTTTAATTCAGACCGATGTACAGACTGTCTCAACAGGCCTTAATAACAGCAGGACAATCAGACACACGTAAAGTTTAATAAAGTTTCAGTGGGTGTGAGATTTGTCCCTCCACCACCTCGGAAGACAACAGAAAATTGTTTTATGTCTAAAAAATCAACTAGTGTTGTATTTATATGAACTCTTTGTAGCAGTGGCTCACTGCAGTGTATCGGTGTTCTCCTGACAGAAGCCGTGATGTGTTCAAGGTCATCAGATTCCTTTATGGCCGTTTCATGTGCACTGTAATCCACCAGCATTATACAGAATTAAATATATTCATGAGTAAAAACATCGACTCTTTTGGTGTGTTGATGTCATTTATTAACAACACAATGACTACATTCACATACTGGGTGCAAGTATAATAGGGAATGAGTTGTTGGAATCAAGGTTCAAACTTGCTTCTCGACAGTTTTAACACAAGCTCAATGAAGTAGATGTTTTTGTAGCCTTAAAGTCAAAAATGATCCTAAAAATGTGAATTTGAACATCTTCAATTCCACAAGTCAATCTGCAAATGAAGCTGATAGTTAACTATTGGTATAGCGTCTTTCATATGTAAGTTTGAATTAAAAAGTATAAGACGGATTAAAAGGTCTCAAACTATTTAAATACAATAAAACAGTATAACTAGAATATAAGCACGAAAACATTAAATTCACACCTTCTTTTCAATAACTTCACAAGCCCAAGGACCCGACACAGCACCGCATAGTCTGAGACATGAATCAAGGTTAATTGATACAACACAGAGTTATTATCAGAGCTCATAGGATGCTTAGACGCTCAGACAGCAATTCAAGAGGGAGAGAAAACTCCAGGAGACACATGCAGACAGCAGAATGTAACCTATTTACCAATATTAAGTAAAAGAAAAAATAATCAATAGAACTTCACCTTCTATTCTTGCACAAAATGTATAAATTCAAGCATTTTCAATGGCACATGTCCATATATGTCTTTTCACAAACTTGAAACGATGTAAAGTACCTGTGGAAAACCTCAAAAGCAAGGTTAAAATAAACTCTGCAGATGTTTCCTGAATGAATTTACATAGGTAGGATCTTTACAAACCACCTGCTGTTTGACGCACGTGTTTGGATCAATGTGTAAGTGTCTCAGTCAGTGTCTCCATCGTCTCCACCCTTTAGTCACAACACGACAGCGTAAAGGTTACTGTGGATTTTCTCGCTTTCATTTCCCCCCTAATGTCTCTGTTCCTAATGTCTGAGCAGGCTTGTGTCAACTTCTGCCAAATTTTTGTATGATTCCTCACCCTTGGATCGACCTGTACAGCAGTTAATTTAATTTTAAGTTAATTTACTAAAGTACGTTTGATTTTTTACTTGTGCTTCACTTGAGTATTTCCATTGTTTTCTACTTTCTACTTTTACTCCAGTGCATTCACAGGGTAATATTATACTTGAATAATTATGTTTCAGTTTAAGATTTTGCATAAAAAAAAACAACCATATAAGCTTATAAAATTCAACACATCGTTAAAGATTAAACTAATCCAGAGGCAACCTTTCTGACTTGTAACTCCTGACACCTCGGGGCTATTTGTCATGTTTCTGAAGTGTATAAGCCGTTAAATGTGGCACCAAACGGACATTTCACCTCTAAGCTACTCACATAGTTTCATTTAAATAAGTGTTGGAGGCCTGAAGGGGTTAAATTATTAACAATTAAACAAAACATAAAGATTAGAGCAAAATCCCAGAAATTAATATGAATTTGTCTAGCAGTTTGTCTTTGTTTTGTTAATTGAACGATCTGAGTCCCTCTTCCACCACTGTTCCTGGATATGGAATGACATACTGACTACTGACAATGTTGTCTTGAGGAGATGAAGGTGCAGTTTGTTTTTCCCAGCAGCAGGGGGCAGCCCTGTACCATCCAACCAAGTGGAGCCAGCACAGTACAGTTGAGTTGAGCCATCTGAGTCAGTATCAGCATCTGATGCTGGTCACATCTTCAGCTCTGGAACTAGACGGTTCCCTTTGTAATCTCCACTGCCAGACAATGATGTTATAACATGTCTGATCCTGTCCAGTCCTCTTCCTGCTCCGTCCTAAATTCAAAGTGATAGAAAAGGTCAATAAATACAACTTTATTATCTCAGACAGAGAGGTCGTCATAAGGAGTAAAAACCAGTGCTGGCTCTGTCAGACTGATCTATAAACCAGCAGCAGGGAACACGATGGCAGGGGAGCAGCACACGGGGACTTCAGCCTGTCTGGCTCCCTCGCCACAGCTGCCCACGTTCTGTATTCGACCCGTGTGCGTGAACAGGACTCTGGAGGGCTGAAAGTCACGCAGCCCCCCCACCTCCCTTCCCTCTCTAACAGGCTCTGGCTCAGTGAAGCAGGCGCGTTTTTACAATTCGTCCCGACAAGCTTACTTAACCACCTGCATTATTTAACAGTCTTTCCTCAAAGGGAGCTCCAACTCTCTGTCTCTCTCTTTGTAAGTCTGATGAAAGCATGCACAGTGAGATACAGCCAGCCAAAAGTCTCCTCTCTGCCAGAAAGGGAACAGATACTGTAGGCACATACACACTGAAATGGCAGTAAGGGATAAAGACTTAAAGTGAGTTTTTGGCATCAAGGTCAAGTGACTGAGGGGCGATAAAAGCAGCCATATATAAGGTACAGTTAGTCTGGTTTCCCTTTTTGTGTTGGTATATTTCTACTGACACATAAAGTGTATTCAATTTCTGGTGGTGAAATTATTCAGCCTCTTTCTGCACATTTATTCATCAGGCCTGCTCAAAGAAACATTACAAGTGAGTAAAAACCGTCTTCCTATAAACCTGAATGTATTATATAGAGACTGTATACAGAAATCAGATAACCAGCAGACAACATCCCACCTGTATTCTTCCTCATCTTGCAGAGACAGAAAAACAAGGTGTGGATATGGACTCTGGAATCTGAAATCTGTGAATGATTAAAAGGCAAAGTTTGACAATTGGGGAAATATTTGGTTTCTCTGCAAGAGTTAATTGAGAATATTAAAACCACTTTCATATCTGTCCATTAAACGCAAGCAGAAGCGCCAAATGCTGCACTTCCTCGAATGGCCACTTGAGGCAAACCCCATAAGAGCCCATGTTAGAATTCCAAACTTTACAAAAAATTGTATATAATCCAAATACTTAAAATAATAAGGAATGATATTCAAATGGGATTATAGAGACAGACTGACAGCTCTACTAACAGGACAGAGCAGAGGGACAGGCGCCAGTGTTTTGGATTAATGAGCGACCCGCTAGTATAACCTTGGCAGACAGCTGCCATGGGCAGAGCCTGGAGCTTCTGGAAGAACAAACCCCCAGAGTCAAGGATTGCACAAAGTTTGTTTTAAACTTTATGGTATAAAAAGTAGATTTATCTTCACTCTCCCTTCTCAACCTGTCTGCAACAACGAGCAGCAGAGGTGCAGAAATGTAGCGTAATGTACCGTATTCTTTATTTTGCTGCAGAATGTAGGGACGAATGTACTTTACTTCATGAGCGCACAGAGAGGAGTAAGTAAGAACTTCAGTAAATCAGTAAATAGTGAAGAAAAGGGTCAGACATAAGCATATTGCTCATGTAAATCTGATCCACTGGGTTTTAATTATATGCCACAAACAGCATTATATGTACATATGTAGCTGTAAACTAGCTAGCTAATTACCGTCCATGTGTTGGAGTGTGTCAGTGCATATGTGTTCAGCTAAGCCTCAGACTGAGCTCAGAACTCACCAGAAACTTCAGTTCTTTCTGTTATTTCACTGCAGTCTCTCTCCTTTTCCCCCTACTATCTATGCCATCATCAGCTAGCATGGACACATCTTCCCTTGAGATCAAAATAACACATTACATCTTGTTTGTGACTTCCTAGAGTCTGCAGGTTGCTTCTCAGTGTAACACCAACTCCAGGAAGTCTCTACTCATGGTCAAGAAACAGGAAAACATCTCCCCTTAAAACCACCACAGTGTGTTACAGCCAGTTTAGCGGTGTCGGCAGGTGTATTTGTTACCTTTGGACAGAGCCAGGCTAGCTGTTTCCCCCCGTTTCTAGTCATGATGCTAAGCTAGGCAAAGTGCATCCTGACCTTGAGTGTGCGGACAGACACGTTGTTGTTTAGTATCGTATCTCTAAACGACTCACAAAGTGTTATTTTTTTCATTTGTCTATTTACTGCTAGCAAATTTAAGTCTATGCTAAGCTATGCTAACTGCCCCCTGGCTCCAGCTTTATTGTACAAACATGAGTGATGCCAGTCTTCTGATCCAACATGTCAAACTATTCTTCGCCTTTGCCCTTTTCCTCTAGCTGACATGCATTAAGGCAAACGCACAAAGAGCAAATATGTTGTCAGAGCCGACAACACACACACACACACACACACACACACGTACATACACACAACCCTGTTAATGTACACATGAAGTGTACAGGCTGACAGAGACATGCCTGGAAGTTTCTTGTCTTTCACTCAAAGGCCAAATCTCATGGGTAAACAGACTCTGCAGCGGTCAGAGAGGGTATACAGTGGTTATGTCACGCACACAAACAACTTCACCGGCGTGTGCTCGGTGTTGTTGTTTAGCTGAGACAAGCACTGCAGTAAAACTGGCTCAGCATCGAATAAACATTTAAGCTAACTAATCCATAGGTTTAGCCTCGAAGAAGATTAATCTGCAGCGGCTGCGATCGATGTGATTCTTAATTCTTAAATAACATGTCCCGTAAAATTCCTGCATAATGTGACCTGCCAGCTGTAATGTATCGGAGCGGTTGGATGGAGAAATGGTGACATTAATTTTGCATTGTTCCTCCAACTAGATTTTCCGATTAACAGCAGCGAGGGCAGAGGGAGAGAGGAGCAGAGATCAAGGGGACTATAAAGACTTGGATAGGAGCTGAGTTTATATTGCGTGTACTGTATGCGTGTGTGTGTGTGTGTGTGTGTCCTCGTCTTCATTTTGACGTCCACGTCGCATCAGACAGACTTCAGCTCTCACTGCCATCCAAGGCTAGAACCAGGAACAAAAGCATCTGCATCATTAGGCTCCATCAGCCTCCTCTGACAATCTACTGAGTCATCATCTGTCACTACTGTTTACCCCATTCATTATAAAGCAGATATCACCCTTTTATTTGACACAACACCATTAGCTTGTGCATGCGCGTGGGCCTAAGTGTGCGAACACCTGCGGTTGAATACTCTCCGGAGCCGCAGTCTAATTTATGTTTTCTGTTCCACAGGATGCCCAGGACGGGCGGGAGCGACTCAGTGTGTGCGCGTGTGTTAGGGGTTGTTATGTTGATGCACAGCGGCTGCAGATCCGGCCTCATAAACCAGCCTTGGGTTTGAAGACCTGGGCCACATCCATCGTAATCTAACCTTGTCACGCCCCGTATGCTGGGGGCCACTTCAGGCCACCCACACCCTTCATTGGCATACAAAGAGAGAACACTAACGAATTCTCAGGTGATCTGATTCATCGGGCCAAAACTAGTCCTTCATTTAGATCAGATACAAGCCAACATGAAGTAACAACTACCTCGTCTCCACTGGACGTTGTGCAGGTAGCCTGTGTGCTGCCTTTGTGTCAGCTCTTATGATTCATCACTTCTAGTTAAAGGATAAGTTCACTCAAATGTGAGGATGTAGTCATAATCTACTCACCCGCCTGCAGATGAAAAGTCAGCTGAAGTTTCTGGAGCTTCACAGTGAAACAGTGCTGCAGCGTTCTCCTAAACAACTCAGGTAGCTGGAGACTTGTTTCAAAATGTAAAACAAAAAAACAACTTAAAAAAACAAATACATATAAAATGGCTCCATCAAGCTTGTCAAATGTAATCCAAGTCACCAGAAGCCCCGAGGTCCCAAATTGATTAGAGAATGTTATTCGCTCTTCACGGTAGCTGCTAAACTAAAAGCGTTAGCGCGACTGAACGACTTGGAATGCAGCAGACAAGCTGTATGGAGCTGATTTGTGGTTTTATTTATTCATTTATTTATTTATTTTACATTTTAAAACAAGTCCCCATGTACTTCTGAGAGAACGCTGAAACGCTATTTTGCTGTGAGGCTCCAGAAACATTTTGTGGACTACGAAACTACACCTGACTTTCTATCAGCATGTGGGTGAGTAGAATTTAATTGATTTCATTTTCATTTTTAAGGAATAATGCTGGATCAGTGTGGGATGTGTGTAAAGGTTCCTGATGAATAAATGGACTTTGCGGTGAGATTATTCACTCAGAAGAATGAACTTTGAACTTCATCTTTTTAAGACTACGTAAATGGACAAGAAGCCCGTAAAAGGCCCCATATTATGCTCATTTTCATGATATGGGATCTTTAAAGTGCTCATAAAAAGGAAATTTGTAGATCCACAACTCTATGAGTTAAGAAAACTACGAAGATCATGAAGATTACGTTTACATAAATGTAAAAACAATAAGAAATATTAAAATTATTGTCAATTAGTTCCCTGTTGATCGACTGATCTATAAATCCACTCATCGTTAATGTTTTCAATCATTATAACATTCTATTCATCATCATTTTTCTGTGTATATTTTCCAACACAAGAATGAATGTCATTTCTCCAGCTGATAGAATGGACAGTTAACACCCAGACACATAAATGGTGCATTGAAAATATTTTATTTCTTTCCTGTGTTAATACATAATTAGACATTTATATTTCCATAGAAATAGTATATATATATATACCATGGTTGTGAACGATAGCAGAGTCATGCTAGCCCTCATGAACAGGTTTTATCCCATGAACATCAAAATGGCTCAAACACAGACGTCATGATTGTACATAAAACACTGACTCCATTATTCGGCTGTAAATCCATGCTTCTTGGTTATTTGCTTCGACACAAAGTACAAATATATGCCATAAGTAAACGGCCCTATTCTTTACTATGTGCAGGACCTTAGGGTGAACATTCTCAATAGTCACTCAGCCAGTCACCTACAGTACAGGCAAACCAGTGTGAACGGGATGACTTGAACCACTCTGCAGTCCTCTGCTGGCACATGATGATTAGATAAGCACGAATTTGGTTTAAGGCCGGGGTTATTGAGAAGCTCACGGCGTCGCAGGGGGACAAACTGCACTATGGGATTACTTATTATGTTAAGATATCTCTCGTCTTATAGTTTTATTTTTTATTTCAGTACTGAGGGCCTTAAACATCCATACAAATGAAATAATCTTACTTTGGAGAGATTGCAAAGGTAAACAAACACTTGTTTGAAAAAAAACAACCCAGGGATGCTTATCACTTAAACCTCTACAGTATGGTAAAGTTGCCTGCAGCAAATACAATTTGCCTCCAGGACCTGCATGGGAACAAAGTGGTGCAATCATTGATTAGATAATATTCGGCCGTCGTGATGATGCATTATGGTTCAGTTTATGGTTTCCAAATAAAATTCTGTCAACATTACTTTCAATTTTCCTTCAATGGCGAGCCCGAAAGGTCAAATCTGGACTCACTTCGTGTCTACATTTTTCCACAACCCACTTACACACCTGTAAACATTCAAACATCTGATCACACCGGACTGAACTTTGAGCTTCGACACTGCAAACCCCACTGGGTGTCATGATCCTCTCTCTCCCTCTGTGTCTGTCACTCCCAATTTCATACCCTCTGATTCTCTGACTCATCGTCCCGTCTCTCTTCCTGTCTCTCTCTCTCTCTTTGTGTCTGTCTTTACGTCTCACTGCCGGTCTCGGGCTCCATTTTCGCACATGCCTCATTGGATGTTCACCTTGAGCAGCTGTTGAGTCGCCTCCTGCAGCCTCAGATAGACAGAGACAGAGCTGTCTGGGCCAGACTTGCCTTCTGCTGTTTCCCCCCAATGTGTCAGTTTGGACCGCAGCCAGCCGGAGAATGGGCTTGGTGCATGAGTGAGTGTTTAAGTGTGTGTGTATGTGTGCTTGGATTAGACCACTACAGGAAAATTACCACTTCAGGTTCTATAGTATTACGGCTGGTAAGCACATTCAGGCTTTTATCACCCACTTTATCAGATTAATGCTCACTGATCCAGATAATGTTGACCCCACAGGACCCAGCTTAGTAAGAAATTTAGAAAAGTTCACTTTGTCATTTTGATGCAGGGACATCAACAGTGTTTCTTTCCTTTGTTCGATCACAAAGAGAGACCAAAGTTATTCTAATGTACTAACAACAACGTGTACAGCTACATCATTCTCATCCATGCTTGTTGGCATATCTGATGCCATTCATGGGTGTAGCGAGGTAGCCAACCAGCTGTGTTACAAGATGACGTCCCCAGTTTTAATCCTGACCACACAACATGTCGTTAGTCGACTGTTAAAGCAGCTTTATGTATGAATTATCAAAACGTAGCGTTACTTCAAGAAACATATGCATTGTGTTGCAGAGACATCTACTGTAGTTAGGATGCTACCCAGCTAGCCTCTTCCTGTAACACCACTTTCTACCTCAAGAAGCGATAGTGAGTCACTGCGTCCAGGCTGCCCTACGTCCAACAGGAGAGGATGAAGAAGTGGCGCTGCCCCTAGGGCGTATTCTAATCACGTCTGTAAGACTGCTGACGAGACACCAAGAACTAAGGTCGACTCTTAATATTATAAATTTTTGATCGATGGAGGTTTTATATTTGTAAAACATCCAATAAGCTGAGAAAAGCGATTTAAAAATCCTTCAATGTAAAGTTTATGAGCCGAGCGGGAACTCGCAGGCGGGGGCCAGCGGGGGAAACTCTACTGCGCATATTCAATGGGATGCATAACCAGGAAGTAAACGCAGCAGCCATAAAGCTTTTTTGGCGTATGCTCTGGGCAAGCAATTCTCATTGGTTTGAATTGGCTACATCTTTGCAACTGGTATCTAGTAATATATAAATCTATGATTCTAACCAAGCCCCCAGGAACAGCACCAGGCATTAAAGCCAATTTGACATAGTGGCCAAACCTTGTAATCCCAATGCTACATGATGCTACAAGTTAGACTTGGGTTTCTACATCAGTATCTTTGGATACTGGCCTCTTATGGAAACAGTAGCAAGTTACTTTTATAAGTGGAGTTTTCATGCCAACATCTGCACAACAAAAACTGGTCCGTGTCCTAGTTAACAGGAAGAGGGGTACAGTTTAAAAATACCAAATTTGCTGAGTCTCCCTCCACTTGGTCCGTCTGTACATATGGAGCAACAACTGCCACTCTGACTCCAGCTTCTATCAGGCTCCCTCAGACGCTACCAGCTACACTCCCTTTGGAATAAGCTTGACATTCAGATCCCCAGCGTCTACTTTGTCTCGACGCTTGTTCTTTAATTCTGCTGTGTGCTACAGGCCAGCCGTGATGCCCCACTTCTGTCAACGCTTCAAGTATCAAATGCTTCAAGAATCCCAAGTCGGCTCTTTCAGACTCTTTGTCTTTGTTTCTGTGCAGATCATTTCTTTCTCAATGTCAGGTGGTTTCTCTCTACGACCAGCTTGATTTAATAGACCGCAAACTTGAGTCACTTATTGATTCCAAGCAGTCATTCATCCTTTTAAATGTCTTTTCTCTCTCGATGCATTTGTCTTAAACTCGTTCTTATAGTTTGAGAGATTTGTGCATGAATCTGTTGATTATTTTCACCTTTGTCCTACAGGTAAGAGTCGCTTAACACCAGACTGAAAAGCAGTGTTTATCAGCCCTCTGTGGTTGGAAGTTTCAAGCCTGATCACCTCTGACCAGATGGTGTCCTGGAGCACACCTGTACATCACTGCAACAAGGTGAGGAGTTAAATCACTGGAGGTCAACAAAGACAAGATTTTCAGGAGGTGTTAGGTTACTCTTTGACCATTTTCTTTTGCATGTCCCTTTGTTCTGGAGGGCTTTTTGCCTTTCATTTTTTTACAAATGAAGAAAATGAGCGACCGTCGATTAAAATGACACCTACCACTGGCAAATTATATCAGCCGTGGCTAGCTGGCTGATTATGCTAACGTAAGATCCATGTTGGTTGAAAACACCGTCTCTGGATCACTCTTCAATGTTTCCAGCCGTCTCGTTTTAAGAGCCTAGTAAAAGGGCCTTGAATATGCACATGACATATATGATATCATGCTAACAGACTCAGGCTAATGCTACATATCTCAGGTAAAACAGAAATAAAATAAAAATACAACAATTGTTCTTGTATTTCAGTGTGGTGCTCCTTTAAAATGCTCTAACTCTTTAAATGCTGAATATCACTCAGACTACAGCGCTTATAACAAAGCTCGAATATGTAGAAAAAATCCATACAAACCAATTTCAAACCATAATGAATGGTCAATTATGAGTCCTTCTTATATCTGACGTTTTCAAATGTTCTACCTTTTTCAAAGCACATATAAAACCTTAAGGTGTGTGCTTACTAATAGTGTAAAAAGGTGCTTACTTTTCCTCACCTGTCTTATCTCTACTTTTCCTGCCAGTTCGCCTTCTTTCATCAATTCTTTCACTCTCCCTCTCCCTCTAGTCCTTTTGCCTTACTTGTTTACCAGGTAGAGTGTCCATCCAGGCCGGTCTGAGACGAAGAGGTGATAAATGAGCAGAGGAGCGAGGGATAGGCAGTGGGCCGGGGCCGAATGAGAGAGAGAAGAGCTGATGCGGAGAGGGAGAAGGCGGCTAACGGGAGTCTGAGAGTGGATATAATGAGAAACAGGGGAGAGGGAAGCTGGAGGGAGGGGGGGTGAGGACAAGACTGGTGAAGGGGAGAAACGAGGAAGAGTGGAGTGATATATGGGAAAGAGAGCACTGCGACAAAGGGATGGAAAGGGGAAAGTCGTAAATGGGGGAATGAAGGCGGATGAGGGTGGCTGGAGATGGTGGGGGAGAGAGGGAGGCGGAGAAAGAAGGCAGAGGGTGAAAAATGGATGGCAGGGTGAGGGTTTGGTGTGCTGGCAGAGCTGATGATTGAGATGAGAAAGTAATGGCTGTCTCTCTCTGCACAGTGTTTAAATCCAGTGTGTATGTATGTGGTGCTGATTAGCAGTCATCTCAACCAGCCAGGCATTCACACATTCACTCATTATCTCTAATACGGCTGCAACTCTGCTGAGTTCAGCTTCGGAGCGTTTTTCTGTCTTGACTTTCGAGTGAACTCGACTGGTGAGCGCCAGTGTTCAGGGGTTGGGGTCCAATATATTTGCAATTATATGGAAAGTACATCATAATTGAACAGGAAGCCCCACTGACGATAATGAAGCTTTATCGTTCGCTGCATAATTCTGATAAAGTCCTTTCCTCCTTCACATAAAGCCCTTGATGAAGTGGTAACTACATAAGTGGGGAAGCTATGAATATGAACGCTACGATCTCTCCTTTAATAGGAGGATGTCCGAGCGTGCTTGTGAATTAGACTTTCCTCACTGATTAATCTATCCATTTGTCTTGCATTTTCGGCCTGCTGTAAGGTTTGATTTGGCCCACCAGATGTTTCCGGTGAAAAAAAGTCAACTAATAAAAACAAGTATAACATTAATCAGTTAGTTATTTAATTTTTTGTATGAGAAAATGCTCTTTAAATATGTAGGATGCCTAATTAGAGTGGCACTTTGTGCAGGAAGTCAGTCAGTTAAGGGAACTTCAGTCCCAGTACCATTTTGGCATTATAACAATACATTATTGGGTGTTATTAGGTGATTGCTTTTGGCCCGCGACTCACCATTAAGTTTATGTTTTGGTCCTCCAAGGGAAAAAGTCTGGGCGCCCCTGCTCTAGAGGCAACAGCTAATGTGTCGGGGCTTCTGGTTTAGCCAGTGAGTATCTGGAGACTTCCTCTCCCGTGCAGCGGTGTCTACAGTCCGATTAGCAAGCTTGGAAACCATCATGACAACGAATCAGTTAGCCTCTTAAAACAGACATCTGCAGACACAATTTTAAAATCTAATGAAAAGCTAAATGTTGTCAGACGATGGCAGGTAGTCTATGAGGTTGTATTTCTGCCAATGTGTTCCGTCTGTTTTCGCATGGAGTGTTTACCCGCACGCAACCAGAGCTCACTCAAACGTGATTGGTCAATAGTACTCTGACTACAAACAGAAAACAGCATGTTTCAGATGCCAACATTGTCCCTCGCTGACACATTCTGCATTCACACCTGCAGATATCCTTTTATCCACCTTATTCCTAGCCCTTCATGATACCTTGCGTGAATTATGGGTGCAACTCCCATTCACTTAATGGGGAACCGGCGATTTCCATTATAACAGGACTCTAATCCTCCTTTTTAGAGCGATTGGTGCGGCATATCATTCATTTAAAAATATCAAGGTTAGCCACTTTATAGAGTGAATTCTATTAACACTATTATTATTGCTTAGCACACGTAGCTCACGCTTCTAAAGCCTTGTAAGTGCTGCCAAAGCGTCAGTTATTATTAAATTACATATGCTGGGTCCACCGAGCAGTATCAGCCATAATCGTTTTCCCAGCAACCTCTGCAGGAAACACTGCATGTTCATGGTATGATGTGGTTCAGTATGATGACTTCATATGGCTGAAGGGATTATAAAAAGTAAGTTAATGTAAGTTTTAATTATACTGCCAGTCAGCGAAAGCTCTATAGTGCTGGCAGTCGGGGCGATCAAAGCTGCAGAGCTTCTAGAGAATTTACACCTGGCTTTTATACATCCTCCTCTATCCCATCACGCTCTTAGACCACTTATGCTGCACGTTAATGACAGTTCAGAGAGAAAACGGTTTACATTTCAAACCAGGGTTCAGCCACACAGCTGAGAGGTCCGTCTGTGTTCCTTCCACAGCCTGCCATCGCTGCTGGTCTGCAGCCAAACCAGACAGGAAGCCCAGCCAAACTCTGCCCAGTGTATACATTTCATTAGGAGTAATGCCCTGCATATCTCCATCCTTATTCCCTGCACATCCTGTTGCAGACCACAGGCGGCATATGGTGCTGAATATGCAGTGATGAACAATAAACCTCAATCTGAACCGAAATCAGTCATTTTACAGCCATGTCAGTCTTTTTTTAAAGTTTGACAGCAGAGTTAACTTCTGGATTTTGTAAAGTTGTAAAAGTTTGATTTGGATCGATGAGACACACTTTGTCTGAATCGTGGCTGAATTCAGACGGCATCATCCGACTCAAAGAAAATATGGAGCGCTGTAAAAACAGAGAGAGAAACATTTGCATCATTTCACTGATGACACACACAGAGAGAGGAAGGCAGAGAGAGAGTCGAGAGTCGAGACTCAGTGTGCTATTTTTCTGACCCAATAACAAAATGATCTCATACTCAAGATTGGGATTGTGAGGGCTCAAACAATCACAACAGGACGAGCACCAAACGAAGGGAGACACGACACAGACAGAGAGGGATGAGCTGCTACACAAAGGGCTGTAATAAAGACAGAAAGAAGTGACTGTGGATGGAGAGATAGAAAAAAGAGAAAGTCCTCGGTGTTAAACAGAGATTGGTTTGTTGAGTTGAGTTGTGTGCTGACTGTTACCTGGACTTGAAGCTATTCAAGCCATTCTTACGAGGCAACCTACATTTCTTCTGCCGTCTCTGACCAGCGATACAAACCTGAAGTGGAAGAGAACAAAACAAAAAATCCACTCGGACATTCATGTGCGATGATCCGCTCCTTGGATTCGATGCCACTGATGAAGAGTAACCAGAACGTATGAATCAAGCAGTTCTTGTCGAGAAGAAGTTAACGTCCCCTCCGTTTCCTTGACTGACAGCCATGGTATGTCTCGTGTCCTTATTGGCTGTGTCCAGTGTTGGTCACAACAGAAGTGAATGCAGTTTAGTCCTCTTCTGAGTCCTGTTTGAGCCTTTCTGCAAGTTCAGCTTTGTGTCCACTCTGTGTGACATTATTAAAGAGTTCTTCGTTGTGTAGAGAAGAGTTGCTGTAATGGTTTATCAGTTCCTCAGTACTATAGTGTCTGAGAATGGCTTTCTGTTGGTCTCAGGGTCTGGAAGAAACACATTTACTGAGCTTGATGAGACACAAAGGACAGCAACAGTTCAGATATTGTAAGAATTGGAAACAATGGCAAGAGCATATATGCTTCATATAAGGCTAAAGCACGTCCCTGACATGACGTGAAACTCAAATATCTGTGAGGACAATTTAGGTTGTTGCAGAAAGAAGGCTGACTTGCATGCTTCCATGACTTTACTGTTGCCATTGTAATCGATCTTTGGTTGTGTCCGACCCACTACTCCCTACTCACTACATAGGGCGTTCTTCATAGTGGACTATATAGTGAGCTCACCGGTCAAATGAAAATAATACTTGGACACCCATTTTGCATGATGGTATACAGTATAATGTTTGGTTAGAGACCACACAAAGGGACACTTTGAGCCAACTACACAGGGTATAATAAATCTCACTATACATTTAGACAGCACTACAAAATGGCAAACTCACTATATAGTCCACCATATAGTGGGTGGTGAGTGATTTCAGACACAGCCCTTCATTCTTTTTCTTTTCTTCTCTGAAGAGGAAGTAGACGTTGCTTGGGCTTCACTGAAAAAGAGCCAAAAGACTGATAATAAGCGAGAAATAGAGCAGCTCTATGCCGTTTATCTCAAAACTGGGAAAACCATCCTGGAAAACACTTCTCAAGCTGACTTTTGAGACTTTGGAGGTGGGGATGGATGGCTGATGTCTCCCCTCCTGTCCTTGGTTCTCATTAATTACACTAATAGCAAAGTAAAGTACAGCGTGTTTCCCCCCCTGGCGTGGAAGCTTCCAAAAATGATATTCAGGACGGCCCTATGCAGGAGCATGTATGCAAAATGGAACAATGGAAAAAAATGACACAAAAGTATTTATATGAGGTATTACATAAGGTACAACAAAGATTTCTTGTTCCTCACCTGTCCTGAGGTTCGAGGAGTTGGTTATTGCACAAGGCTATGCAGGGTTGGTCTTAGACGTTGCTGCGCAGTAGCCCCCCCTGTGGGTGCTCTGGAGTACTGCACTCTGAGGAGTTCTTGGCTTTGTCCTTGTTGTTGTTGGGCTCGTTGTCTTTGATGATGTCATACTGACGACAAAACAGGGCGATCACCCCTGGGTGACAAATGGACATGATAACTATTGTTAGAATAATAATGGCTGTTAAACTCCTTTGTCCTTTAATTTTTTTTTGCTCTCCTCCATGGTGAGGTCAGAGGTCAAGATCAGCTATTAGTGCAGCAACCCTGGAACAGGTCGGACTTTTAGGGTTTTTCTTGAGGGTTAAACGAGGATAAAAAGTTTTGTCGTATCTGGGTTAGTTTAGGATATGCAGCTAGAGTGAGCAGGCAGTTAGCTTACCTTAGCTGTGTCTCTCTGTTCCCTGTTTTTGTGCTAAGCTAAGCTAACCCTCTCTGTAGCTGTATATTTACAGGACAGATATGAGAGTGCTATTGATCTTCTCATCTATCTCTTGGAACAAAAGCAAATAACTATGTTTCCAAAAATGTCTAACTATTCCTTCAAGGATATTACTGATGTAAGAGGGCTACATGGATGCTTTTGAACCCTAATCACAAATTATCAAATTCAATCACAGCTTTTATCATGGTTAAGAAATCCTGAGAGTGCTGAGACTGATGGCAAGTTTGAACGTCTACAGTTCCCTGATGACTAAGCTCACTTCATTTGAGAACATGCAAGTGAGTGGGCATTGACTGGAAATTGTTTTACTAATTTTAACACGTTTGTTGCATTGGAAACACTTTAATTTGCTGTCAAGCTTAAATAGGACTCTGAAATTGCATCAATTGAACCCGACTTAAGCCAAAAAGCAGCATTTAAAGGTGCAATACGTAAGAATTGACCACCTCTCAAATTCATACTCCAAACAAAGCGGGGGATAGCATATTACCAGAGTAACCGCTAACTGTAGCTGCCATTAGCTAGTTAGCTCAGTTAGCTGTGCAGCTAGTGGTTCGGACTAAGAGCTTGGATTGGTATTAGTAGAATGGATGGGCCGGGGCTAGCTGGTTAGCATGCTAACTTCAGTAATTTTTTGTTAATTGTTGAATGTTTTAAACTAAAATTCTTACATATTGCACCTTTAAAGCTACTTCTGTAATAACCCTCTGTGATACTGATTTATTTTTCCCTTCACTGAGTTCTTTTGAGTTTGGCTTCCAGTCCTAAACCTTAAAATATTGATACAAAGCAACACATTTCTTTCAGTTACAGACGGTAGAAGTGATGAAATGTTCGAGTTATATATCTCTATTCATCCAGCTGCCCTTTTATACGTCAACAAAGCCGACCAAATTGAAGCGAAAGAAACAGAGACATGAATACAGTGAAACATGCAGACGGAGATGTGATTTGATGATGAGATAGCCGTGTGGAGGCAGCTTCAGTCAGAAAGATTAAAAACATGGCAGAGGAGAGCTAGATGTTGAGAGAGAGATACAGAACAGGCACGAGATAGAAGAAAGGGAATAATTCATGGTGGCTAAGAGGCTGTGCAGGGTTAAGGCAGGAGGAATCTGGCCTGAACGGGCTTCAGTCTTGCTTGTTCTGCTTATGTCAGCCGCTGCTCATCTGATCACTGCAATACCAAAGGGGAAGATGGGATATCTCACTGTGATATCCCCCAGCATGCCCCACAGGCCCAATTAAAAACCGAAAAATACAATTCGCATCCTTCACTTTTAGTTTTTTTCACCATCCTGCCCTCCTTTTTTCCTCTTCTCAAGACTCAGTTTTTCACTCTTTCCCTTCACTTCTCCCTCTCCAGCTCACTTTGAATCTCCCTCCCAGCCTCCCGTCCTCTAACGGGTAATTGGCGAGGGAGTTCTGGATTTTACAGTATATTCCATACAGTATATGGGCCATATTTGTATCTCATTAAACTTGGTGAAGTGGGTTAGGAAGGAGTATTTATAGCTACCTGCTTCAATGTAAAACAGTGCTGAAATGCACAAAATGATAACTGCAACACAGAGATAATGACTGGGAGGCTCAAACAGGAAGCAGCTGTAGTCTGTAGCTTGTACAGATTTAACAGGAGTAACAGGAGTTGTTGTGATGATGGAAAGAGGTTTTAGTTTCATTGCCAAAAAAAAGGAACTTTTAAGTGGATGTAAGTTTGATCAGAGTTCTCTCTCTGTGACTGAGCAGCAGCTTCTCGCTAAATCATCCAAATATGGCGAGTAAAGTGTCTGACGTCATGTTTTTTTTGTTGTTGACATCAATATGTTCTAATTATAATGTGTGAGTCAGAGTTTTTGCAGATGGTAAAAAAAAGTGTAAGCGAACACTGTCAGATGTTTCTTGAGTTTAAAGCTGGCGTTGACTGAGCAGGATGAGGCAAACGACTTGGGTGATCTCTGGACATTTTAGTGAAATATCTTATCAAATATTGGACAGATCGCCGTGAAGTTTGGTGAGGATATTCATGACATGGACATAACAACTTCCAAAATCCTTTGGTATTACCTCTAGTGCTACCAACAGGTCCAAGTTTTCATCTGCTCAGTGAAATAATTCAACATCTACCCAAAGGATTGGAGTGAAATGGGGACATTGTACCCTACTAAATTTTGTGAACCCCATATTTTTCATTTTAGTGCAACTATGAGGATGACTTTGTGATTTTGGGTTAAATGTCTCAACAGTATTGTCATTGAAAGCATGTTAGCATGCTGTTGTTAGCATAAGGTCAAACTTTATATTTCTTTAGGTTGAATCTCCTGTTTTTATCTTGTGACAATGCTAAGCTGGTTAAGTTTAGGCAAAAAGCAATGGTTTCATACCTACGCACTCGCTGCCAGGTGTGTATTAGACAACACTTGGTTTGACAGTTATAGCCAAATTAACATAATCACCAATTACAGATTTACCTCTAAGTGCTTTAAGATCTGTACAAGATAAAACACCTTAGAATATAATCATTTGCTGAATTTCATGGAATGGTTGAAGTTTAACCTCAGACACTTCTAATTAAAATACCTCTTAATTATAGAACAAAAACTTAATGGGATCTTAAAACTGAAGCTAAGATTTTTTGCTCTTTCACTCACTAAAACACACTCTGTTTTTAAAAGAATCTGGATGAGTGTACATAATTTAAACCTGTATTTGATGTGTCCTGATCACCAAAAATGTCCTTTAACCAGCATCACATCATCCTATAAGCACTGCAGGGCACAAAACAGTCATCACAGAGAGATGATAACACCAGCAGTGTGTGTGTCTCTTCTGACCTCAGTCAGAGAGCTTATTTGCCCCGCAGACAGCCGACTCCTATAAGGTCTGCAGTGATAAATGTGCATCGCTGAAGAGAAATATTACCTGCCCACATGATGAGCACCACTACAATGATGATGAGTTCTCCAGCCCTCAGCTGGGCAGCCTGACCAACCTCCTCCATCGTCACCTCATCTGGAGAGAGAGAACACACACATACACACAGAGTCAACAAAGTGCCACTGTGAGCACTGCGATTCATTGTCCCAGAGAGAAGATGTGAAATTGCCGCCACTCTGAGCGTCTGCAGGGAAAGATAAAAGAATAAAAGAGGGCGACAGGAGAGCAGAGAGGCCGCCTGGTGTAAATCCTCCACTCTGGTCACTGTAATTAAAGCTAAGTGAGAGCAGAGGTCTGCAGAGACAGAGAGAGCTGGATCCCAACCCAATCACTCACTGTGTTTCTCTTGCTGACGGGACTCTGGCAGCTGCAGCATAACACCAATCACAGGGTTAGAGGTTTGAACACAGTCTGGACTACAACCTCGCACTCTGTTGCCAACAGCAGGCCTCGTGCTACCCAGAATTCCCCTGGACAAAACCGGCTCCCTCTTCCAGCCAGGGGGTGATTTCCCTGGCACAGCAGGATATTATATCAAAGTGGTTGCATGGATGGCATCAAGACATCACTGTCACTTAGTGGTCTTCCTGGAGGAAATCTCCAGAACCCACTAATTGAAGCGGGTTGGCCTTGAAGTTATTATAGCGTACATGCAGCATTACTTTACTGTAACAGTGTAATGCTGCAGTTTATGGACTGGCAGCAGCAATAAAATCTCCATGCAATAATATAATAATTTATATAGTATTTCTCTGAAAATGTGAGATGGTATCTCATTTAATTATGGTAATTACATTTAGAAGTGATGAAACATGAATAGAAAAGAAATGCTGAATTGCAGAGACTGAACAGAGGCTAGCTGAACAGATGCTACCCCGGACACGATGCATGGCTTCGGCTCATTATAGGTTGAGTCTTCCTCGAGTGTGGTCACCATCCTGCTTCAATGTCCTGATGAGTCGAGGATGATGGTCCGGCTCGCTCTCAGGTCTCTTGTTGCCATGGTGATCCTCCCTCTGAGCTGGAGTTGAGGCCTCAGGCTTGGCAGGGGGTAGGTATGCTCTTGTAAAGTTGGTAATGGTAGATTATATGTTTCTGTTGCAAGGGCAGACCTCTGATTGACGGCTTGTGTCAGGTACGACATGGAGCGGGAAATTATGTTTACTTCTCTCTGAACGTCTCTGATTATCAGGTACAAGAATACAAGTAACTGAAAATTGTTTTGCTGCCACCTTGAAAAACATGTTTTGCTTTCCCTTAATTACTAGCCATGCTGTGATGATTAGAGCCAGACCAACACTGGAGTTTGGGGGCTGATGTCAGAGCTAAGTGGCCCTATTAGCTGCCCGCACAGCAACCCCGGATGACAGGGGAGTCACCACGGTCAACAGCGCTCTGCTGGGGCACACGGCTGGACACCAGACTAGGACTGTACACAGTCTCTGAGATCGATGGATGCCTGTTTGAAGATAGGGAATACAGTACAGAGGCGATTTACAGCAGCTCTGACCTGGACTAACACTCCGGAGACGAGAGATGTGCAGCGGCAGAGGAGCCTCAGCAGCAGACGTATTCTGACATCTTACTCAGTAAATTGAGGATTTATTTCCACCAAACCAGAGATGATTGTGGAAAGACTATTTTGGTGATTTTCTTTTGTTCATATCGAGCTTTATTGAAGTTGAGTTATGAGAGAAAATCCGTTGATGGTGCGCTGTTGTATTTTTCTGTTAAGTAAGGAGATAAGGTCAAAAAATATCGGCTGTCTTGATTTTTGTGAGTTCATTTTGGTTAATTATCAGACCACGTAGCTATGGGGGCTATCGTACTCTTGCGGTACAAAGTGGATACCACACGAGGCGTTCCGAGGCTAGCTGGTTAGCATGCTAACTTCATTAGACAACTTTGACATAATGTCAACTGTTGTTTCTTTGCATTTTGTTGATTATGTGAGAAGTTTTTTTCCCATGTTTTACAGATTCTGGCCATATCTTACATATTGCTTCTTTAAGGCTTTTGTTTAGAAGACAAAGACTAATGCAGCTCTGCTGGGTAGAACAGAGTACTGTGGTTGTACTGGGAAAATGTGTGCGACTATGTAAATGTGAAGCAGGCTGCTGCTGCTGCAGAACTGTCTGAGATAAATGAAAGGTGAAAACAATTCTGACAGTAAGGAGGCTCTGTAATGTTTTACTGCTGTAAAAGATTGATATACAAAACTGCAGATTTTGCACCTTGTATAAAGTAATAACCAACACTAAAACTAGCCACCAACGATTTCACTGCATTATAAAAACTTCTGCACATTCAGGGTTTTTTTGCAATATTTTGCTGTTGTTGAATATGAGCAACAGACAGAGGCAGATGTAAAGAAAGATTAAAGACAGACAAACAGAAGGAAACACAGACAGGCTGTGTGGTGTGTTGCACTGCGCCTGCAGACACTGAATGGTGTCAGGCTGATTAATACCTGCTTAGAAGGGGAGGAGAGCAGTAATGGCTGGGAGATTTAATCAGGCCGGCTAATGAATGCTCCCATAAACACACACACACACAGACACACACATCCACTCGCACGGGGAACTTCCATCAAAGTCTGAGAAACAAAACGAGTCAGCCCCTCAACATCAAGACAAATTGTCCCGTTAAACACCTGCGTCACATGACCTCATACTGCAAAAAACAGCTATTGTACCAAATTCCAGTCTTAAAATCATATTTTTTCTTTACACAATCGAAGACATCGGCTGGTTTTTCAAGAATTCTTATGAACAGTTAAAGTGAAAGTGTCTCCAAAAACAGTGTGTCCAGTACTGTACCTTCATTATTGATGATGTTTACATTGTGAAGGTACAGCAGTTTTGCATCTTATCAGTTTTTGCAGCCATAACTGATGGCTGTGATAACTGCCTGTTCTGGCTGTGTCTGTCTACCCTGAGCTTTATCAGATGGAAACTCTCATAACAGAGACAGAAAAGTGCATTTGTGGAAGCAGATAGTCTGTACACTGAATGTTGCTGGTGAGTGTTGTGCTCATCATCACCCTACGGACTTTAAGCTTGTTATTAGCTGTGTGGCCAGCCCTCTGTTACCGTAGCGTTAGCAGATGTCAATCGATCCCATCCCAGCGCTCCCCAGCGCACTGCCAGCGTTTTCTCGGGGAAAAAAAAAACGCTATGGGGAAACGGCCCGTAGTTTACCACATGTTTATGTATGCACTCATGCAGTTAAATGAGTACCATAAGCATTTTTAGCAAGATGGTGGAACGTAAATCCATGGACGCAGCATTTTCTTTGCCGGGTACTTTACTAAGGAAGGAGTAGCCAAGGCCTCGTGAAGCTCTTTAGAAAAGGACTTTATCTTCTGCATGGACAGGTTTTACTAGAAAGAGCAGCAAGCATCATTGCCCATGACTCATTGCAACAATGACACATTGATTGGTTGACACATTTACAGACAACTCAGATGTGTGGTGTATTGTTTAAGTTTATACATTGGGTGAGGTAATACTGAGTGAGACAGAACATGATAAAAGTCTATCCGAATGCTGAAAACAAGTAAAATATTAGAAAACAGGGTGGTGAATATTAATAATCAGGGCATTTTAGTGTTTTACAGATATTTGTTGGGACTCAGGGAACCCAGCTTGAGACCTGGACAGTCCTGGACAAACTGGGAGATGTGGACACCACAGGAAGGCTTGCCAAGTGTTGGAACTGACAGATGGTCAGTTGGAGGAAAAATGGCCATTTACTGGAAGAAAGTTTGCCAGGAATGTTTCTTAAATGCTCCAGTAGAGACTAAATATACTGTTAGTGTTCACAGTTTTACAGTGTATATCACTCTTGAATACTTTTCGCCCTCACAGGGACCTCGACGAGCTCCCACACAGGGCTGTTTCTAGGGAATACACTGCTCCCTAATGTCCCCTGTTTCCTCTCTTATCATCTTGCTGCCTTGCCGCTGATGAGCGTTTAGCATTTGCTGTGTCCCCTCTGAAGCAGCTGCTTTCGGCACTGTAACTGGGTCGGACATGATAAAATTGGAAGTACCGCAAGCTGCTCCAGATAACAGCAGCCTCTGCATTGGAGAATTAGAACAATACTATTGTATGGGAGGTGTGGAGGGGTTCGCACAAAGGCGGCAGTTTCTGCTTTTATTTACATTAAATTGTCAAATAACTATTTTTTCTTTGTGGTGATGAAGCCTGGATGCACAAACAGAACATTAGTACTCTGCTGTGCTACTGCCTCTGGTTAAAAGCTGCTTTTAGCTATATAGTTTTTGCATGCAGATTTTGTGTGTGTCAGCGAGGGAGTAACAGAGGAGCTTGTGCATGTATTGAATTTTAATAATCTACCCACCTTTGTGTGTGTTTGTAGCATGTTTGTCAGTTTGTGTCAGGGTCATCGTTATTACCCTTAGACAATTTTCACTTATATAATGCATTAAGTTTTGCAAAGGAATACATAACTTCAAGGGTTTTTGCACAGATTTTACATCCCTGTGGAACCAAGAGGGCACTGATTCCATGCTTCCAGTAACAGTAAGTGATAAATACTCAAAAACACAAATTAATTTCTTGATAACCCCCCCAAAAATGTAAAATAACGTGTTATCGTCCCTTACCTGGGCTCTTGGACGCCAACTTCTCCGACTCTTTGGGCGTCCTGAAGAGGACCGGCTCACTGGGGGGGCTGCTGCCTCCCATGCTGATGCTCTGAACGTGAACGATGTACTCCGTGTCCTCATCCAGATCCCACAATGCACAGGAGCGCGTGGTGGTGTTCACTTCCTGGATGAACCTCAGCATTCGCACATCCTTCTTCTGCAGACAAGCGAGGAAGAGAAGAGCAGAGGCCAGGAGGCTCGGTGTAATATGAAACTTTATCGATCCCTGCGGAGGAAATACTCTTTTCTTTGGCAGCACCTCAGTAGAGAAGTCACAAGTCAGGGTTAAAGTGATGCATCAAGCCACCGTCTGTTATTTTGTGACTGCAGACTATAGTGGGTTTTGATTCCAACAGGGCAAGAACGAACTTCTGAGAAAACCACTACTTGTAATTTCTTTGACATAAAAAATTGTTAACATTTCAAGGTAATATTGACGCACGGTATCTGCAATCAAAAAGCCTGTATCACTTTAACTGAAGTCACAGGTTCAGCTTCACAATGTTCCCTCCAGGCAATGTAAGAGTTTTCTTCTTGTTAGTAAAACTTCTTTGGATGAATGCTTTATCAAGTGCAGACTTCTGCCGGCAAAGTCAGATTTTCCTGCTGACGACCCCCCTTGTGAAAATACAACAAATTGCCCTCTGGTTGGGGCTGATATGGAACAAAATGCATACACGTCTCTCTTGGTTAACAGTTGGGAAAAAGCTGAAATAAAGCCTCGGGGGGTTTTCCTGCAGTGTAATTAAGCTTAAAGAAACAGAGTGCTTCTCTGGCCACGTACGCTCTGCTTAAAATGTACATTATTATCCAGCAAGGACTGCTTGCTCAGGTCAATTGGTTCCTGCTAGATCAAGCATCAGTCTCCTTAGGGCCTTTATTATTTTTCCAGCAATTAAAGAAGGGAATTTCTATTCTCTCTTACTATCTAAACAGCACATAGACTAAATGTACACCTGCTGACAAAAACTATTTGGCTAAAACAGTTTGACTTATCAAAACATGCATGGGCCTTTGTGCATTTTTATCAAAATCAGAGATATTCAAAGCCTTGACAACTGTCAAAAAATATTGATACCAGGGTCATCAAGTGGCACTTTGGGTTGGCATCCACCCAAGCTGCCTCACCCAAAGCATCAGTATTTGACAACCTGGGGATGAGACTCAATAATCAACTATTTTTTCCAGGAAGTTACATTTCGTTGCTTTAAAAGTAAGCCGAATTATCTATTAACAGTTCCTGTTTTCAGTAAATATATTGTTGTATTGACAACTATCACTGCATAGTTGTCAATACAAGAAAACTTATAAATGCAATAATTTTAAGGCAGGTTCTGTACCATCTTATTTTTATGATTTCTAAGTTGACTTACGGTCATTTATTCACAATGAATATAAAAGGTAAGATATTGTCAGAAAGTGCAAGTCACACTGAATCTAAAAATATACATGAGTGTATATGTGTCAAGTTTGTGTGACAGATTTAACTCAATTATGACTTATGAGTGATATTTTTTAGGAGAACTTTAAAGGAGATGCTAGTTTTTCATTTTGTTCCTTTTTGTCAGTGTTTCATATGTGATATAGTTTCTTGTGCATGTAAAATGTCTTGAAAGTCAAAAATCCCAAAGTCTGCACCAACAGAAGCTCCTCTCTCCCACAGAAACCACTGCTCCCTAGCCCCTCGTCCCGAGCCCCCCCTTTAATTCCGTGACTTCATGACATCACACGACGTCACCATGTCACACATTTTCATAATTTATGCCTAGCAGCTAGTTTTGCATGAGAATAAATTTAGCACAGCTGCTCTGTTGTTGTAAGCTGTGCTGACTCAGGTGTGTGCAAGCTGACCAATGAGCAGACTGGCTATTCGGGAGGGGGGGGCCTTAAAGAGACAGGACTTAAAACAGAGCATGGGGAACACAGTGCTGCAGTAATGGACAGTATGAAAAAAAACTGCTATGTTTTTTGAGCATTAAAGCATGTAAACTTGTTCAAGTGGTAACCCAAAATAAAATCTGGCTTGGTGAGACGGCCAAGTCAGCCTGCCAAACAATAACCAACTTCCCGTTGCTTTTAGACTCACACGCATGCCTTTGTCCATTTGACCTCACTCATCACAGTCTGAAAGCCTCGGCTCTGAACTTTAGTCCAAAGTTCTCACTTTCTCACGATACACATGGAGGTACCTGTTGGGTGATGGCGAATCCAATGACGGGGTCCCCCTCCGAGATTTCCCACGTGACCACGGCGGAGTTGACCTCAATCTCTCTGATGGTCACATTGAGCGGAGCTGACAGCAGGGTGTCTGACACACACACACACATTTCAGCATGGTCACGGGAAACATATTACAAGTGACAGGTCATGAAAATTCTGACATGACACTTCGTGATACATACAATAGATGCTGCAATGTAGACTTGAACACACATCGCTTCCTTTCTCTTTAAACTCATTTTTCTCTTTCTCTCTCGCCCCCACCTTCCCTGAAACCTCCTCCTCTTCTCCTCCTACAAATTGATCTCTCTGCTTTCATTAATACCAGGCCTAATTAACCACACATGGATCTCTGGGTGTTTCCCTTGAAAAGGCTCTCTTTCTCATCTGTCTTCGTCTTGGCGTTTCTCTCTCTCTCACACACACACACACTTAGACGCATTTTCCCATCTTTACCATCTTCTCTCTCGTCTTTCTCCCACGCACATCTCATTAAAGCGTGACTCATGAGGATGTATGTATATCCTCTGTCTTACTGCCGATTGATTTTAATCTTTGGGCTAAAAATTAACTTGCATCAGTGCAATGTTTGTTGAACAGGGGATTAGCTATGATGGATTAAATTACAGTTTCGCTCTACTTTCTTCCCACCTTAACTGTAAAGGGAGCACAGAGTGGGAAAAAAACACACGGGTAAGGTGTGTGTGTGTGTGTGTGTGTGTGTGTGTGTGTGTGTGTGTGTGTGTGTGTGTGTGTGTGTGTGTGTGTGTGTGTGTGTGCGTACACTCAGATCCAAGTGAAGGTCTTCTATGATCAGAGTCAGGGTTATATTTCCCATGAGCCTGACTAGTAAAAGCAACGTCAGAGTCAGACCTTGACATTGTGCTAAAACACACACGTGTACTTGCTCACATGCACACACACACACACACACACACACACACAAACGAACACAGGATTAGCATTGAAATGTGCATTTATTCTGTTCAATAAATACTCCCAATGGAAGAGCACATAAAACAATTCTAGGTCATTGGAAAAAAACAATTCTTACGTCTCCTCCAACACAGCTATTATTCTGCCAGAGGGCATTCTGGGAAATTAAATGCATAATTTGCTTCTACATCAAGTGGACCATGCAGACTACACACTTCATCCAGTTTTACTTCACCTCAAGGTGGGTACTGTGTCTTAAAGAAGCTATTATCAATATGTCTATATCAATAATGGATCACATGACTACTTGTATGTGAAAGTGGTCACTCATAGTGACAAACCCACAGATAATTATCACCAACTCTGTATTCCCTTCAGCTCTATGGAGAGTTTTAGCATCTTTCAGCACATTGTTTTGGTACGAACGTTAGCCACCAGAGACAGGTTGTAGAGGCAAAATGCCTGAGTGTGTTGAGTTGAACAAGGGTGCATTTCACTGCTTATCAATTCAACATAGGACATGTTCTGTTATGTAATTCAACACTTACAGTGTTGCTTTAATACTTCTATGCTCTCATGTCCAGGTGCTGCCTTCTACACTGCATTTAAAAGTGTGTGTGTGTGTGTGTGTGATCCGATCATACAGCGCTCCCATTTCTTTCTCCCTGTTAACGCACCAGATTACGTGCAATAGCTGCAGTCTGTCACTTTTTTCTAATTAGATTGTCACATTGTCTCACACCACCGCAAATACTGAACACCCGGCCTCGGACTCGTTCAAAGAGTCAAATAATGGTGTTACAGGAAGAAGAATGTACTCTCTGTTTCTCCGTCTGCCTCCGTCCATCAATGCTAACACAATCAGCACAACACAGCAGACAAAACCAGAGTGCTACATAGTGTTGGTGTAATGTTTTTATAGGTGGGGGCCAAACTCTCTCAGTGGCTCCCAGAGGCTCAGTGTGTGTGTTTGCTGATGCAGAGTAGATGGTGTGTGTTCAAGTCCGTGTGTGTGTGATACATTGCTATGAGTCCCTGTTTGACTAGCTGTTTTCCCACTGTTTATCTTCCAGCACTCACACAGAAACAATACAATAGCAGAGAGGGATTCACATCCATCCTTAAGCCGTTTGCTGCCAAAAAGCCAAAAAGCTGGCTGCAGAATCACAAAACTCCCTCTTAAAACTACATTCATCTCCAGCCTCGGGAAGCCCAAATATCAAATCTCTGCAGGCTGAGATAAATCCCACATGATCTTATCGCCAAGATTTCGGCTTTTCAAAGGACTGTCTGTCATCTTTCAGCTTATCATCGGCACGCAATGTAACCGAGATCTTACGCTCGAGATTATTTTCTTCTTGAATTTACTGTGAGATGCTGCAGGTTAAAAATATGCAATATCATGAAAGATAGATGAGGTGCTATATCCAACATGCATAAAATATGATGATTAGATCCATGCTGCATGTTGGGCTTGGAACAGTAATATCTTATCCTTGTTCAATTTAATACGGTTTTATATCCTTTCAGGACATTGATGGATGTGGGAGCTGAAAGTTTTCAGGCTCGGATACACATTTAGATGTTATCACATACAAATACTAATGATAAATCAAGAAATCAGTTTGTCTGTACAGTGTCAGAAA
Organism: Pagrus major; assembly: GCF_040436345.1. Taxonomy (NCBI): domain Eukaryota; kingdom Metazoa; phylum Chordata; class Actinopteri; order Spariformes; family Sparidae; genus Pagrus; species Pagrus major. The sequence continues at coordinate 15,913,784 of NC_133217.1, forward strand.
ATGACAAATTCCCACCGAGGCCAAGATCATCCCTTCAGATGTCTTTTTTTGCGCAACCAACAGTCAAAACAAGCCAAAGATATTTAGTTCACTATCACATTAGATAAAGAAATGCAGCAAATCTTCACATTTCTGAAAACCAGCAAATGTTTGGCTTTGTTTTTTTCTTGAAAAATGACTCGGACGATTAATCCATCAAACTGTAGGGTTGTTGTGATACTGATACCTTCATCGCAAAATGCCTCTGATACTGCCTAGAACGCTGGAATTGGTATTGATACTACACAAGTCTGTGCAACGATCCAATAACACATTTTTAATTTATTAGAAACAGAACCCTGCTATATCCCAGCAGCGCCCTGTAAACCTGTATGCAACTTATCGTCTTTTTTTACTGCACAAGTAACTTAAAGCATATCCATAACATTAAATCCATACAGGTTGAGTAGCTTGTTGTAGCTCATTACAGAGAGATAAGCCCAAAATGAAATGAATGTCCAAAACTTGGACATGGATCTCAACGGAAACCATCTTTGCCATCAGATTTATCCTTCTTTACACATTTCTTTGTAGGAAACGACTGACTTGGACACAAAATATGAAGTGAAACTCGGTACTCAGTAACAAAGTTCAGGTATTGGCATTGGTATCGCAGGAAGGGAAAAATGTAATTGGCACATATCTAAATTATTGCAGATCCATTTTCTAATAATCAACTTATCTATCAATCAATCAATCAATCAATCAATCAATCAATCAATCATTTAATTTCTAGCTACTTGGTTTTCAGTGTTTTCATAAATCTTATTTCCCTGAATTAAGCACATTTTGCTGGTGTATTTCCCTTTGAAATTATCAAGAACTTTCTTAAATCAAGCACAATTAGCCTATACAGATGATCTTTCTAGTTAAAGCAACATTATGTAGACATTTGCTTGTGTGATTTGGCGCCCCCCACAGTCTCTGAGTGCAACAACACTGTCCTAAATACAAATCCCAGGTCTGTCTCAATCTGTCAGAGGTAATGTAGGTGCTAACAACCAACAAAACTCATGACATCATAACAACGTCATGTGTTGAAAACTTGTATGTTGAAGTCAACATGTATGTAACGCTGTGATCCTACCCTCTCACTGAAGTTACACAAGTGATGGGGGGCGGAGTGGCTGAGACAGAGACACCATTCACCTTATTACAACACACTGTACCATCAACATTATTTGAAGCTGTTATTTTAAGGTGAAAAAGTTACATAATGTTGCTTTAAAATAACACATATTTCTAAAAATATTCACCAGACTGGGAGTGAAAACTTGTCTTACAAAGCACCACATCTGCCTGAGTGTTGATCCAGTATGACACTAACTTGTGTCAGCCATGTTTGCCATTACAAAGCTCACTGCTTCTACCTGGCTGATGCAAATGATGCTGATCCATCCATAACAATAAGTCATACCAGGTGCTGCACTGTACTGAACTACATGTATCAAGATTAAACAGCTCTGATCCAAAAAAAACATACATCCAGCACCACCCAGCAGCATGTGTTGTCTGATCGGCCAGTACACTACACCACCTCCCCTGTTTACTGGTGATGATCGCCCGTCAACCTGTGGTAAAACTCACCGGCGTGAACGGAGGACAGGAAGCCCAGCAGGAGCGGCAGCACCGCCGCTGCAGACAAGCCTGGTTTAGCCATCCTCCTGCTTCTTCTGGCGAGGCTTCACATCCTGCGCGGCCCATCTAGAACATCCCGTTTACCGGGATGGAGCGAGCATCCCGGTCGGTACCGGAGAGAGGCAGGAGGGGGGGGGACTTGTTGTGCCGGGGGACGAGGCTCACCTGAACTTGGTCGCTGCAGCAGAAGCGCAACAACAGTCAGAGGAGGAGGAGGAGGGTGAAGAGGAGGGGAGGGGGTGGTGGTGGTGGTGGTGGTCGATAGCGTGTTCGCTCGACGGCCCCCCCGGACCACCGGCAGACTCGAGTCCGGCAGACTGGTGACGAGAGGCGGCGTGGAGGGGCTTTACTACGGCGAGAGGTGAGCGGAGCGTGAGAGGCGTGCAGAGTGCTGCAGAGTGCAACGTGCAGCCACAGCTAATGACTCTCTCTCTCTCTCTCTCTCTTTCTCTCTCTCTCTCTCTCTCTCTCTCTCGCTCACACACACACACACACACTTGCAGCAGTCCTTGGTGAGTTGATTGATAATTGATTAATCATGTATCTCTGCCTCCAGCCTCCTCAGTGTGAGGATTTGCTGCTTCCCTCTGTTTTACATAACAGTAAATTGAATGTCTCTGGGTTCTGGACCACTAGTCAAGAAATTTGCATTTGTCATCTTGGCCATCTCTGAGTAGACCAACCAAAAACGGCAAAAAAAATATATATCAGTGATGAAAAAATGATCAGCTGAAGCTCCAGATGTTGACATTAGATTTGTTTGGTTATGTAAGCCCTAGCTGACTCTGTGGGTTAATTCATTTATGATGTATAGGGCATTCGAGCAAAAATCCAACATGAACTGACGAGGAACTCTTTCAGTCCTGCGTGTCTTTATGCAGAGCGGGATTGGAGGGAGTTTTAGAAGAAACCTTTTTGAAAATCTCCTCAGATTCCCTGCGATAGTTATGTCATTAGAAAGCACTCCACCGGCTTTACACGTGAAGGTCATCAAGAGTACCACTCAGCCAGTGAAAACAGCGGAATGATGTCTTCTTTAGCCCTGCAGCTTTATAAAGTCTGAGACCTAGACCACACGTACATGGGTATTTCTGGAAAAGGGGTTTTAAATCAAAAACGATCCCAGTCCAGATGAGCGTTTCATAAATAATCCCTGTCCATACAACACACCTGAAAATGCGTATACCACCGAGAAGCAGATTGTTGGTTGTTAAGCTACAGAAAAATACAACGAACGAGGCAGGGAAACTTGACTTCTGTTCACAGAATCCTCCTGGATAATGCTATTTTGTCAGCAAAGCATTAAAAGGATTTTCGTCTCTCTCACTGGATTATCAATGTCCATTTTCTCAGTTTTCAGTGACTTAAAATGCTGTTTACCTGTGAACGAAAGGCCAAAAGGCATATAAAAAGCTTTGTTTAAAAGAAATACCGTGTACATGTGGACAACAAGTTATCCTGATGATGAGGGGTCAACAAAACATCAGACTTCCCTTAATGTTAACCATGTGTTTATTATTGCAACCATGACAACAAAGTTAATTGATTATTCAATTAGTTGATTAAAAGAAACTTCATTGCCAACTATTTTGATCGAAGATTAATCGATTCATTCATTTTTCAAGCAAAAATGTCCAACATTTGCAGGTTACAGCTACTTTAACGAAAGGATTTGGTGCTTTTCTTTGTTAATTTTGAGTTAATTGAATTAAGAATTGAGTTAATTTATTTACAAGGTTAGGAGGTTAATTTATTGTCATTTTTTAGAGACACAATTACTCATGTGTTTGAGTCCTTCTAAAATGGAGTGTTGATGATGAGTTCAGAGGTCTCACAGCCTGGGGAAAGAAGCTGCTCTGTAGTCTGGTGGTGGATACTTCTGTATCTTCTCCCAGATGGCAGCAGGGTGAACAGACTGTGGCTGGGTGTCGTCTTTTAGTATCCTTTGGGCTCTGTGCAGACGTCTCACTTCTCACTGATGCTCTATAGATGGTACCAAAGATGTTCTGGCCAGTTTTAATCACCTGCTGCGGAACCTTCTTGTCCTGGGCCGTGCATGAACCATGCCCATTTGTGATGTTTCCAGTCAGGAATACAAACTGCAGATTAATCGATGTTGAATTATATATGAGAACCATTATTTTCAGCCCTACCTCTAACCATTGTTGTTTAGTAAAACAACAAGAACGAACATTTTATTTTCCAAGCAGAGTGATGGCTCAGCAGCAGAGGAAAGCCCTACAACAGAATAAAATCCACACATTAAATCATTTTCACACAGTCTCTCTGGCCTTGACCAATATATTCAATCAAAAGATGGTCAAATTTCCTTGAATCTAGACTGTAACCTGGAAACAGGATTCCTGATGTAGTATATGTATGTATCAGTGGTCCTGTGTCTGTTTCATAAAACATGAAATATGTGCTCTATAAAGAAAAACAAGGCTGTGCCCAGTTTAAACAGGAAGTCAGCCCTGAGTATAAAACAAAGGTCATACTTGGAGGAGAATACCTATGGGTCCCATATGGTTAATAAAATGAAGCAGGTGGTTTATGGCTAATCCAAATAGGGAAATGTGGCTCCTATATGGTGTATTAAAGGAGATAAAGGCAACATGTCCAGTCAATAAAGAGAAAACGAGGTCCTATAGTACATGAGCACCTCATTTAGGATAACATAGAGCCACTGTTTCTCCTGTAGTGTGAGCAATGACGTCCGTTGCCCACACATATAGGAACCGGGGGGACAAGAGTTGCCCATAGATTACACAGATCGATACACGATTAACATTCCCAACAGAAGCCTCTTAATGTCTCCTTCATTTCAATGAGCGGAGGCAGAGGTGCTACTCTCTCTCTCTCCTCCGCTTCGCTCTTCACCATCTTCAGCTGAAGGTTATGAGACCGATTTGAGACGACAACAGTCATATCTCTCTGCTCCGCCACTGACAGTTTTATCACTCAACTCAGGTTGGGATGAGTCAAATCTCCTCCCGTGACCTCTAGTTTCAGCACTTCCAGCTCGCAAAAATGACTTTGCCTTTTCACCTATTGTTGGTCTCATCTGTTATTTCCACGGGCCACAGTGGCGAGAGATTTATATGTTTTGGAGAACTTCCTGTAGAGGTTAATGTATTTGGCGCAATGATAAGAAGTGTATGCAGATTTTTGATGTGGGTGTTAGGGAATGAAAGGAACACCGTATAAAGAAGAGGTGAGGATGATTGTTTTTTGACCTCTACACAAACTCACTCCATTCACAAAATAATGTATTATTCCTGTACTGTGGCTGGTGTACTCTTCAGTAGTGAGTTTTAAAGAACCTAATCGAAAAATTAATGAATCATTTCCTGTCCTTGTAGGTCTGTTATCATGGAGAACTATTGATTGTAAAATGTATTTCTGCTGTCTTTGTTGTAGTTTTTATCCTAATCTTGTGCCAACTGTAATAGGTGCACAAGAGAAATTCAAATAGCTTTGCCTTCGCCTAATACAGTATTAAACTCAATAGCCATGTGTCACTCTCAATTTTAAACCACCCATAATTGCTTAACCATAATGTAAGCTCGCCAGATCTAGGATCAAATTGTACTCACTTTTCATCATGATCCATTATTCCTGGGGAAATAAACAAAAATCCTAATCCTAGGGCTGAAGAGGGCTAAGAAAGTCAGAAAAAAAATCCTGGATCCACACCAAAGGTTAGTTGGGTCTATTCTGGGCCAAGACCCATCTGTCATCCAAGTTTCGTGGCAATCCGTTCCGTAGTTTTTGTCACTTTTAGCCTAGCCCAGAGAAATTAGAATATTAGAATTAATAATAGAATATTTCACAAAATCAGTTATTTAAGTCTGTACCCGCATTAGAAAAAGACATTATTTCTAGAATTTTAGTTGGAGATCAGGTTTGTGTGAAAAAAATTGTTTTACTATTAAACTATAAAATAACAGTTGGGCATAAACGTAACTGTAAAAAACCAACATTAACCAGTGTGTTGTAGCAGCAAAGGAACAACTTAGATAGATAAAAAAAGGCTGACTCCAAACTCCACAACACACTGAGAAAGACCGGGTGTAACCCTAAAACTGTGTTGTATTTTCAACCACGCTGTCACAGTAACAAAGATTCTTTTGGTAAATGATCCTGATGGTTCGTTTGCTTCCTAACAAAGCCATGCAAGATATGGTTGAGATCAACTGAGCTGACTTGAGCAGATTCAATACAAAGATTTGACACATTAACCTCAAATTGGATTATTAAATGTGTTACATTAGTTCAATATTCCTAATTATAATGAACTCCCATTACCCAGTATGAGTTTGTAGTGACCACTTATTCTGCTTGATGGGTTGTTTTCCATCTGGTATTGAGAGTTTGGAGTGTCATGGGAAACATTTGGCCCTAAAGAGCTCTCTGTGTGGGAACTGAAGGGGGTCTGATGGGGTACAAACAGGCCTGAAGTGGCCTTAATCCATCTGAAGCTGCAGGGGAATGAGCGAGTCTGCAGCAGCTTTGAAGTGGCGTTATCGCTCACTCTTCTCCTCTCTCAGCTAACCCCCCAAACTGCCCCTGGAACAGTTTAATTACACTGTATGTTTGTGCGAATGTGTGTTGGGCATAGGAATATTTATGGTAGAGTCATGCAAATGAAGATGAAGGAGTTTCACGGTTGAATTGAGTTGAGAAATTATAGTAGAAAATTGCACAGAAGAAAAAATCTGAATAATAGAGAAGTTGAGGCAGACAAAAAGAAGGATAAAGAAGGACAGGACCCTCAGCTCTCCACAGAGGATTCAAATTCTAGCAGAGGGAGTGATGCTGGAAGAGGAAAAGTGAAAGAAAAATGTCAAGAGTGTGATTTAGAGATAATAAAAGGAGTTTCAGCCCATTACCTTACCAAAGTCCCCCTGATGCCAAACTGAACCCTCTCAACTCGGCGTAGTGGCACTACCGCAATGTCACATATACTCACACACACACTGACACACACGTGCACACGCCCATGCATGGTTCCAAAAAGAAAAAAAAAAAAGCTCCAGCAAAGAGCTGCTGACAACACCAGATCGCCTCTCATTCATGAATATTTGGCCCATTCGTCCTTGGAGGTGCAATTCAATTTTAAGGCCGATCTCAAGGGACTTAAGCGGTTCACCTTTCTCATATGTCCACTGTGCATTACTGTAGGTGAGGCACGCTGCACAGCGCTCTCATCTTAGTAAGACAGTACGAGCAACACAAGGGGGATTGAAGTTAGTAAAAAAAAAAACATTCACATAAAAAATTCTTAACAGTCATTAATATATGTTTCTGCAAACCACAGATATGTTGAAACCTAATATTTCTTAAGTTTCAACAACTTCATGTTGTGTTGTTGTTCTTAACGTCTGGTTAGGTTTAGGCACAAAACCCACATTGTATGGTTTAGCACGACATCATGTTTTGGCTTAACATACCTGCTTTGGTTGCCAAAAACATGGCAGGAGATGTCTTGAGGTCTCCTTAAAAATACCCAGTGGTGTCACACTTACAAATGTTGAAACGCCATCTCGTACTGTGGTCGCTGGCTTGGCAGTCTTCTTGCTGCACTCCAACACCATCCCCTCCACCTCTCGATATGAAAGTCAGGTTATAAACATATAATGTGAATGTGATATGATACGTATTGTAGAAATATGGTACATAGTAGAGCCAGAGGGCTAAATCGGTTAGCCCATATTATCAGCCGATACTGGCCTATCGGAGATATATTTTATCGGCGTATAATTACTAAATTCCCAGTAAAGACAACATCTTAGACAACAAAGTTTCTTGTTTCTGTAAAATATGTCATCACTGTTATCAGAACACCACCAAACACTGGATGTAATAACGTCTTTTACTTTAAGTTGTTTATATATCTTTGAACTGTATCTTTAATAAAAGGATGTAGCCTATATTTTAGGAACTATTTTAGGTAAAGTTTTACCAACCATCTTGAAAGCTGCTACAAGTTGTCTTTCTATCTTTTAAGGTGATGTGAAGCATCTATTATTACTGAACACAGTTGTTTTATTTAGGGTAAACACAGCACATTTTGGTCTATCCTCATATCACTCAAAGGATACTGTATTCTAGGTGTTTTTTCTCAGAGAGCTGTTCTGCACCAGTGTTCCTGGTCAGGTTGCAGTGTGTGATGGTGGCAGCAAAGACCAGCGTAAAGATGGCAGCAGCTTATTTCCTTAAGTGGTCTCGACTGAAGCTTTGGCATCAGGTAGAGGGACTGTCCTCACAAGGAGGGACGGGAAGGGGGAAAGACGGGAAGAGAGATATAGAAAGAGTGTGTTTGTGCAGGAGAGAGAGGGGGAGGTAAATAGCCGCTGATCTGACGTCAGCGTCTTTTCTTAGCATCCCTCTATGTCTCTCTTCCTACAAGGACATGTACAGGTGCCCAGTGCTGAGGGTGCAAACCCCTCTGTTACCTAACAGGAAGGAGATTCTGCTGGCTGCAGGTGCAGTGACATTTCAGGCGTGAGTGTGACAGTGTGAGCACGTGCGTCCATGCATAGCAGAGTAAAAGTCACTTTCACCCCCACACATTGTCAGATGAAGCCATTACTGCCTCTTTATTTCAGGTAGAATGGAATATGTTGCTCAGATTAGGCCCAGTGGACTCATTTGATCACACTAGTCCCTGAACCCCCAACATCATATTGTTATGGATGATCATTTGATATTAAATTGTAGAACTGTTTGCCACGTATGAGAGGAGATAATGGTGATGATGGTGAATTCTATTACGAAATGATCCCTCCTGATTCAGGCACTAATGGGACATACTCCCATGGATTAAATTATTGTGAAATTAAACATTCTTATTTTGTCGGGGAAGCCCTTGAGGGACCCCTGGTGCTGGAATCCCTCTTTATCAAACAGTGTTACACTCATTTCTCCTTCTCTTCAGTCCTCCATAAAGCCTTTATATAAATCTGACTAGGCTCGACAGGCCTGTCAAGCTTTGGATTTCTCCACATGTTGAAGCAGCGAGCAGGGAGCTTAAGTCAGAGTGTATATCAAAGGCTTGGATTTTTTTTACCCTTTAAAAAAAAAAAAAAAAAAAAAAATACAAGCGCAAAAGTTTAAGGAATAGATTAAAAATTAGATTATCTAATCTGACAAAACGTTAGCATGTCTAGCTAACCAGATTAGTAACTACAGTAACAACCTAACATTCAAGGCAAGGGGTTGCGTAAAAACAAAAATCCCACTAAGAACATTCACTGTGTTGTGTTTCGTCCATGTGTGGGAGCTGGGCTAATGTAACCGGCTCTGTCCCGCTATTGGATTTGGGGAAGCTTAGACTCCACCAACTCCAGACAAATTTGTTAGCTGATGTAAGTTTGCCACTTATTAGTTGGTCCTCAAAGCCTTCATTTTTCTTGTAATGTTTTCCTTATGATAGCACCAGGGCTAGGCGAGCTATAGCTACTGCAATAGGCCTACATTGCTGTCGTATTATCATAAGTCTTATCAAGTACATCTTCTTTTACAAGCTTCCTACAAGCTTCCTACAGACAGTTTTTTCAGCCAACTCATGAAGCTAACGTTAGCTTAATTAGTTAGCTAACTACAGCTGACAAAATCCACATGTAACAGTAACAGGTGACACAAAATTGATGCTAGTGGAAGCTGGCTTTGTCTTGAATCAAGGACCTGTTTTGTGGTAGTTTTTAGATGGTAACCCTGGATTTGTGGATGGAATAGCACACGACTGCATGTGTTAGCAATGGTATAGCCTATTGGATGGGGAGAAGCAAAAACTGCTGCTGTTCGTGTCCGGTGTGAAAATAGAAGTCAACATTGATTTATTTTAAACCTAACCAAACTGCGACTGAAAACTGAAGATAACAGAAAAAACTTTTGGTTTCATACCTGACACAAACCCTGGTCTCCTGGGTGAAAGCAACGTCCTTCAAAGCAAGTTTTGTCACTCGGCAGCCATCTTGGCAATGCCCCAGGCAGTTGATCATGGCTAACAATACCAGATCACTATCTAAATGAATGAGGAGAGCGGCATAACTTCACTTTCAACGGTCACTGGGACATAAAAATTGCATGTATGGAATCAATTCTGATAAAAACATTTAAAAAGTTTGGTGACTTTGACCCAAAATAAGGTTTAAAAGGGCCTTTTCCCCTACAGCTTATAACTTTACTCCACAAGCGCACGTTTCATGTCACCAACTTCTTTTATGGCTCAATCCAGAGTGCCGTGATGCTGTAAGCTCGTCCCACCAGAGCAGATGAACAAATGCAAGTTTAATGCATGGACGCATCAAAAACTGGGATGTTGGAGATGGTGCCCCACTCATTCCTGTAAGCTGCTCAGTGGCGCTTGAAGCCAAAAATTCTTGACTTCCAGGGTATAAAAATACCCATAGACAGTTGCACAAATCTATGGTTAGCATCCTGACACGACCCTGTTCTGTTTTTCAAAAAACAAAAATTTCAATCGTAAATCCGTAACTGTACAAGGATGATAACAGCAACCAGCAGCGTTGGAGCTCAGCAAACACTCAGTCACAGAGATGTGATTCTACTGTAATCTCATTGATTTTGCAAAAACGACTGGATTGTGGTCAAATCATATTTTCTGTTCATCGGGTCAGTTTCTGCACGGTCATGCATGAAGGGTGAGGGCAGGCTGAAGAGGTGGTGAAGAAGAGGAACAGAGGAGATGAGGGGAGAGACGAAAGGGAGGAGAGGCTTTGATGAATAACTGCGGTACTGATGCTGACAGCACACTTCAGAATCAGACCGTGTGTGTGTGTGTGTGTGTGTGTGAGACCATCTTTGTCACATGAATCCAGCACCTGTCATGGCCGTTTCTGTTCGTTTTTTGTCAGTGTTCTAAACAAATTTTCTAGATTGATCTCTGAGTTTTTGATGAATGAGATTCTGCCATGGCCCTGACTCTCTCTCTCTCTCTCTTTCTCTATCCCTTTGTCTCTCTACCTTTCTCTCTCAAGACTTGAGCGGCCGACAATGAGCGGCATTATAAGCGAAAAAATGCTTTTATGTTTACCACACAGACCTGTTTTGCAATCTATAAGAAGAAGAAGAAGAAACACACACACACACACACACACACACACACACCACCCCAACACACACAGGCACACACTCGCTCTCTCTCTATTGGCTCCAGGCTGTAACATTATTGCCAGTGTGCTCTCATTAGGGGGGAATGGGGACACATTTACCATCCTTGCTGGACTGAGCAGAGCAAATACCTCGCATTGCTTTCATTTTGTTTTTTGTTTTGGAGTCTTCGTATCAAGGAAACATCCAGACACCATCATCATCATCTTCACCAAGACTCCTCTCCGAGTTCCTCCTTCTACACACACACATACTTTAATGATCCTGCTGTTCACTGAGCGTTTCCTTCATTAGCATTGCAATAACGGTGCAGCCAGTGGGAAAAGAGTATTGATGTGCGAGTCTTCTATATCATATTAAGGTGCAGTTAGTATGATTTTTCTGCTCAGGAGTACAAACCATTACCATTATACCTGCAGGGGTTGTGTATTATTGCCAGTAACGCAGCAATTACTGATAAAACTCACAAAAGTCAATTTTCGAAATAACGCTGATAGAAATCTTTACGCCGCCTCTCCTCTCCTGGTAAAAGATGCAACTGAACGCCCCATGTATACTGGCCAGCTGACCATCGACATGCATTTTTTATTCTGCGTCGACTTGGAAGGAAATCACTATTCAGTAGTTTATATACATGAAAACGAGCATTGCAGCAAGACAAAGTAAACACACAGGCCAGTGCGTCTGTTTACATCGTCTTGTTCAGCTCAGAATGCAAATTGAGAAGAAGTCTGATGACAAGTTGCATTTGGCACTGAATGTTTTGCTTGGCTTGGTTTTGCACTAGTGCTGTCAGCGTGAGGCTTCTTTGCTCATAGAAAACAAAAGGATGAAAAATAGACAAAATGGAGCCAAATTACCAATCCGACTGTGTTGAATCAGGTGGGTGCGTTTTGCTCAGTCAGGTAAATGAACACAAGGTGATCAACGGCGGCCCAGAGATACCTGGCAGCTGACGGGCCTGTCATGTCAGACGGGACACTTTTGTCCTGTGTCCTGTGTGACACGAACAAAATCAGTCCCTAAAGACAGATATGTTCAGATCCAGACGCTGATATTCAGGACACTCAGAAAGTGTATGTCATTGTCAGTGTTGTGTCCGCCATTTTTGATACAATTAAATCCATCATATTAGAGGTGGCTGACATGTTTCAACAATTTTATCTTTTATATTTTGCCATCAGAACTTAATAAAGTTGGTAAGTCTTTGGTATTTTTCCTGGTACTGTATGTGGTTTACCAGGTTGGGCCTAAACATTACCATGCTGGTGCCTAAGAGATGAAAGACCTAACAGTGGAAAGACTGGCATCCGTGTGTGACTGTCATTGATGAGAGGGGAGGACAAAGCAGAGAGGGCACGTGCCTGACCACGAGCAGGAGAGTCAGAGTGAGTAAATGCATGGATGCCCAGCCTGAAAACCACCTGGAGGCACATCCACCCCCCGCGGCAGCAAAGCCAATCCTGCATGGCAAAGTCTGATTTTTAATGAAAGATCAAAACAGGTGTAACCCCAGTTCACACTGTGCTGTACATACTGTACACTGATGGAGGATGTCCAGAGGTAGAGGTCAACGGTTATGTAATAATCCGCTTCTTTCTGCTCCTGTGCACAATGTCTCTATATTTGGCAGCGAGGCATCAAAAAGGTACCAGCTCTGGGACTCCAGCTGGAGCCATTACTTATTCACAACAATGGCTTTGTGAGCGGTGGGAGGACTTTAGTGTGTGTGCTGTCACAAATCACCTGACAAGCCACCAGACACACTCACGCATACATGCACATGTCTTCTTCCTCTCCTATATTCTCGTTCTGTGCATATCTCTAAACTCTCCCTGAGTTCTCTCTTAAGCAGTATTTTTGTGTTTGAGGAGAAGGAATAGAAGCACTTATTGTTTCCTTTAATAAAATAAGTGTAGTTTAATATTTTAGCCAGCAGGGGGCGTGGTTAGGAAGAGTATTGATTCCCCTGTCTGTGGTGAAGCATGAGGGTTGTTTTTTTCCTGTCCTGATGGATGTGGAATAACATCAAAAAAATGGAGATGGATTTATTATATTTGTATGTTCCACAGTGACACATAACTTACATCTGTCAACTAGACACTATGTGTCCTGACTTCAGTGGTGGGAGAGGTACTCAGATCTGGGTAAAAGCACCAATACAACAATCTAAAAGTACTGATTTTGAAGTCCTTCATTCAAAATCCTACTTAAGTAAAAGTGCATCATTATTATCAACTAAATGTACTTAAAGAGTCCTCCTGCAGAAGAAATAAATGGCTCCTGTGACTGATACATTGTTATATGGAGATGACGAGGTTGTTAGTTATGCATCAAGAAGAATTTTACTGCTGTGGCAGGTCAAGCTGCTTTTCCATACTATAAATAACAGTCAAGTACAGTAGTTGATTCCACCCATCTGGGATTTAATATGTGGGGCCGTGAGATGAAAATGGGGTAAACATAAATAAATTAATAAAGTTCTGTTACACAAAATTAATCTTTGTTTTCCTTATCTTGGTGGAATGAATAATGTGACCTTTTAGGGTTTAAAGTGTTATTTAAAGGAGACATATTAAACTCATTTTGAGGTTCATAATACTATTTTGGAATGCTACTAGAATAGGTTTACAAGCTTTAATGCTCAAAAAGCTCCATATTCCCCCTCTGTCTGAAACGCTCTGTTTTAGCTCCTGTCTCTTTAAGGCCCCTCCTCCTGAAAACCCAGTCTGCTAGGGTTGGTCAGCTGACACATGCCTGAGCCAGCACTGCTAACAACAACAGTTGTTATTATGTACCAAACTAGCTGCTAGGCATAAATTATTCAAATGTGACACCACGATGTAGGGTGATGTCACAAAGTCACACAATCAAAGGTGACGAGGCGTTTCAGGCACTTTAGGAGCAGTGTTTTCTGTAGGACAGAGGAGCTTCTGTTGGTGCGAACTTTTAACTTTCCTTTTTAACTTTCAGGACCTTTTACACACACAAGAACCTACAAAAAAACACTGAAGGAAGCAAAAATTGTCTGCTTTAAATGAAGCCATGTTAAGTGCCCCAAAGCACTGCTTTCTTGTACAAGGATCACAAGCCAGAAAGTTTTGGAACCACTTGTTTAATTTTTAATGATGCGTTTTATCTTCTATCCTTATCATACATTTTATGTAAAAACTTAGTCTGAAAAGAAACTTGCAACTATAGCTGTGGTGGAGTACAAGTTTGCAGTACATCAGAATTCTACTAAAGCCTGCCGTATTTTTTGTTTTATTTAATTAAGAGTTAAAAAGCTCTGTATTCCACCCATAGTCACTGTTATAGAGTGTTTGGTCATTAACCCATGTCTCTCCTCCCTCCTGCTCGAGTCAGGACTGTAATGCTCGTTCATCTACCAGCATTGTTGAAGAGTCAAAAACATAAATTAACAAGCATTCCTCTTGGAAATACCCCTGCTCTCATGAGTCAGGTGGTCTTTTCTTCATCGAACAGTCAGCGAGTGAAAGGTGACACTGAGGCAGATTGCACGCCACGTACGCTCCATCAAAAGGAGTTCACGGGTGACTTTCACCAAATGACGACAGAGGAGCTTTTGAAGTGGCGAGGCTGAGCGGAGTGACGGCTCCAAAAAAAAAGCCCTCGTCAGATATGATTGTGTGAAATGCGGTGAAATGAGGCTTAATTGCAGCGCGGCTAATGTTTGGTAATGAACCCAGCAGTACCTGAATGTGTCTTACAGGAATGACTCTGTGCAGAAGAGAGTTGAATTCTCTCTTTGTGCACAAGTGACAAAGACAAAGATGGTTTAAAAGGCCTAATCAGTGTTCATTTTCCTTTTCAAGAAATGAACTCAGTAGATCATTTGACAGGTGGCAAGTAATTCCTTCTTTTTGTGTCACTAATAATACAGACTAACATCACTTTAATTGCCCTTAATTTGTCAAAACATAAGTTTGGATGTTACCAAGTGGTAATCAAACCCCTTATCAAGGCATATACTCTCCTATATTTGCTTTCTTTTTGTGTTCATCATCATCATCACTGGTTCCTTCTGAGAGTTGCATTCAGCCACACTAGAGCAGACGTGATTTGGCAGCCCAGCATTCCCACTATTTCTCTGGCTGATGCTAATGGCTGCCAACCGACTTTTGGCAAAGTTACTTTCCGATTTGCACCTTATTAACTGAACTCACTAATGAGCATGTGTGCTGAGCCAATATTCAATTAAAGTCATAATCGGCCTCAACAGTAATGACTGAAAATGACAATAGCAAGTGTGAATGACAATTAAACTCTGTCATTAAACATACATTATGGCACACCAATGAAACAGAGAGAGGGGGCTGGAGAGCAGCTTATATCTAATGGTGATTGAGCTGGTGTCAACTGGAATCCATTACTGGTCCCATTAAAGGCCTTCTATTGAATTGCTTATTGGGAGAGGGAGAGAACAGATCAGTTGTTTCAGCAGCTACAGCTCATGAAAAGAGCACAGAGTTATGGTGTAAAGCAAGTTAAATAGGGAGCCTTACCCTCCACAATAAGGCTTTATGAGAGTGGTCTTATTGTGGAAATAACACTGGGGTTTTATTTCTGCTTTCAAACTCTCGTAAAAACACTCAGCTTCGAGGAACAGTAAAGAAGAGGAGGCTTAATCAATCACACAATCATTGCGACAGTAAGGGAACACTCACACACAACCTTAACCGAAAGACAACTCTTAACCCTAAAAATAAATCACTGACCCTGTAAAAAGTCAGGCTTTTGTCCTCAAATGAACTTTTTTCCCTTATTTGAGCTTTCCCTTACACAAATTGAGAAAAGAACAGAGGGTGTCATACTCTGTACAGCTGGTACTGCCCACTGAGGCATTATGATTTGTGATTTTGGTCTATATAAATGAAAAATTGTTCATATATTATATGTACAGTCACTTTATTACACTATCTATTAATCCAGTTCCTGCTGCATCGTCTTCATTGCAATGGCGATAACTTTTAGAAAGAAAATGAAATGATGCTGCCCTGTAGACCAATATATAACTAGAAAATGCATTTCCTGTTGAAAATGCAGTGTGAATGCTGAAATGGCCATTGTTGGAAATGTAGAAAGTGCCTCACACTGCCTTAACAAAAGTCAGGATTCAAAGAGATGAGCTCCAGTTAACAGGCGTGAGTTCTATGCTCAAACCTCGACCCTCTTCATTCGCTAGTTGTGAATTTTGTCTCTTTACTGTTAAGTGCTGGGCAGAATGTCTTTTTTTGTTTGGACTGAAAAAGCTTCCTGCTGTGGCTGGATACAAGGTCGATGTGAGTGGGCCCGAAAACCAAAACAATTAGCTAAAAATGGCTAAAAACGGTGTCAACTTAAGGGGAACCTTACCTTCACCTAAAACGCTAACTTTTACCCTATAACCATATCTTTAAGGTCTAGTATGTAAGAGTTTTAGTTGAAAACATTCAAAAATTAACTTATCAACAGAATGTGAAGGAATAACAGTTTTGACGATCTGATGGCTGTGTGTTGTGTTGCATTACATCAACTGAAGTTAAAATACAAACCAGCTAGCCACATCTCGTCCCCGTCCAAAACTCCTGTGCTACTATTGTAAACACCAACACTCCCCTGGTATTCTGAACTCCCAGTCCGTCCTGTAGCTGCACTGCTAACTGAGCTAACTAGCTAACAGCAGCTACAGTTGGCAGCAGTTAGTGGTTAGTCTGCTCCCTATTTGTTTTGAATACATACTTACATATTTCACCTTTAATTCTAAGAAAGCCCTTTGAAGATGCGGGTATCAAACTAAATGTCCTCACTTCTTATGAAATATACCAGTTGCACGTGCACACACACACACACACACACACACGCAAACTCTTGAACTTTGTTATTTCTTTCTCTTTGTTTCCAGTTCAGGTCATTTTGTGCACCTCACCAATCACGTACATAGCCACACACACACACACACACACACAGTTAGTGAAGGCTTCACCCATGTTATTGCCTTCTCTGTTTTCAGTTCATCCTCCCATTGAACGTATAGCCGACAGGAGGAGTGCAGGAGACAAACTGTGATTTAGTAGCAGTGTAAACTAGAAAGGCTTCGGCCCGCGGCTCTGCTTTATCAGTGGTGCTCCATCTTTTCCGCGGGGGACACGAGAACTCATTTAGGGTGTTGCCAGAGATGGTCTCGCACCGGCTGATAGCACGGTTGAATTACGATCACACTGCTACCCTTTTATTTCTCTCCGTTAGTCTGCCTGTGCGTATGTGTTGGCGCCTGAGGGTGCGGCAGCAGGTAGAGGCGAACGCTGCGTGAGCGACTGCCATTGTGTGTTGCAGTTATGCAATCACATGCACTTGTCCAAATTATAATAAACTACACACACGCACACTCGAGACAGTGCTGATAATGAGAAACATAAGCAAGAGTTTTTCCAGAGTTAACACATGAAATGATAATTAGAAGGAAATCCAATTTTGACACAAAGAGATTATTGTTGTGTGTGCATATGTTTCAGCATGCAAGTGTGTCTGTTTGTGTGTTGGTGCGATGCCTCATATTGTGCTCCAGATGGCTCTGGGGTCACCATGGAGACTGGTGACACATAATCCGGATGTGGTGGGTGTTTTTTGGCTTCCTGGGGTGCCGAGAAAGGGTGGAGGAGGAGTGTGGGGGATCTGTTCACATTTGGGTTTTTCAAAATGACAGTGGACAGATTCTTCAGCCACCTCATAAACCACACAATAAGGCAATGTACAATGGCTGGGAAACAGATTCTTATACACGTTGAGCGACACATTTTAAGTTTTCAGTTTGTTCGTATTACATAGCAGAAGAACTCGGTTGGCATAAACTTAGATATTCACAAAGAGCTACTTGACAAACAGAAAGCCCAGTGGGAGACACGTCACAGTAGCTCACACTGTTTGATTGTCAGGTAATCTCTCACAAGTGCCCGCATGCAACCCCTCTCGTTTCAGGAGGCCTCCACTAATTACAAACAGCAGGAGTTGTTGTGCTGGCAGAAACCTCTCTACAATGTCAGAGGCCTGATCAGATGCTCTGTGCTGCATTTACATTTACATCTGGCAACTTTTAATCAGTTGTTGTAATGTCAGTTAGTATCTAAAAGTAAAGTAGACCCAAAGATTTAACACGTGATTCCAGATTTTATGTGTGGTCATTTTTAGTTTTATTTTAGTGTGACTGCTACTTCATTCAGATCAAAACAGCACTGCAGGAAAAAAATGATGACTCTGAGATGTTTTTTTCAGGTGCTGATAAAACAATAAAATACGATCCTGGGATGCAGGTTTGATTATAAGTTCAAGGGCTTATCGGATGCCAAAACAACGATTTTTAAGGGAACCCTATTATTCTCTTTTATTGTTTCCTTTCCTTCACTGTTTGACATATGTTCTTATGCATGTAAATTTAAAAAAGGTCAAAGTCCGCAACTGCAGAAGCTCCTCTATCCCACAGAAAACACTGCTCCTGAAACGCCTCGTCAGTAGTCCCACCTTTTATATTGTGACTTCATGACATCATACCATTTGGATATATTATGCCTAGTGGCTAGTTTGGCACATAAGAATTGATTTAGCGCAGCTGCTCTGTTGTTGTTAGTGGTGCTGGTTTCAGGCATGTGTGAGCTTGACCAATCAGAGCAGACTGTGTATTCAGGAGGAGGGACCTTAAAGAGACAGGAGCTAAAACAAAGCGTTTCAGACAGAGGGGGAATACAGTGTTGCAGCTCTGGACAGTATGAGTAAACTGATGTGTTGTAAACAGCATGTAAACCTATCCCAGTAGTAACCCAAAATAAAATTATGAACCTGAAAATGAGCATTATGTCTCCTTTAATGCTCTGAGAGTGGATTTCCTTCATCCCAGGAGAGGCATCAACAGTGGGTCAAATGATGGTGCATTATGTTTAGCCAAGTTAAGCTCTCTGCTCCTACAGCTGAGGTGCAGATTGTCTCATTGAAATGAATGAGAAGGTTGCCATTTTTGATGCAGTGCTTGGTATAAAAAAACCATAAAAATAGAAAATATTCAAATCAAATAACAACTCATATTTACATAATTTTCCCTCCAGGAATGTGCGCCAATATTTGATTAGCCAGCACGCTGCCTTGCCGGAGGATGTTGGATGATTTTACAGCAAAGTTGAGTGAGATTTAACTTTTTTGGCAGACGATCCTGCACCGTTTTGCCAAAAGCCCTCTGCATTTATTCACTCAGCACTGTTTCTGAATGTGGCCTTACTGGGCATTATAAAAAAAATGTAGGAGGCAACATTTTTGTGACATAAGACATTTGAATAACAGACCCATGAGTTGAGAATAGAAATTTCCCAAGTGGTTATGTATCAGGGCCTCTCGAGGCATATTTGAATAAAGTAAAGGCGATTCAAATCTGACTCTGCTCTCTAGTGTTGGCAAAAAACATGGATTTGCTAAAGATGGTCACACAACTGTTTTCCATCTCTTTCTTTACAAAGGTCATTGTACAAAAACATTCAGCCAGCACTTTCTGATTTTAGGGTTAAGCAGCGCTGAAGGTTGCTTACATTGGTTAAAATGACAAACTAAGCCAGCTGTACATAGTATGAGCTGTTAAAAGTAAACATTAATTCTGTGAGTCGGGTTTGTGTCCACTCTGCAGGTGTCTCCGCTCAAAGATTGTTTATGAGGGAGGAGATGCATCACTCTTTACCACCCCAGTACAACCACCACGAGTGTTTCTGCAATTGCAACAACTCCAACAGAGTGATACGTCTTCTCACTATCTGATTGTGTGATGTCAATTTCAGATCGATGAACTCTGCCCTTCAACAAGCTGTAAAAAATTAGGTGGGTCAAATTTAGAAGGCAACACCTATTATTTCAATGTGTCAGATACATATTTAACCAACTTAAAGTATCAGATCAGACCTTGTCCGTTAAAGGATGGGAATTGGGTTTCGGGGCCAAAAAAAGATGCCAAAACATCCATCTCACTGACCACAATGTAAACATAAGCAACCTACCAAGGTTTATTCACACTTGTTGGATGATGTAGCGGTGCATTGTGGCAGAGGTTGAGCCAGGTTCAGTTTTTTCTGTTGGACCTCACACTAAATTAAACCTTGATATTTTTTACAGTGTGCTTTCTGTGGAGAAACAGACCAAGGCCACCCCCCCACCAGCATCACAGCTTGTTAACAGCAGACAGAAGACAAAGCATGAGAACACATACTGCACTTTTCAGTCAAGGACATCATAAAAGCAGCACAGGTTGTACGCTCTGCTATCTTGTTTAAATTATGAATAATACTCTCTTTGTTAAAACACACTGGAACTTCAAGTCCTCATCTACAAGGTGAAGGTAATATCTTAGTCATACTAGAGGAGACTAATATTAATAAATACACTGGATCCTCACTGCCAAAAGCACAATTTCAATCACTTCTCTGCCTCTCTTCCCCCAATGTGTGTGTGTGTGTGTGTGTGTGTGTGTGTGTGTGTGTGTGTGTGCGTTTTCACAGTCTTTCTTAATGAAGTACCACACACAAGAAATAGGCCTTTGGTAAAACTCATTGTCAGAACTTCTTTGCTATGAATCACAACTGACTGCTACCTATAATGCTGATCAATAACAGGATCACAAAGCCAGACAGAAGAAGAAAGACTGCTCAACATCAAGCCTTAAAAGACTCTGAATTTCAGAGGACTCTGCAAGCACTCATAAAACATTTGAATATGACAAACAAGAACATGTTTATTTTCCAAACTCATTTCAAACCTCACCACATGCTCTGAGGTCACAAGCAGAAATCTGTACCTTCGGCATTTTTTATACTGCAAACCATGGGCGTTGGAAGCATTTAAAATGTGGCTGGGACAATCTAACGAGGCTGTAAGGTTTCTCCCATATAAAATCTTTAACAGAGTAGATGTTGTTTCCTGCATTTTGGATCCTTTTTACGCTTTTATCTGGATAAACTAGCATGAGAAAATGATGGGTACATTTTCTTACAGAGACATATTTGAAGATATTAAACAGCATATTAAAATACAGATATTTATTTGATGACTAATTCATAATAGCTTTGTGGCACAGGCCCCTGATATAAACTTTTTTTGGCTAAAAAAATAATTGCTAACATTTCAAACAGCAAATGAATTAAAAATCCAGACATAGATGAAATAATTTGAAAAAGTGGGTTGGACTTGTCCCACCCTAGTATAATGGCTCTGACACACATGCTGCAGACAGGCAAAAAGATCCAGTAAAATAAACATAACAACAAACTAGTTACACAGTATGCAACCAAACATATGAAGACACATTAGCCATTTATTACCAGTGGTGGTGTGGAAAATACAGTAGCAGCTTGTTTCTCGTATTGAAGAGTGGTAATCTGTAACAGGACCATGATGTCCTCAGCAGAATGAGCGCTTAGACCCCGAACCCTAAAAAGGCAGAAAATAGAGGTCATATGTGGTTTAAGGTTCCAACTAGCAACATATCTTATCTCTTATCTTGTTTGTTGAATTGACCAGGCGTATGCTAGCTGTTTCCCCTTGTTTCCAGTCTTTGTGCTAAACTAAGCTCACCCGCTGTTTGTAGTAACTGAACAAATTTGAGAGTGTTCTCAGCTAACTCTCAGTAGAAAGGTCATTAGGTGTAACCCTGTGTAATAGACCAATACAAAAATATCTGTCTTATTTAGGAAAAGGCAAAGAATAATACCTTCCTCTTTCTTGCTCTGTTGTTCCTTGTGAAAAGCTTGTCCGTCTGTCTCAATCCAGCGCAGTTTATAGTCTGGTAATCCATGTTTTCCCAGTTTGGCATGCAGCTGCAGAGAGACACATATATTTAAAAAATGTGAGTATCACCAACCTTAAACTTGTGGCTTCCTTCCAATTTTAACACAATACAGACACGGTGTATTTAAAACAAAAACACTTTTCCTAGCCAGAAACAAAACAGCAAACATGTAAGGTATAGACAGTTGCATCCAAACCAAGTGCAAACCCAAAGCACCCATTGGTTTGTTTATTACTGTTTTAAAGCCTCGAGTGTCATGATCCTGGTTTTTGTTGTTCTCTTATTTCCTGTTTTATTTTGAAATTGTGCCCTCATGTGTCGCGTGTTGCTTTTCAGTTCCTCCCTGTGTCATTTTCCCTCCTTCCAGTGTTTTTCCGTTCCTTTCCCTCACCTGTCCTCTCCCCGCCTCACTCCACCTGTACCTCATCCCCTCGTTAGTGTGTGTGTGGATATAGTCTTTGCGCTCCCTCTTGTCTTTGTCAGTTCGTCCTGTGTTTCCACCCTGTGTGTCTCCCCGTGGTATGTTTCTGGTTTTTGTTCCTGGCTTTATGTTTCTACTTAGCTCTCATGATTACTGGTTTGAACTTTGCTTTTGATTTGTACTTTACTCTTGGTTTGTACTTTGTGGTCATTTTCTCATAAGCTTACATACAATCATTCTTCTTTGTGAAACCAGTGATGTTGCCCCCTGGTGGCGATTAGAAAGAATGCAGGATTAACACAAAACTCTAGTCCAACTTTTTACCAGAGCTCATTACATATCTTGTTACATACTGTATGTAAGTTTACGTTACCTGCTCTAAAATCTGCTGCTGGGCTGCAGGATCATTGAGGTCGGCCTCAGACTGGAACTTTAACTTGAAGGTCATTTTGTGCTGAACCGGAACCTTTTGACAGATAAAATAGTGCTTTGCCTCACAGTCAAAATCCCACCACGTTCCTGTGGTGGTGTTGACCGCAGCACATGATCCCACAGGTTTTCCATTGTTGTCTGGCTGGCCTGTGTTCCACTTGGTGAAGGCTGAGGAGCTCTGGTCAGACCAGTGAGCCCAGTTTTTTCTTTTGAGACCGATCCAGCTTTTTCTTGAAAGCAGTGCGAAGATTTGATCATTCTCAGACATGTTCCTCACGCTGACAAGGTCTGTGTAACTGGACTGACAGTATGCCCTAGCCTTGAACCAAGTCATTTTAGTAGTTACCAGTATGTACCTAGAAGGACCTCGTTCTGAAAGAAAACGGCGAGAAAATAAGGAAAAAGGGTCGATGTGGATTGGCATTAGACTGATAATGGTTATTAAGGCGATACAAGGTACATCTTCAATACAGTCAATAGCTGAAGTACTGACTGTAAATACACACATATGACAGGCAACATTTATCCAGCTGTTAGTGACCGATTGTTATTGTGACATCTGTTCTTAGTGGCATTGCACTAGGGTGGCAATGTTGATCCATACTGAAACAGCTCAACTTCTATTGAATGGATTATTGTGACATTTTGTCCAGACATTCATGGTCCCCAGAGGATAAGTCCTGCTGACTTTGGTAAAACCCTGACTTTTTCCTCTTGCACCACCACGAGGTTGACATGTTTGTATTTTATTGAAATATCTCAGCAACTATTGGATGAATAATTAAAATGTGATATTCAAAGATATTCATGTCCCTCTCGGAATCAACTGTGATAACTACTGATCTCATAACTTTGCATCTAGCAACATCATCAGGTCAAACATGTATATGTCTTATACTTTGGTTTATAATGAAATACCTGCATGACTAATAACATTCTCACCAGGGTCAGCTGTACTTGCTTACTGCTAATTAGCAAGGAGGCTAACAAGCATTGTACCAGCTTAACATCAGCACGTTAGCATGTTAGCGTGCAGCGCTGTTATCGTAGAAGTACTATAAACAGAGGGAATGCTTCAAAAGATCCACTGGCAACAATAAATATATAAAGGAGACATAACATTACCCAAACATATGACAGAAGAGGACATTTTCAGATTCAAGGACATTTAAAAGATACAAAAACTAACAAAAGTTTGTTACAGTAACTGCAACACCACATACTGTGTTTTGTGTATTGCACTGTACATGTCTCTACACTGAATGCACCAAGACAGAGATATTGAACCTGAACCAAAAATCTAGAGTATCCCATAATACATTACTTCCCCAAACATCATGCATGTATTTATAGCCTTTTGAAGTTGCATGGAATAGATAGTGTTAAACAGCCTCATTAGAGGGGATGACCATATGAGAAACTGCTGCAGAGGGAAACATTTTAAAGGGTAACTCCACCAATTTTACACAGTAAAATGTGTGTACAGATCTCGGCAGCACATTGGAATAAAAGAAGTAAAAGCCTTTTGTTGCTCCAGAGGAAGCTGCATGTCTGATAAATTGTGGCTAACTTGCGTTGTGGGTACTGTAGGCACCAGGTTTGGTAAAGCAGTCCACTGCTCTGGCAATGCGCTTCTTTGACACTGTTGGACCCATTATGGACAGTTAAAAAACAAATGATCAAAATCAATCCAGCAGAACTAGAGATATCATCTTTTTTATTCCACACATTATGCTTTCTTTGCCTACATTACCCACAATGCAATTTAGCCACAGAGTGAGATCACTGGAGGCAATTTATCAGATTACATGCAGCTTCTTTTGGAGCCAAAACTACTTTTTTGTGTGTAAAATTTGTGGTGTGACTCTTTAAAATGTGAAATAGATTCTAAACCGTTTTATTGTTAAAAACAACCACCTAATTCTACCTATTGATAGGACTACATCTTATTATGTGACAGGATCTGTATGACACCATTTCATCGCATTTTTATTTCTCTATGTGAGGGAAAAATATCTGATCTATCTTACATATAGAAGACCAGGTGTTAAATCTAAATACTTCAGTAAATATTTTAACATTCCTGCCCTGGTGAAGATCCTAGGAGGTTGAAACTGGTTGGCTTCTTAAACCAATATGTTCTACTAAATGTAAGCTTCTAACTTTCTTCTTGCACTGTCTGACAGTACCTGAAAAATATTTTCTTTCTTGTGTGTAAACTTTATTAAAGCAGTTCAGAACTAAACCTAATTAAAATTCTTCTTACCATAAAAGCAGACTGCAGGACGTAGTCTTGTACATAAAGAGGAATGCCAGAGCCCATTTGGATTCATCACAGTACAGCTGTTCTTCAAGTACTTCGTGACAGGCTCACCTACGTACCAGTTGCTGAAATCTGTATCGTTGCTGAAGTCTGCATTTCCCAGTGACCACCTCCAGCTGGTCAGGTCATCATGAAGCCCAATCCATGCATACGTGCTACCGCCCTGCACCGCACACAGCCTGGTGTTGTCTTCTTGATTTTCTACAGTGGCAAGGTCAGTGAACATCTCTCTGCAGTAACTCTGAGCTTCGGCCCAGGTCTTTAACATGTGTACATGGTGGTACTCTCTGATGGTGTTCGCAGACAGAGCAGACAGTCCTGATGGGAAAAAAGGCTCATTTACAACCTTTTTAACACAGTAACAAACACAAACCATGATGATCACTTTACATGGTGACTGTCAGAGATAATGTGATTCAACAGTGTGAGGTGATTTTGCATTGGATTTCATCATATGGCGCATCCACCAACTGTACTTATGCGTGTCAACCTCACACTCTTACACACAATGATAACACACAAACATGTCTCTGACCTGAGAGAGTGAGTACAAACAGTGTGAGTGTCCTCCTCATCCTGGAAATAGAAAGATGCAGAACTCATTCATTTCTCCTCAACATACAGAGAGAAACACTTGGATTTTGCAGGACCAGTAACAGAAGAATCTCAGGGATGGGATAAGGTTATTTTATGACATCTAACTTAACTTCAACATTTAAATTTGACACATTTTTCATACAAATGAAAGGTCTAACTCTTGTTTTATAAGTAGTCATGGAAACCTATCAAACTATTCTAGTCCTGAGGCAGAGGTCAGAGAGGCCTACCTTTTGGGGAAAGTTCCAGCTTTTATTTCCGTAATTTGTTCTGACTTCATCTCAAACCTTTAGTAAGTATTCACTTACTTATATTCAGTTTCTGCCCTCCCTCTCTGAGGTCATTATGCAAAGCCATTTTCATTCTTTTGCTCAGGATGTAGAAACATACAAATGAAGATGGTGAAATTGAGCGTGTGACCTTTAGTCGATCATTAAAAAATTACAACCCAAGACATGAAAGCAACCTGCACTGGTTTACAGAATAGTTAGATCATATGAAAAAAGTTTGTTACAATCAGACTGGAAAATGTGCATCTATCCAACTTATCCTGTTCAGGCCTGTAGAGGGCTGGAGGCTATCCCAGCATGCACTGGTCTAGAGGCAGACAGACAGATTCCCATTTCCAATTCATTGCAGAGCTTTGTGATCATTTTTGGGGAATACATACATTCAACTTGATGTTTGGCAGAGATTCTCATCATGATCATCAGTATCCAAATATTATACTGACATGAAAACAATACCATTATCTAAAATTTACAAGTAAACGCCCTGCAATCAAAACTAATAAGAGCAACACCTACTTCAAGTATCCTAAGTAAAAGTGTTGATCTAAAACACTGCATCAGTGTCTATAACCTGATCAGATCATTTGTATGCAAACTCTGGATTTGCTGATTAAATTGGGACTATCATTGTCAGATAAATGCAATAGAAAAATCCTGAAGAATCTTTGAAATATATTAAAGTACAAGTATAACCAAGGTATCGCCTGCTTATCCAGGTGTTTGACTGACGGCCATGTAATATTTTTAACTAGATGAAACTTAATATAAAGTCAGTCTACCTTTTGATTGTGTGGTCAGTTATAGTTGATTGATATATGTGAACTAGTCACCATATAGTTGCTGCAAAACATTCGAAACGAGCCACATCTTAAATGTGCAAGTGCACGCATCTACATACATCATAGCTGTGCTCCTGGTTTTAAACACATGACACCACACCTCAAAGTGTAAAGTAGCATAATATTGGATACTTGAGTAAGTAAGAGACCTTAGAAATCTACGGTACTAGTAACAAAAGTATGTAGCCTTATGAGCTTATTAGCTTGTGCTAATGCTGTTGGGTTATTTTATCTACAGCAATGCATCATATTCTGTATAATCATGGTATGTTTGTAGCTATGCTGTCTTGTGAGAACCACGTAGAAGTAGAAGGTCAACTTTTCATAAGAAAAATAGCACAGTTTTCAGTTTCAAAGCTAATCCAGGTACGGTGGTGGGGCTTCGTTAGTAGTTCATTTAGCTTAAGAGGTATGGGAAACATTCAAAATCACTAAATATGGAGAAACGGTATGAAATATTGCCATCTGAAAGTAAGTTGTAAGGTAAGCTTTGAGACAAATTAGAGCTTATACAGTACATGAGTAAATGCACTTAGCTACAATCCACCACTGTTGTGTTTGCAGTGTAATGTTACATAAATAAAGTTGTGTTCTTTTCTGACAGCTGTTAATCAGTCAAAGCAACTATTTTTAATGCTGCACAGTAGGAGCAGTGTGGCTCAAGCATTTGTGGTCATATTAACACGAAACAAAAATCTTCACCAAAAACGATCTGATTCAACTCGACTTGTGCCTTTTCTTTCTTAGACTGAGACCCATATTTTGTTTGCATTAGTGGAAATCCTAAAGTAATTATGTAAACCCAGCTTGTTCATCTCATTGGTAATGAGAACAGGGCTTGAACTCAAATTTCCATGTACTATCAGGTGGTGAAATGAAGCGTGCAACCTTCTGCTCAGGGGTCATTCACACTACTATGTCCACAAACTAAAGGTGACAGACAGTTTAGGACCATTACAAGCACTCTGTCATGAAAGTAGGAAGATAAATAAGGTAAAACTTTATTGATTTCCAGCGGGGCAATTAGACATACAGTACATATAAAAAAATATGCATATAGTATAACAAAAAAGTGCTACTGTAGGTCTCCTTTTATAATCATGGTATCTCTGGTATGACCCTTGTCCATTTACACAAAGAGACACAGTAACAATGGTTCACTCAACAACAGTTAATATCCTGAAAGAGCTCATGATGCTGGACGTCCCTTGGATGCACAGTGAGTCCCTTCTCTAAAGGGTTGATTGGGTGTGTATATGTTAACATTGCCTTGCAAATGGTATCTCTGAAGTGTAAATATGGACCTTTTTTATGACAATTATTGATCTTAGAGGTTAAGAGCATAGTTTAGTGCTTTGGCTGACACTGACACACACTTTTACCATGTTGAAAATGCATCAGTCTGTCCACTCGGTGCTCATTTCAGAGCCCAGCATCTGCGCTTCATTAGCTATTAAATCCATTCCGCTTGATTATTGAGAGAATGTCCAAATTAATTAAACTCCACACCACATTTTACTGGCAGACTGACACAGAGCGCACACACACACACACACACACACACACACGAAGGTGCCGCGCACGTTAGCCAAGTCATTGAAGTGCAGATGCCAGGCAGCTGAGTTAAGATGGGAATAAAGGCAGTAAACTAGGTAGGAAGAAGGGAAACATGACAGGAAAGGAAAATGATAAATGAGACTAAAACAGAGGGAGAGAAAGAAAGGGATGAAATGAAGAGGTGAAGAAGGAACAAGGGAAGCAAACAATCAAGGATTAAGGGTATAGAGGCCGGGAGGAGCTCTGGCAGTAAGATTATATTTTTTATTATTATTTTTAAATCTTTTAAATGATACTGCAGTGATAACATTACATTAGATGACACAACTGGGCACTTGTAATAGTTTGAGGTTGTGGAATTTATGAAATAGAAAACACCAGAAGTCATTGTTGGTGAATAGTTGTCACATTAATTTAGATATTTCATTAGATTTTTTAACCCTAACCCTTAGGGTGTTAATGTGTTTAATTTTAAGTTATATTTAGCCAAAAAAAGTAAAGTATATTGTGAGCCTGTCATTAAATCACATATTTACATATGTTTAGCTTTTTATTATCTTTAAATATGTGGCACTTCCTCTGGATGAAATGGCAAATAATGTGTATATGTATGTATGTGTGTGTATATATATATATATATATATATATATATATGAACAAACTGAGACTTTATGACACATTTCTGTATAATAACATAAAAAGTATATGAAAAAAAGAAGACATACTTTTACACTTGTAGAGTGGATTTCCATGACACATATGCGGCAATTGCGCGCTGCTGTCAAGCCTAGTTTAACCAACTTAATTGATTACAGTGGAAGCGTAGTGTTGAAGCAGCTGCTCTGTGAATGGTCCATACATGTTACATGTTACATGTTACATGTTTATTGTTGCCATGCTGTATGAATGGGTGAATGTGGCAGGTGTATATAAAAGTCAAGTCAATTATCCAGGTATTTATCAAGCAAACACAACACATTGGTTTAATGTTCCATATTTAATAAAGTACCACACACACACACACACACACACACACAAAAATAGGCTTTTGGTACAAATAAAAGATAAAACACATTGTAAGAAATGAATTGCAAAGAATCACAACTGACTATAAACTATGATGCTGATCATTGACAGGATCACAAAGCCAGAAAATGATTGCTGATGCATCTCTGCAAATTTCATAGGACTCAGCAAGCACTCCTTGATCATTTTGATATGACACAAGCAAAAACATATTTATATTTTTCAAACTGATCTCAAACCTCACTACAGTTTTCACTACGTGCAAGTCTCAAGTAGAAATATGCGCATTTGAATTTTTAAAATCTGAAAACATACAATGGAACATTTTAAGCAATAAGACTTGCAGCTACACGTATGCAACCAAACATATTAACAAAAGTAATTTATTAGCAGTGACGGCACAGACAATATTTAGTCAAACTCAAACTTAACATAGAATTGAAGCATTGTCTTAAAGTAGTAGCTTCTTTCTTGACTGAGGAGTGTTAATGTCTTCTGCAGAATCACCACTCAGCAACCCGACCCTAAAAAAAAAACAGAAAATGGAAGTCATATGTGGTTTAAAAGAGTAGTTTGGCATTTGGGGAAAATGGTTTTAATTTTGAGAGCTGGATAAGAATATCAATACCATTTTTATGTGTCTGGGAAATATACAGCTACAGCCAGCTGACAGTTAGCTTAGCTTAGCACAAACACTGGAAACAAGTAAACAGCTAGCCTGGTTCCATCCAATGGTAACAAAATTTGCCATGCTCAAGTTCACCTCATGTCTTGTTTGTTAATTGACCGGGTGCATGCTAGTTGTTTCTAAGCTACGGTAAGCTAATCGGCTGCTTACTACCTGGACAGATCTGAGAGTGCTTTCAATATTCTTAGCTAACTTTCATTAAGAAAGTGAATATAGGAGGCAAAGTGGAATACCTTCCTCTTTCTTGCTCTTTTGTTCCCTGTGAAAAGTCTGCCCATCCGTCTCCATCCAGCGCAGTTTAACGTCTGGTAATCCATGTTTTTCCAGATTAGCATGCAGCTTCAGAGAGCGAGAGAGCAAAGAAACAAAAACTTTGATTACCACCAACCACTGACACATGGGTACCTATGCTCTTCCTCCGCATGCACAGAATATAATGATGGACATGAAGACGTAACCCAGATATGTCTTACTTGCTTGTGATTGTAATGTTTTCTTTTGTGAAAATTTTAAATCAATTGAAAGACAGCAGAGACACGGTCTGGGAGCTGTGTCTATTTCAAACATGTGTATTTGCTGTAATGGATGCTGCAAATGCTTGCAAAGCAAGGAGAACATCATTAGCTTACTATGTTATGTTGTGGGGTTACGTCATATAAGAAAAAGCCCCATTCATGACAAGATCATCCACTGTGGGAAAGGGGAACGTAAGGCTCTCTGGGGAACTTTACAGCCCAACAACACTTGTCAAACGTATTACCAGAACTCATTATACAAGTAAACTTCCAGTACCTGCTCCAAAATCTGCTGCTGGATTGCAGGATCATTCAGGTCAGCGTCAGACTTGAACTTTAATTTGAACGTGGTCTTGTGCAGAACTGGATTTTGACAGATAAAAAAGTGGCTTTCCTCACAGTCAATATCAAACCACTTCCCTGTGGTAGTGTCCACTTTGGCACACGATGCAATAGTAGCCCCACTGTTGTCGGGCTGGTTGGTGTTCCAGTTAGTGAAGCTGGTGGGACTGTGGTCAGACCAGTAAGCCCATCTCTCTCTGTGAAGACCTATCCAGTGTTTTCTCGACAGCATATGGGTGAGTTGATCATTCTCAGCCTTGTTCCACACAGTGGCAAGGTCTGTATACTTGGACCTACAGTGACTCTGAGCCTGGTGCCAAGTCATCGGAGAGTCCACTACAATGTAGTTGGGAGGACCATGTTCTGAAAGTGAACAGAAAGGAAAAACAGGGAAATGGGTTGAGCTGTGGTTGGCAGTTAGAATGACAATTATAATAAAGGCATCACTTGCAGGTTTTCATTGGTTGCTGTTGGTAGACACACCAAGCAAAACTGGCGAGATAATTTCAAGCGTGCTAGAGAGTGAACGGAGAAGGGGAGTGGCATCAGAGAAAACAAAGCAGAGAATCAGCTTTTATGTTCTTAAGCACAAATAAACATTCCTACACTGAGGCATCACCCTCCAGACTTGTGTATTTATGTGTGAATAAGGCTGCATCCTGTCTGCAGTTTGCCTCTCGACCCTGCATGTCTGTGTTGCGAGGCTTGCTCCGCCCTCAGTCAAACCGACACACGGACCTTAGACCCAGAGCAGAACAAAGTGATGGAGTGAGCAATGTAAGCTGGTCGCCCACATTTTTACGGAGTCACCCCCTGTCATTGGATGGGGGTTAGGTCGATGGCCAGAAAAGATCCCAAACACAACAAAAATACTACGAAGATAAGAAAATACAGGCAGAGGGCAGGGTCTCTGCAGATAAAGACACAACCATACATTGTAGTGGGTCAAAAGTGATGACTAAGTTTAATTTAAGTCTATATGTTGTTTTTTGCAGGAAAATCGTTCATAATGTACCTATTTAATACAGTCAGTAGAACTGACAGAAGAGTTAGACACTGGATCCATTGAGATACAAGATAAATACATCCAGCTGTTGGTAGATTGTTATTGTTATTGCGTTTATAGCGGTATTACTCCAGGTTGGTGAGCTGATTGGTCCAGACTGAAAGATCTCGACAATTTAATTTATTTAATGGTTTTATAGCAGTGTTTCCGTCAACATATTTATCTTCGCATTAAGAGGTAGTTGATTAAACTGACTTTTTCTTTTGTAAAAATCCTCAATTTCGGTTTGTATTAGATTATATTATTATTATTATTATTATTATCATTATTATTATTATTATTATTATTATTATTATTATTATTATTATTATTATATTATTATCTGAGGTTTTTGGCTTTTTCGAAAAAATCTTAATGTACTCAATAGGAGACAAAAACACCTTTAGTTAGTCCTGACGTAGGGTACACATGACTAATCAACTGTTTCCACTCCGACAGAAGAAAAAGAAGTTGTTTAAGAGGCTTTAAGAAGATTTTTCTAATTTTTTGTTTTTTCTTTGAGATTTATGGCAGTTGGCAGGCAACTACTTTGTTTCTGGTTTGTGACCTCTCCTTCTACTCCTTTTAGTACAGCCATTCGTAATGCAGCCTATATGGACAATGCTAAACAAAACTACGCTTTGCATAGCCTAGCTTATTCACTACCTTCACCCTAATTTGAATTCTGTTTTTATTTTCTTATTTTTTGCACCATTTCAAAAGTTTGGAATCATGGTTATTGTGACATTTTGTACATGATAAATCCCACTGACTCTGGTAACCACCTGACTTTTCCTCTTGCATCAACACAAGGTTGACATTTTGGTTTGCTATTGAAATGGCTTGGCAACTGGCAACTTATTTTAACATCATTTATTTTTATAAACAACCTGCCTAATTGTACCGACTGATACGACTGCATCATAATGTGTTATAGAATTTGGACAATTTCATTTTAATGTCTACGTCGTTAAATTTTTTGGTATCATGTGATGCCTCTTTAAATTGTGGTTGTCGGTCATTCTTATCATTCGAGTGAATATAAGACACAGTGTCATTAATCCACCCTCATGAACATCCCATGAGACTGAAACTGGTTCAGCTGTCAAAGAGTTTTTCTCCTTGCACTGCCGGACAGCGCCTGCAGAATTTTCTTTTCTCATGTTGAAATTCTATTGAAGACATTTAGAAGTAAACTAAGACTTCTTCTTACCGTCATAGCAGACTGCAGGATATGGTGTTGAACATACGTCGTCACGCCACCACCCATATTGTGAAATTGCAGTGCAGTTCTCTATTGAGTTGACATTGTTAGGCTCATCTGATCTCCAACGGCTGAAATCGATATCATTGTTGAGGTCTGCATTTCCCAGCGACCACTTCCATCTGGTCAGGTCATCACGAAGCCCAATCCATGCAAACTGGCTACTGCCCTGCGATACACTCAGCAGCCTGTTGCTTTCTTCTTCATTTTCTACAGTGGCAAGGTCAGCGAACATCTCTCTGCAGTAACTCTGAGCTTCGGCCCAGGTCTTTGACATCTGTACAAGGTAGTACTCTCTGACTGTGTTCGCAGGCAGAGCAGACAGGGCAGACAGAGCAGACAGCCCTGATGGAAAAAGAAGTTTTTCATTTACACTCATGTATTCTAATGCAATACAACAACCCTGCAACAAACACAGGTACTGTTTAATGCATGTAATGATCACTTCCTATGGAGGAAGTCAGAGATTATGTAAATACAGTATGCGTCTCCCTCACACCCTTACACATGACATTCACACACAAACACGTCTCTGACCTGATAGTGTGAGTACAAACAGTAGTGTCTTCTTCATCCTGGAAATAGAAAGATGCAAAATTTGTTCATTTCTCAGCAACATATGAAAGAATGACTTGTATTTTGCAGGACCAGTAACAGAAGTTTGTTTTTGCCTGAAAGTAAAAAAAAATATATTTACAAGTTTTGAATCTTGGTATGATAGCTTAAAGGTCATTGACGTAAAAGATGAAATTCTCAGTCATCGATCTTCTACATTTACATCTTCTACATTTTTCATACATATGATAGGATAGGATAATTCTTGTTTTATAAGTAGTCAGGGAAACCTATCAAACTATTTCAGTCCTGAGGCAGAGGTCAGAGAGGCCTACCTTTGAGAAAAGTTCCAGCTCTTGTTTCCGTGGTTTGCTCCGACTTCTCTCAAACATTTAGTAAGTATTCACTTACTTTTATCGGTTTCTTCCCTCCCTCTCCAAAGTCATTAGGCAAACTCAATGTCATTCGTTTGCTCTTGACTTCAGAAAACAGGATGTGGAAACATACAAATCAAGATGGAGAAACTGAGCGTGTGACCTTTAATTAGGTCATTAAGGGGATGGAGTGCATGTGAATTGGGTTGAATTGGTATTTAACCAATCACCATGAAACTTCCTCAGTTGATTACTTACATTAAGGTTGTTACTTTAGTATTACAAGTTTACAGATATTGTTTGTTTAATTATGCAAATGAGGCATTATCTAATTGGAAATGTGCTAATTTGCACAGAACAGGAATCGAAACATGGGTTAAAGCCTGGTTCAAAATTCTTGTTTAATTTTGTTGACATAAAAAGTTTTAAAAAATATCTCTTACTACTCTAATCAGAAAATATGATCAACAGTCTTGAAAAGTAAATTTTTCGCCATGTTTTTAGGAATTAAATGTTTTATAAATCAGATTCTGAATCCCTCTGTAAACCTTCAGAATAAAGGTCGGAGTAAAAACTGGAAAGTGTGGTGGATTTAGGTGCTATTGAAGATTTAAGGCTCAAAGTGTTAAAAAAAATCTCTCCCTTAAAGGTATGTATTGTAAAATTAAATTTTCTTTCTTGTTTTTGGACAATTTTAACAGATATCACCATGAAAATCCCTAAATTGACCTGCATGAAAAAATATGTTTACACCTGTCTCCCCATAAAAAACATTACAACTTAAATGAAAGACATAAAAGCAACAGGCATTAGTCTGTAGAATAGTTATGCTATAAAAGAGCAGAGCCCGACTGATGTAATCTGAAAGGAACTTTGTAACTAAAGCTGTCAGAATAATGGAGTAAAAAATAAAATATTTGATTTTTATTTAAGTATTAATTTATTTTATTATACTATTTCTTAACTTGATTTTATTTAAGTACACTTGAGTAAATACACTGAGCTATACATTCCACCACTGTTGTGTTTGCAGTGTAATGTTACATCAGTAAAGTCATGATCCTTTCTGACAAATGTAACTTCATCACAGCGGGTATATTAAATGCTTTACACTACGTGTCACTGTGGGTCTGTAGGTGCTTTAACAGCAAACAAATATCTCAGCTAAAGACGATCCACCCAGAAACATCTGCTGTTTTTCTCAGACTGGGACCCATATTTTGTTTCTGTCATTGGTTTAGGAAATCCTAACGTAATTATGTAAAACCAACGTCTTTATCTCATTGGTATTGAGAACCGAGCTTGAACTCTAATTTTCATGCACTATCAGGTGGTGAAATGAAGCGTGCGACCTTCTGCTCAGGGGTCATTCAAACTATTATGTCGGCAAACTGAAGGTGACAGTCTACAACCATTGCAAGCACTGCTCCAGTACCAGTCATTTTCATCCTTTACATACAGTAAAACAAAACATATAATGCCAAATTTACTATGTTTGATCAAAATACATAATAAATCAACAAAGCAATAGTGTACATGTACGTCTTTTCCATTTTAACATCTGAAGGTGTATGAAAATGTATATTATTTTACTCACTCTCCTCTCCTGCTTCCCTTTTTTAAGTGTGTTTTCTTTACCTAGGTGTAAATTTAATTACACTAACCTGCTCTACATTTACTCTGACTGTACATGCATCAGACAGACTGGACAGGCCTTTAGTATCTGTACTTGAGCCTGGGCAGATGGTGAATGTCAGTGTGTGACCTCTGAGTCCTGGGTGATCTCAGCCATTCATCCAATGAGTTAAAGCTGACAGCTTCCAGCTATGGATGGGCTCAATCGCAATGCTGAAGGCCATTAAACAGATGGACAGAGCTGTCTCTAAGGAGGAGTGGGCATCTGACTCGGGGTGTCATTTTGAAAACATTAACTAACTAAGAGCTCCCTCTAGCTGTCACTTTGGGGCCCTGCTCTGCTCTGACGGTCACAGCAGTGGTTTGAGCTTGAAAACTTCAAATTAAATTAAAGCTGCAAGCAGCGATGAACGGGCCCTCGCAGTCCACGCGGGTCGCGGCATGCTGCCGTCGTTACATGCTGCCGTCGTTACATGCTGCTGTTGTGACATGCTGCTGTCGGGGCTTGTACTTGCAACAACTTCCATTGAGGAAATGAAAGTGAAGGCAGTGAAGCTGTCATTTCGTCATTTAGCAATCAAAGCGCCACCTATTGGTCGATTTGCACGAAATTTTGTAGAAATGCTCATCATGCCATGGAACACAATTGCCAAAAGTTTTGTGTTCATCGGACTGTATTTCATCAAGATACACAAGAATGTCTGTTTGACCACAATGCGCAGGAAATTGTTGTTTTATATTTTGGCCGTTCTGTGGACTAGCACATTTCTTTTAATAACTTTTTGTCAGGAGGGTCCAAAGATGCTGCGTGCAAAGTTTGGTGCAAATTGGAAAAACTGCCTGGGAGGAGTTCGAAAAAGTAGGTTTGCGACATTTGGCGAATTTGCAAATGGAAATTCAGTGCGAACGTGGGCGTGGCCTACATCACACTGTTCGGCTGTATTCAGGGAACACGTAGATATAAGGTTTAACAATGTGCACCATATTATGTGGGAGTAATTAGCAAAAAACGTTTTTTCTTGATAATAGCGCCACCTGCTGGTCATTTTTGGTGTGTGAGTTACAGGGGCCGGTCTATACCATCCCTATGAATTTCATATCCATAAGTGTTATGGTGTGGGCACAGTGGCAAATCTAAAATGAAACTGCCACCAGAGCGCCACCTAGTGTCATATCGGTAACCCCTTTGTCACCTGTCCTCAGGAGGCCATTGGCAATGAGTGTACCAAGTTTTGTGTTAATCCGACCAACCGATGTCGAGATATTAAATACTTCAATTTAAAGAGCGCCACCTAGTGGTCATCGGCCAAAATTTAGCACAGAGCCTTAGAGCATCATGAGGAAGTAGGATCCTGAGTTTGACGTCATTTGGACAAACCAATGTGGAGATATGCAACACTTCCTGTTTGGAACGAAATCTGCAGGAAGTTGTTATTTAATAACTTGAGTATTTTTTGGAATATCAAAATTCTTTTAATAACTTTTTGTCAGGAGGGTCCACAGATGATGTGTGCAAAGTTTGGTGTAAATTGGTGAAATTGCCTGGGAGGAGTTCGAAAAAGTAGGTTTTCGACATTTCGCGAGCTAGCATAAAAACGGTAGGCGGAAATGGGCGTGGCCTATATCAGGAGATTCAGCACAATTCACTGAACGCGTGGATACAACGTTTTTGAATGTGCGACAAAGTATGTGGGAGTTATTAGCCAAAACGCACTTTCCTTATTACAGCGC
The DNA here is from genome assembly GCF_040436345.1 of Pagrus major. Taxonomy (NCBI): domain Eukaryota; kingdom Metazoa; phylum Chordata; class Actinopteri; order Spariformes; family Sparidae; genus Pagrus; species Pagrus major. The sequence goes on from NC_133217.1 coordinate 15,951,046, forward strand.
CACCTAGCGGTGAAAATCCACAACGACAACAGATTATAAAATTTTTCGCCAGGTTTGATATATATTCCAAGTTTGGTGACTTTTGGGGTATGTTCAGGCAGTGAAAAATGCGATCATTTTGGCCGAAAAATAATAATAATAATAATAATAATCATTCGAAAAACAATAGGGTCCTCGCAGGTTCCCTGCTCGGGCCCTAATTAGTTTCTGCTGCGTTGAGCAGAATTGTTTACAGGTCATCAGTCATGGGTCGTAGTCAAGTTAATTTACTGTAACATAATGGTACCAAAAACAAGGATGTGTCATTGTTTTTATACTGAATATACTGAATAACATTATGAGATAATATTACATACTAAAGCTGAAATAAGTGAGTTTTTTGGCCAGTTTTGGAAAACATAACAAACTGTACACATAACATTGATATATGATACATAATATAATATAATATAATATAACCAGTGTAATTCATTAAAGTCAGTATTTATGTATATATAATTTAAGTCCAATATTCACTTTTCTTTTAGCTCTGTTTTGGTCTCCACCAGCTGCCAAATGCTCAGCTATGTTCACCTGTTTGTTCCTAATGTTGTCTGTCTGCCCTTGTGGGATTTTTTTATGTTTGGTTTTGTTTTTTCTACTAAAAACAACACTGATGAAAGGTGTGGGACGTAAAAACCAAAACAATGAGCTCAAAGTTGCTAAAACGCTCCATAGATCTGAGGGGAATTGAAAAGTTAAGAAGGATAGACTATAGTCCTTTCTGAGTTGAGCAACACCTTTCATACATGTGGTCATTTGATTCATTGTCCTGATAGAAATATTGAGCAGCAGCTTGAAATGTCACAAACATTTTGAGTTTTAGTTAAGTTGGAAAACAGACAACTTTCCCACCCTCAGTGTTTTCAAGCGGTATTGTTGGCGCTGCCATCGCAGACAACAAGATGGTTTCCACTGTCTTCGTAGCAGCAACTACCACCAACACAGGACGAAATGTGAATTTCTTTGTTCCATCATCTACAATGGAGAAGTGAAAGCAGATAGAAATGGTGCCAGGCTGCCAGCCTGACTGTCAGCCTTCATTTCCTCAGGAGAGTTTGTGCCTGGTGGCAGACAAAACAGCAAAGAGAAAGCAAAGTTTATAGGGAACCAATATAAACGCTGATGGTCTCATTTTTCTTTGGCCATGACATTGTGCAATCGACATTATCTTCATAATAAGCAGTAAAAGCAAAAACTTGTGCCAGTTAAAAAAAATGCAACCCAGACCAGCTACACACCATTGTTGCTTTAATAGGACATGGAATTGAGTTCAAGGGTCTCTAATGACATTGCCATGTGGTCAGATACAAATTCTAATATGTTTCTTTGGCCTGTTTCTAGACTTTTGCATCGCTGCCGACAACACAACTACAGTTTGTTTATCAGGCCGATTCTTTTCTCTCTCCATGAATTTCATTCTTATAGCCTTGAGGTGAGAACCAGCGGTATCATGACGCGTCCGTCCCCCAAAGCTGGTTAATATTCTGATGCTCAACTCCATTTCTCTCAACAGGACATAAAAGAACATCAATTTTAATTTGTCATATCTTTATTCAAGAACATCTCATAAAACAGAGCTTGATTGGAAAAGAATGGGGAAAAAAACTTAATTAAAAATCTGAGACAAATCTATCGTAGTGTGCATGTGTGTGTGTGTGTGTGTGTGTGTCTGTCTGAGAGACAGACAGACAGATAGAGAGAGAGAGAGAGACTCTTGCGGGAGTTAACAGTGATATATCAAATCAATGGAGTGAAACGGATGTGTACTCTGAATCATCTGCTCCAATGTTGGCATGGAAATCTGCCAATCCTCCGAATGAATGATGCTGGTCCGGCATGCCCAATTGACTGTTTGGTTGTCTGCCTGAATGTGGATGAAGGTGTGTGTGTGTGTGTGGGTGTATGCTGCAGTTGGATATAGAGATAACGACATATTTCAAGGTGTATTGTTGGAATCATGGAATTAGTGTACTCACACATCACAACATTTCAGTCTTTTAAACTCACATTTGATAGACTCTCATTATCTACACTCTTCATTTCAGTCTGACACCAGATGGCGATGTTGCCCTCAACACTCCTGACCATTCCCAAGCCACATTCCCCTCCTCCTCTTCCTCCTCATCCTCCTCCTCCTCCCTCTTCTCCTTCTCCAGCTCGGTGGAGTCGGCGCGACAGTCGGATCCTCTCGCCATGCCGGTCACGCCCCACACAGATATCAGCCTGTTTCTCCAACACGCACACACACACATCACATCCCATCTCTCATAAACACTTACACACATGCACACCGTCTATCACACACAGACATCTCGAAGCCTGCGCACCGTCCTGCATTTTAACCCCCACCCAAAATTAAATTCTCAGTCCGGGGTCCTACAGCTCGCTGCAGCTTTTATACATCTATTTTCATTAAAGTTAAAAGCCTCCCATCATATCGCAGCGTTTCCAAGCCAAATGGTAAGACATCAGCCCACTCAGTCCTATTTTTATCCATTATTACAGTCATCAGTGTGTTAAAGGCTGGATGGCAACAACACAGAGCTCAGGTGGAAGAGGATTCATGGCAATTGATGAGCCGATTGAAACCAAACCAAAAAATAAAATGCTGATTAGGTTTGGTGGCACAAGAGTCACTTGAAGGCATAGTTTCATGCAGATAATCTCATTGCCCCAAATGTAGCATTCCTGAGTGTAGTCTCAATGGATTAACAATCAAAAAATTGCGAATTTATGCAGTTTTCAATTGGAAAAATGTGTAAAATTCCTCACAGCAGTCACTAAAATGCCTTGTGATGGGCACAAGAGCCTCTCCCGAGGCAGGACGAGACATAAAGGCTGCCCTTATTTAGAATTAGCTGTATGTTGCTTCTAAAGAGCTTCTCTCACTTCACCAAAGGGAACAAGGGTGTGCAGTATGACACAGTGTTGAGCCTGCGAGCATACTGGGATCATTCATAGCCGTGGTTTTTACTGTACTAGGCTACTGTATCAATAAAATGGCCACTATGCCAACAAACAAGAGGTTGGTTATTTATTGACAAAAATGCCATTACACAAATCCAGAAATACACACACGCATGCACACACACACATTAAAGCACCATCTCCCTACGTGTGGGAGACAGAGAGACCATCACCATGGAAACAAACGTCATGTAGCCTAGTCTCCCACCATCCACCACCACCACCACCACCACCGCCACCACCATCCCCCCCTCCCCAATATGAACTCACCCCCACTTCTCCCTCTCTGTTGCTGCCTGTCTTCACGCTCCTCCGTCCCTCCTCCTCCTGTTTCCCATTCCCAACATCATCCATCTTCCCAAAATACCCCCACTGTCTCCTTCCATCCACTGCTGTACACCAAATTTCATTAAATCTATATATATTTTTTTATCATATCTTGCTGTTACTATGCCACATTTAATCTTTTTCCACAACAGGACCCTCCACCCCACCCCTCGTGTTCATGAGTGTGTTTCTGTTTGCATGTGTGTGTGTGTGTGTGTAAGAGACAGAAAGTGAGAGTTAAAATCCAAGAGAGAGGGAGTGTATGGGGGGATGGGCTGCCAAGACAGACTAGCGTGATATGAATTACCCAAATATCACACATCACCTCTTCCTCTCTCCTCTCTTTCTCCCGTTCATTCCCTCTTATTCTACCGACTTCATTGATTTTTACAGATCAATATTATGCTACACTCACAATCAGGCGATAAATTAACAGAACATAGTTGTTAGTAGTGCCTTCTTTTCCCCAGCCGCTTTCTTCTTGTGACCACGGCATGCTGGGAGTTGTAGTCTCCTGCCCGTACTGTATATTGTTGCTTCAAAGAGAGATTTGAATGTGCAGCTCAACCGGCTCTCTTTGAGTCACCCTGCAGCTCCTTTCACTCAAATGTTTTCTTTTTCATATGCTTGAGTTCATATCGTCAGCTACTACGAGTCTGATGGTGCAACACCAGACCAAAGACTGACCTGTAAATCTTAATTGTAGCTGGAAACTTGAGACTCTAAAACACCTGAACTCTTCCGCTTGGGGCAGCTTTTTACCTCCTCTCAGACAGAGACCAACAGGGATCATGCTGATCATGGGATCCTTCCTTGTACCTCGCTTCTTGGAGCAGGAATAAGAACTTTAGGTGACCTGCAAGATGGCTGACCAGAACCTTCACTTTTGGTTCAAGTGAGGAGTGAGGAAATATCAATTAAGAGACTTCTTATCAGATTCAGATTGGAGACCAGAGTCACCATCAGCAAAATGAACATCATTTTCAAGCAGCACCAAACTAATCTTTCCAAAGACCAAAGTCAGCACCATTGATATTGACCATGATATCGACAGCAGGAGAAGTAATAAGTGTGTAATTGATAACATTACTGACAGCTCTGACTCTTTTCTTATTTGTTCGCAGGTGACACTGCTGTAGTGTGACTGGAATTTGAGTAACTGTGAATATAAAACTGTGACATTTACCCTGACAGGCAGTAAGAGGTAAATGTAGTCACCTGTGTTGTCATCGTGTTGTTTGATGAGGCATCTGATGTTTACTGTGGATTTTGATTTGCATAGTAGCACAACATCCAGCTGGACTCTGAACTGGGCTTTTGTATGGATGCCAGAGAGAGAATTTGAATGGTAGTTAAAATAAATAAAACGAACCTTGCAGTTATAATGTAAGATATTTTTGTCCCAGTGATTCAAACATGAAAAAAACCCTAATAATACAATGAGCTACTATGTTTCTTATGATGTAAGACATTCTTACACTTCTTAAATGTCACTTTTGACTACCTATATGCTAATGATGCCAATTAAAATTCAACATTTCTCCCAAAATGATGTGTCAGAGTGTTAAAAGTATCATGGGACACTGAAATTTAACTAATGCATGTGTGTTAGCAGCTCAGGCAGATTTCTCCTCAAGCTATAGCACAGATCATCCTCACCTTCATTAAAGGTGGTAAACACAGACAAGGTGATAAGTAATTGTTCCTGACAGTGAGAATTAAACATGTTTTAACACTGTGACTGAGTATTACACCACCTGGTAGTTAGAACCAGCTGCTACAATCCTCTGGAGTGGAGATATTTTGATAAAGCTGCCACCATCTTCAGTCATCTCAGATACTACAACCTGCCTCCTCTCCTCTGCTCCCTCTGACCTGATCGTCTTATTGCTCAGGTCCAAGCGTCCTGATCCATCACAGTTCGGTGGTAAAGGCCATTGCTACCCTCTGGCACTCCTCTTTCATCTGCGTTTTCACCTTCCCTCTCCATCACACTCCACCTTGCTTTCATCTCCCCTCCCTGAAGGTTAGAGGGAATCAGGCAGAGGCAGGTAGACAGAATCGTGACACTCCGTCATACAACCAACAACATAATTACCTGTTTTTATTTCACCGTCATGATGCCTAAACCTTCAAGAAAAGAAAAAGAAAAACATATCATGAGAGTGTTGCCAGAGTGGAGAAGAAACAACATTTAAATCCATTACATGACACTAACAGTCCGTGCAGGTGTGGCTGATTTATGAATAAAAAGCAACGTTAGCTGAACTTATCTGCAAGCAGACTCTCATTTATTTCCTGGTTCGGCTTTGTTAAGGTTGAAACCTTTTTCTCATGCAAAGGTAATCGATGTGATACATAAAGCCCCTCAGTCATGTGTTGAGTTTTTTCTGGTTTAACATGGGATTCTTTCCTGGGCCTGCTGAATGGATTAGCTCATTAGGAATGTGTGACATACCACCAGAGGACACACAAATGATCCTGAGATTGATTAGCTCTGTCTGGATGGTGTAGACACAAGACTAATAGTCTGTCATCCATTAGCGATGTCTTTTACCTTGCTAACTTACTGCTCCATCTTCCACTCAGGTGACTGGTTTGAAATTGTTTTTCACTCTCTTTCCCAACTTGATATTTTACTTTATACTATACTTATTTAGGCCTACTTTCATATATATGTGTATATATATATATATATATATATATATATATGTATATATATATATATATATATATATATATATATATATATATATATATATATGTATATGTATATATATGTATATGTATATATATATATATATATATGTATATATATATATATATATACATATGCTCTTCTTTAGCCTAACTTAAAACTGCAAATCTACATACCATTTTAGCATCTTTTACCTTATTGTTTTGGTTTGAAAGACAAAAGTTTAATGGTTTGATTTGCTCTCACTGCTATCAACTGCTAACAACCATAGCAGACAACTACTTTCATTGATAAAGCTGTGGAACATTTAATAGCTGAACAGCCAGATATTTCACCCAGGTGTTAGTAGACACCGAAAAAAACCTAAAAGAGTGAGTGAACATTGGACTTACATTCGTAAAGGTGGTCTGCTGGACATGTTGATAGGAAACTGTTTCATAGGCCTTGTCTTGTGGCACTACCCCCCAGTGGCTACAAATCCAATTATATATTGCAGCATTGTAGTAATTCCTGAGTGTGCTTCCAATTAAATGTCTGATTGTCGAACACAGGGGAGTTTCCAAAAGGAGAAGCTGATAACAGGTGAAACAAAGCTCGATGTGGTGAGAAGCAGGCAGGTTGAGGTTTGAACCTTGAGTAGTAGATATTCGGTTAGCAAAAAAGGCAAAACACAAGGAATCTAAGACCTTGAGCAAAAAGCGTGAGGAGGCCTGAACGTTTGTACTGCAAGTGTGGACTGAATGATCTGGCGATGAGTGACTGGAGAATTTGGGTTTAAATACTTGGCACTGAAGAAAGATGAGGAGCAGGTGAGCTGGCTGATGTAATCAGAAGGAGGAGCGGGGTGGACCTGGTGAGATGCAGAATGGATTTCCATGACCAGAGACACATATCAGCACAGACAAACAGTGAGGGACAGAGACACAAACACTGGAAACACAAGGAAAGGGGAATAAACCTGGCACCTTGGCCAAAAACCACAACCAGCACATTCTCACTCCCCGACTCGTCAAATACGGCAGCTTGGTCAGTGGCCTTGAGCTACAAACTTCGACGCTCTACATACCTCTTTAGTGTCAGTTTTGCACATGAAGCTCTCCGCAGTCAATTGAGCAATAATACGTAACATACTATGTCTGGTTAGACTTTCAAAATAAAGCTCACTGACAGAAAGGTTACATATTGTGACGTATTACAACTTTTGGACTGTTATTCACGTTTGTCAAACGGTCATGGTTCGATTCAGTTTAAGCTCTAAAACTACTTGGTTAAGTTTAGGAAAAGATCATACTTTGGGTTGAAATAATTAGGCTGTTTCTTACATCACATAACTTAACGTACTTAAAAACAAATCACTCATGAGTCTTGGTCACTAATGAGACGCAAACCTTGGTCTCCGGAAGGAAGGTCCCATATTTGGACTTTTCTTGCTCTTTACCAGATGGGAGCTTCAAGAAGTGAAGCTGTAGGGGCAACAACACATTTATATAACTATATCTCAGCACAGCAATCAGCTACAAACAGCTGCAATCTAAAAAAAATAAAAATAAAATCAGCGTCTAGACTTTAATTCTAACCCTGCTCATCACCTTTGACATGAAACACCAATAATCCAATATGTTTCTCAAGGCGCGAGGAAGTAAACATGCAGTTATTTTCCACATTGATCTGCTGCTCTGCTGACTTGTTGATCGCCGGCAGCCCATCCCCAAGCGGGTCACATGACCGGGTCGGGCAGTGGGACGGCAGCCGTGTGTGTGCTGGGAGGAATACGAGATCCAAGTATCTGACGGTGTGAAACGTGACGCACCGTGGGTTTCAGGCCAATCTGGGTCAGAGAAAGAGCGAATGTGCATCTTTGTGTGTGTGTGTGTATATGTGTGTGTGTGTGTGGGCCATCTGTCCTGACAAGATTACTGGAGTCAGACAAGAAGTCCGACTGGACCGGATTAGAGTATGAATATAGGGCAGGAGAAAGGGAAAGAGAGCGATGAAGAGAAAGGGAGGAGGAGAGGGGACTATATGGAGGATGATGAAGAGCAGGGAACAGTGAAAACAAATGACAGAGAGAGTGATGAAGAGTGGAAGGCAGCAGCGAAGATAACAGCTTAATTTCGCCTGAAATATTTGTTTATTGAGTGACAAAGATTGTAGATGTCTGGGAGTTCCCTTCAGGAAACTGACAGTGATGACCACAAACCAAAAATGTTCAGGTTCCTGTTTGCAGCCACAAGTTTCCATCATCTCTCCACTGATCTCCACTGTTGCTACATGTTTGTCTGTGTTGTCTGTGCATACATATGTACGTGTGTGTGTTTCATATATGTGTTTATTATGCAGGTGAGATCGACCGCTGACAGTACCCAGGAGACGAATGCTTCAACTGAAAGCTGATTGCATCGCCATGGCAACTGGGTCCTACTTTCTCTTTGCCTCATCCCCCCCTGTCTACGTCAGTTTGAGTGGCGGCTGGTTTGATACGAGTCGCTGCTATGGTGAGCCTCCCATCTCTCTGTCACACACACATAAACACCTGCACACACTGACTCTATTTCATCACTCATACACATGTAAGTTCGTAAAAAGGGACCTTCGAACAGAGATGTCTCAGTATGCGTGAGCTTCATTCCACGCATATGAAGCAAACATGAAATTCTTGTCATTCCTGTTTCATTGTCGTTTCTTTACGTCTCAAGAATCCATCCATTCATCCACTCGCTCCCTCATCATTATTCACTACAGCTCTCCCACTTACTGCATTACTGTCATTTAGACCCTTCACTACACACACACACACACACACACACACACTGATGTAGCAATAAAAAACACATATATAATCATCGTCTCATCAGACGAGTGACAGGCTGGCAAAGAGTTCCCCAAGCTGTTGCCTCGGCAACCCTGAAGAATATTCCTCGGTGGCCATGACAACCGATGATGCACATCCGGTGTGGTCGGTGGATTTTTATTTAGACACCTAGCAGGGGGTCGTGTGTCGGCATTTGTGTGTTTATGGATATGTGTGTGTGTGTATGTAAATGCGTGAGAGTGTATGTGTGGCTGCATGCGACAGTGATTGTACTGTACTGCCTGTGAATGTCCTTGTGTGTTTGAGTTTGGCGTGCTTGTAATTGTGTGTATCTATTTTGCACACAGAGGTGCACAAGGGACGAGAAGTATTGACGTGCCTGGTAACTGGGAGCACTGAAAGTTCATTTGTAAGAACGAAGGGAGAATCAAAACTTGTGAAAGTTTGTCTTAAAGTGAAAGTACATATGCTTTCCAAAGACAGAAGTCTCAGTTCAATACACTCATTGGTTTGGCTGCTACAATCCTACTTGGTTTGGCATGACCACTAGCATATGGTTGCTAACGTTAGCTAATGCCAGCAGTTAAGATACACATCGGTGTGTAACTGAGTCTCTAGTCTCCACTGTAACAGGGTCTGTATACACTCACCGTGATCCAGTAATAGATATTTATTGGCTCACTCTTAGTGGGTAAATGTAGCTGTATGGTAGTGTCATGACAAATGCCACTATGATGTGTAGTCATTGATGTAATGCATGTTACATTGCTCAATTGGTAGTGCACTTTGAACATGCATCATCCCTTCGCCCAACACAGGACAACCTTGCGTAAGTTTATGTAATGTAGCTGTGTTGGTGTTGTTCCCAGAACATCATAATAAGCGAAAAAGTCGTTGTTGTGGCTACGTGGGTCTGGTGTCGAACTCTCACTCAGGAGAGTGGGGTTTGTATCCTACCTAGAACATTGAGTATTATGCTGTTCACTTATTATTTTTACACTAAGTTCACTTATTTTCCCTGTCTTTTCAGTTTTTGGTTGCTGTTTGGTTAGGGTTTACAGTTGAATCAGTCTAAATTATTCATAAATAAATTAAATTATCTAATTAAAATTATCGACAGAATGTGAAGAAATAGAAGTTTTGACATGGCGATGTCTATTAATTGTGTTGCAGAGATACCAACTAAAATTGGCATGCTAAACAGCTAGCCGCGACCTGTCCTGATCCACAAATCCTGTGTTAGCGTTGTTTACACTAACATTCCCCTGGTTCCCCAGTTAGCGGTTACTCTGCTGATATACTGCCCCTTATTTGTTTTGAGTTGTCCGATTCTTACCTTTTGCACCTTTAAGAAAACTGAATACAAACTTCAAGATGGCATGTTCCAACTAAGTTCTTTGGGCTTTCATGTTCTTGGGCCCACAGGCCGTGCACATTAAAGTCTTTTCACATATGTAACCCAGTCCTACTCTGGTTTTGCTGTGGTCCCTTTCCGTTACATTAAAAGAGAGTCTTAAAAAATGAAGGGAAATACTCTGTCTTTACAATGTGGGGTTCTGCTGGGAAACCTTGGGTCCTGGCATTCATGTGGATGCCACTTGACTGTTGCAGACCAAGTACATCCCCCCATGGCAACGGCACTCCCCAATGGCAGTGGCCCCGACAGCAGGACAATGCGTCCTGCCTCACTGCAAAAACTGCTCGGGAACGGACCGAAAATGTGACAGAGAGCTCAAGGCATCGACGTGGCCTCCAAATTCCAGAGATCTCAGTCAGATCGAGCATTGTGCAGGCCTGATCCGTGGAGGCCCATCTGTGGATCGGACTCTGACCTGTCAGGGCATGGACACAGGACCTCTGAGGGTGTCCCGTGGCACCAGTGCGTTGATCCTCTGAGTCCTGTGGAAGCCCCCCAACTCACACCTCCGTCTATAAATGTGTCACTATGTTCCTGTTAATGGCTACGATAGGACACAGTCAATAAGATCTGTATTTATGTAAAGATCCATAGAGTCCATTAGCGATGTATGTGTAGGTGAGTGACAGTAAATGCAGCTTCGTGGGGAAAATAAACTCACCACAGAGACTTCTATACTGTATCAGCTATAGGAAGAGTGAGTGTTTGAGTAAGCAAAATGCTTCAGGGTTGATGGATGGGAACCGACGGGGAGAAAGTCGACCTTTTCAGCGACACCTGAGTGTATGTGTGTGTGTGTGTGTGTGTGTGTGTGTGTGTGTGTGAAGACCACATGTCGCGTCTACAGGGCTTGTCAGTACACATATCACTTAATGACAAGCTACAGACAATATTTGCTGCAAGCGAACGTTAAGATACGAGTTTTGAGGATAGCTCAAAATCTGGTCTTTCATCTGATCTCCATTTCTTTCTCTTTTGCGCTCTCATCTCAAGCTCTCTCTCTCTCACACACACACACACACACACACACACACACACTCACACACAAACCTTACAATCCCGCTGTGTGTGACGCTGAGAGTCCCTGACAGCCATATAAATAATCTATAAGTTCAGACTCCCACTGTCGTGCGCATTTTCGCCAAAACCTCCTTTAAGTGACCTTACATGAAGTGTCACTCTCAAATGTCCACATGGCAACATGCATCAGCGTACACACCTCACGCCTCTGTCAAATCTATCAGTCAGCTAATGACTTGTGATGGACGAGGGAAAAAAACGTAAGTGATGGGAGAGGAGGGGTTTCGTATACGGCACGTGTAAGGAAAAGCACAACAGCAAACTCTAAAGGGCGAGGTGAATTAAATGTCAGCAGGAAGGTGTGGAGCGAGGGAACGACTGCTGGGTTTGATGAAGCAATGTCGGTGAGAGTCTTCTGAGTTTAGTATCAATACAAGCTCCGTGTCACAGGTGGACCTGTGACATTTTCATAAATGCCTGCTCCTTTTTGACACTGTTACGGCACAACAGTGATTCGACCTTACATCTTTTTACTATTGGTTTTACTTCTGTCGATGGTGGTGTGAGTAGGTTACGGCCACGCTAAAAGCAGGGAGACAGCCGCGCATCACACACATCACTGACACCTACCACAATCGACCACTTGCAGGCAGATCAATCTGGCTGTCAACCTAAACGCAGTTTACTGCCTCTCTCCGTTGATTCAGTTTAGGTTTACAAATGATGTAGATTGACAGAGGGGCTCAATTGAAATGCTTTTTCTTTTGGCCACAGTTTACATTTTGCATTAAATACATGACATATCGGAGGTTTTGCAGCCCCTCCAGATCATATTTTATTTATATGAACACATCCTTCAAAACCTGTGACCTTATAAATCTCAGAGATTTATGAACAAGACCAATATAATTGCATTGTTGCTGCAAAATGGCTTGCTTCTGTATAGTTACATGTTTCTTGTAAAAACAGGCAGCTAGGGAGGGACTAGTCGTAGATATTGATTGGTGTTTACAGTAGCCAATAGTGCTAAATGTGCCATGGAGCTAGCGGTCGGCCGACTCTGCCCCAGTTGGCAGCTCCCATTAAACACGGCCCGACCTGGACTGAACAACACAGCTCTGAGAAGACAAAGGGTCCGAGTCAGCAAATAGGAACGCTAACTGGCTATCGGCAGCTACATTTAGGAGGACATCCGAAAATATGTTCTCCAAAAAATATGATCCAGTATCACCCAAATCAGTGAATACACTTCTACTGTTGTTTTTGTTCGAGTTATTAAGCTGTGTTTTACTACAGCAATCCATCGCTGGTCCCCAGAAACACTCCGGTGACGTCCTGTTTTTTTTATACCTCCCTTGTGCAACATGAGTAATCAGCATTTTTTAATCATTTTCCAGGAAGTTACACTGAGACAGAAAGCAATACTTGTGTGATGTGATACAAAACACTTAAAGGGACTCTATGTAACAATCTGTAGTAAGTTACATGTATTGATCACTTTTATTGGCCACATGTGAGGAGATTGTCACATGGAAAAATGAGACCTTCCCCGTCTCTCTCAGTTGCCTATTCAAACAAGCCTGTGGACGATGTGATTAAGTTTAATGCTGCTGGACTGTGGATTTCCTCGTGAGGGACTGGATGGATACGACTTTATGCACGTTCTCGAGTACCTCATGTGAGAGTCCGCCAACATAAACTATAACCACTATCACAGAAGTTCCACAGAACTCCTTTAAACATTGATTTCGACTTCATGGAAACTTTAAGTCAGATATCTGAATATCTCGCCCTGATCTAGGACCTCAGATCAAAGACGCACAGACTTAAATCTCATTAAATTGTAATACCAGGGAGGCAGTCCTCTGTATCATGAGCTCCTCTCTTTTACTGAGCTTTGTTATATATTAACTTCTCCATGCAGGACTTCAAAAGACTTCCTCTTAAAAAAAACTGCATAAATATAGGCTACTTACACGAACACTATACTGGGTCAGTGTATTGTAACGTTAGCTAGTCACAAGTCAGCACTTTGAATACTGCAGTAAAGGCCAACCCATTACCTACACTATGGCTTTCACATTAAAATGTACTTAGTGTGAAGAAAATGCAGGACGGGAAGCATATCAGCAATATATTACAGAACATAAAACTCAATGTGAGTCAGCCACGTGTGCGATTACACATTCCATTTCGGTCGGTAACCGAGCCAGAACTGATCTCACTGTAGCTGGACACTTTTTGTGCTGATGCCTTCACAATAGTCACATTTTTTGGCAAATATTTCTATAAAAAATTCATAAAGAATCGAGAGATTTGCAGAGATTTGCAGTTCTTGGCAGAGTGGAAAAGCCTCTCAAAGAGCATTTCCTGTAGACTCTAACCTTCGCTGGCACCTTTACCCTGGACCTCTGAATTATGTGGGAGAGTGTAATTGAGAATGGAGATCCAATCCAAATGTTTTCCTCTTAAAGCCACTTGGTGAAGGTACAATACGAGGTGAGGTGTGTGAAGTGACTGCCTGGCCCTACCTCTGTGAGAAGTGCTGTTGTCTGAGGTGTTTAATTATGGCAGTTTGACAGGCTGGCGGCACCCTAATTATATTTCCAGTGTGGAGAATGAATGGATTCAGGAGCGGGATGAGCGGAGAAGACACAGGTGGAGAGGACGAGAGGAAGAAGAAGAGAAACAGAACGATTGATCGGGGGGGGAAGGTTCCTGAATTGACAGAAGAAAGGAGGGTGAGAGGTGGAGTGCCGATGAAGAAAGAGAAGACGGAGAAGACGACGCAGCTCTCCGCGCGAGCAAGCGATGCCTCGTTGCCATGGCAGCACCGTCTCTCCGGTCTCCGTGGGAACGGCTGAATCCTGTTGCAGCTCGACTTTGCCCCCAGGCGAGAGAGAGAGAGAGAGAGAGAGGGAGAGAGAGATGGAGGGGAGGAAAAAGGGAGAAGAAAAACAGTAACAGAACGGCGAGTTTAGCCTGGGGCATTTGGGCTGACCTGGAAAATGTTGGGCGTGTGCTTATTCTCTCTTTCTTTCTTTCTATCTATCAGTCTCTCTGTTATTCCCTCACTTCATCTCCCTCTCACCTTGTCAATAGACTTCTAAGTGTTTTTCCAGAGACTGTCGGACAGTTAAAGGTGATTGTGCAGCGCAATCAAAGCCTTTAAGCCTCATTCTCCTTCTACTGACGAGCGTACATCCCGGCACATCCCAACCATCCTCGCACACACACACTTCCTCTGTGTTTCAAACCTCGTTCAACACACACTCGCTGCTGCGACACACGCCCACACCAGCCCGCTTGTTTGTCTGTTTGTGTGTTTATTTGTCCGTTTGTTTCTGACCTGGCTCCAGCCCATTCACACAGCATAAGTAGCCCTATTAACGGGCCAACTTGCCAAGAAAACAGATGATCCCCTCCGACAGAGGTCCTATTGTTACGATCAGCGGCGAACAATGCAGCCCTGTCTACGCGCCACAGTGGTCGATTCACCCCCGCTTTCAGCCGCCGGTCACTACTCTATCAGCCGCAGCCACGGGGAACGGGAAGGGCGCTCAGAAGCTGTATTGTACATGTAAGATTTGTAGGACATGGTTGATTTATGAGGATGTTATTGCGTAGGGTTATGACTGGATTCCAAGGGATTGTATAAGTTATTCATAACCATCACAGCAGTTTCATTACTTTATGATCAGGGACTGTTCTGTGTCTTTAACTTCACTGTAGTGAGGACTACATATATCATCTGCTTGTATGTGACGGGACGAGAAAAGTGTAGGAAAATAAAAGACTACGTGAAACTGGTGAAAAAGCATTCTTTATACATCTCATTTTATGTTTTTGGGAACCGTAATCTTATCAGCATCTTAACTCGACGTAATTTGTTGCAGGGAAAAGTCATTACACACCTGCTAACATGGTAAAGTTCACAGAACAAAGAACTGCTGTCACTTTTAAAGAGTACTTTCCTGGAAATTTGCTCCAATTACAGCAAAAAACACCCAGTGCTTTCATTTAAAACACAGAAATACAGGAGGTTTTCCACATATTCATATATTTCAGGCCACAAAGCCATTTCGTAAAGGTTAGGAAAATACATTTTCATATGTGAAACAGTCACCAAATGTAATCTCCGGGATTCACTTCTGTTAAGGTTAGGGTAAGATCCTGATCTCTTGTGACCAAGGACCAACTTAAACCACGTCCGACCGCAGTTTCTAATAACCAGAGCTAGTGTAACACGTTCTTTCTTATCCATGGGAGAAAGGAGTGAAAGAAAGAAGTAAAGAGTGGATGTAGTCCAACATAGTTGTTGCAAGCAATGCTGGGAAATTGGAGACGTATAAAGTGACTGAATAATGTGACTACGCAGTGGCTGTCATGGCTGTGGAAAAGCTAAGTGGTTCTTAAAAGGTTCACAGGTTGAACCAACTCAGAACCAGCACTTGGTCTGCAGTGTACCAGCTGGGGGCTGCTGCTTTGTCCATTTCCACACTGTGCATACTGTGTGTGTGTGTGTGTGTGTGTGTGTGACCATACATGATAGAATATGTTTGTGTTTTGCATGTTCAATTTATTGTGACGTTAGTGTTTTAAGTTTGCATGTGTGTTTGCGTGTGTGTGTGTGTGCGTGTGTGTGCATGAGAGATCATCTTGTCAGGATGTCAGTCAGCGCAGCCACATATCAGAGCAAATGTTTATCCACTGTCTTACACCTGTATGAGATTAAACTCTGAAGGCTAATCTTAATTCCCAGTAATCTGAGACTATTCTGCAGCTCATGTGACGTCAGGATTTAATACTGTGCTGATAAATAGCACCAGCCCGCTAATAGATTACCCAATTCTCTCATGTCCGATCAAATCCCACAACCCACAAATACATAAGCTGTGCCTGATTTTGCTTTTCTCTGCCCTTTAGTCGGCCTGTTTTCCTTTTTATTTTTTTTGTATTGAGTCTGATATGGAGGACGGTACAGCTGTAACAATCAAATGTTCAGCAGTCAGTGTCAGAGGTTTTGAGACTGTTTTATTAGATGCGAAGTAGATTAATTATTGTAGTATACAACTATTTTACTACTAGTACATTTATTGCACTGAATTGTATTCCAAAGGTTGAAATTGAGTCCAGAAAGACCCTCATTCAAGTTTATTACACTTTATGATACATGTGACTTTATGTTACGTTATCATTATGTGAGACTGCTGTTGCAAGACTTTTTCTAAAGACTATCGAGTGTTGTAGTTATGAGTCCTAAAACCCAGAAAGCAGTTCTCTCCGTCTCAAAGTCAATGGTGTTTCGGTTAAATGCATGAAATAAGGTCTGTGGTTGCCACAGGTTTAAGATATTGTTTGGTTGTACGACATAAAATACATCAATAAAAGTCCCACAATGGAATTATAAAGAGCTAACATGTCTTAAAAAGCAGTGGTTCCTAACAAGTGGCTAAATGAAACTACAGAAGTTGACCATTAAACGTCATCATGCCAAACATGGAGACTCATCTACTCACTACTCTGTCTTTACAGGCCGACTTTAGTTACAAGCTATTCTATCTTTAACTTTACAACTTGTAGATTTGATCAATTTATAGAAAACCTGTTTAGTAATTGTGGAGCAAGATGCTTAGTGGTGGTGACGTTTGGGCTTTTTGTCGAGGGAACCAGAGCGATTCTAACTTCTGGGTTAGCCTAGAAAGGTACATCATCCTGACAGCACTCTATTCTACAGTTATGCAGTGTTGATGGGCATTTAATCCGCAAACTACTGTATGCTGTCGAAAAAAACAGCAAACAAACAATTGATGTACATTGTCATTTGTCAGCTCTGACGTATCACATGTTGGAGCATCCTCCCTGGCATTTGTGGTTGAAACGTCAACGGACAATGAAAGAAGAACTGGGAAAAGTTTGATCTTTGTCTCTTTTTTCAGTTCTCATATTTGCCACTCTTCACCTGCGTCTGCTAATGGATGTGCATGAGACTCGTGGAAAGAATTGAATTGGAAAGTAGGAAATCAGACTAAGAAGATTTGATCTGCCCTGGGAAATATCAGCTAACATCAGCATTCTAATTACGGGGCTAAAACATGCAAAACCACCCATATAATCCATTGAAGGATAAGGTATTATTATTGGCAACTAATCCCATTAAAGGACTAAAAAAAACCAAAGTGCATTACTCTGTCG
Source organism: Pagrus major (assembly GCF_040436345.1). Taxonomy (NCBI): domain Eukaryota; kingdom Metazoa; phylum Chordata; class Actinopteri; order Spariformes; family Sparidae; genus Pagrus; species Pagrus major. The sequence goes on from NC_133217.1 coordinate 15,968,524, forward strand.
CTCTTTCTGTATCTACTTTATATACTTTCCTTTAAAAAAAAGACTCAGCAATCTCCTGAAACAGCTGTGTACTGTAGCTGTAATCACAAATCCCTTTCACAAATGCACAGCAAGCCTGAACTTATCTAGACAATAACAATAACTGGAGGAGCTGTATGTAAAATATAGGAAAGTCCCAATCAGTTGGACTGGACATTGAATTAACTTACCCCTGCCAGCTCCCTAGTACAAACGTCATGTAATATCCTATTGAGCCATATGTGATTAGTGCAGGTCAACATCTGGAGAATTGGTAGCAAGGGAACGGGTATGCTGATGACATTTCTATCTTTTTATCTACATGCCTTTCAACTCTCTGAGGTCCCTCCAAACTGAGGGTTATGAGAACTTTGTTGTTTCAATGTGTTGTGGTCCTTTTCTTTTAACAAGCATAAAACAATCGCCTTCTAGTTTGCTGACGACTTGGTGGCTAACTAGCTAGCTAACGTTATGTTGTTATTACTGATTTGTGTACGACAATCCTGCATTTTGACGTATTTCTATGTTGCATTTCCCTCCTTCGATGGAATGTGACGCCCAAAATTTAGCTGAAGTCCAGCAGTGAAGTTGCTGCACTCTGTACCGCTCCTCTAATATCAGTGTAGACTGGCAGGGTAGGAGCACGGGTTGCTAATGTTAGCCGCTAGTGGTCAGGTAATGAAGCAGTGTCCTTTTAATTTGATGACTTGATTGATAGCATAAAGTTGAATGGATTGCGAGCATCCATTTTTTTCCCATCACCATCAGATAAATGGCATTGTGGTAATAGCAGGTTTGCCACAGTTACGCAAGAAAAACACACCTAAGACAATCGCTACTACTTTACTGATATCTCGGGAGCTAACTAGCTAGCTAGCTAACATGACATTGTTATTGCTGATTTGTACATGACAACCACACATTTTGATGCACGTCAATGTTGCATTTCCCAAGAGAAATACGCAGATGAAGGCGCCATATTGGAAATATCCGGTCGTGTCTGTTTACATAAACACCATCGATGACTACTGATGACACATGAGGGTCTTGAAGGGTTGTCCCATTTCATATTTCATGGTGGGAAATTTCAGCCACTATCCCTTTTAACTCTGTTCTGAGGGACAAGGGGCACTCGACAACGAAGGGTGGGGGGTAAAATTTGGAAATGGGATTGAGCCTTAGAATAACAATGGCTGATCCCGGCCTTAAAATGCACATTTGTTGGGGACTATTTAGGGATGGGGATTTGGTGCACTAGTGGGTATTTACAGCAGCAGGACTGTATATGAGGGATCATCTCAAAATAAATTACAGCACCGTGGTCTTTGGAATGAAGGAATCCAGTGTGGCTCATTGATATGTTGATATGAGATTTTGGATGACAATGGAGCTCAGAGGAATAAGATGCATCAGGATCTGGCTACACTGACAGTAATTGTTGGTAGCATGCATTCATTGCCGGTTTGAATCATTTACGCATTTTGCACCAGTTAGTCGTTGGTCACTATAAGCAGTGGCAGAGATGTAGATGTTGCAGTCTCTTCGTAACCGATAGAAATCAATGAACGCCTCAGATTCCTCGTCTGACAAATATTGCTTCAAGTCAGAGCCAAAACCAGTGTAACAGTACTGTGAGTGCAGGGACAGGTGTAGCGGTATATGAAGTGTGTGTCGCCCCGTGTGTCATCCAATGCGTCGACCACTGCTCAAAGGAGGTGAAGTGTGTGATGTGCGAGTTTAACCTCTCTTTCCTTCCTCCTGTCGACTTCGCTCACCCTCTCCGGAGCCGGCAAAGTTCAAGTCAGTCCTCTCCTCTCACAGGCCCTGCTCGTCTTTTTAACTCGCTCGCCATCTCTCCGTTTCCCTGTCTCACTCTCTTTCTATCAACCTATTTTCCACTCCGCCTCACTGTTTCTTCATTCTGCGCACAAACACAAACTAATTTACAGTGAGCCTCATTTAAGGAAAAACATGATTCTCAACAACAAGGGAGAAAGAGAAAAGAGCAGGACACAGCACACACACACACACACACACACACACACACACACACACACACACACACACACACACACACAGAGAAACACTGTGTGAGAGAGAGACCACTTCAGCCTCCATTTTCAGAGTTGGAATCTGAATGTTTAATCATTCCCAGCTCTTTGCTGGGAAGATGCATGAATTTTTCACAGTGTGGATAAGGGAGGGTGATGGGTAAAAGCAGGCCAACCGTCACAGCCATGACACGGGGCATACGAAAAGATGCCGTATGAATGCAACTTCCCCCTTGTGACAACACAAAAAGCAGTTTGTGTAAATTATTTGTTTTCATGGAGTCGTCCTTTTTCGCTCCGCAGATATCATATCTGACTTTCTATTTTCTGTAAAAAGAGATAACAGCTTCCATGTTCGGTGTGACATTGCCGTGAGCCATGTACTCCATCAGATCTTTAGACTACAGCCGACAGCATTGGAACAGCTGTCACAATATTTCTCCAACACTCATATACAGTGTAAAGCTGGTCGAGGTTCAGTTTGAAATAAGGGAGCCGTCCCTGCACTGACAGCTGACATTTTGCAAGTGTCACTGAGCATACTTCATTAGTGTTGAATCAAAAAAAATGCACACATATATGTGCAAATTATGACGCTGCACGTACACACACATGCTTGTAGTCATACCTGTGGTGGTCTTGAGAGCTCAATGCACTAGAGCTTGACCGTTAGCTAGTTAGCTGCATTAGCTGTCAAGGTAGCAGTCCGGACGTGGAGTTAGTAGACCCTGGGGTGTGTTGGTGTTTACTCCCTTAACACACGAGCTTTGGACCACAATGCGCCCGGGCTAGCTGGTTAGCATGCTAACTTCAGTAACACAATACATCGACATCAAAATGTAAAAACTGTTATTTCTTCACATTGTGTTGATCATTTTAGTTACATTTTGAGTGTTTTCCAGGAAAACTCTTTCATATTGCACCTTTAAGAAAACAAATGCAAATAGACAACATAGAGGCAACAACACATGTGCAGCTAGCTGTGCATCCTGTAGCATTTCTGTTTTTGGTTGTGTTTTTTCCAAATGCTGGACACGTGTCAAAATGTGGAAGCTGTTTCCACCTTGTATATTTACATGTAGCTGCAGTGAGCTGAGATCACAGGTTCACCACACACACATGTACAATGCAACCACAAGAGATCTTACATATGTGCATTTATGTAAGGTTTCTACATGAATATATTCAAGTCACGTCATGTCTGTGCTTACTAACACACAATCACATGTACATGGACACACAGCAGCACTTACTGATACACACACACACACACACACACACACACAGGGATGGCAGCCACACACTCGATGTATTGTCCTCAGGGACATAATAGGCCATATTGATCGAGTCTGCGCTGGGATGCTAGTTGAGAATAAATGGGAAAAAGCACGTACACATAGGTCTTGTGCGACCTCAGTAACAGGATGGAGCCAGAGTTTCTTTCATCCTGACACCTCTTGTTACTTTTTTTCCACCCGCAGCTGAATGCAGCCTGAAGTGAGGTACTCTGCTCCTCTGTTTTCTGGCTGCTTTCACATTCTTTAATGGTGTGTCAGTAGTTTCCTTACAAATCAGGTCTGAGCAGGATTTCTCAAATAAACCAATGTGTTAAACTCTGTACATGCTAACTACATATTTCATATCACTATCAGAGAATCATTATCCAAGAAGCGGGCGTGTCCACCAGCTCCGGTGTCTCATTTGAACTCGCCATGAGGTAGGCCTACGGTCACTCATGGTGTCTTCTTCTTTTTCTTATTCTATTGTGTCTTTTTCCTCAGCTTTTGTTATTTGATGGCGGTTGGCAAATAGCTTTTAGGTGCATGACTGTCACCTTCTGAATTGGATCAGAACGACATATACTCTCGCCACAGGGTGAGTCAGACGTATTCTTCATATGATTGTATGCATTTGTGACGTCCGTACCTTGAGGGTTTTGTGACCAATGCATGTACCATCACACCGCTAATAACACTTGTATGAGTGTAAGTGCTCTACATGAAATGTGAATTTCAATTGTAATCTCCCACAATCCTCCCCTGGTAAACAATAAACAATAACTGCATTGCACAACAGGAGAACATAGTGTACCACATCATCATCAGGGATGATGTCGTCCATTTTAAAGTAATCACAGTGCTTTATATCATGTATACTGTACCAAACTGTGTTCAGAGTGTCATCCATTTTACATTTTTAAGTCGCCAGACAAAACATCCTCACACATTTCATGATAAGTTTAATGTAAATATACTACACATTATGTTTTAACTAATATCCGGCAACAGCTGCTATTATCAGCCTTACGTTACAGCACTGAACGAACAAATGAATGAATGTACGACCACAGACACAGCTCTTATTTTTTTAATACAAGCACTTCTGTCCTCCTCCTCTTTGTGTTTTTCATCACTCGTTCTGCTTCCTCCCCTCTTCCCTCCTTCATCGAGCAGGACACACTCATACACCCTTTGTCTTTCTCTCCTCTTCACATCCACAGAGACCGACAGGCTATTGCCAATTCATTTGGTCCCATCTCGTCTCGCTCTAAGCTTTAGCCGACCACCCTTTCTCTCCCCCGCTCTGTCTCTCTCTGTCTCTCTCTCTCCTCTAATCTCAGTGGGAAGCCCTGGAATTAACCGCCAGTTTCAATCAAGTGCAGCCAGATTCACCCTCTTCTGCGGCCAGTGACCTGCATATCACACACACATGCACACACACACAGACACAAACGTGGGCGCACGCTCACACAGCAATCCCACTGTCGCTTAGTCAGAGGTCAGGAGGTGGACATCACTGTGCGACGACGTTGTCCGTGTCACACACCCTTCTGGCACTAACGAAGGGAAAAATTAGATTTTAATCCCCAGTGTGTACGAGTGTGTACATGTACAGCTATGCTTGTGTGAATGCTTGCATACCAGTATGTGTTTGTGTGTACTCACTTCTGTGTTAATGTGTGTGTTTAAGACCAGAGCTATCCTCTCCTGGTGGAGATCAATTAAATGATAGACATGCTTGGAGTCACTCTTTCCAGCCGCCTGAGAGATAGATGTCTATGTACTGTACTGATAAAACACACAAACAGTTAACGGGCAGTATACATCTATGAATATAAACACCATGTGCTGTATATACACACCCATATTTAAGTGATTAGTTCATGTTTTCTTTATTAAGTACCTTGTATAATCTAGTTATGTATAATGTAACTACGCTGTGGTTAACATCTGGTTACGTTCAGGCTCAAAAAACACTTAGGGAAAGATGATGGTTTGAGTTGGTGATCATTCTCGCAAGATCTCTGGAGTTATCATCTAAACATGACAGCAGCTTCTCGTCGCATCACTTCATGCTGATTTTTTTGCACAGGCCTGATGCCACAGTTCTCTCTTGTAAAAGTGATTGTGATTGTTGGGCATTTTAAAATATGCTTAATTTACTCTCTTACCGAGAGTTAAGTGAGAAGATTGATACCACTCTCATGTCTGTCCATTGAATTTGAAGCTCCGGCCAGGGGGTGTTTAGCCTAGCTTAGCCTAAAGAATAGAAACACCGGGAAACAGCTAGCCTGGCTCTGCCAAAGGTGACAAAATCTGCTAACCACTACCAATAAAGCTGATTATTTAACATGTTATATGTTATATCTAGTTTGTTTAATCCATAGAGGGGGGCTAGGCTATAGTTAGGCTATAATAGTTGGTCATGGTAACTTCCTGGAGTGAATTACTGAACAAATGGAACAAACAAGACAAAACATGAGAAGAGGAGCCCAAGGTATCGTCATTTTCCGTTTCCAGTATGGCTCAAACTCCTAAAGACTGCATCCTACACTTCCCATAATGCATCACAAGAGTCCCCTTTCTTTAAGGCCTCAGTATTCCTAAAGGAATGGTTCATCCAAAAATGACAATTCAGTTATTATCTACTCAGCCTCATGCTGATGGAAAGTCAGAGGCAGTTTCGTAGTTCACTAAACATTTCTGGAGCTTCTCAGAGAAACAGCAGTGCAGCACTCTCATCTGAAGCAGATGAAGACGTGTTTTAAATCATAACAAAAAAAACAACCAGAAAAAAACTTTAAATATCTCCATACAGCCTGTGTGGCGATTCAAAAAGATGTTATTTACACCCTTGACACGGAAGCTAATGCTATTAGCTTCGCAGCACAAGTTTCCCGCTTTATAAAGGGTGTAAATAATGTCTTTGCAAACCAATTCTGGGAACTTGGGGCTTTCTGAGACTCCAGTTACACTGGATGATCTGTTTGCTGCCTTTTTTTTGTTTCAAAGCAAGTCCCCATCTACTTCTGTTGCTGCAACGCTGCTGGGAAGCTCCAGAAACCTAACTTTCCAGTGGTAAGAGGGTGAATAAACAGAGACTGAACAAGTGCTTGTTGGATCATCTAACAGCATCCTCTTTCTTGTCAGAATTCTCTGTCAGTGTCTGAACCATTATGGGCTGCATCTAATTGTCGTATGCAGACAACCCGGCCCACTTTACTCAGTTGTTTACCAGGTGTGCAGAAGAGTGCAAGTACTTCTCTCTCAAGCTTTTTCCCTTCTTTCCAAACAACAGCTTCCATCACATACTGACGTGAGTACTACATTAAGTATGCCATCTGGAGAAAACATCCAAAAGTGTGCAGCCTTTTTGCCCATTTGAAGACTTCTTTGCACTCAGACTACAAGGACGTGTAAAGAAACACTTAATCTGTTTCAAGCATACTGAACACTTTAGACTCTTGTTGCTTGGAAAATGCCCACATCTAATGACATCAGCGGGGATATCTTTTCAGATTTGACAAAAGCTTCTCTAGAGCCACAGAAGACATTATCCAACAACAAAAAACTGAATAGTACTCCCCATGACAACAACTGAGTGGCTTCGCTGTTGAGGCCAAAGTAGCTCGGTAACAGTTGTTGAAAACACAATTTCTCAAGTCCACGGATTCTAAGCGGCCAGAAACATGTTTCTGTAAAGGTTGAACAGAAACAGAAACAGAAACAGAGTCTATTGCTTTTACATTAACTGTGATACTGACTTCTCACATCAAAGCTCACTTCACAATTCAGTTCACAGAAATGCATTCAATGAAAAGTTGTGCTGCATGGGGAGCTGATCCACAGTTTCTTCCCCAAAATTTGAGGGAAGAAGATGAAACGCACCGCTGTGGGGAGGCAGTAACAGTGAATTAGCCACACTTTGAGTGTATTTTATTATCCATCCTGCATACAATAGAACGCGACGCTTTCTTATCGCGCTGTATTTGCCGAGATGAGGAGGTAATAGCTGTATCAACACTGCGGTTGCCATGGAGACTGCGGGATCTCCATAGCCGTGCTCTTTTTCCCAGTGACCCAGTTTGTGCACATCGTGGTGGCATTGAAGCCCTCCAAGAGCCCTCAGCGCTCCACTCCTCTGCCTTTTACCTAGCCATTGAATCCAGCTGATTGATGTATGATTTGAATAAGAGCTTTATGTGTCACCGGCCTCGAGTCGACCCACTGCAACTGGAAGCTCTGCAGAGGAAACAAGGACATTTAGGCTGCAGCGTTCGCTCGAGTGCGTTTGTGCCTCTTCTGCATGACTGAAAGAAGAGCACAAATTTAGCCTGTTGTTAATGGTAAAGTCTTACAGTGGGAATCACAACTCTGACCTTGTTTGAATTCTTTGTTAACAAGTAGTCAAGATAAACTAGTAAAGCTATGAAATAAGAAATCAAAAGCTAAAAGAGCTTTAGGAAAAAAACCTTTTTCTTCCACTTTGTACAGATTTCCTGTTCACAGTCCTCAAGGTTAAAGCCATCAATCTGAAAGCTTTTAACATTTGCTGTATACAAGAGGCTGGGGCAAAGATGAAAGAGCGTGTGTTGCTTTTGCATTCAATAGTCCGTCTTAATCAGGGAACTCTGCGCTGATTAAAGGACTTACATAATTTCCAGCCAAATTACTGCTGGATTTTCAGGTCATGACTGATTATGCTGTAGGTTTCATGATGTGAGGTATGATTTTAGATTTTGTGCAATAAAGCCTTAAAAAATCATGCCTGTTATTGGCTTTCCATTCTAATGAATACTCGAGGATACAGTTTGAAGTCAGTGCAAGGTGTGGAACATTTTCAAGATAACAAACCCCAGATTCAAAGACATGATTGCTGCCTCATTGGTGGATACACGTCATTTGAAAATATCTTTTTGGACATGTTTTATTACAACCCATCACCAGACAAGAAGGTCAAAATTGGACAACTCTGCATAACTCTGGATGACGTTCAGTGACAAGGTCTTTAGCTTCATTACCAACATTTTTAGAAAATTCTTGCTTTTTGCACATGGCAACCATGGTATGGTTGAAGGTCTAGTGTGTGGGATTTTGTGTCATCTAGTGGTGTGGTTGCAGTCCTCACCTCACCCTTCCCTAAGGTGGCCACTAAAAACATGAAAAACACAAATGGCCAGAGCCAGTGTTTGGTTTGTCCATTCTAGGCTACTGTAGAATCATGGTGGTGCAATATGGTGGACTCTGTGACAGAGGACCTGCTTTTCTCTGTAAATATACACAATCATTCTAAGGTAATTAAAACACCATGATTATACATTTTAAGGTTTTTTATTATGCACTACTAAAAACACAATTATAAAAGCTATATTCCCTTTCCGAACCTAAAGCCTCCTAAACATTTAAAGGGGCTCTGTTGAACTTCTGTGTTGTGCTGGTTAAATAATAATAAAAAGCTTGAGTTCAATTGCAGGCCTGTTCAAGATGTGAACTCTAATCTACAGCATGAAAGCCAGATGTGCACTCTCTGACATTTACTGCATATAAAAAATATGTATTCCTTTGCTGACACTGAATGTTAGCTTCAGATGTAAATCATGAAGTAATAAAAAATGCAAAAGGATTCTGGGCTCACGATTCAACCCAGCCCCGAGAAAAAAAAAATTTGGTATGTATGTCTCTGCAAACCTTGGATACACAATGGAAATCAATATGATTCATACATATCATATCAACATTTCTACAATACACACAGAGGTGGAGGGGATACTGTTGCTGTGGCACCTCGGCTGTCATGTGAGAGAGCACTGTATGAGACCACTTAGTGGGTAACTTTATCAAACAGTGGGAATACTTTGCAGCAGTCTTTGGGGGTAACAATGGTGGATATGTTTATTCAAGTCAATGCATCACAGTGTTGTCACAACATAGAATTGAAACATAAAGAAACATGAGTTTCAATATTTCTCTCTGATATTAAATTTAACATTTCACAAAATACCAACATTTATTCCGGTGATTAGGTTGCATTATTAAACTACAGTTACCACCAGTTAGCACTGGTGTGGTTTCAAAATGGACCCAAGTCTTAAACATTAAAATGGTCAGCTTGTCATCCTGTTATGTCTCTGCTATTTTTGAAGGAGGCTTCTACTGTCTTGGCCACAAACTCACAATCTGACAGTTCCCACAGAAACCTGCAGCCGAGCTGTTTGTATCGTTTTTTTGTCCCTGGCTCCACAGCCCTTGAACCATTGGACACAAACATGTTTGGCCCTGTGGTTTTTATCACTGTCCCAAACAAACAGGCTGCTGACTTACTGCCACATGCTTGTCAGAGCTGGCTCATGAACACAAACAGCATCACTCACACCTTATGGCAGCTAACGCCTGAGTCATCTAACGTCTTTAGACTTAATAAACATCTCGATCAGCCTGAGTCAGGATGCCAGCTCCGTATCGTCCTTTCGATTCAGACAAGGTAATTACTTTAACACATGCTCAGGCGTGTGCTTATGAGAGACTGTTCAGACATATGTAACAAACTTGGGGAATCAGCTGAGACTGATGACACATGTTCAACAGATGTTTTTTTCATGAAAGGCCTGCATGTCACACTTACTGCCAATTTCCCCCCCTGGGTATTTGTAAGTTTTAAAGATCATCTGACTGACATGGATCATTTTGCTGTTTGTCTGTCTTTGTCTTTATCTCTTAATTGAATATCATTGCCCAAACATTTGAATGACCATTACGACCAAAACCAGCAAATAAAGCTTCCCCAAATGTTTTCCCCCTAGGCTTGTCTTCCTGTAAAAATAAACATCTAGAACTATTTTTGTTTCGTTGAACTTTATTTGATCCCACATTGAGGATTAAACTCTGCCTGGAGGAGCACATTTTGCTCAGAAGTTGCACATCATGACTTGGACAACAATGCATTGTTCTCAGATTCTGAACTTATAGAGGTGCTATGAATGAAAAAACACCTTTTAAATGATTGAACCGTTTGACATTTTTAGAAAATGTGCTCATTAGCTTTGTGGCTGACAGTAAATGAGAATATTGAGACCACTTTCACATGATAAAATATAAGCTTAGTTTAGCATAAAGACGACCAAGTAAATAAAGCTAGACTGGCTCTGTCAAATGGCAACAAAAGCCAAGAAAAAGTCAGACAAGCTTCAGCCAGGTTAGTTTCCCTGTTTCTAGGCATTTTTATGTAACACACTTTCACCTCTGATTGATTGCCTTCTTTGGTTGCATTCTCTATGTTTGACTCAAACTGTTAACTCACAGTGTAGAGCTTGTTATGTCTGGTTTTCTTGTGTTTCTGATAACACGGTTTATAAGCTGTAGTTTCCCCAGTAAACACACTGACCTCTTTGGCCTCCTTCCCAGTCTGCTGCTGCTTCTCTCGGGGGCTCTCTTCCTCCCGACACTCTTCGCTGCCAGAGTCTCTGGGTTAGTCAGAGCAGACACGCCAGGTGTCGAGGCATTTGTCTTATGAACCGATAGATGCAGGCCAATCAGAGGCAGAGTGGGACGGGTCTTTCAAAGGAAGCAGCGGGATGCATAATGACACTGTTTCCAGTCTTTGTGCTAAGCTCAGTTAGTCTGTTGTTGTTTATATTTGCAAGACAAATATGAAAGTGGTATGGATTTTCTTATCCAACTCTCTGCAAGAAAGCATAAGCATATTTTGCCACATTTGACCAACTAGCTTTTAAGGGTTGTAGGCTGTCATTAGTTCCTTTACTTCAGAAAAGCTAATATAAGCTTTATGATGTTGTAAATGTATGTTCTAATAAACATGAACATTTATTGTTTGACAGTCACACATTCATATGGATTCATCGGCTAAAACCAACTATTCCAATGGTAAATTAAAGTCTATGAATATGAGCTCAAAGACTGTCTTAGATCTGACATGTCACCCCGGGTTTCCTTTCCTCTTGGTATTTGAGGAGGATTCTTGACATTTTTTCCCAGCCCCGATGGTCAGTTTCACCAGCAGTGGCCAGTGGTTGCTATATGAAAAGTTACCTGTAGTGTCATCTAGTTCAACATAAACACCCGGGATGTCCCTAAGAAGCAATGGGTTTGACACCCCGTCTCCAAGGTAACCACCACTGGGTGTGCTGCAGCGGTAGCTCTGTGGGTTTAGGTTTTGGCATTGGGAAACCACTGGACAGACACTGTTTGTTTTCGTGCATTTTCCATGCATTTTTTTGTGCGGCCTTCTCTTGGAAGGAAGCAGTGGGTGGAGAAGAAACAACATAATTTACATTCTTTCTCATTGAAAAGCAAATATCTTTGTAGTAGAGAACACAAGCGTTTTTGTACAACTGTGACCTGCATGGAAATGGGATCACAGTCAGATTGTGAATGAGGACACTGAGCTGTGGCTCAGCTCCGCCTGTCAGCTATGTTGAAATGCTATTACCCGTGTAATTGCAGAGTGTTTTCGATAGCGGTGACATTTACACATAGTGCTATCCGTATCACACTGGGTTTGGTAATGTGACTCTGTTAGCACCGCAACATATGATATCAAGAGACGCCTTTTATCATACGAGCAAATAGTTAACTTGTACCTCTATCTTTCTATCTTCCTCTAGGTTCACTCAGATGGGAAGTCCAAAAATACACAGAAACACAAAAAGACACACACTCCTCAGGCATCTTTCCTTTCACAGATGGTGTATAGGACCTCTGGCTATCCTTTGCCAAAGGGGGTCTTCCATTGTTCCTCTGCCTTTTCTCCCTACATCATTTCTTAGAATATCACCAGTGATCCCAATTAGTCGTTAAAAAGCGGCATATGATTCAAGTATGAATTGTTTACACTCCCATCCTTCCAGTGTACCTGTTACAGCTCTTGTTCGCCCTTTGAAATAAAAGTGTCACATGGTAAACTCAGTTGATGGATGAGTGAAATACTGAAAATGACATTGGTGGAAAAGAGTGGAGGACACTGCAAGAGTGCAGACAGGGCTACCTGGATGAATAAAGAAGAAAAAGCATGACAGTTGCCTCTAATTTCCCAGATTGTTATTTGAAAAACTGACCATTTTCTAAACCTCGCCCTCAAACACCAATTGTCAAATCATTGCTTACTAATCGTGACTAGACATGGCAAAACTGTCGAGCATGGTCTTCCTCCACATTTTGTGCACTGGCCTATAGTCACAACAACACTTGGTATTTTAAGTGTGATGAATATGGTGACTTTTTAAGCATTTTCAAAACAGAAAGAGCAAATATGTAAGGAATGGATTTAAGAGGGTGTACTGTATTCAAAGTTGCAATTAGCATCGCTTACGCTCTTCAGTAATAACTGACATAAGTGTGTGCAGTTAGAGGCCATGTTCAAAATGACTGCACTGTGTAGATATCAGTGCTGAATGCTATCGAAGTTTAAGTTAACGTTATAGCAGCTTTTTCATTTTCCTCATTGGAGCATGTGTTTTAGTACAATATAATTTATGTAACCATCAAGTGCATGACCCCATTCACATGTCCTCAATTGAAAAAAGTCAGCTAGAATCAGTCAAAAAGTCAGCCAAAGACACTGCGGCTGATTCAATTCAAACCAAAATCTGTCATTTCAGCTTGCAAAAAACGAGAAGGCTGCTTTTGCTAACTTCCAACCATGTTTTTAAAAAAATGACAAAAACTTTTAAGTGGTAAATTTGTCACTTGCCATAGTTTTATTGTTCTTCTCCAACCAACCCTGTGACATATCCATCCTGCTCACAAAATGATGTTGTTGACACAGATGCTACAGTAGCACTGCTAGGACTAGTTATTATACAAGGATCAAAGGTACATCATGGCCAAAAACTCTGAAACCAATATTTAAAATACTCCTACTTTGTATTTGTTCTGAATGTAGTACTATTTTTATTTTCATAGGATAATATGAGCTTAACAATTTGAGTAAAAAGTTGAATCTTTGAAAAATGTCCTTGAATTTCAGAATATCTCCACGGACTCCACAAGTTTGTGCAAAACCTGCTGACTCATGTTATATCAGCATGACTTGACAGAGTTCACCAAAGTTTTTTGTGATGCCACAAGTGCCCCCATAAATGTTCAATGGTGTTGAGGGACCCGTTGGTCTTCTTTAATCTTCAAGTAGTTTGGGGTCATTATCCTGCTGCATTAATCATTTTGTGTCACCACTGCAGGGATCCCCACTCTGCAGGTTGGGAACCACTGACATTGAAAGCATAATAGAAAAACACTGTTGAAAAGAGTTTGTTCAGATTCAGTCCAAACTAATCAGATGATCAGTTGGCAGTATCATAGCTTTTGCTCAGAAGGTTGTTCTTTTCTTGCGGCGCACGACCTCGGAAAATTAGCTGGGATGGCAACTTTCAAGAAATCTCCTAGAAATCTCAGTGTTTATCCAGTCTTTGGCAACATTAGTGGCGCCAATCCTCCTGTGCGCTGATCCCCGATCCCTGTTCTGACACTCACCAGGCTCTCTGAGTGGAAATGAGAAAACAAAAGAAGCTTTTTGTACCCAGTAGCACTAACCTGGCAGAAAAAACAACAGGTCACAAACAAGTAAAGAGGATCATGAAATTTAAGATATGCTACTGACCGGTTGCATGGACACTAGAACACGTCTGTTGCTTATATCTGTGCATGCACTGTTTGCACATATATGCATGTGAGTCAGACGCATTCTGGTCAAATTCCCCTAAATCTGATTTACCACATTCTTAAACAGGAACCTTGTGCTTTCATTTCATTGGTATTGCTTTACAATATGGACACATCCCGAGTCCGCCACTGGCCAGAAAATTATTTGTGATGCTTATCATCTTATATCAGCTATTTTAAGACTATTACTCAAGTACTATTCATGTGGGTGACTTTAACTTTTAACACTTCAACATGATAAGGGAAATCTAAGTGCTGTATCGTAGACAACTCGACTTGTTCCAGTTCCTTGAAGACGTTTCACCTCTCATTCAAGAGGCAACTCCTCAGGTCAAGACTCTGCTGTCCACTGAAGGAGTAAAATCATTCCTTTGAAGACAACAATGTAAACATCTTGACATCTTGAGAAGTGAGATGGTTTGAAAGAGGAGTAAAAGAATGGAACGACTGTCTTTGAACAGAGGAGGTGGCCTAAGACATTACTTATCACCCACCTACAATGCAGTACTGAGTTCCCTCCCAAGACAGCTTAACAACCATTCACACCTGGGCTCACCTAGCCCTAGCAACCCACATGAAGGCCAGTTGGGTCAACGACCCACAAGTGGCCCTAACAACTCACGACTCTGTAAAGTCACTCTTATACAGAGTTTAAAAGCCTGCAACTCCCCTCCAGTTAGTTAGAACTGAAGAAGCCTCTTGGATGAGAGGTGACACGTCTTTAAGGAACTGAAACAAGTCCAGTTTCCTACGATTCAGCACTTAGAATGACCATGACCTGGATGACTGAGAACCTTCATCAACATGATAAATGAACCTTTATTCAAGTATGACTTTTGGGTACTTTTTACAACACTAGGTTTTACTGGGGAATTCACCATTAGTTCCTAAATAACAAACCAGGAACTTATCACTGACATTTAATACATGAGCCATTCTACTCAAATTTTGTGTAGCATGTTGTTAAGTGTTTAATCAGCTCAATCAGCTCTGTGATTCGCTTTTATTCTGCTCCATTCATAAAATATCTCTTCTCAAGTTTTTTTTATTTTTTTTTATGATTTCATTCAGCAACTCCTACTGTTTCTACACCAGCATTTTTTGACAAATTCCACAGATTCCTTCCTCACAAGGCACTGAGCAGCAAAATGAAAGGATGTTTACCAGTGAGGTTAGTTGTTGACTTCTTCCAGTAGCACACTGTACAATATTCAACATTCCTGAGGAGGAGGAGGAAGAGGAGGAGGAAAGGATGAGACAATATCACTTTTTTAAGTTATACTTTTTAAAAATAAAATAAATCCAACTTATCTTTTAAACAGCACTTTTACAACTTTAACTGTGTGACATGGTTGTAAACTCCAGAACAAGGGAGTAAGTGGACCTTCAGTTCAGATTGTTTTGTCAAAAGGATCGACTAATTCGTGATCTGAGTCACTTTTGTGCTTTTCATTTAGCTAAACTTAAACATAACAAACGTCAACTAAGTATGGCAAAGCATGTCGATCAGGATAACGTTGTTAAAAATAAATATGATTAAAGCTGCAAGCAGCGATGAACGGGCCCTCGCAGTCCACGCGGGTCGCGGCATGCTGCCGTCGTTACATGCTGCCGTCGTTACATGCTGCTGTTGTGACATGCTGCTGTCGGGGCTTGTACTTGCAACAACTTCCATTGAGGAAATGAAAGTGAAGGCAGTGAAGCTGTCATTTCGTCATTTAGCAATCAAAGCGCCACCTATTGGTCGATTTGCACGAAATTTTGTAGAAATGCTCATCATGCCATGGAACACAATTGCCAAAAGTTTTGTGTTCATCGGACTGTATTTCATCAAGATACACAAGAATGTCTGTTTGACCACAATGCGCAGGAAATTGTTGTTTTATATTTTGGCCGTTCTGTGGACTAGCACATTTCTTTTAATAACTTTTTGTCAGGAGGGTCCAAAGATGCTGCGTGCAAAGTTTGGTGCAAATTGGAAAAACTGCCTGGGAGGAGTTCGAAAAAGTAGGTTTGCGACATTTGGCGAATTTGCAAATGGAAATTCAGTGCGAACGTGGGCGTGGCCTACATCACACTGTTCGGCTGTATTCAGGGAACACGTAGATATAAGGTTTAACAATGTGCACCATATTATGTGGGAGTAATTAGCAAAAAACGTTTTTTCTTGATAATAGCGCCACCTGCTGGTCATTTTTGGTGTGTGAGTTACAGGGGCCGGTCTATACCATCCCTATGAATTTCATATCCATAAGTGTTATGGTGTGGGCACAGTGGCAAATCTAAAATGAAACTGCCACCAGAGCGCCACCTAGTGTCATATCGGTAACCCCTTTGTCACCTGTCCTCAGGAGGCCATTGGCAATGAGTGTACCAAGTTTTGTGTTAATCCGACCAACCGATGTCGAGATATTAAATACTTCAATTTAAAGAGCGCCACCTAGTGGTCATCGGCCAAAATTTAGCACAGAGCCTTAGAGCATCATGAGGAAGTAGGATCCTGAGTTTGACGTCATTTGGACAAACCAATGTGGAGATATGCAACACTTCCTGTTTGGAACGAAATCTGCAGGAAGTTGTTATTTAATAACTTGAGTATTTTTTGGAATATCAAAATTCTTTTAATAACTTTTTGTCAGGAGGGTCCACAGATGATGTGTGCAAAGTTTGGTGTAAATTGGTGAAATTGCCTGGGAGGAGTTCGAAAAAGTAGGTTTTCGACATTTCGCGAGCTAGCATAAAAACGGTAGGCGGAAATGGGCGTGGCCTATATCAGGAGATTCAGCACAATTCACTGAACGCGTGGATACAACGTTTTTGAATGTGCGACAAAGTATGTGGGAGTTATTAGCCAAAACGCACTTTCCTTATTACAGCGCCACCTAGCGGTGAAAATCCACAACGACAACAGATTATAAAATTTTTCGCCAGGTTTGATATATATTCCAAGTTTGGTGACTTTTGGGGTATGTTCAGGCAGTGAAAAATGCGATCATTTTGGCCGAAAAATAATAATAATAATAATTAAAGCTGCAAGCAGCGATGAACGGGCCCTCGCAGTCCACGCGGGTCGCGGCATGCTGCCGTCGTTACATGCTGCCGTCGTTACATGCTGCTGTTGTGACATGCTGCTGTCGGGGCTTGTACTTGCAACAACTTCCATTGAGGAAATGAAAGTGAAGGCAGTGAAGCTGTCATTTCGTCATTTAGCAATCAAAGCGCCACCTATTGGTCGATTTGCACGAAATTTTGTAGAAATGCTCATCATGCCATGGAACACAATTGCCAAAAGTTTTGTGTTCATCGGACTGTATTTCATCAAGATACACAAGAATGTCTGTTTGACCACAATGCGCAGGAAATTGTTGTTTTATATTTTGGCCGTTCTGTGGACTAGCACATTTCTTTTAATAACTTTTTGTCAGGAGGGTCCAAAGATGCTGCGTGCAAAGTTTGGTGCAAATTGGAAAAACTGCCTGGGAGGAGTTCGAAAAAGTAGGTTTGCGACATTTGGCGAATTTGCAAATGGAAATTCAGTGCGAACGTGGGCGTGGCCTACATCACACTGTTCGGCTGTATTCAGGGAACACGTAGATATAAGGTTTAACAATGTGCACCATATTATGTGGGAGTAATTAGCAAAAAACGTTTTTTCTTGATAATAGCGCCACCTGCTGGTCATTTTTGGTGTGTGAGTTACAGGGGCCGGTCTATACCATCCCTATGAATTTCATATCCATAAGTGTTATGGTGTGGGCACAGTGGCAAATCTAAAATGAAACTGCCACCAGAGCGCCACCTAGTGTCATATCGGTAACCCCTTTGTCACCTGTCCTCAGGAGGCCATTGGCAATGAGTGTACCAAGTTTTGTGTTAATCCGACCAACCGATGTCGAGATATTAAATACTTCAATTTAAAGAGCGCCACCTAGTGGTCATCGGCCAAAATTTAGCACAGAGCCTTAGAGCATCATGAGGAAGTAGGATCCTGAGTTTGACGTCATTTGGACAAACCAATGTGGAGATATGCAACACTTCCTGTTTGGAACGAAATCTGCAGGAAGTTGTTATTTAATAACTTGAGTATTTTTTGGAATATCAAAATTCTTTTAATAACTTTTTGTCAGGAGGGTCCACAGATGATGTGTGCAAAGTTTGGTGTAAATTGGTGAAATTGCCTGGGAGGAGTTCGAAAAAGTAGGTTTTCGACATTTCGCGAGCTAGCATAAAAACGGTAGGCGGAAATGGGCGTGGCCTATATCAGGAGATTCAGCACAATTCACTGAACGCGTGGATACAACGTTTTTGAATGTGCGACAAAGTATGTGGGAGTTATTAGCCAAAACGCACTTTCCTTATTACAGCGCCACCTAGCGGTGAAAATCCACAACGACAACAGATTATAAAATTTTTCGCCAGGTTTGATATATATTCCAAGTTTGGTGACTTTTGGGGTATGTTCAGGCAGTGAAAAATGCGATCATTTTGGCCGAAAAATAATAATAATAATAATTAAAGCTGCAAGCAGCGATGAACGGGCCCTCGCAGTCCACGCGGGTCGCGGCATGCTGCCGTCGTTACATGCTGCCGTCGTTACATGCTGCTGTTGTGACATGCTGCTGTCGGGGCTTGTACTTGCAACAACTTCCATTGAGGAAATGAAAGTGAAGGCAGTGAAGCTGTCATTTCGTCATTTAGCAATCAAAGCGCCACCTATTGGTCGATTTGCACGAAATTTTGTAGAAATGCTCATCATGCCATGGAACACAATTGCCAAAAGTTTTGTGTTCATCGGACTGTATTTCATCAAGATACACAAGAATGTCTGTTTGACCACAATGCGCAGGAAATTGTTGTTTTATATTTTGGCCGTTCTGTGGACTAGCACATTTCTTTTAATAACTTTTTGTCAGGAGGGTCCAAAGATGCTGCGTGCAAAGTTTGGTGCAAATTGGAAAAACTGCCTGGGAGGAGTTCGAAAAAGTAGGTTTGCGACATTTGGCGAATTTGCAAATGGAAATTCAGTGCGAACGTGGGCGTGGCCTACATCACACTGTTCGGCTGTATTCAGGGAACACGTAGATATAAGGTTTAACAATGTGCACCATATTATGTGGGAGTAATTAGCAAAAAACGTTTTTTCTTGATAATAGCGCCACCTGCTGGTCATTTTTGGTGTGTGAGTTACAGGGGCCGGTCTATACCATCCCTATGAATTTCATATCCATAAGTGTTATGGTGTGGGCACAGTGGCAAATCTAAAATGAAACTGCCACCAGAGCGCCACCTAGTGTCATATCGGTAACCCCTTTGTCACCTGTCCTCAGGAGGCCATTGGCAATGAGTGTACCAAGTTTTGTGTTAATCCGACCAACCGATGTCGAGATATTAAATACTTCAATTTAAAGAGCGCCACCTAGTGGTCATCGGCCAAAATTTAGCACAGAGCCTTAGAGCATCATGAGGAAGTAGGATCCTGAGTTTGACGTCATTTGGACAAACCAATGTGGAGATATGCAACACTTCCTGTTTGGAACGAAATCTGCAGGAAGTTGTTATTTAATAACTTGAGTATTTTTTGGAATATCAAAATTCTTTTAATAACTTTTTGTCAGGAGGGTCCACAGATGATGTGTGCAAAGTTTGGTGTAAATTGGTGAAATTGCCTGGGAGGAGTTCGAAAAAGTAGGTTTTCGACATTTCGCGAGCTAGCATAAAAACGGTAGGCGGAAATGGGCGTGGCCTATATCAGGAGATTCAGCACAATTCACTGAACGCGTGGATACAACGTTTTTGAATGTGCGACAAAGTATGTGGGAGTTATTAGCCAAAACGCACTTTCCTTATTACAGCGCCACCTAGCGGTGAAAATCCACAACGACAACAGATTATAAAATTTTTCGCCAGGTTTGATATATATTCCAAGTTTGGTGACTTTTGGGGTATGTTCAGGCAGTGAAAAATGCGATCATTTTGGCCGAAAAATAATAATAATAATAATAATAATCATTCGAAAAACAATAGGGTCCTCGCAGGTTCCCTGCTCGGGCCCTAATAATAATCATTCGAAAAACAATAGGGTCCTCGCAGGTTCCCTGCTCGGGCCCTAATAATAATCATTCGAAAAACAATAGGGTCCTCGCAGGTTCCCTGCTCGGGCCCTAAATATATGAAGTGGCTACAAGGACCTTTCATCTTTTGTTGATTCTGGCGGCCCCTGTGGACAAAAGTGGTATGAGCACCAACGCCTCCAGTGGTAAAAAGATCTGGCTAGCGTGCATTTATTTAGAAAGCAAGCGAAAGAAAGAGGCAAAATATTTGTAATACTATTTTATGATTATAAACTGTAACGTGACGATGGTGAAACAAAGTAAACTTTGTTTTAGTGCCGTACCACCAGATGCCAGAGCAGCTTCTTTCCTCAGGCTGTGGGACCCCCAATTAATTTGATTTTCTGACTTATCCAACCTGGACAAATCAGAATCAGACCTGGTGACGGGAGTTTAAGGATAACTATAGTAGCTATTGCAATCAGCTGATTTTCTCACTGATGGTCTCATTAGCTTATTTACAGTATGTTATAGAGAGACATGAGTATTTAATTGAGACTGTTTCATAACTACTTAAAGTTCCTTGTAGAACATTCAGTATAAATTTCCTCTCTTCTCAGATACTGTTAATTCACATACATTTGTTTTGGCTTTCAGCCTGGTACTGTTTTTCTTGGATAGGGTTCAGAGCTGTCATCCCAGTGAAGGGAAATCTTTCTGCTACAACATATGATATTTGAGACAACACTGTGGTTCCAACTTTCTAGTAGCAGTCTGTGTCTGGCCTTTTCTTTGCTTCACCCACTGCACAAATCTAGATCCATGCACTCTGAGTTTGGTGTGGATGAACATGACTGGCTTGGACTGAGCTCTGACCTCAACCCCACCCAACACATTTCAAATGAAGTGGAGCACTGACTGGAGGCCAGATCTTATCACCCAACATCACTGCTGGATCTCACTAATGCTAACCTGTGGATCAATGGGAGTAAACCCTTTCAGCCATGCTCCAAAATCTGGTGGAAAGCCTTAAACCAGAAGAATGAAAGCTCCATATTTTTGAGTTGTATGGGTATAAAGTTCAGCTGTCCACGTACTTATGTCCGGGGATATATCCTGTGATGTGTCAGCCATTGTTCCACGGAAAATTATCTACAGGTTTTGGCTGAATTGCTGTTCCTGTTCAAAAAGAAACACACTTGCACAGGTGAGGTAGAAAAAGCGACTTCTAGATTCCAGCTGACAAACAAAAATTTAAATGGAAACTCAATGACACATTCAACAAGAAAAAGTGTGAAAAACTTCAAAGACAAGAAAATAAAAAATGCATTCAAACTGACCTACTGCACTGCAAAAATATGAACTCAAATTCCAGGTATAAGGCCACTGAGAGTGTGAGTGTCATTTTTCTACAAACTTCCTCAGCCTTGACTGACGCTCGCAGCGTCTATTCCCTCCAGCTTTGGAAAACACATTCCATTTTAATGTAGCAGCCGCTCACAAGGTCATTTGTCACTTGATAATGACAAAGCAAACCCAAAGGCATTTCACTGTCAAGTGTGTGTATGTGCGTGAAGGAAGTCTGCGAGGTGAGCAGGGTGGCGGCGTCCTTGCCAGCTCATAGACTTGTTTGAAGTTTGAAGATGCGATCAGATACTCCTGTCACTGGAGTGTGTGTGGCATGTGTGTGCGTCTATGCTGGTTTCGCAGAGTCGGAAGTGCTGGTATGTGAAAGAAAACACTTTTTCTGAGCTCATGCGAACGTGTTAGAAATATTCTCTGTTGCTTTTTGTCTCTGCCCACACACATCCAGAGGTTTATGAGGCATCCAAAAACAGATGTTCTCTATGTGTGGAGGGCATTTCACTTCCACACATGGAAGTTGCATTTAAACTCCTAATAAGTATGTGCTGTGGAAATCACATGCTGCAAACATGTGTTGAAGCACCCGGGCTTACTGCTCGTGAAATTGGCCTCGCTAAGCGTAGAAGTGAGAGATAAAATCAATATGTCATTTTAATGCCTGTTTTATGTGTTATTCTGCGCTTATTATCGCGGCATTTCTTGATGACTTACATAACAATGCTGAGGAGAGAGATGTTTATATTTAGAGCACGAGGCCTCCAACCTTCAAACTGTATCCTCTTAATTCCTCAGGCACCCGATGTTGCAAAACAGTGTGTGAATTTGTGTGGGCGGGTGTTTGTGTATGATCATATGAGTGAGCCGGTGAAAACGGGCATGTATGAATTCCCGGTGTATTGGTGCAAACATTATTTGGTGTGTGTGCATGTGTGCGAGTCTGAGTGTGTTAATCCTTGCCAGACCTATTTGCTGGCCGTGCTGGTAAGAGGGGCATGTGGATGGGGTGGCGCACAAAGTGCCCTGGTTGGCAGGACTGGCATAAAGACAGATTACAGTAAAGCAGCACAGTGGCCGCACAGTCTGAGCTCTGAATATGGTTACTGTCTATGCATGGAGGCTAACTGGTCTGAGGTTGAATGTGCTGGTCTGTACTGGTCTGGTTTGGTTTGATCTCCTTCACTCTGAGACACTTTGGCCTGATTTCCTTGACTATACTTTGGACAGATTTGGTTAAAAGTGTTGTGTTTCAGGATTTAGCTTTTAAGGGTTTGTGTAAAAATTATAACATCCGCCTCCATAGTCTTTGAGGTGTTTCTGATGTGAATCTTTTAAAATGCTTTGAACATGACTGCATGATTTAATGATAGAGCACAATTCAGTATGCTTCAATCAGGCTGAGTCATAGTAGACATCAAGGTGCCACATCAGTTGGAAGAAGTTTTCACCGCTTCTGAATGACTAAACAAGAGGCAATCATTCAAAGATAAGAGCAAGATCGTAAACAAGATGAAACCAAGGAGTTCTTTTCATTCTTAGATTTTCTTATGCACGTACTATACTCTGTTAACAAACATCTGTTGGTAAATGTTCTCTTTGGGAAATGTAAAAAAAATCCAAAGTACTAAAATCAACGTGGCACCATTGTGCATTATGCCACATTACAGTTGTGGGTCACACTTTATAATAACAATCATTAATAAATGATTCATTTGTAGTCAATTAAACTTCAGTTCATAGTTATTTCACTGTTAATAATCAATGAAATGCTTTATAATAATTTATTAAGTTGTTTATTGTAAAGTTGCAGCTGATGTTACAACTGCTCAGACAAATGGTCTATAAAGCATTTCATTGTTTGTTAATAGTGAACTTCCTATTAAATAATGTTAATTAACTTTAAATTAACCATTTTTGAACATTTTGAATTTTCCAATTTTGAAAACTTTCAAAGTTGAAAGCAAAGCTGTTTTTCACGGGGTGTATGACACTGTTGAATTTAGGATGAACAGTTTAAAAAAATAAAGGATAAAATCGTTGCACCACAACTAGACATCTGGTTGTTGTTGGTTTTTTCCAAAATGAAAACCTGATGCCTACAAAACCCATGATGCAACAACCACCTACAGTCCAATCAGAGATTCAGATGTGCTATGCTAACAGTGGCTAACGTAGCCTCGAGTTGGAAGCCTAGAGCAGAAAGGAGGAGCGGACTTAATTCGTTCCACACCAACAGATTTTTTGTTATTATTAAACTTGTTGTCTTCAGCCTCAGCCAACACTGACTCAAGTGACATCACCTGAGGCAGTTTATAAATCAGATTACATGCAGCTCCCTCTGGAGACACAGAAGGCTTTATACAACATTTTTCTCAAGTCAGTGTCAAATTGGTGGAGTTCCTCTTTAATGTTTGATGTCTATTGGGCTATTTTTGCCAACATTTTGTCTGCAGCCATTTTTAAGTTATCTTAAATTTGTCATTTAAGCACAGAGTGCAACATGAACAAAGGCCCACTATAATAAACAGCAGCATTAGCTCTCTGTGGATAATCTCAGTTCTAAAAGTTAATACTTCATGCAGTTAAAGCCTTCCAGCAGTGCCTCCATGCTCCATTTTATTTTATGAGGCCTTTTACTGTGAAGCAGCTGCAATAAGATCTAAAGTGATGTTTGAACAGAAGAACAGCAAACGACCAGAATAAATGTTGGCAAGGTATGTTTCTGTGAACTACGGATTTGTTGAAACTTTACTTATCTTAATGTTGCAACTATGTTTCATGAGGTTCAATTTTAGGTCATGACAGTGCTGTGTTCTGGTCTGGTTAGGTTTAGGCACAAAAACCACTTGGTTAGGTTTAGCAAAAGATCATGTTTCTGCTGCAACTGTTTTGTTTGCCACAAACACGGCTGGATATTACCCGACTCATAGTCCAAAATATAAATTCTCAGGAAATTGTCACGTGGTCTCCTAAAAAAATATACAGTGGTGTCACACTTTCAAATGTGGAACAGTCCTGAACTGTGGTCACTGGCTTGGCAACCTTCTGGCCTGTAACTGCACCACGATCCACTCCACCTTCCGATGACAGTCATAAACATGTAATGTGACCCTGATATGACACGTATTATAGAAATGCAGATATTGTATGTAACCTATGACATGTACGAGTGTGAACACATCAGTGGTTTGCAGAAATGTCAGCTGCCAACATTTTATCCTGGCGACTGGACTGCTGGAACATGACATCTCTCTGCAGTCCAGCTGTAACAAGAGGAAGGTAGGAGTATAAAAAACTCAAAATCTTGGCAGGTGTAGATAATGATACAGAGATGTTCCTCGCACCTGGAGAAATTGAGACCTCGTTTATTTTCCTTTCTGAGCGCACCTGACCAGTCGCTGTGGAGGGTGGAATTGTCGTGTCTGGAAAGTCAGAAAAACAACACGGTCCACCCAGCCCAGATGACCTAATAATTCAGTATCAGATGTTCCAAGCTGCACTTTTCTTTAATCACGAAAAGCCTTAAGCACATTTTGAACCAGCAAATGAACATCCTGTTGTTGTTCCCACAGGAATCTGTGCTAATTTACAGCTTAATATACTGTGATGTGTTTTTGGATCATATCTTATTGAATGTTTTTCTTTATAAGGGTTGAATTTTGCACATTACTGTGTTAATGCGTCATGTAGATGGGTGTGTGAAAGCTACTCATGTGTTTATAAATCAGTGATCAATACATTCGGTCTGGTGGACAGTTACATTCATCATTCACATTCATGTGTTACAATGAGGGTCTTCCCCTGTCTGGGATTGTGACGGACTGAAAACACATGACACATTTACTCTAATCTTATGATACATGAATACACACACACACACACACACACACACACACACACATTTACACATGGTGACTAAAAAGAGAAAGCAAAGTCTAAATCTATACCAAACCCCCCTGAGAGTTTCATTCCCTAGATACGTGAGCGCCATTTGAAGCGCTGCATCCACACAGGCTCACATCCGCCTGGATACGTGAGCGCCATGTCGAATTCATGACGGTTGTCATGGCGCCCACATAGCAACCGGCTATACATGTACCGGCTGCTGCCTCCGGTCGACTCAGCGACGGGGGGGAGAGGGAGGGAAGGAGGGAGGGAGAGGAATGGGGAAGGGGATGAGAGAGGGGGTTGGAAGGGCAGAGAGTAGAGTGGTGGGAGGTCGAGGGAAACAGAGAGGAGAGAGAGGGCTGGGAAATTGGGGGGCGTGCGTGTCAATTTGTGTTTTTTTTGTGTGTGTGTTTGTGTGCATGTTGGTGTGAGTTGGAGAGGAAGAGAGGCTGGGGAGCAGGAAAAAAAGACAGAGACAGATGAAGAAAAGGGGGATCAGCTGGTGTGTAAACCTTTGAGGGTGAAGATAGAGGAGAAGAGAGTGAACTCACGGTTGACAGCTCTCTGGAAAGCCATGTGGGTCATGGAGAGACACATAAAAGACAAGTGCGCTGATGACTGTAAATGCTCGGTTTTCTACAGACAACAATAGACTGGAATGATTGAGTGAATGTGATTGTGTTCGGATATAAAAAGCACTGATTGAATGCAAAAATAATCATCTTAAAGGACATTCTATCTAGTCTAGATTCTGAAAACTGCGTTTTTCTTGAGGGAAAAGTCACAAAAAGGATTGAATCTTGCCTTGTTTGAACATACAGACGCATGCCTCAAGAAAATAATTCAATTGCTGCTTTTAAATTCAGCTTTTAAGACCGAACACAGGGCCAAAAAAGTGGATATTTTTAACCTGAGTGCACTGAATATGATTACGGCGAATTGGAGAAGCATGTTCTGCTAATTCCTCCTCCTCGGTTGCTCGTGTGAGCGCCTGCAGAGCGGTTCATGGGTAATTGATGTGCAGAGTCTTATTTTGGGAGCTAAATCAAACGACAGGGCTTCACGCATCACCTGGCAAAAAAGAAAAAAAACGCAAGCGCACGCACAACAGCGCAAAAGTACACGTATCAACATGCAGGGCTCTTTACAAGCAGCTTTCCACTTCATACTACTGACATGAAGAGACACACATACGTATACAAAGACCAAGGAGGGGTACACGTGAAGGCGCTCTCACACAGCGACACAGGCACACATACATGAATATTTCAGTTTGCTTGAAAACGTGCAAACCAACCATCGCCCATCCCCCCACTCCCAACCAACCAACCAACCAACCAACCAACCCTCAGCCAAAGCCTGGGTAGCAGCACAGGAATAGGCCATAAATGATAGAGAAAGAGCAGGAGCGAGGGAGGAAGAAGAGAAGGAGAGTGGAGATAGAGGCTCTGACAGACTGGAAATTCATCAGGCGGAATGAAGCGAAGAGGGTGGGAGAAGAACGTGGAGGAAAATATAGACATCAGGGTGGAGTGACAGCACTGACAGCTCTCCGAGAATAGTGGGGGGAAAATGAGCGACCATGATTTACATTCTGCTGCCTCATCAGTGATGAAATACAACCCCTTTTTTTTTGATGGTGGGGTTGTCTTGCTGGTCAACTGAGCTGTTAAATGATAACAAGTCAAAACAGCTGATGTCCTGAGGGTTTATTTTTGGAACAGTTTTCAGGTGAGCGACGATGTGTTCATCCATTGTACCGTGATTCAGCTGTTCCCGTATGAACAAGCAGCCAACAGCAGTCACCTCCTGTGGAAACATGAGTGAACTCCTGCCAGAGTCCATTATTTGGGTCTGCTTGCAATGACACACATACAATCTTTTCTACAATTGGGGTCTTATTTTAATAGTTTGGGCCATAATTTCTAACAGTTGTGATAATATCCTATCTAGCAAGGTAATTTCAAATATCTGGTCATGTTTTTCTGGGAACTGTGACAAATGACATTTTGGGGAGTCACTTGCAATCAACCTTTGCAATCTTTTAGGTATGAGGATATGTTGGCTGATACAAATAACATGCTGATATAATCATGCATTTCTAGCATGTACAGTAGGTCAGTTGGTGTGTAAACCAACTGACCTACCAACCAGATAGCTAACGTTGCACCAGAGACCCTCATTTGGCCCACATATGGCACTTGGGCGGTCCGCTCCTGTTTGACACAAGCAGGCCATAGCATGGCCAGATCAGTCAGCTAAGCGCGTACCAAATAAACCAGTTCTGATTTATTAACTGGCCCACGTTTGGGCAGATCCAGCCCAACAAGTAGAGAACGAACTGTGGCCCAGATCTGGGCCAGTTCTGGTTGACTCTTGGCTGACACTTGGCCATGCTATGGCCTGCTTGTGGCTCAGATCAGAACAGGAGCGGACCGCCCAAGTGCCATCATTCCATGCAGTGTGTGGGTCGGATTAATGTATATGGTGTGGGCCAGATCTGGGCTAAACCTTGGGGTTTATTTAAAATCAGTATAATCATGTGACTATATGTGGGTTCCCATCAGACATGTTTTATGTGATCTTGCCACAAACCCAAGCCTCATAAATGAACTTTCGTTATTATTACTGGTCGCCATGATGACCATACCTATGAAATTAACACCGAAATTGTAATAAACTGGGATTTGTGGGCCAGGTCCAAATGGAACCTCTACCAGGTTTCCCAGAGCAGCACTTGACCGAACCAGAGGTGCATTTCTGCAGCCTAAATAGCCTGACCCAGTGGTGTGCTCAGTCTGGAACACCTGGTTGCCATACTTATGATGAATGATAACAGAATCAGTACACTCCCAATAAGCACTGATTTGTTTTGTGGGTCAAAAGGAATCTAGAAAAGGGCTAAATGTTGACGAAAAGTGAAAGTTAGGACGTGCTTCACTTTGAAAAGTAGCCATTTGATCCCCATTAAAACAAGATTTATTTGTAACCTTCAACAAAACATTTACAAAGCCGTCACTTCACACAAAATTTACCCCGAACTAGCTAAATGTGGCGGTTCCTCCAGTGCCAGAGCACAGTCATGTCTGACAACATTCAGCCACATTAGGCCTTTTTCACAGCAGGCCTGTCATAGCAGAGCATTTCATTAACAATGGCTTGGTTCCATTAATGGTCCCAGTGAGCTGTGTGCCAGTGAGCCAGTGTGCACAAAACAAGGACGCTAGAACTGGCTCACCTAAATTGACTGCAGTTGTTCTGAATGTTGTTCATAACACCTGTGCTTTTTCTACCTTGTGTGGTGAAATCACAAATTAATGATCCCTTGATTGATGACATGCCAAATTGTCTGCTATGAAAACAGTGTAGTGCCTAATGCAGCTGGCTACTCAGGAGGTGGCACTGAAGCATTAAAGTGTCCTACTGGGACACGGAGATATTATCATCGTTGAAAATAACACTTTCACACCTAAACGAACATCATTCAGTCTGCGTTGAATTTGAAAGAGACTGAAGTTAAAAATATGAAAGTGTAACCACTGTAATATTGTCATCAGCCTTGATATCAGTACCTGGTCCATGCTGGCTGCCCGATCCATGCGCATTTGCAAGTCTCTTCAAGGAAGAAGTCTCACTCCATTGCTATTTCCATCATCAGCTCATGTGTCTAATTCAGTATGTCGTTGATAAAGACTCTTTGTGCCTCCAAGCCAGCGATAGCCGTGGCTTTCAGGTGGTCTGTGATATCTCAGAAATGCCTTAAGTGAATTTCTTCAAATTTGGCATAAATGTCCACTTTGACTCAAGGATGAACTGATTAGATTTTGGTGGTCAAAAGTCAAAGTCGCCGTGACCTCATGACATCCCAGTCTCTCGAAGGGGAAATCTCAGAAACATATCAAAAGAATTTCTTCAAATTTGGCATAAATGTCCGCTTTGACCTAAAGGATGAACTGATTAGATTTTGGTGGTCAAAAGTCAAAGTCACTGTGACCTCATGACATCCCAGTCTCTCGAAGGGGAAATCTCAGAAACATATCAAAAGAATTTCTTCAAATTTGGCACAAATGTCCACTTGAACTTAAGGATGAACTGATTAGATTTTTGAGGTCAAAGGTCGAAGTTACTATGACCTCTCGAAATACATTTTAGGCCATTTCTCAACAATATCTGTGATAATAACGACAAGATTGGGGAAAGTGATCATTTTATATCCACGCGAGGCAGTAATTCTAGTTTTAAAACAAGTGTAATGATCTTCTGAGTGTAGTCAGACGAGGTACATGATCGGCTGATTTTTACTGTTCCCTTTTGTGACTCAATTGAAAAAATGGCATTATATTTATCCTTCTTTACACTTTTCTTGCCAGTGAACTGCGTCTTTCACTGAAATACAGCAAAATCTACTATGAGGTGCAAAACAGTGCTTAGCTCACAGAGAAAAAGCCCAAAACAGACAAATACTGTCTTGGACACTAAATCTGAAGTAGAGCTCAATTGAAACCATGTAGTTTGACCTGACACACCAGAGAAGAAGCTCCTCCCTACGCTAATTCTGGTTAAAATATAGTATGAGACACTTGGGGCATTGGTGGCCCCAGGTATACTCTATAAGGAACTCATGTTGGACTCTGCTTCAACCCTTTAAAAGGTAAATTGACTCATGACGCAATTTCCTAAATCCTGTTGTCTTCCTTTAAGACACTCAGCATCGGCGAGAGAGAAATTTCATTTGAAGAGGAGTGAGTGTAGGCCTGCATGTGTGGGTGTTCATGATGCAAGCCTGTGAAAGCATGTGGCTGTACGGCCAAATGATAAAAGCGAGCAGGCTCTTCAGCGTGCACAGCTGTAGTGGCAATTAAATGACACGGCGTGGAGTCAAATGGATGTAAGTGAGCTTGTGACATGAGCAGGACAACTTGTGATGCGCACATGTTTTTACTCAGCTGAAATTCAGATGGAGCACAGTGCTGTCCAGAGGAAAACACAAAACTGGGTTCAGCTCATTCGGGAAGCGGGACACGCAAACACACACGCACTCACCCGCTCTCCGGGGTCAGTGCGTCTTCCTGTGGGATGCTCGGCAGGCGGAGGAGGTCAAAGTTCGAGGGGAAGCAGGGTTTGGTAAAAAGGCGAGAGTGACACACACATGCACACAACTGTCTCAACAGTACAGTAGACACATCGACCTCCTCCAACACATACACACACACACGTGTCAGTGAACCCACACCTCACTCCCCGTTGCGTCAGTGTTAATCTCTCGCTCCATTTGCACTCGTCAGGAGATAACGACATCATTAGCACACATTAACATGTCTTTGTTATCATTCCCTCAGAGTCCCAGTGTCCCTGTGTGTGTGCCTACTCTGTGCCCATGTGTGTGTGTGTGTGTGAAAAGAGCTGTGAATGGGAATGAAGCGTGAATATGGGTTTTTCAACAATTTGAGTCTGTCACAGGGGTGCGTGTGTGTGTGAGCCAACACATCCATTTACACATCAGCCAAGATATTCAGCTGCAAAAACTACTCGCTAATTACGCTCATTATCTGGATGTCTGATACAAGCTTTCTGCTGTTGTGTGACAGCTGGAGTTACATTAGTGCTGCAGGTAATGTATGACAAAAAAATCTGAAATGTTGTGAAAAGTTGATTTGGTTTTATTTTTGTTTCAGTGATTTTTGACTCACATTACCCACCCACCCACATAACCAAGGCCTAGAAACAAACGTCCCACAGGTTTGTAAATCTGTTTTTGGACCAAATCACTTATATAATGTGAGGATTTAATTTTCTGCAGTTAAAAAAAATACAAGGAAGGGATGAAACCAACACAACATGCACACTAGAACATGGATAGCCACCCCGTCAAACCCGGGTCACGGTTATCTACACATCTGTATATGTTTAATCAGGGTAAAGAGGCTAAATGTAACCATGGTGATGACAGCATGACAGGGAAACACAAACTCAGTGCTTCAGCTTACACTAGGTCGGGCTCGAGTTGGGTTCGATCATAAAAAAAAAAAAAAGAACACCTGTTGAGTTTGGGTCCAGCTCGGTGACTGTTCTCTCAGACTCGGTCGGGTTCAGACAGAAAAATGTGGCCTGAGCTGCACTCAAACATGATGCCATGTTGTCATGATATAACTTAGTTATGGACATTTTTAGTCTTTTGAAGCAACTTGTTGAGAGGCAACATACAGGCAAGACTTTAGCCACATTTCAACCCAAAGAATCTGGAACTTTTAGTGTCAGAACCACTTTTCAAGGAAGTTTTAACCTCAGTCTGGAGACCCGCAAAGATGATGCACATTAGTCCGCTGACATATGAAAAAGTTTCAACTATTTTTACCCATTTTTTCATGACTTGAGATTTTTTGTTGATTGTCTCCACATATCAACATGTTATTACAGAGAAAGATGCAATTAGTTGACTAACAATGAACTCCAAATTGGTTTGCGATGTCAGATTATTAAAAGCATGTGCTAAAATAATCAGAAATGTTCGGCACTGAAATCCCCGCTCCAAATGTTCCTGTACTTTTTGGACAGAACTTACCCTCGAGCAGGGACTTTTGGGGGTAAAACTTAATTTAGACTCTGGTCCTCGCGGTGGAAAAAACCCTGAGTCACTTCAAAGGTTCGTAGTGTCCCTGAGGAAAATTCTTGTGGTGAAACGATGGCTTTTGTGATTTTTTTCTCTGAAATATTATAAGCCTACCAACTTAATCCATTTTCTATCCAAATCCATCAATCTGCCCCGCTATCAGCTGCACCATCAGGAATACACTGAAACTCTACTCACATGTCAACTAAAACTAAACTAAAAATGCAGCGAATTTGTGAGCTGTCTTGCCTTTAAACAGACGTTTCCACCACAGCAGTATCTGTGCGAAACTATCTACACCTTATTAAAACCCAAAGCCCAGATCACAACAAAAATAACTACTTTGAACTCCTTTTTCCTATTTGGGATTTTTAGTTCTGTCAGTGAGGGAAGTAATGCAAAGGTATTTCCAAAACTTGTGGTTTTGTGTGTAATTTATGTGTCTAAAATATCAGAAATCCGTTCAGTTGACCTTCACTTCTTGCTCTGTATCCAACGTGCCTCAGAGATCTCACTCTAAAGCAGTTTAACTTTTCCAAAAATGGGTTGGACCCTCAGTGCTTGCTCAAGGTCACCTACACTATCCATGGCATCATCCAATAGAAGCGGGGTTGATCTCTCTCTGGACCATACTGGTCCGAGAAAAAGTTGATGAGGGTCAAATTCAGAATTATCCTCTTGCTGAAAGCTATTTTCACAGTCAGTCCATATATTTTCACTGAGGGATCCTGTCACGGCTCAGACCTCCCCAGTGTCAGGATCCCTGTCCTCTCCTGGATGTTTAGGACTGACCATAAATCAGATCCATCTGGGAGCTCTGAGGGATAGGAACTGGATGCTGGCTGTGTGTCATCTCCTCTGAAGGGGAGAACTCCCAGTGGACTGACAGCCACCTATGTCAACAGCTGGTGTCCTGCACCTCAGACACACTCGTGTGCATTAGCATGCACCTGAGAAGGGGAGAGTCAATAAACACAGATGGAATGGTTAATATGTCAAGGCCGTGGTTCAAATACAATGCAAATGAAAAGCAGATGAAGGTGTCCTAGAAGTCACCAAAGCTTAATTTATTTCATTCCAGAAAAAAAGCAGGAATTAATAATTTGGTTGAAATGTAATTGTGTATTTTAATGTTTTTCTCAACCTGATCACTTGCTGGAGGGCACGGCTCATCCTGCTTCTTAGTTACATTTCCATTTACCTATTTTTACGCACATTTCATCTGTCCGCACACAGTGGGTACAGCCTGGACAGGTCACAGGGCTGACATATAAACAGATAACCGTCTGCAGCTACAGGCAGTTTAATGTTGCAACTGAACCAAACCTGTACATTTTCATAAGACTGTGAGAGAAATGTGAAGACACTGGGAGAACATACAAGTACCACTCTAAGTCCCTAGAAAGCAAGTCTTAGCAATATGTGCAGTGGTTATCAGTGTCAGGGACACTGATAACCACTGCACATATTCAATTACATATCGACACCTGACTGCATATTGAAAATAAGATCATGTAGTAAAGGTAGATGCAATTTCTAAGAAAGAAAGACTCGTCAAATCCTGACGCTTTGGGTTGGTGGACAACCCGGCCTACCAACCCAAAGCCTCAGCATTTGATGAGTTGAGAATGAGACTCAAAAATCAACTTTCTTACAAACTGGACCTTTAAATTCATCTTGACATTTAGGCACCTGCATCAGCATCTGTTGCTTTAGAAGAAAGAACTGGCACCCTGCTGCCACTCACTGTTACATGCCTCTCCTCCTACAGAAAGCCCAAATATTAAAGAACAGAAACATGTTTCTACATAACCGCAACATCCCCATGTAGGCTTGATTTGAGTGGGTCCCATCAATCATTCGAAAACGAAACAGGTGGGGAAGTTAAAACCGGATGCGTTGTGTGTGAGGGAAGCACTTAAAGTAATATCGTGGAATTAGATAATGAACGGTTATGAAAACTGTCTGAACTGTCTTACAAAGCGATAAAGTAACATTAAAAAAAATGACATTAAAATTTCTCAGAATTACAGTCATGCTTACTTCTTGGCATCCTGCAAGAGAGACCTGCACCTGTCTAGTTCACATGACCAGCTCACTCAAAGTCATGCTGATCCACATAAAGACATTTTCACAGTGGCTAATCAAGTTGTTTCTAGTGCAACATCAGCCTAGAACCTGTAAGGAGTGCAAACTAACAGTATGATTGAGAGGCCAAAGAATAATGGTATACTTAAATGGTCGAGACAAGTGCCCTTGCTGCATGTCACCCGCCTCTCTGTCACCATAGTGGCTGATAAAACACCACAGGGTACACATGAACCCACAGAGTTATGGTCATTCATCACAAAAAAACTCTGTCTTAGGTGGGAAGCAGGAAGAAACAACCCAATCACTAGAATAAATGTTGGCAATGTACATTTCTACAAAGATATGGTGAAACATTACATGTTTTTGTGTTGCAACTTTACATTTCTTCAGTTTATGTTTCTGTTTTAAGTTGTGACAGCACTGTGCTTATGATCTGGTTAGGTTAAGGCACAAAAACACATGGTTAGGGTTAGGGGAACATCATATGTTGGCTTACCTGGTTCTGCTGTCACAAACACAGCTGTATAATGTCCTGATGTCCAGGGGTTTCATGCTTACAAATGTATAAAGGCCGCCTCGAACACTGGTCTCTGGCTTAGCTGTCATGCAACTGTCCCCTCCAAATCCTGACATGAAAGTCAGCTCATATACTGTACGTGTAATGTGAATGTGAAATGACACCTATTGTAGAAATGTTGATGATACATACACGTACCAGTTTAAATGGATCCAGGGTTGCAGAAGAGAACATTTTATTCTGCCAACTGGGCTGGAAGAAAATGCCATCATGTTTTAGAGTTACTGGTGTTCAAGCAGTTATGTAATCTTGCCAAGTTAAAACAGATTCGCATTAATTACACTGATGGGAACTGAACCACAGTTTATTGTGGAATTTCAGAAAATGACCTTCAAACATTTTTTTATTGTGCTTTTAACAACTAAAAACTTGTAAAACACAACTTTCCAGATGAGAGGCTATTAAAAGTATAAAAAAATAATAATAATAAAGAGCATATGTCAGATGATACAAATTTACAACACACAGAAGAGTTGGGAACAATTTAAAAAATGGTAAAAAATGGTACTGAGTAAAGAAAGAAAGAAAGAAATAGAAAATAAAAAGAGGCAATGAGATACAGTAGTTGGTGAGGGTCTAAACACAGGTATTGCATCCATGTCTGTTGACTGGAAGTGCAATAAAAAGTGTTTCATCTTTCAATTTCTCCCACTGCAAGTACTACAAGTCTGTGTTTTCCTAATATTTGTGCACCAGTGAAGCATCAGTAAACAGCGAGCCTGCAGAAAGTAGGACTTCCATGACGGCTACATTTGTTTATCCCCTCTATCTCCTAATGCCTCTCCCTCTCCATGACCCTTAAACGTTCCTGAAAAACCTCTGGCTGGGCCTTTTGGTGCCCATCCCAGGCCCACAGGGGTGTGTGTGTCCAAGCTAAAGCCGCCTCTCCTGCTTGACCTGGCTCTCCCTGCCTGCCTTCCCGGGCCTTAATCCTGATCAAGCATGTCTAGACCTCTCATTACCAGCACATAATCAGGGGGCAGGGGAAGGACGGGGCGATGGGGCCGGAGGGAGCGCAGGATGGATGGTGGGAGGAGAGGAAAGGATGCAGAGAAAGTGACCCTGACAGTGACCCGAACATTCATTCCACTGTTTACTTTCCTGGTAAACAGACAGACTATACAGGGAGTCAATACACAGGATGGATGAAGGATGGAGGGGGAGATATGAAGCAGGGGAGAGAGAGACCAGATGTAAACAGAGGATTAGACAGAGAAAGGGAATCCTCAACAATATGTGTCTTGAAAGTCTCAACATTTTGAAGAAATGCTTTTAGGAATGGGGGAATGTGATCAGTGTCCTAGATCCAGCTGCGAACCAACAACCTATTTAATGATTTGCTGTAATGATTACATTTTGGGCAAAATACACTTATCGGGTTGTTTTTTCCAAGAGTTAGATAAGAAGATTGTCTCAGTCTCATATCCGTCCATTCAATATGAAACGGTTAGCTTAGCCTGACACATTGTAAGAGTGGAGACAAACCACTTTGAATAGAAAAGTCTTTAACGCCAAAGATGGACATTGTTAACATATTCTGCCCCTTCTCCCTAATAAGCAATATTGTGCTTTATAAAACCAAACGTTTTAAGCGTTTTTTGTCGGATTTGACCAGTGATTCTATACATGCATTGAAACTAACATTACAGTTCCTTTCCCATTCATTTAGATATGAGGCCTGCTCTTGTCAGCCCAAAATAACAGCCCAAGGGTGTTGCCAAGATGGCCACTGAGTGGCGAGACTTGCCTGAAAGGACTTTGGCTTAGCATACCTTAGCATAAAGATAGGAAACAAGGTGAAAAAGGGAGCCTGGCTCTGTCCAAAGGTAACAAAAATCACGTACTGTACTAGCCCCTCTAAAGCTCACTCATGTTACATAGCAATTCTTAGTTTCAGGTGATCATACACTGCCCTCCACTCAGTCCTCACACACCTTGATAATAATAACAGCTACATTAAGATGCTGTTTGTTGACCTCAGCTCAGCGTTTGATACAACCCATGAAGCTGGTTGGAAAACTTAACAATCTGGGCTTCAGTATCACACTCTTCAACTGGATATCAGACTTCCTCACAAGCAGACCCCAGAGAGTTCAGACTGGCAGTCACACTTCCTCTATGTTAGTGCTCAACACTGTACACCCATGACGGCACTCCCAGACATCAAGTCAAAAAACAAAATGGTCTCTTTTTTGACTTTTTCTGTGATGTAGCTCAAAAGGACTCAAACTCAATTTAATTTTGCAACCCTGGCATTGTTAAATGATAAATAATTGAAACATTGTGTACCCAATGAGTATTATATGACAGTCTACCCCTGAATCCCCCTAAATCCTATGGACCGGACATTTAATCTCTACAAAATTGGTTTAAAAAAAAAAACTGACAAGTTGTGGTTTTACAGGAAATTATGTGCCAAATAATTCTTGGACAGGAGTGGGTTATATAAATACAATTCAATGTGTTAATCAATGAGCTTTAGAGGATCTGGGAGGTGGATTTTGGACTATCTTTGGACTAAGCCATGCTAGCTGTGCACTGAATGGAAAGATTTAAGATTGGTATCAGTCTTCTCATCTAGCTAAGGACGTAATCCTATTTCTAAAAACAACATGTATTTTTACTGAGATAATCAGTGTTGACTTTTTAAATTAGACTTACAAAGAAGAGACACATTTTGGAGTCCAGCCTTCAGTGGCAGATGTTATCCACTGGAAAAACTTTTACAACCAAATGGTATTTTTGCCAGTGACAGTCTAATCAAACAGAGAGAGGAGAGACATGTTGATAGAAAATTAAAAGGAGGAAATACCATTGATGTGACTGGATTTACCATCATGAGCTCAATCCCATTACCACAGATATACTAAGCCACGGCTCGCCGCTGAGTGTGACATGCTGAGATTACTGAGTATATGTGATGAGGGGTTAAAAGCATGATCTAATGACATGACAGGCGTCACTTGCCAGCCACGGATGGAAACAACTTCACACAGCCGTAAAACAATACGCTACCTGTTTAAAAAACAAATACATGTGCAGGGCGCTGCAAGAAATGAAGCATGCTGAAACCCAAGGGAGGGAAGAAGACAGAGGTGTGTGTGTGTGTGTGTGTGTGTGTGTGTGTGCACAACACAGAGGTGTTAGAGGTGTCGCATGTGCCGCGCTGTGCCATGACATGTCTTTCAAGTGATCGAGTGCGGGGGGCGTGATCCCATACAAAATTCACCACATGGCAGGATTTTTCATCAAGTCTCTGCAGCTAAATTCATCCTCCCATGCACACACACACTCACACACTAAAACACACACACACACACACAATCCCTTCTATATGATCAAAAGGAATGCCTCAGTCTGCACCTGCATACAGTCCCACACTCAAACACGCCCCGTGTGCCCTATAAATACACAGCGAGCAGTGTTAGTATGTAGGGTGACTGGAGGCCTGTTTCACTACGGCTCTGAAACATTCATGTGGGCCTGCATTTGGTCTCATCCCAGTCTCTCTCTCTCTCTCTTCTTCTTCTCCTGCTCTGTTTCCACCCCCTCACCCTCTTGTCCTTCGCCTTGCTTCTTCTTTCTTAATCTCCCTCCCCTCCCTTCATCACTCTGCTTTTCTTCCCACTCCCGTAATTTGGATTCCTCTCTTTTAAACACACATATATTCCTCGTCTTGTTCCGCTCTCTGCTGCCTCCTAATTACATCTGCATTCATTTCTCAGTTCTTCTGCCGATACTTTAGCCATCTCCAGCAGCACTTGAGTGCTTTTCTGCAAATTCCTTCCCTGATTTACATACAGGGGGGCTTAACAGTGGGGCTCTAATTGGCTGTCTGGTCTGTATTCACTGTGCTAATTACTTGTCTGTGAAAGTGTCCACACAAGGGTTGAGCGACCCCGATGGGAGGGGTTTAAGGCATTGGCTGTCAATCACTTCAGCCCACCCAGAATGCTTCTGCAATACCTTTGTTAAAACCCCAAATAAATGAACTGGTATGACAGAATCTGTTGGAAATGTGACGGACAGGACAGGGTGAAATAAACAAAATGCCTTATTAGCCAAAACAGGTGCGTTGGGGTTGGTTGAGTTGACTTTACATATGTTATGGTTTTGGTATCAGAATGTGGACACAAACTCTTTCTGTTGGAACAGGAAGTGACAGACCAACAGTCACAATAACCATTAGGAGCTGTTGTGGATAAACAAAGTAACAAGACTTTGGTGGTGCGGCAATACTTATGACGTGTTGTGAGTCATTCAGATGTTAAGGTTTGAGGATGTGTTGACCATAAACTGGGTAGACTAGTAAAGCACCATCATCTGGCAGACTGCAAACTCTTTCACTCTCACCAGCTATTAGACCCGGCCCAAGGAACGAGTAGGCTCTCAGAGAAACAGCATCATACTGTATATTTTGTCTGTGGTTTGTCCCCATTATAACACAACGCATGCTTGGTTTCAGTGGTTTCAAAGTGTCGATAGGTATCGTTGAAAATGAGAGATTTTTAAGCTCCTTTGTTGTAAATATTTCACACATCATGCAGATTTCTGAGGATTTAGAGTGGCAGGGTTGAAGATTATTGTTCAACTTTGCATAATCTGTGTTTTAATTCCCTTTCCGTCTCAATATTCCAGGTCTTATAACAGTTTCGCAGCCACCACCATCACCTCCATGCCTTTACATGGGAGACCACTGTTTGAGGCGGTGTTTCAACATATGTAAGCCTGAAACCACTGGATATTTTTAGCAAGATGTCGGGATATTTTTCAGCCGTGTTTATTGCAACAAAACCTGATACTTTTGACAAAACGACTTTTGACAATATTTCAGGTCATAACTGATATTGATACTTAAGTTTTTTTTCCATATCGCCAAGCCTCAGGCACGGAGTTTCTTTGATGCTAATAGTAGGTCACCTGTGCCTCATAATTCATCACACTGACCGAGTAATATCTTGCACGTCATAAATTATTCCACTACTGTACTACTCAGGGTCTAAACTGATCCCTCATGTTAAAATCAAATGATTCAATCGGTCAATTTCTATGGGAGAAGATGACACTGATAACACTGTTACATGTCGACCCCTCCCTTGTGTTAATTCAGGACAACCCCTCCCGCTGGCGTCACCCAAACGTTAACCGTGTTCTGCAAACACCGCCTGTGATTCCAGGAATGTTTATCACTGAATCCTATAACAGCTGCATTGTGTGCCGTGTGATAATGTGGCAGAATGAATGCTAAGAGGCATTCGGGCTGCCGTGCTGTTTACCTTGCAGTCAAAACAGCAAGTCATTAACATTCCCCTCATTGTTGTGTGCCGCTTCTCAGACGCCGGGCCGCATCTCAATGGGTTTTTCATTGAGACAGTCAGGGAGTCAATTAGCTTATCTTGCTATCGGCAATATCTGCATTGATGTTGTTGTTGTCGTCCCGGCGCAGGGCCGGCAAAGCGACTGTCCACGTGAACTCACAACAGTTCCTTTACATGGAGTCACGTACAGGCACGCCGGGCCCTGATAACACCTGGGTCACTTTAAAAGAGACCTCACACTGACGTGCACACCGTAGTTTGTGCACACACACATGCACTCCCCTCCCCAGACGTTCCCCTGGGCTGTAATTGAGAGCAGGGAGGCCCCCAACAGATAAACAAGACCTATTGATTCAGTGTAATTTGACTCAGTGGGTGCCATAATGACATTATAGGACCGGGACCAGTGTGTGTGTGTGTGTGTGTGTGTGTATGTGTGTGTGTGTGTGTGTGTGTGTGTGCGTGGCACTTGCTATAGAGAATGATGACACATTATTCAGCTGTGCCAGGGGAATTTAGCTGATTGGAAAGTGATATGGAAGAGGGCGAGCAAGATAGGCAGATAGAAAGAGAAAGAGAGAGAGAGGGAGCAAAGTGCCAGCATAGAGAGAGAGTGTGTGTGTGTGCTACAGATAAGGAGGTAGCAGTGTGAAAGGAGGAGTAAATTGCACTGCTCTCGTGTGTGTTTTTCCACGGGCACGCAGCCATAAATACTGTCTATCTGTGTAAAAGTCCCAGGCGATCAATGAGCCATCAGAATAATGTTTTACTTGCTAATCAAAAGGAGAAAAGGCAAAGAGAAGGAGGGAGAAAGAGGCTGTTCAATGGTGTGTGAGCAGATAAAGTCTCTCGCTGAATTCCAATCATTCCCCATTTCATTCCAGAGTTTGACTACAGATTTGGAAATGTTAATCAGCCATCTGTTGATCGCTGACAGCAGATCAGAGTCGTTTCTTTCACTTCTGGTGGATGCATTTCAAAAATAAACTCTCATTTGGAAAGCAAAAAGCATTTGTTTGGTTTCACTTTGGCACTTTGTAATCATCTGAATGAAGGATGTAGGTTTTAGCAGGCTCACACGTGCAGAAACAAAAACACAGTGGTGATATGCTGATAATGATTTTTTATTACTACTGATGAAAATGCCAATGGCAGATGTTTTGTGCTGATATTCAGCATCATTAAATGTGACAATTTTAGTGTAACACAATTACAATTCATCAGGTTTTATTCTTGGCAGGATGGAAAAAGCTTCTGCAGTAGCATGCTTCATAATGCCGCTCTAGCTCAGTTTAACAATGGTTATAAAACATGTTTATGGATACTTATGTGTAATCCAATTAAAATATTGCACTGTGCTACTCAGTTCAGGTCAAGACCTTTCCATAAGCAATCTGTGGCCAATAATATATATTATACATATTACAAATCTGCATTATTTTTGTCATATTATTCATAAATGTCTAGCTAAATGCTAACAGAGCTTAAAGCTAACATTGGCATGCAAACATGCTCATAATAACAATGCTAACGTGCTACTGTTAAGCAGTTATCATGTTAACTATCTATGTTTAATGAGTTAGCATGCTCAGGTCATAAACCACAGCAAAGGGGAGTCAGCAAATCGAGACAAGAATCTGACTTTTCGATGATCGTGTTGTATGGGTGACCCACCATTTTTTAATTTTTAGAATATAAAAATCAACTTTATTTCAACGTTCATATATTTATTTATTCATTGATTTTTTTTTCATACAAACACAAAATTAAAAGTATCTTAAATCAGGAGAAAGCAAAAACAGATATATAAGCTAAAATATATACCTAGCTAAATAAATGACCATAATCATAGTAATAATAATAGTGATGTGAGTCATTACCACATATCAAACTGTGCATGTAGGGGGGTTGGGTGCCCAGTGTAATCTATCCATTAAATCCAGCCCTGCGCCCGACACACCTCTTTTGCTTATGAAACCCTGGCATGTTATCTAAAGTCACATACTGAGGCAGCATTATACCGTCATTGTTTGGTTCAGTGTGAAAAAGCAAAGCTGGCGAGTCCTCGCTGAGGCAGTGTTGTGGGACTCCTGATTGACACCTCAGATCAGAGATGTGTATCCCTGCTGCTGCGAGAGCCTCTAACCCCACAGCGGAGGGTAAGGAGGCGCTCTGTTGTCATTTTGACTTCCCCTGGCTTTGCTCTCATCCAGTTGACAGCCTGAGACCGGGGTAATTGGCGCCACGTATGAGTCTGTCAGCTCGGACTGCAGGTAACATCGGACAGACAAAGACAAAGAGAGAGGAAAGACAGCCAGGTATTTATTTCAAGGGGCGTCTGTGATGGTTTCAGTGGAAAAATACAAAATTTTCAATTTTCTTTTCACATTTTCTCTTCCACTGTGATTGAAAATTGGATTCCCTCCTGTTTTGCTAATGAAGAAAAGGTTTCCCCCACAGACAATCATTAGAAATAGTCTGCCACATTTATGCAAAATATCCAATTTGTAATGTTTTCTGTTATTTCCTGACTTCTCCAATTGAGCTCAATTTGTTTCGGGCATTTGTTCTAGCTTTTCTCAAACATTTATTATCTTCCTGAAATTCAAAAACTAAACCCAAAATCCTCAAGACGGAGGAACAAAATGCATGATTTTGTCTCTTTTTTGCAACGCTGTCCCTCCAAGCAGTATGGCAAAATAATATATATACCCTATCATATTTGAACACATGCATGGATTATGTATGTGTGCACAACCTAAACACACACATACACACAAGCCTGGCTCAACTCCAGTCTGATGCGTTACAGTATGTAGCACCAACAATTCTGTCTATCACACGAGCAGCCATTTGCACAGAATTAGGTCAACACTTCTGCACAACACCCCTCCTTCTCTCTTTCTCTGTCTTTGCTGATTACCAACTCGTTTGCCTCGTCTAGCTTCCTGGTTATCAATTCTCATTACTGTAATTTATAGAACCCCCCGCCTCTAAAAATCCTATACCGTGCCCATATTGTGCCTATGGTGAAGAAGCCTTTTGGGCGCCATTTCAAAGGTGCACAATCTACACTCAGACTTGAAAGCATTTCCAGTAAAAAATTATTCCACCAGGAATCATTTTGGGATTTGCCCAATATGCGATGTGTGTGTCTTTGATATGGATTTTTCAAACGCACAGTCTGTGGTTGCTGATGGCGAAGCTGCAGATGTTCAGATCTCAGCAGATGAATTATTCCACGCTGTGCGTCTAGTTTAACAGACCGGCTCGTGCACGTTCTCTAATTTAACGGGAGTGCGAGAGGCAGGCTGAGCCGCGCAGCCATCTTGCCATCCCCGGATCGCTCTCTCGTTTCAGTCTCATCCTCGGGCATGCAGCCTCCCTCCCCCCACCGCTCCATGTGCCAACCCTGAGGGTGTGCTGGGAGGGCAAAGTCGTGTGTGTGTGTGTGTGTGTGTGTGTGTGTGTGTGTGTGTGTGTGTGTGTGTGTGTGTGCGTGTGTGTGTTGATGCCAAGGGCAGCCTTGCTACTGTAGCGTTTCATGCTGCCAGTATGTCAGTGGCACTGCCCTTTTCTTACAGGTCGACATTTTCCCTCCAACACTGCCTTCCTCCATCACCCATACTTGACCTCATTACCTCACTGTCATGCAGACCACATGCTCAACAAATTCACCTCATACTGAGAATGATACAGATTCTTCAAATTCTTTGGAGACGACGTGACCTGCCGGCGGTCTCCGCAGCCCCGAGTTGGGTTAGTCTGGGGACGGTTGTGGTTTGGTGTCTTGGGCTTACATAGTGGACCTTTATTCCCCCCAAACCAGCTGACTGCCTTATCTTACGCAGGCATACACATTCATATTCCTCTTCTGTTTATTCGCACCAAATGAGATGATGAAACGTTTCATGGCGCTAACAACTCCAAATACAAACAAAGACCCTGCATTCTCAACACTCTGTCTGGCCTATTTTATGTTTTTCAGACAGGAGATGGCATCTCAGTGGTGTGTGTTTTGGAAGGTCTCTAATGGTGATATTAAAGGGGTGATGTCTAGCCACCCTGAAAGAGTGCACATCCAGCCAGCCTTCTCGCAGCGACCTGTCACTAGCTTTTAGTCACCTCACATCCTAATACTGAGCACTGTCTCTGTCTCTCTGTGTGTGTGTGTGTGTGTGTGTGTATGTGTGTGTGTGTGTGTGTGTGATTCCTCTCCCTGGGGATATGTGTCATCATGTTTTTTTTTCTTTGGTGTATGTTTGTGTATAAAACATAATTTCAGAGAGGCATCCATCACTGGCAGCGCTGAAGTCCTTGGAAGGTGTTGAGCTTTTAATTAGATCTTTATCTCCTTAACATACAGCCGC
The DNA here is from genome assembly GCF_040436345.1 of Pagrus major. NCBI lineage: Eukaryota > Metazoa > Chordata > Actinopteri > Spariformes > Sparidae > Pagrus > Pagrus major. The sequence goes on from NC_133217.1 coordinate 16,012,813, forward strand.
TCAGATTGACTTGATTAGTAAACTATACAGAGGCTTTCTCTGCAGTAAGAGAAAACTCACTGCTGTGAAAGATGGCTTGTTTGATTGCTTTATAGCAATAATAAGGTAAATGCAGATATTATGGAGATGGGTGTAAAACGTACGCTTACGAAATGGCCTAAATCAGACCTATTCAGCTCATTCATTCAAGCCTTTTGATCATTTTGTCAGCAGCCCATTCATTAGCTGTGTCTGTTGTTAAGTACAAACATACTCTCATTTCATTAAGAAGTTTAAACCCAGGCTGTTTAAGCAGAGAATCAAACTGACAACCTACTTCTAAGACTACAAAGGCACATTTCTCTTCCTGCGCTTTTGCATATTTAATATTTCTTTTTCAATTGTGGAACACAAAGTGCAAAACATAAAACAAAAAACATAAAAAGTGCATTACAGGTCAAACAAAGGGAATGTAAAAGTATGGCCCCTTGGCACTTTACTTTTTTTTTTTTAAATCAAAAAGGCTCAAACAGTGCTCAGAGGCTTTTTGAAGTTTGGAGTTCAGGACATTTAGATATAAAGACTGAAAATCTGGTCCAAAGTGTCGGTGCTATTACTATTGGTGTTAAAAGCATGTACGAATAAATGGTTTTGATTTGTTTTCTTCCACTGGAGCAGCAGCGGTTGAGGGTATTTTGCGAATGTTTGACAGTTTAAGTCTACAAAGATTCTGTCCTTTCTTCTCTTTGTTTTATCCTGATTTGTTTACAGTTCTTCCCTTGTCTCATTAAAATTGAAGCTCGGGAGACTTGAAGGACATTTTTGAAAATATCATCGCTGTCCAATGAAAACCACCATTACTCCATTTTTTATGTTTTTGAGTTTTTAATGAAATGTCCGTGTGCTATCAACACTGGGCATCCAAGTGACCAATGAAAATACTTTTTATTACGTCATGTATGGAAAAACTATCTCCAGTGTATGTCAGAAGTGTCCATCAAATCACGTATCTCCTGTCTCAGCCCCTACCGTCCCGCCCTTTCTTGGAGGAAGCAAGTCGCTACAAGTTAGCCACTCGCCAGTTTCTTTGTGTGAAGTATCACCATAGGCTTGTCTGCTTTCTTGCAGAGAGTTATATGAGAAGATTGATACCACTCTTGCGTCTGTATGATAACTATTAAGCTAGAGCCATAAGACGTGTATTTTAGCTCAGCATAAAGACTAAAAGAGGGGGAAACAGCCTCTGTCTAAGTAACCAGCACTTTTAATTGATACATTACATCTCGTTTGTTAAATCTGTACAAAAAAATGCAATAGTGAGACAAGCTGTGGTTTTCTGATGAGTTGTATGCTGGACTATTTCCTGGCCAGGCGCAGTAACGTCCCTGAGTCAACATTTTGGTTTTGGAACGGATTAAACAAACAAGTTATGAATACTAATGAGTGAGCTTTAGAAGTGCTGACTGTTGGATTTTTTTAACCTTCAGACTAGAAACACTGAAACAGGCTAGCTGTTTTGCCTGTTTCAAGTCTTCATGCTAAGCTACCCATTTCTTGGCTGTGATACATTCTTACTGTACAGAACTGAAAGTGGTATTGTTCTTCTCGTCTCACGCAAATAATAATTTTCCCCAAACTGTTGAATCATGATCTTAAAGGTCCAGTGTGTGGGTTTTAGTGGTACCTAGAGGCGAGGGTACACATTGCAACCAACTAAATATCCCTCATCCTTCCCTCCCATACGCTGGATGCTAAAGATGTGACAAACGCAAAAGACTCAGTGACCAGTGTTTGGTTTTTCCCTTCTGGGCTACTGTAGACACATGGTGGCCTCTGTGAATAAGGGCCCTCTCCCTCCCATATAAAGGGCTCATTTTAAGGTAATGAAAACACAATGATTCTTAGTTTCAGGTGATTATACACCAATAATAACATTATTATAAATATTATATTCCATTTTTGCCCTCCTAGATCCTTCACACTGGACCTTTAAGAAGACAAAGTTTCAAAGCACCTTGAAGTGGTCTTCAGCTCTTTGGAGATGCTGCCTTCACCATCAGAAAATGAGCCTCTCTAGCTCTACACACTGCTGGAACACAATGCAGCCAGGTGCTTCTGATTCTCTACAGAGTGGGACCTGTGGAAGTTCCCACACTGGACAAAGATAAAGGGGAAGGCAGGGAGTCCTCAGCTCCAGTAGTAAATCAAAGGGTGAAGTCAAGGACACTCACGCTGTTGTGCTTGGACATAAAAGGAAGAGAAAACACCTGGAGCCTGAGCCTGTCCAAATGGAGCTGGAGAGGAAACACAGGAACAGTGAGTCTGAGAGGAAAAGGAAGAAGTGGAAGAAGAAAGAGAGATGAATGAAAGAAATACCGGCTTCTATAGCAGCTTTGCAGTTCAACCTTTGAAGTTAGTGAATCTAACTGGCCAACTTTAAAGGTCCGATTTGTAAGAAAGTAGATTACTGAGTCTCATTCCAAACTTGTCGGATACTGACCCTTTTGGTTTCCAAACTCGTCAAATACTGAAGGTTTTGGTTTCCAAATTTGTCAAATGCTGAGGCTTTGGGATGGCGGCCAACCAGACCTGCAATCCCAAAGCATCAGTATTTGACTAGTTTGGAATGAGATCAAAAAAATCAACTTTCTTACAAATTGGACCTTTAATTTCAAGAGTTCTTCACATTTTTTGCTCCACAAGGCCACATCACAAGAGTCATTTTACTTTACATACATCACATTAGGATTATCCTGAGCAGACGTGTTTAACACTTGAACTGTAGTCCCTTTTGCCCACACTATTGACACAAAAGGCTGCACTCTGAAACTCATTAAGTGTTCTAACCCAAAAAAAACATTTGACAGATTTAGAAACCCAGTGGGGGACAAAAGCTGTGAAACGTGTATGTTTCCTGTGCGGGCTCTGTACTACTTCCTCCATTTCATGACCTTTACCAACAGACAGGCGGAGATATTAGCAGAAGTGTGCCAGTGTGCCATTTCCCTTCTCAATTCGCAGGAGTATAACAATGGACGTGCACATGACACACAAGTAACCCCGGCTTCTATCCTTTGTCCAAAAGAAGCCCTCGGTGTGGTGTAAGGGAAAAGTCCAGTCAGAAAGGCTTATTAATGTGCATGTGAATGTGCATGTATCACTGCGAGTATGTGTGTGTGTGTGTGTGTGTTTTACCAGGCCAGGCGGAGCCACTGGCAATGCAGCTGCAACATTAGTGGGTCAGTGTGCCATCAACCCGTTCATCAGCACTTCTCCCTCTCCTCTCTCTGCCTCCATCTCCCCTCTGACTCACCGCCCACCCATCCACCCACCCATCCATCCATCCCCCGCTACCTACCTCTCACTCCCTTCTCCTGCTCAATGAAGTTCACGGTTTCCACGCGCAGATTATTTCTTTGTTCTGAATGAATTCCCTCAGATTGACGACACCAAATGAGGTGTGTAAATGAAGTCAGCTAACGAGGTGCATGCATGCAATCAGCGTGAGTGTTAATGGATCCCCAGCAAGGATTTGACAGATGGAAATACGCAAGTGGCGGCAAAGCTCAGCATCTAAAAAGATCTTAAATTTTTGATTTTTGAAGCTCGTGTCAAACCAGCATTGAACACTTTGTAACTATCATGTAAATATAGATGTAAGGGGTCTGACTTCCTGGAGAGATGCACGTAGCAGCTCAAGAGGACAAAGGAGGTCATCTAAACCATCATTCTGATGCTACAGCATGTCAACAGTGTTTCAACATGCAGCATTCAACATGTTTTCAATATTTGCTGAGACTCTCTCTTGAAAATCAATAAGGTCAATTGAAGTGTAGGCGCAGGAAACTTGTTATGTAATTCAACCAAATAAAGTGAAAGTAGGTAGTCGATAGGAAAGTAGTAGGCTGAAACTGTTTTATGGTGTCGGCTACCAATATCATCCTCTTAAAGGGGAACTCCAACAATTTTTACACATCGTCTGCTCTCAGATCTTGTGCTTCTTCTTGTGGCTACAGAGGGAGCTGCGTGAACTCTGGTAAACTGCCTCAAGTGATGTCACTTGAGTCAGAGTCAGTGAACTTACCGGACCTGAAGCTTGTTCCTCATCTCTGCATCAGGCTAGCAGCTTGAGGCTACTATTAGCTCCTAGTGGGATAACATGGCTGAATCTCTGACAGAACTGTCAGTGGGTGAGTCGTATTGTGTTCCAAGAACACTTGGAATAAAAATGACAATATCTCTGGCTGTGCTGCCTCGATTTTGATTTTTATATAATAAAATAACTTTCCAGTATAATTCACACAATGCAGAATTACATGGCTAAAGTGGTGGGGTGCTCTTTAAAGGGGCTAGAAAGGTGGCATGGTCCGCCACATATAAACAAAGAAAAACAGTATGAAATTTAGTCGTCCTTGAAGGTCTGTCTATTCAGTTTATTCAGTCATGAAAACAAAGAGAGTTTGTTTTATTTAGCAAACAGACTTTAATACATATTTCACAATGTGAGTTGACCCATGAAAAACAAGTTTTAAGCAAGGATGGTCAAAATCAAAGCAGCAGAGACCAAGATATCCTTAATTTTAGTCCATTGTATGGGTGAAGCCCAAAACCACAGGATCCTACAATTCCCATAATGCAACTAAATACTGTCTTTTAATATTATGATAGTAGTAGTACTACTTATGATGAACAAACTGAACTTCATGAGTGAAATGGATGGAGTGCCGCTTTAATATATATATGTATATATATATATATATATATGTATATATATATATATATATATATATATATATATATATATATATATATATATATATATATATATAAAATGAACTGAGCTAACCTCCCACATTGCATTAGCTCATGTTCTACATTCTTTACAAATGTTCACAAGTGCAGTGTCTCCTTCTTACTCCTGTTTTCTCCTTCATTTCCTCGAAGCTGCCTGCCCGCCCGCCATGCATTCATGAGATAAACACAAGAGAAAACACAACAAACCGAGCCTAAGACTCTCATATTTTTGGTCAAAGGAGAATGCACAACCCCAATTTTTTCTCTCACATTCCTGGTCTTCCCATTCCCCTACTTTCCCCTGACATTCTCTCATGTCTCTCTCAGGATGGATGGAGGAAAGCGAAGGAGAGAGGAGGAGGCGGGAGAGGAAAAGGGAGGGGGTGGATGTGTTGTTCAGTTCTGCTGAATGTGCTCACATGTATGAAAGAAGAAGCATTTATTTTAGGACTCTCGCGTGGGTGTACACAAATTTGAAGCACACACACGCACACACGCACACACACACACACACACTGGGGAAGTGAGAGCTCACAAGCCCAGAGATAGGCCTGACCTACCTTTATATCAATCTTGTTTTTGAAAGCTGCTTGAAGGATGCTTTCCTCTCAAGCTCAAAGACTTTTCCATATACCTGAATTCTCCAAATCCATTACACGTTACCCAACACACACACACACTGACACACACACACACACACACACACACACACACACACACACACACCAAAATCAGGGCAAATAAAGAAAAAAACACATGAACCTCAAGAGGCGGGAGGAAAAGGAAGAAAAAGGCAAATAAAAAGCGAATAGTTCACCTCTCAGCAACACATCGCACAATAAGTGTCCGTGCTGTTGTGTCATATTGTGTCAGCATTGCCACAACGTTATTATCCTGTAGAAACTGTTGTCATGGTAATAAGGTCACTGGCATGCTCATATGTCAAAAGAGATTTATACTGGGCTGACACCATTTCCAGTGCTGCATGTGCCAGGCGTGTGTGTGTGTATGTATGCCTGCGCGCGTGTGTGTGTATACAGTACGTTACACAAAGACAGACTGGGAGGTTGAGTCTGGTAATTTCCTCGCATGGGTGAAATTCCACATTTGAGACAAACTATGCTTTATTTCCTGAAAACGTGGGCATATTTTAAAATCTAACATTATAGCAATACTCTGGAAAATACTGGAAATTTTCATATGGCTTAAAAAAAAATACCTTTAACATCATTCAAGCAAAGCCAAGCACGCCTCCTCTCTATTACAGCATTTACACTGTGATACATACACACCTTCTCTAGGGAATTCCCCACAGGGATTCCCCCTCTCTGACCATAAATCAATGAGAGATGGAGAAAGAAGAAGTGGACAGAAAGTGAAAGTAAAATGTTGTGTCTATGCTTGGAAGCGTGATCCATTGGTCTAAATGGGTCAGTGATAGTATTTGGTTGTAAATGGAAAGTCCCTAACACTTCCCTGGAACTGCTTATTAACTTTTTGGTTTCAGATTACCACTCAGTAAACCAAAGTCCTTCTCAGTAAAGTCAGGCTTCTTCTTTATCACTCCATTCAACATGTGACCTACTTAGCTGATATTTAACAGCACTGGTGTACCACAACACCCCACCTTCCCATTTCCTTGCGCCATTGTTGTATGCCCCCCGACTCTGACCCCCCTTGACCCCCAGGGCCGCTCGGTCAGCTCAAAGCTAAAGTCATGATTATTTTGTTTCGGCTCTGTATTTGTCCAGCGTGGACAGCTGTCAGCTCAAACGCTAAGCCATATGCTATCTATTGTCCCTCCACGAGGTCTGGCAATCAGTGCTTATACGACTGAGCGAGCACTTAAGAGATATTGACCACAGCGAGGCTGACTTTGATTAAAATGGCTGATTAGAATCCAGGGCAGGGACTGTATGCTTCTCAGAAAAATGTACTTAAAGCTGCACTAGAAGAAATTCAAACACAGAATTGTAATATTTACAATATTAATGACGTAATAACACAAACTCAGACATATTTATTTTTTCCATAAGTGAATAAACAAGCTGTTCTCAGAAGAAAATAAGGTCTTTAGAACACTGTTTGGAGCTAGAAAGGTGGCAGGGTCCGCCACATATAAACAAAGTAAAACAGAATGCAATTGTGTTGTACTTTAAAGGTGCAATATGTAAGAATTGACTTGTCAAAATCATACTCAAAACAAATAGGGGGCAGTATATCACCAGTGTAACTGCTAACTGCTGTGGACTGTAGCTGCCCTTAGTTAGTTAGCTCAGTTAGCCGTGCAGCTAGCGGTTCCGACCAGGAGAGTTGTTTACACTGCTAGCACAGAAGCTTTGGACTAGCTGGTTAGCATGCCAGCCTTAGTAGATATTTCTGCAACACGATACATAGACATCTTAATGTCACAACTGCTCTTCACTCAATGTTTTCAATTCAATTTAAATTCTTACATATTGCCCCTTTAAATGTTTTGTTTATGACGACAGCACCCAGAAATAGTACTTTCAGCACTCTCTCTTCAGTGATCAGCTCAGTTTCTCTTGATTTATTACCCATAAACCCTTTGCTACGTCTTCTCTCCCCCTCCAGTTGCTCATCCATAGGGTGATGAAGCGCAAAACAATGGAGCCTTTGGGAGATCAAGCTCACCCACAGCCCAACATCCAGGAATACATACACAAAGCTTCATTGACTGCAGCCAGACAAAAAGAGAGTGAGGGGGTGGGGTCTGGGATCATACATAGCTTAAAAGGAGTAGCTGTGTGGTGGGCTGACATGAAAATGAATTGCCACGGGATAAAAGACACAGGACAGGTAGCATTGCCCCAGAGACGAAGTCAGCATTCCTTCGCCGATCAGGCCAAAGCTGTACGACGAACCTCGGGTGACGACCTCTAGTCATGCGATCAAAGAGTAGTAGTAGGTCGGGTCAAAGGGTGGAGACAACTTGGATGTCCCCCTGAGGCTGAACAGTTTAACATGGTGTGACAGCAAGCAATGGAGACAGTTAAAGGCTATGATTGGCTCAATTAGACTTGGCTCAAGAGGTAACAAGTTCCTAATAATGCCTTTCCGGCAGTTTGAGGTGGTGTTGAATGACTGGCTCAGGCTGAGAAACTAATCTGATATCTGCTCTTTGAAGCTTTAATGGAGTTAATGTGTTTAGTTTTGCAAAGCACGAGCACTCAGGCGAACAATCTGCTCATCATTTAAGCCTGGACCATCAATTACAGATCATACTATGCAGTGTCACACCCATAAATACATACCGGTTCAGTGAATATGACTTCATACTTTCAAGTTTCCCCACCTTCGTGATCACCATGACACCACTACCTGATTGGGAAAGCACCAGCACACCCTGACTCAGTGAAAAAAACACACAGCCACGAGAGAGTTAGGTGACTTCCTCAGAGGCAAGTTAAATGTCATCGATTGTTTACAGCGTGCCACTGACAAATGTGTTTATGATTCATGCAGTAGTCCTCAACAGTCATATCATAAATCATACAATGATGAATTCATAATAACAACAATATGATGGGTAACTATGTCTGATGATATCTTGTTTCTTTTTGCACTATACCTTGCATATTACACTGATATTGCACATATTGGAGATTAAAATGAACACAACTGAAGAAGCTAATGTTAGCTTGCTAATATATTACCCCTTTGGACTATGATGTACATGCTGTTTAATGACACAATAAAACAAATCATAATAAAAAATACCTCAGATGATAACATGTTATGCTGATAAAGGTCGACTGAATGATTAAACAGGCTAGTGTCAGTTACGTTAGCATAATCAGGTATTTCCCTGTCATGCTGACCTAGATGAATACTACGAACTCTTAAAAGCACATGTTCCTTAAATAAATGAAACACCTACATTTATAAAGAATTAAGCTAGCAGTTGCTAGGCTCATACAGTAACTTCCTGTTAATATGAATGAATACTTTTGATTGGACAGCGCTTCAAACGTGTCTTAGGACAAAATGTACACATTACTGGCAAAAAACATGCCTTAAAGGGGCTCTGCTGAACTTTTGTTTTGTGCTTGGAAGCCAGTCGTTTGATTATTTTCGCTGACTCCATTTCTAAACTAACGTTAGCTGCTGTTGCTCTCTGTTAGCGGAGCAGAAAGAGGCACTGGGACGAGGCACTTGAGAACTTGCATAAAGTCGCATCCTTTGGACTGTTGCGGAAAATCCGACCTGGATCCTTAACAAAAAAAAAAATCCACAGTCTAGCAGCATTAAGAAAATTTGATTTTTGAGTCTCATTTCCAACTCGTCAAATACTGACGCTTTGGGATTGTAGGATGGGTCAGCTGCCAATCCGAATGCGCCAGTATTTGACGAGTTGGGAATGAGACAAAAAAATCTACTTTTCTTAGAAATAGGACCTTTAAACAATGACAAAAAGACAGGGAAGTCCTCATTTTTTACGTCATGTTACAATCAGCTCACATATGGCCAATAAATTATTGATGAATGTATGTTAATTGCTATGATTTTTTACATAGGGCCCCTTTAACTTAGTTTTTTTTGTTGGTGAGCCCCTTTAAGTTCTAACATTGCAACCTGCTTTGGTAAATCACTAGTGTGAGTCGAGCTAGTAGTCCCTCCATCCTTAAATATGACTCTTCCTTTCCCAGTTCTCGTCACTGCATCGTTTTGCACCATGTGTTCTCCACCTCTCTGGTGGAGCTTTGTATTTGTCGTTGGGGGGTTTAACAGTTGTTTGATGACATCTTATCACATCACCTAGCCACACCTAATGCTATCACTCAGCTATCAGCACGTCATTCCGTTGTCTGTCACAGCCTCTTCCTCTGCCTGTCTTCTTTCTCCCCCACCGTCCTTTTCTCTCCATCTAAGGCCTCGGCTGTATCATACAGATCTGTAACCCCCCTCCTCTTCTCTTCTCCTCCTCTCTGCATTCCAACCCTCGGCGCATCTATATGAACTCTGTCACAGCTGATGCCCTCCTTGCTTTGTGTGTGTGTCTGAGGGTGCATAATGTGTGTCTATGTATGAAGGATCGCTTCTCTGTGCCTTTCACCCCCTGACGCTCACTGGTCCCATGACAATGCTTCCCTTATATGCACATATCACACAGATGCACATGTGCAAACACACACAGACACACATCACACAGAGCAAAGTGTCAAGTGCAGTGATGAGGAGATGATGAGCCCTGCGCCTCGTCATTGCCCTCAAACGCTGTCGTCAGTACCATCGCACAGGGTCTGGGATTAACGGAAGAAGGAGAAAGGAGCACTTGATGTAGCACCATCTGTAAAAGTTAACCATGATGGCGTCTCTCTCACCGCCTCTCCCCCCGGGGCTGAGTTACCTCAGGCAGGCTGAAGAAGCCCATTCACAGTGGAAGATGGCTTGAGGAGACGGGAGGGCCTGCGTGCCAGGCATTCCACAGTACACAGTGGACACATTATTATGACATTTACAAGGCCAGCTAGATAGATACAGCGTGATACGTGTGTGAGAAAAGGTTGTCCTCCCAGTGTGACTGCTATGAATCGAGCACAGCCAGGGCAAACCACAAAGTAACAAACGGTGAAGGGAACTAAAAAACAGACTGTGATGCACTGAAATACATTCAAAACTGAACAACACGTTTAAACACACTGCACTGATGTTAATCGCATTTGGATGCATATTAAAACAATTCAGTCCGGAAAAACAGCAATAAAATCACTTCTAACCTACCATAATAATCCTGTTTGCATCAGTGACGAGCTGCTACTTAGTTATATTGTAGGAGATGTGTAAGAATAACAGAATTTTGTGAATAATATATGAATAATTTGTGTTGTCTGGCCCTCGACCCTGACAATGCTCCTCAAAGCAACATCCATGACAAAATGATTCTTAAAGGTTGACTTCTCAGAAGAGTGGACGCCGTTATTGCAATATATTAATGGTTTGATATTTTTACTTAGCACTTAGTTTCTTTAGTAACTCGTGGCCAAGAGTTAGATGAGAAGACAGATACCACTCTCAGATCAGTGTGTTACATATAAAGCTACAGCCAAGACAAGATTAGCTTAGGTTAGCATAAAACAAGAGCTAGTCTAGCTCTGTCGAAGACAACTAAATCTGCCTTCCAGCAGTGAGTAGTGACTCCTACATCGCTGTGACGCTGCTTAGCAACCAGCTGAGAATACCAAAAGTCACCACCCCCGGCCAGAAAATAGTCCCTTACGAAATCCCCCATAAACCATAACTTGTCGTTAACAAAAGAAACATGATGTGTAAATAAGTAAAAGGTTCAGGTGGGTAGATCTTTGTATTAACTGAGCCAGACTGGCTGTCTCCTCCTGCTTCCAGTCCTTATGCTAAGCTAAGGTAACCAACAGCTGCTGGCTGTAGCTTCAAATTTAGCGCACAGACGCAAGACAAGACAAGTCTATCTTCTCATCTAAGAAAGTGGATAAGCAAAAACTTCAAACTCCAGCAGATCGTTCCTTTAATATGAATGTTTTTGGTATGAGATGTTCAACAACAACACATGGGTGTAATGTCCTACTGTCTATGTTACAGTGAAATACTTATTTTGTGCTTATAGTGTGCTTATACTTATTTTGTACATAATCCCATTAATAAGCCACATGAATAAGGCATTCACAGTTTTATATAAAGTAGTATTTACTGTATAGTCTTTACCATATAGAAAGAAAACTTTCACATGGGTTGTGTAATACTTGTATTAAAGTTGTAACTGCATTATAAACACATTTCTTATGATTATATAATGTGGCTCCAATGTAAGAGTGACTTCTGTTCAGCTGCACTGATTTAGATGAACTTGATTAACTTACATGCGGAGAGCTGATGGATTTAACATCAAGATGGGCTGCTGACACGCATTCCAATGTTCCCAAGTCTCGCAAAATCAATTACTGCTGATTGGTCGCAGTAAAGATCATTTGTGGCATTGAACACTGAAGTCTTTTCCTTCCATAACTGATTTTGCGTAGCGTAAACAGCTGTTGCGAGGAATGTGTGTGGGAGAAGATGATCAGGTGGAATGTGCATGCTCATCACATTGACATATTTTGCTCCTGGTATGTTGTTGACAAGCGGAAGTGAACAACAGATCTAGTCATGGAGGCCATGAGGAGACAGCGTGACACACTATTAGTCCCAACGCTGCTCCTGTTCTCCAGTCGGACCACCACAAAAATTTGTCCCCGCGTCCACAACAAGAGCACAACATTGAACAATAGATTTAAACCATCATTCACCATTGTGTGACAAAAGAAGGTCCATTTTACTGTTCAGCTGCTCCTACTGGCGGGGACGGATGGACAGTGAGGGGAAGATTTGCTTGTAGATGCAAGAAATTGCTTATCATCATAATTTACTATTAGGAATTATTGCCATGGTAACTGGCAAGCTACCACTGATAAACCAGCATGGTAGAGCATAAAAAATTCAACATTTTATCTGAAAAGGTCACATACATGTTACCGGTTGTTAATGTCATTGACGACACATTGTCATATGAGGATGAGTCATGGCTGTTGCAATAGATTTTACTGAAGCTCTGAGCAAGTGCTGAATCAGACTGTGATTTAAAATGTGCATCTGTTGGCATCTACGTGATACTGAAACCAAAAGAGTCTCGCTCTGAAATGTCCATGCTTGCTTTAAAAAATACCCAAAAGTGAAACTGTTGCAATGGAGGGCATTACTTCATGCAGTGAACTGAGACAGTAACAGGGAACTAGAACCGAAACGATCAGCTGACTAATCGATTAGTCAATCAACAGGAAATTGGTAGCCTTTTCTCATATTTTACCTTCAGTTCCAGGGAGTTTTTAAACACAGGAAGAAAGAAAAGAGAAGATAAAAGCTTGCTGTTTGAGGGTTTTCCTGAATATTTTTGAGAGTTTGGGACTTTTGGTAGGGCTCTAAATAAATCCTCAACGTGCATTTTCACAATTTTCTGACATTTTTCAGATGAAACAACCGATCAATCAATGGAAAAAACAATCTACGGATGAACTGATAGTGATAATAACCGTTAGTTGCAACCATATAGTGGAAACTCATGTCATTTTTCACAAGGTATCAGTCACTCTGGATGCTGTCTCAGTAATTGCTACAGTGAATAGAGTTGTTAGAGTAAATAGACCAAGCTTTAAAACTGATTCATTAATTCCTTTTACAGATTTAGATGTTTACACCAACTTCTATGATTAATAATATTACTCATATAGAGTGTAGTGGGGAAACCCAGGTCCTTGTCTACACACACTTACATAACCACCCATGCAGATACTGTAATAATTAACTATTTATTAGTCCTCTTTCTTTCCTTATTGACAGCAAGATGTTTCCTCGTCTTTGACTGAACACAAAACAGAATGAAATGGACACATGCAGACTGATACAAGGAGATAGAAGAAGAAGAATATAGGAGAGAATATAATCTGATGTAAAACATGTTCACTTTTTATCCTGATGCCATGTCAGTGTTGTTTTTTACTCACATGCCTGTAAAACAGTGAATTCAATGGAGCTAAATTGGTTTCATTGCTGGGGGTCCTCTGGAGGGGCGGGGACAATTAGGGAGTCAGGGGTGATTGGCCAGAGCTGGCTAGACTTGCCCTTAGACTGCGCGCTGATTGGTCAGAATTCTACAGGTCCCGCCCACGGGTGGCGCCTTGAACCTGCTGTATGTTGAAGGGTTGCGTTCAACCAGTGTTGAGTTTAGAGGGTCTCTCTCTACCGGGGTGACAAGTCCGAGCACAGGAGCCACCGAGGGGACGTAGCAGCCGTTAGAAGAAAAAAAGCCACACTTTTCGTCGCTTCACCGCTGGATACTAACTCGACCTGGGGTTGGATTAACTTGAAACCACTCTTTTTTAGTTTTTCTTTTTAATTTGCTTTAGAAGACACGTAAACTCACCGAAGACAATGGGATCCCAGGCATCCAAGGGAGATGTGGCCGCGGAGGGAAACGCTGCTGCCGCTGATGCTGCAGCTGTGAAAACCAACGGACAGGTAATTACACCCAGCAACGTCTCTTTTACTCTTTCACAAACGAAAGGGGACGAGTTTAAAATGATGGAAGTTTAATTTCTCACACGAAAACATTTGTTTAAACTAAATTCAGTCGACGCTGAATCGATGAAACTTGAATGTGAGGACGTTTTGGGGCAGGTCAGGTGGGGCTCTTAGCATCGCTGCCTCCCGCTGCTCACTGAACAAGCCCCCCCCCCCTTAAAAAAAACTACTAAAATGAGCTAGCATGTTGTTATTTATCTCGGTTGACGAGTTGAGTTCAAGTTTAAAAAGCAAGAGTGTGTTTTTGTGACTGAGGTCTCACCCAAAATCCGCACAACGTGTTTGACAGCGGCAGGCTTAAAGGGGGAGGGGGGCTGCTGGAGCGCACGTAGGCACCCAGTCTACTCCTCCCTGTTTAAAACCCGAGCCTGCCGACTGTCACCTACTTTACAGATAACACATTTGATGGGATGAGTCACACTTACTCATATATTTGGTACTTTAGTCCATTAATGTGTCATTATAAATGTAAATTGATATAATGTGTTAATTACACACATCAAGTGACAGAAAATAGGCTTCACTTTCGTATAAATTGTGGTATTAAAAATTTTAAGGCTGCTTATTTGAGTGAAAACCGTCAATTGCAAGTGTTTTCATTCTTCCATCGATGGGCTCCAGTCTCGTCTTTGTTGAGCCGATGTCTGTCTGGTACCTTAGGCGGTCCGTGAGGCGCTACCGCCGCCTATCGCCTGATTAGGGTACTGCAAGGCGTCGCCTCCGAGCCGGGCGACACGGTGGTTAATTGATGAGCACGACGATGCTCTGCGAAGAAACGAGTAATACACATCTAAAACCGGTCCTCTGTGTAGTTCATGCATGTGCAGAGAGGTTTTTGACTGTAAACTTGATTTTCTGTGTGAGAAAGTGAAGCTTTACAAACCCGTGTCTCATTCTGTGAAAACCTGTTTTTTTCCAGGAGAATGGACATGTGAAAACCAATGGTGATGTCTCCACAAAGCCTGATGGGGACGCTGCTGCCACCAATGGCTCAGCTGAGGCAGCCAAGGAGCCTGAAGCGGGCGCAGGAGGCGACGCTATCGAGCCGGCGCCTGCTGCAGATGGAGAGGCGGCCAAACCTGAGGGCGAAGCTGCCGCTAAGGAGACCCCCAAGAAGAAGAAGAAGAAGTTCTCCCTGAAGAAGTCCTTCAACTTCAAACTGAATCTGAAGAAGAGCAAGAAGAGCGAGGCTGTCAAGGAGGAAGCGGCTGCCACCACCCCCGCCGCCGCCGCCACCCCCGCCGAGGAGAAGCCTGCCGAGAACGGAGCTGCTGCTCCTGCAGAGGAGGAGAAAAAGGAGGAGGTGAAGGAGGAGGCTCCCGCTGCTGCCGCTGCTGCTGCAGCCGAGGCCCCAAAGGTAGAGGAGGCGCCAGCTAAAGAGGAGGCCCCCAAAGAGGAGGCCAAGGAGGCAGCTGCTCCGGCCCCTGAGGCCACGAAACCAACAGAGGAGAGCAGCTCGACCCCCGCTCCCTCTGAAAAGAAAGAGTGATTGTACCTTTAGCTCACAATGAACTGGGTGAACTGTTTTTCAAGAGAGAGAGAGAAAATTTAAGAGTATATATATATATTTATATATATATGTGTATATGTATACATATGTATATGGATATATGTATATGTAAATATATACACATGTATGTGAGAGACTCCTTTGACGTGCCACTTTTCGTCATGATAACAAGACGACAGACTAGATTCACTAGATCACTTCCCTGGTTACTGCTCGACATCTGGACCTGGACTGAGTTTTAGGCTGTGGGCTGGTCGCCATGTGGAAAATGGATTTTTAATGGCTAGAGTGCGAGCTAATGACACCATGAAGTATAGACAGATGAAGGATGGATGGAGAAGGAGGGAGTCAAAGCATCTTTTCCCTAAAAATCTGCAGATCAAGATGCCTCCTTGCTGAAGGAATGAAGCTAGATGAGATACTAGGACACCACCACCACTTGAAATGACTGTTGAATAGAAAAAAAGAAAAAAAAAATGAAATCAGAAAATTAAAGAGACTCGCCAACTTTTTACATTCCTATATTTTAACCCAAATTTGAAGTATTTTGTGGTGTATTATAGAGAACCATCTTAAAGATTCAGAGAAGCTATTACTTGTTTGTTTAAAGAAAAAAAAAATAGACGACTTTGATTTTTACCTTACTATGAAAAAAAGAACACTTAAGCTTGCTATGTTCACTGTTGCGGTTTGATATGAAGCAGAGTTGTTTATCTGTCGTGTGTGAGCCTGAATCTGCTTTGTCTCTGTAAATACATTGGACTGATTTCTGTTCTTTATTTTGCTAATGTTGACAGATGTTACTGGTTTTATTGTAAAGTTGATAATGGTAAATAAATGTTGGTTACCTGCCCGTTTATGTGTCTTTATGGTTATTCACATCATGCATTACATTGTGTTACATAGTGTACTGTAATGAGCCTGTTTCCAAGTGTTTATAGCACTGTAGTGTCAACTAACACCCGTTGGCAGCGGTCCAGGAGCAGCAGAGTTATATTACATTAGAGATACACAGTTTATATTCATCTAATTATTGTAATAATAGAAACTGAAGAGACACTTTAAAGGCTGATGCTCCATTGACCCTGACATTTTACATCCTTTTAAAGTCTGCACTTATTAAACAAATGAAACCATGAAGAAAGAATATAAATTGAAGCAGCTACGGCATATCCTTCTATATTTGACCTGAAAATACAACTTAAAGCCTCACAATGAACTTTTGAAAGAAGTAATAATACATTAGTTTTACAACTGAATGGTTTAATTCATAAGCAATAAAGTGCAGCCTTTGTCAGTTCAACACACACTGGGGTTTTACTGCTACAGCTGCTGCTTAGTGTGGTATGAGCTGTGCTAACGTTAGCAAACTTTAGCTAGATTTTGCCATATAACTAATTTCTTAACTCAGTTTTCCACTTAACACTACAATCATGAGACAATGGTCTCCTGTGGTTACAGTTGCTGTCATTCAGCACAAATCACATAGTTGTGCTTTAATATGACATCATAATCAAAAGGAATCATCCTTATTCAACATGTGTAATAAAGAAGTTTTTGACTTTCACGTGGTTACAGTAAATAGTAAGACACCTGCACACTACAGTGGGGGTAATATGTTTTATTAGTGCTGTATTTGCATCAGTTGCAACCAGGAAAATCTAAATAGGCCACACTTTGACATCAATAAAGTTTTATTCCACTCATTCATGTAATTATTAGCCATTATTGGACTGCCACTCACACTGGCTGAGCTGCAAACGAACAAATGAAAGGACACTAATGAAACGCCACAAATGAAAGCGTAAGACCAGAATTTCAATCCATATGAGATCCGGTGACGCTCCCTCCACACGTCACTTGGGTCACTCTGTGACAATAAACTGCCACATGTTTCTAGCTGATTGGCTTGGAGGTAATTGAACACACCAACACTACGTGTTAGCTCCAGTGACCCCTGGCCCTCTATTAGTCTGAGATCAGCACCATTACCTCCGCCCTCCTCCTCCTCCTCCACCACCACCACCAATCTCTCAGCCTTCACATCCACAGTATTCCCTCCATTTAGAGGAGCGGTCCTTCTCTGGGTGAACTGACCTAGTTCACATGGTGATTTGATGAGTTGAGATCTGAGCTACATTTGGACCCAGCCTTCAAACAATTATGAATTATTGAAAGAAAGCTGTAGCTCCACATTGATACAGCTCTCTCCTCTCCAGCAAGATGAATATTAAACCTCAAACAGATTTATTTTATAACAAGTGTCTTTAAATAACAAGCAAAATCATAAGAAGCCTGAACGGTGTAAATCCTCCACATCTTTACACTGTACGCTGGCAGCAGCAGGCACAGTGAGCTGTGAATTATTCATGTCTGCACCACAAGGAGTTAACCTTTCCAGAGAATATTTACTATATTTACCATTGTTTTGTTTGCACGACATACTATACATGAGATCCTGTGAGTGATCCGCTCAGGGGTGCAGCACTTCTCATTCAGCAGCAACAGGGTCTGCAGAGATTTGGAAGTTACAGCCAGACACCAGTGAGCGTACACTGACACCTGGTGGCCATCATGTGGAATGACACAAGGCTCATCACCTTTTGTTTGGTTTCAATCTGCTCCAGTCATTTTGAAGAGGCTGGGGTGATTGCTAAGCCTGCTGCATCAATATGCATAATCAGTCTCATTGTATACAACAGTGTCAAACAGGACAATGAGCACTGACTTGACCCAGTTTTACATCTCATGCATCATTCAAATGATGTTTTCAAGTGTGTTTTTAAATGTGCAGGAAGGCTAGAAAATGCATTTGTACATGTTAATGTCTTAACTTTTTTTTTTTTGTACCTATATTAGATACATCTGCTTGTTAATGTCATTATATCCATCTAAACCCGTTACATTAACCTTTTAGGGCTGACTTGTGACAAATTATACATTTAAGGCATGGCAGGCAGCATCAAACTGAGGCAGGCTAGAGATTTTAAGTAATCAGCAAATCAATAATAAAATAAATTTTAAAGGTGCACTATGTAGTTTTGGGAAATACCAAACCTCTCCTGATTAATTTGAATCAGAAGAGAAATATCTTCACTGGCTGTTTTTTTAATGCCTAAACAAACTAAATAAACAAACTGACCCTAAAGGACAACACAGTTTCATACTGTTTTACTTTGTTTATATGTGGCGGACCCTGCCACCTTTCTAGCTTCAAACAGTGTTCTGGGACCTTATTTTCCTCTGAGAGCAGCTTGTTTATTCGATTATGGAAACAATATGTATTTCTGAGTTTGTATTATTACCTCATTGTTAATATTAAAGTTCTGAGTTTGAATATCTTCTCCAAAACTAGATAGTGCCCCTTAAAAAAAATAAAATAAAAACAGAAAACAGACACAACAGATAATGGTGTTACTGGTGAGGTGTGGTTGCAGGATGAAGCTACCTGTTCCACAACCTGTAGAAGTGGAGTCTTCTCTTCTGAATAACTTTGCTTTTATACAACATGTGTGAGTGTCATCCTTGATCACAATCAAATGGACTTGACACTGAACTCTATTGACTCATGACCTCCCTGCAGAGGAGGGCAGCACAGAAGAAGTTGTTAAAATGTCATCAACTGGTTCTCTAATAAACTAATTTTCAGTTGTGGACATTACAAATGACCTAAACCTATTCACCTCGCCTCTACATCACTGAATGAAACACAGCACACTCGTGCAGCTGTACCAGTCTAGACACTGTCTGGTTGGAGCTGCAGCCTCGGCGGTCGCTGGTTTGTAACACCGGCACATCCCAGTCGGGCGGGGAGAGCATCTGTGATTGGCTGAGAAGAGCTCAACGCGAGCTCCTTGGTGGTGCAAAAGAGGAACCGGTGGGCACGGAGCAGTGGGGTAATTGGTGTAAAATGGCGCTGTCTCAAGGAACAAAGAAAAAAGTTTGCTATTACTATGACGGTAAATATCCAACATGTGCTGCTCGTTTTATCAGTGATAGATGTAGTCTCGAGTGCGTGAATATGTTTGAGAAAATTGACATGTATTTTTTCTATAAGTGTGCCGTGCGACCAAGCTAGCTAGCTAGCCGGTGTTAGCGTGCTAACGTTAGCTTGCTCGATCGGCTAACTAGCCTGTTTTAGCTACACGGTGCTTAGCTAACCAGATGTCAGGTTGGACCTGCACGTAGTGTTACATCGCCCGGCGTTCATCTCAGTTTCAGTGTATGCAAAAACCGGTCCGTTTTTCATTAAAACATATTATGATTTGTGCACACGAGGTAATTCGGTCATTCTGGGTACTGAGGAGCCATGAAGCTAACCGGTGCTAATCACATCACTGTCCCCCCAACTTCATATCAACTTCCGAGAAGTGGGGACCGCTGCATCGTTTGACAGGCTGATTATTGAGCGATGTCTTCGTGCAAATGAGTAAAAATATTAGATTATAATGCTTTTCCCCTTTTTGTTGTGCACAAGCACTTTAAATAAAATGCTACATATGTAAGTGTAGAAATGACAAATTAAATGATCAAATTATTTGCGTAAACGCTCTTTTTAAACGTGGTTATTGTCAGGCTTTCTAATGTATTTACTTTATTTCTGTCATTGAGTGTAAAAAGTAACTAAATCCAATGAGACGTCTGCTCATTGACTCCTGTATGTCAAACTGTACGCTGTTGAATATGTGGCTCAGGTGTCTTATGAGTAGTTAAAGCTACATCTCATCTCTACATCTCTCTTGTGTTTTTCACTTTTTTAATGTCAGGCCATGTTAGTGTCACTGTGTAATGTACCGTTGGAGATTGTGTGAACTGCTAGGTGGATCAGATGTAGGGCAAATTGAAGACTTTCAGAAAATTGTGAAAATTGAATGGAGTTTGGTATGAAGTTGTCTTCGCACACGGGAGCCAAAATGCATCATGGCTGAAGGTTTTTTGAGCAAATGTAATGTTGTCTGGGTAATCTTTTATTTCCTAGGGGATGTGGGGAACTACTACTACGGCCAGGGTCATCCCATGAAACCCCACAGGATCCGCATGACACACAACCTCCTTCTCAACTATGGACTTTACAGGAAAATGGAGATCTATGTGAGTTCTGCACACAAACCCCCAACACTCAGATCTATACAGACATTGTATGTGTCATTATGCTGCCACAAGAGGAAAATTACACCATAATCATCAGAGCTTCGACTCAAACCATTTTTCTGGTCTGGGATCACCTAAAAAGTTGCCTGATTGACAAATGCAATGGAACGGGTGGTATGTAAGAATTGTGCAGCATTTTATTTATAGTGATTAGGTATGTAATGTTACACATTTTCATCATGACCCATTTGGTACAGGCTGTCGAGGTCTGTATGCAGCGTATTTGAGTTTGATGCAGCCCAGAGGTCTACGAAGTACAAGTCTTATTAGAAGCGCAGTTTAAATATAGTCTACATTTTGTATGCGGCACGTGCGGAACAGAAATATAGAAGTGTGATTTCCAACCAGAAAGTGCTGACAGTTTGTTAGCTGCTGACTGTCACATAGGAGTTATTCATACTTGTTTGGCTGTCTTAGACCTGACTAATAAGACAGACTTTTAAATTAGTTGCTTTCAAATAGTGATCACTGATAAGTAGTGAAGCGTCAGCTGTCACTTTCTCCCTAATTATCTTTCCCTCCATTTCCAGAGACCACACAAAGCCAGTGGTGAAGAGATGACAAAATACCACAGTGATGACTACATTAAGTTCCTGAGGTCCATTCGACCAGACAACATGTCTGAGTACAGCAAACAGATGCAGAGATGTGAGTGTCGTCTGGTTTTCTTTTAATGTACACTGAAGTATTCTCACTGTCCACATATATTACATCTTCTCCTCTTGTTCTTATGCTCACAGTTAACGTCGGAGAGGACTGTCCAGTGTTTGATGGTCTGTTTGAGTTTTGCCAGCTCTCAACAGGTGGATCAGTAGGTATGTTATTCCAGCCACGCCTCCCATAATGCTCCAGCTGCACCACTTTCATACAGCAGTGACATTTATGATACAAGGCAGGGAACTGGAAACAAATCCTTAGTATAAGCCTCAATTTAAGCCTAAATAGTGGTTTTGAAACGTGTCTTAAATTTGGATGAGTTTGTTTTTGATTATGGACTCATGGTAGTCAAACTAGAATAATTTCCTGCCCTGTGATGGTCCTCACTGCGGAGAATATGTCAGAAGATGCTCAGAAAATCTGTATTGGATTACAAGAAGCCCATTATAATAACATAATGTTTAAAAGCATACAAATGAACAAGTTATCTCCACTACACATTAATTAATAGTAAATAACTACAGTTGTATCAAAATCCATTGTAATTGTACTCTGCTCATTCCGTCCTCTAGCTGGTGCACTGAAGCTGAACAAGCAGCAGACAGACATCGCCATCAACTGGGCCGGCGGACTCCACCACGCCAAGAAGTCTGAGGCCTCTGGTTTCTGCTACGTCAATGACATCGTCCTGGCCATCCTCGAGCTGCTCAAGTAAGCTGCTGACTTCTTTTTGTATTCAACCATCCTGCCTTTTACCCATCTGTTGGGTTTTAGTTCTTTTGGGCCGCCAAGAGAAATTTAACACATACGTTTAACATATGGATTAATGGGATTCTATTTAAATCACGCCATATTCTATATTGCCGCCTTTTTCATATTCTTGCTGTGTTGATGTCTTTTGAAGATGCTAATTAGAGCCTTGTTATGCTCACCTTTTATCAATCAATTATATCTTAGCAAAACAAAATGGTCGGTTGATGTTTGAGCTTTTGGCCCATTTGTTTTGCATGGACATTGATTTGGTTTTAGATGGACACATTTTCATTTTTCTGTTGTTTGGATAAGTAGATATTAAATGCATTAGAGATTCTTGTATACCAGGAATTAATTGTCTTATCCATTTTAATGCATGAAGAAAAAAAACAGACTGAATTGCTTTGTGAAAGTGCTTACTTCAGCTAATTAACCTTAAAGCCATATCGTCTTGTGGCAGCTGACTGTTTCCTACCCTGATAGATATCTGGTAGGGATGCACCGATCTATCTGCTGAATGTCAGTATCAGCCAATATTCGCCTTATTACCTGCTATGAGCCTACTGGCAATTAAGATGACATTCACCAAAAACAGTTTCCGATGTCTGTCTGATGGGTCAAATCAATTTTGCGCTGGCACATTCATGAACTATTGGCTCCTGACATTCATGCAAATGTAGGTACTGAAACCCCATTGAGTGGGTGGTTATACAGCCGACTAAATAGGCTTTTGAATCAGTTAGTGTAAAATAAAATCTTCTTCGTCTGAAAGGTGAAATTAAAGGTTGTTTCATGAATTTGTATAAACAAATTTGTAAACTTTGAAAGGTCATGTAATCAAGTTCTGAATGAATTTTAAACAATTTCTTTTTTTTTTTTATGAAGATCTTTGTTTCCCTGACACAAAAGGTGGAATAAATCACAATAAAAACAAAATGAACAACAACAGAAGGACATCAGTATCTGCATTTGCCAAATATAATAATTAAACATCAGCATCAGTCCAGAATTTCACAATCGGTGCATCTTTAATATAAAGATTATATAGTATAGATTATATATAGATTTGTGTCTGTGTTATTTTCCTGTCACATTAATGTAATCAATATTAAGTTAGCATTAACTGAATCTCTCTCCTCTTAGGTACCACCAGAGGGTGTTATACATAGACATTGACATCCACCATGGTGATGGAGTGGAGGAGGCCTTCTACACCACAGACAGAGTCATGACTGTCTCTTTCCACAAGTATGGGGAGTACTTCCCTGGCACTGGAGATCTGAGGGTTCGTTAGTTTGTTCTCTTTTTCCTTTAAAGATCATTGGAGTATCTTGTGTGTGTTTGGGCTGTTATTCATTGATCTCTGGGATGTGTGTAGGATATCGGAGCTGGAAAGGGCAAATACTATGCAGTAAACTACCCACTGAGAGACGGTATTGATGACGAGTCCTATGAAGCCATCTTCAAACCTGTAAGTGCTTTTATTTAAGAACTGTCTAATCATCACAATAAGACTCTTTCTGAGCAGCGTTGTTAATGTGTGTGTTTGTGTGTGTTAGATCATGGCTAAAGTCATGGAGATGTACCAGCCGAGTGCTGTTGTGCTCCAGTGTGGAGCTGATTCTCTTTCTGGAGACAGACTGGGCTGCTTCAACCTCACCATCAAAGGTAAAAACACATTTCACTCTCCCAAGACAATCCTCAAAGTGCTTTTCTTCTTTAGAGAATTTAATGTGTGTGTGTGTGTGTGTGTGTGTGTGTGTTCTTCAAGGTCACGCCAAATGTGTCGAGTACATCAAAAGTTTCAACCTGCCCCTGCTGATGCTGGGCGGTGGAGGCTACACCATCCGCAACGTGGCACGCTGCTGGACCTACGAAACTGCAGTAGCCTTGGACTGCTCCATCCCCAACGAGCTGCCCTACAACGATTACTTTGAGTACTTTGGACCCGACTTCAAGCTTCACATCAGCCCGTCCAACATGACCAACCAGAACACCAACGAATACCTGGAGAAGATCAAGCAGCGTCTCTTTGAAAACCTCCGTATGCTGCCTCACGCCCCTGGTGTCCAGATGCAGGCGATCCCAGAGGACGCTCCCCACCCTGACAGCGGAGACGAGGATGAGGAGGACCCCGACAAACGCGTTTCAAGTAAGAGACTTGTACAGATTTAGACTGAATCAAAAGAAAATGGTCACGCTAAGAGACCAGGGATGTTAATGAACTATGCCTTTTTGTTAACGATGCGTGTTGTGTGTTTCAGTCCGGGCCCACGACAAGAGGATAGCCTGTGAGGAGGAGTTCTCTGACTCTGAGGATGAGGCGGAGGGGCAGGGAGGAGGCCGCAGGAACGCAGCCAACCACAAGAAGGCAAAACGAGTGAAGAAGGAGGATGAGAAGGAAGGAGAGGAAAAGAAAGGCAAGACTTGTTCACAAGTGGAGTTATTATTTGTATAAGAACAAACATCTTCATAATCGCTCCTGTTGTTTTTGCTTACTAGAAGTGAAAGAGGAGGAGAAGGAGGAAGAGAAGATGGACACATCAGGGTAAGAGAATTGCATTCAGTAATCTGCATCTGTTCTTATCTGTGTGGTGTAGCTAAATAGCTACTTATTTATTATTATTATTCTTACAGCTATTTATTATTACTTTATTATCAATTAATCTGCTGATTATTCTCATGATTAATCGAATAATTTAGTCTATAAAGAAAAAAAAAAGATGTAATTTAGTCTATAAAGAAAAAAAAAAGATGGGAAAAGTGTTGGCCCCCCAGGGGGCCAACTGAACAAATCCAGTTTTCATAGGCCAGGGTATATCCCCGGACCAGTCGCCAGCTCATTGCAGAGGCTGCCACACAAGGTGCCAACTGCACCAGGAGCAATTTCGGGGTTCAGTATCTTGCTCAAGGATACTTTGGCACATAGCTCAGTTCCGCACAGGGGAGCCGGGGTTTGAATCAGCGACCTTCCGGTCACTGCCGATACTTCGGCATGTAGCTCAGTTCCACCCAGGGGAGCCGGGGTTCGAACCAGCGACCTTCTGGTCACTGCCGATACTTCGGCATGTAGCTCAGTTCCACCCAGGGGAGCCGGGGTTCGAACCAGCGACCTTCTGGTCACTGGTCACCTGCTCTACCCACTGAGCTACAGCCACCCCTGATGTGAAAAGTGCTCTTAACTCTTTTATAAATGAAGAACAATGATAGGATGGTTAACATTGATATATTTGTACACGAGGATTGGTCAAAGCATCAGTGTGGGTCCTGTAAAACCCTCATGGTCAAAGCTGTTGAAGATTGACCTTAACTGTTTGTGTTTCAGACCAAAAGAAGAGGTGAAGACAACTTGAAGTCTTGCACATGGAGAAATGGATGGTTGTACTGTTGTCCTCGAGCCCCACTGATTCCTCTAACTGTCCTGCTGTGACGATGGGACCTTTTTTGTATTCCTGTTTTATTATGTGTACTTATCAGCAAACCTGGCTTACACTGTATTATTTGCATTTGCTTCCAAGCTCAGTGAAGCACCAGTTGAGTGGTTGTTGCGGACGCAGATCTAATCCTGTTTCTGTTCTGTGTGCTGAGAGTAAACTCCACCAAACTGGAGCTTCATGTAGTATTAAAAACAAATGCCATGACTCCTCCTCAGCTGCTGTGTGAACCAGGTCTGCTTCAATGTGAAGAAAACCACCCAAGTTGTTACTGTTCCTATCATGGCGTTTCACATTTAAACAAGTTTGTGGGGCACGTGTTACAAAACCTGCAGAGACGTAGATGACTTCTAAAGTCTAGTGCTCACATGTAAAAAAGGCTTTTCTATTTATGATACTGTTAGAATAACCAGCAAACTGCTGTTCAGCTCGCTGTGTTTATTTATCAGTGAATGCATGTTTAGAACGATCTCGCCTTTAGCATGTACATATTCCAGTCCCTGATATCAGCTCAGTAAGTTATTTTAAATCATGAACAGTCTGTCCCTTTAACCCGCCCCTCCTATGGATATCTGGTCAGTGTTTTCTTCCTGCATTGTTTGTATGAAGTATGAATGAATGGTGTGAGCTTCTGTTGGGAAGTGAATGACTTGTTTTAGATATTTTGTACCATTATACATAAAGATGGAGTGAGCTGGTTAAATGGCCCTCTGTATGTGGTTGTTTGAAGTTCTTTCCTTGTGAAATGTGCATTATCATAACTTTGATATAAAAAATAAAAAACTGATCCACATTTTTTCTCCTGAGGTCATTTATACAATATTGTTATACAACTGTACTTCTCTGAAATTGTATTTTCAGAGTGATAGTTTGGGATGTTTGGTATCCACTTGCACCCAAGTGTTTCAAACAGCGTACTCTTCTATATAAACTGAGCAAAGTATCAAACAATTTCCACCACGACAAACTATGGCTAAGTGTAACAATCTTACCGTCAATAACATAGGATTTTATGCGTGTGCTATAATTTTTTTCTAGCAGGTGTTTGTTTTCACACTGAATTATCAATTGTTGAATGAGAGTAGCATAGATCACACAGACACGACTTGTATTAAGTAATTTTATTGTAACTTGTGGTGGAATGGCTTACAATATATCAGGTCAAACTCTACTGATTTGTAGAATTAGATTAAATAAACTTTAAAGATCCAGGGTACAAAAACTGCTTCTGATCCCACCGACAGTTTTCAAGTGTTTAGAAAAATGACTTAAAAACAACACACTTGTTACTGAGATGTAGTCACCTCTTCTGACCACTTTTCCTTTATTTAAAGAAATGTTTGACAAGTATACAGGGCAAATTTAATCACTGGCAGCAGAAATCTTTAATTTTGACCTGTATGCTGACTTTAGATCAGATCGGATGAAGGGTCAGTAGACTGGAAAAACACTTTAGTCCGTTATTCCTTCTTCCTGACTGGGCTGAGTGTGATGTTAGCTGAAGCTGTGGGGTTGAGGAGCCTGACTGTTTACGCCTCCAGTTCAAAGTCAAAGTACTGTGGGTCAAAGTAATGAATCCTAGTGTATCCGTCCTCTCCTCCACTGCTGTAACTGTAAACAATAACCACAGAACAAAACGTTGACAGTGATGTACAATAAGTCATTTTTTTGATGAGACTACTTACATTTTAGGTCAGTGTATTTCCAAGTATGCTCATCTCTTACCTCTTGCCATCGGGGTGGAATGCCACACAGTTGATGGGGCCGAAATGACCTTTGACTCTTCCAAACTCCTCTTCATAGGCAGCGTGGAAGAACCTGAGCATAGAGAAGAAAGTCAGGTTACCACTTTAAAACCTAAAAAATGTTGACTCTTAACGTAAAGAATTGTGTACATAGTATACATTTAAATCTAACCTGTGCAAAGCATAATGGAAAATAACGCAAAATAATTGCATCAAGGCATGAAGTTTATGTGGGAAGGAGGTTCTTTCTTGACTTCTAATCACCCTAAGACACACTTTTCCTCACCTGGCCTCAAACTTTCCAATCCTGGTGGACGTGGTTGTGACCTCCATGGCCTCCTGACCGCCTCCCATCACCACCTGAATCACACAAAGTGTTCACAAGTTAGTGAGGAGATGCAATTTGCCTTTGTGAAACATTTAGCTGCAAATAAATGTGTACATGGTAAAGCTGCTTAGCACTAACTGGTTTTATTTGGCATTACTTTGCAAGTCTTCACTTACATGATCCATAATGGGGGAGATGGCAGCTGAGTTGACAGGTCTCTCTGTCTTGAAACTCTTGATGTGATCCAGAGAAGCAGAGTCAAACAGCTGAGGGGAAAAAGAAGACACACAACACAGTAGGATATTAAAACAGAGTAAATCACAATACAAATCTGATTATATAATACATGGATTATAAATACATGCCAAATTATTACTATTGTTTTATACAACAAATACAGCAATCTACTGACAAGCTGTCAGGTTCTGACTGTGCCAAAGGGCCAGCAGAGTAGACGGGTCTTACCTTGGCACTGTTGTCCTTGGAGGCAGTGATGAACATAGTGAGATCCACTGATGTCTGGATGTCATTGATCTGCTTGGTGTGCTCCTTGATCTTCTTCATGATTTCTCCAGACTGTCCAGAAAACACACATGCACAACATTCAGCTTTGAAGAAAAAAAAAAAGTCTCCTCTTGAAGCCAGGCTAATAAATATCTTTGTCTGAAAGCTCACATTTGAATGCTTTAATATATTCAGTCACTCTAATATATTGATTCATATTTGCTACAAAACTAATAATGTTTCTCATTTTAGTTGATGTAATGTTTTGGACTTCATAATCAATATCAGATGTGTTTACTAGTATTAAGCCCTGCAGCCAGTTAACTCAGTTAATTCCATCCCCATATGTTCCCAGACAGACAGTGTGTGTCCAACCTTGGCGCTGAACTGGTTGATCTCTCCGTTCTCGTGGCCGGCGATGACAAACTCTCCCAGAGGTCCCCACACAGCACTGGTAATCTTGTGGTCGCTGCAGGGTATCGACAGGTAGGGCTGGTTGTCCTCTGTAGAGGGAAACGGAGAAACTCACTTATTACACCACTGAGAGAAGACTGCTGATCAATATATTCTCAGACAGCTGAACTGTGCAAAGGTAAATACATTCGGCTAAGTTTTGTGCAAACTGAAATATTGCATTCAATAAGATTCATTTCACATTTGAAAAAGTATGATTTTTATCACCTTGTATGAATTTGGATCAGTAAATAAGTATTTCTTGTTCCAAAACATAGCCACAAATAAGTTACTACTTAACTGCAACTAGGAGAAATCAAAGAAATCGAAGTTTTTTTATAGCACGTGATCTGACAAGTTAAACAAACAAACAATTAACTCCAGGCAAATGCTGCTAAAAGCCGGATGTGGCTGGCATGTTTCTTCAGTCTGATCAACAACTTCCTGTTCAACTAATGAAAGTGGCAGCTGACTAAAGTAGTCTGTGTGGTATGTACCAATCTGCTGTGGGTCCCTCAGGTCAAAGAAGTTCAGGAAACACTGGTAACCCATCTGTTTGTCTGTGGAGAACATGATGATGTTGCCGCTGAAGTCGAAGCCGCACGTTCTGACAGCAGAGTTGGTGTGGAGCAGGGCCAGCTGTTTACCTGTGGGCACAGAGGGACAGAGGCACAGGTAAGTAGATGTAGGATCAACCCCAACCTACTACTTCAGTTAGAGAATTGACACTAGAAGTCTCAACACACTCGGTTCATCTGTTTTTTACCTACCTGTCTCACAGTCCCACAGTCGACAGCTGTTGTCTGCTGATCCTGTCAATACGTTTTTAGTGTCCCCTGAGAGAGCATACATTAAGGAGTCCAACATGTATGACACCAGCAAAAAACACAGCACAGGCAACTGAACACAAGCTCAGCCATTTTATTTGTCTAAGATAAAACAACATAAACACGAGCATTTCTTGAAAAAGGATACAGTCACAGTCGACACACCACACGGCTCCTGTGTGTCCATTGTAGGTGCCGAGCCTCTCGCCATTGACAGAGTACCACACATTGGCTACCTACAGTGGGAGAAATTACAACATACAGGTCTAATTAGTTAACACCAAACGATCCTAAATGTGGAATAAAAAATATGATAATGGCGTCAATACATATCTTATGAACTATAAACTGACCGTGTCTTTAGCCACAGAGAAGAGCAGGTCTCCCTCTCTGTTGTACTTGATTTGGGTGATGGACCTCTCATGGCCCTGGAGCAGGATAGGTTTCTGTGGAGAGGAGGCAGTGCACATCAACATCTGGACGGTCTTACCGATCTGGTCAACTAGACGTGACATCAGATATCCTTTCTATTGAGCAGGCCACTCACTTGGGTGTTATGGCGTTTTTTTTAAATAAGGAAACATATTGGTGCAGAGGTCTGTGATGACAAACACGCTGTTAATGTGAGGTTTACTTATTTATCATTGAATGAAGGTACAGCAACCCAGCTCTACCAGCTGTCAGGTACCGGTATCTTGCATCACCCACATAAAGCAGCTAACAGTAGCCTAACGTTGGCTAATTGGGAAGCTAAGCTAACGTTAGCTTTATAGCTAAATATGCTAGCTAAACTGGAGCTCACAGTCTCGGCAAGAGGAGGAGCATTGTTCTGAATAATATATAACTCGCAGCAGACTGTCACTGAGGAATATACGAACCATTTTTCTCAGTTAAGTGTCGCCACTCGGTCCAGTATACTCAGTGCGTCTCCCGTAAAGACAGAAAAGATGAACACTCGTGTTTGAGGCGCCGGAGCCGCGGCGGAAGAGGAAGGTGGCTTACTTCCGGTGTCAAACGGCAAGATGGCGCCCTCTGACGGTAATGCCCCACTGTAGCACGAAGTGAGTGTCGTGATAATGATAATCCACCCCATAACTTCTTATTAAAGTACCATATATTTTCAAATTTATAATGATGTAATTAAGGAGTTTTAATTAATTTAATTGTAATTATTTGCAAAAAGAAATTTTAGACGTACATTAGCTTATAGCTGGCTAACTCTGACACGCAAAGATGCTGTGAACTGTCCCTGTCAAGTACACAAATAAATACATAAGCACTGCAAAACGTCAACAAAACAGTAACACTTGTACACTGACATGAAAATATACCAACAATAATTAAATTCTTTGGTTTCTTTCAAATGTGAAAAAAATAACAAATGTTTTAACTTGAGTAGAATAAATGATGCTGCATTCATCTTTTTATACCATAACATGCTTTTACATCTTTAGTTCTTTCTAAATAAAACAAGTTCAATGAACAATCAACTCAAAGATACACTGTTACATCTTTTATTTAACAAGAAACAAAATATACAGGGCCAGATAAAAGTACTGCAAAAGACATAAAAGGAAACATCTTTGGTTCCTTCTCATGGTCAATGAACCTCCACATCCACCACTGGACCGGAGGTACAAAGAGTCTGTCCTGTGAGACAATGGAAGAAATTAGGTTTGCCATTTCTATTTAAGTTGAAAATGACTGATTCTGTAAGTTGACACATTGTTACCAATGCTACATATCAAGTAGTACGTTAGGATGTCTGAAGGGGGAAATGACATGTTTGGGAGTGAAACTACAATTCAGAAGTCCATTAACATTTTCTCTATTTTTCCCTCCTTATTCCCACTCGGCTCAGTCACTGCACCTTTAAAAAGCATCAGGGAGATGCACAATATTACGTTCAATGTCAAACAACAGTTGTGAGGCAATTAACAGGATCGAAACCTAGGCAAAAATAGAGTTCTGCTGTGAGATATGTTGTCTGTTAATACAATACTTCCATGCGGGACAGTGGATATAATGAATATACATTCTCAGCTAAGTGCTTGTCAGTTCAGACTGCCACAGAATAAAACCAAGAGGCAAGCGTTGCATAGAGGTCCTTGAACATTCTCTAGTTAAAACCTGATTACAAGCTACTGCAATTACCAGGGCTGGGAGGAGACAATCATAGCCATGTAAGCATCACACACATACACACACACACACATACACACACACACCAATGCACGAAGATGGAGTTAAACAAGTGTAAAGTGGTGATCATTAAAAAAATATAAGCAGACTGGAAAACATAAAACAAAAATAGAGTAACTCAACTCAGAAAGATTAGGAATGAAACGTTGGTCATAAATGTTACACCTTTATACATTTTCTAAATGAATAAAAAATAATCTGATTTACTTTTATAGTGGTGCTATGTAAGATACATACATTTCATTGTCAGAGAATATGCTTCAAACAATAAATACAGACCACAAAAACCAAACACTGCACAAATGAAACAAGAAAACAGAAACATTTGGTCTACAAGAAGAACTGAAAACTGGTCAAACAAATATTGGAAAGTGTTCGGAACAAAAAAGTCAAATCGTAACATTTCCTTCAATAATTATGCAGAATTCTATATTATTTTTATGTTATTAAGAGCTAAAAAAAATATGTTTGATATTTCTGTAAAGACTTCACCTGAAAGAAAAACATTAAATTACTGGAAGTGGCCTTCTGGATACTGCGAGCTATGAATCGAAGACGCACGTTAGACGGACTGAGTGGAGACACGCGCGCACACACACACACACACACACACACACACACACACACACACACACACACACACACACACACACACACACACTTTCATTCAATCTCTGATGACTCCTCTTGCCATACACCTGTTTGTCTTGTGTCGTCCCAAGCAGCACTGTTATTTATCCTGCCGTGCAGTTGTGTTGGATGTGTAGTAAAACAACACAGAGGCAGTCTGCACATTTACACGCACACATGACGACATTATTAAAGGTCGTCACCATTAAGTTAAAGCAAGCGTAACAGCTGGATTTTAAATCAGGGCACATGCCGGTGAGATTGTGGACTGAAAGCAGCATGTGTAGCATGATTCCTGGAGTGTCACCACAAATTGACTAATTGACTATTGACTAAGAATTATACATGCAATTATATATAAACTTGGAAATTTAACATCCCTACAGAAACTCATAATTGTCCTTCTCTACTAAGTGATGCCGACAGATGTTTTTTGCAGGCTGCCTGTGGAAATTACCCAGGCTAATAGATGAATCGTGAAAATGTGATTACTGGGGAAATTAGGTTATAACAAACCATTTAATTAAACTATTCGCTCAATCAGGTTATTCACAGTAACTGAGTTATTGTGTGCTAGTAAATGTACTGACAGGCGGGGCACAATCTTCCTTTTAAAGAGCTTGCTGGGAGGACACGAGTGAACTTGCTATCTGGACCAGTGTTTAACATCAGCTTCATCCAGCAGAGGAGTAGTGGCTTGCAGGCTGGTGGCTTATTGTTTGGTGGCTTGATACTGGAGGGGAGAGAGGAGGCGGTGAGCAGCATTGCTTCATTCCTGTGCAGCGATGGGCTGAGCCGGTGCCCCTTCTAGTAGGGGGTCTGTGTCCAGTTCAGGGTCACAGTGGCAGGACTGGGAGCAGGGGATGGGGTCTGGGACAGGGTGGCTGCTGGGCTCCAGCACAGAGTCTGTAGGTGGTGGAGAGGGGGAGTCAGTCCCTGGGTCAGAGGTGGGGGCTCCTGTGGTGCCACTGTGGGGATCACTGAGGTTCTGAACCTTCTTGTTGAGCTCGTTGCGTTCGACTTTAAGTGCCCGCCGCAGCTTCTCGAGCCGCTGAACTTTACCCTGAAGTGCCTCAAAGTCACGGTCACGCACAGATTTCTGGAGACAAAACACACACACATGATACAAATGTTAGTTCTGTGTTACATTTAAGTGGTTTTTGAATTTTTTGATTGGTCTTTAGCCATCAGAGATAATTTAATGTTAGTAAGGACAGTCCACAATAAAAACATAAATCTGCTTCACCTCCTCTGCCATCTCCAGAAGCGCCTTGTTGCTGCTCTCCCACCTGGACCGATACATGGCCGTCTCCTTCTCAAGCTTTTTGATCTTTTTAGTCATCTGTAACACAAAGAACACAAGACTGTCACATCCATCACAAGGTAAATCTATTCCTTCCCCTTCTCTTTATCTTACAGCCTCACAGTTACAGACACTTCACCTTCTCCATCTCCTGCTTGAATGTGGTGAAGACCTCGTTGCTCTTGGACAAAGTAGTCTGAAACTCTTCAAACTTCTCTGTGTACAGTGACAGCTGGAAAACAACACAAGTTTGATCATATAAAGGTGTTTGTTGCAACAACATTTTCACAGCTGCGTTATAAAAGATGAAGAGTAAAGAGTGATGGGAGACCTGCTGTTTGAGGTGAACTTCCTGCTGCTTCATCAGCTCACACATCCTCTGAGACTCCACTGCTTCTTTCAGCAGCTGAGGAGATGAAGGAAAAGGAAAAATAACTAAACATTTATGCAGAACAACAGAACCGAACACAATGCTTGTATTCCGTACATGTACAAGTGCCTCTTCAGTGTATAATTACAAATTCTTTCTCTCTGTCGTGGCGCTCCTCTGACTCCTTCAGCAGCTCCTGAGCCTGGTGAAGCTTGGCGTCCACCAGCTGCTGCTGCAGGTCTTTGTGCTTTACCACTTTGTCTATGTGCTGGTGGGGGTTCACAGAGGATAGAGAAATAAAACACCTGTTAGACATCCTGTAAAAAATCTGGTAAATTGACATGATTGTGACTTATGGAAAGAAAAAACTGCCCTCATACCTCTTCACGTAGTTTGTACTGTTCATAGAGCTTCTTCAGTTTCTCAGCCAGCTCTGTGTTCTCTTGTCGCAGACTGGCATTCCTCTCGTTGTGCTGCTCCATCTGAGCCTGGATGTCGTTCAGTGTCACCTGGAAATGGGATGTCACTTCCTTCCTTTTCTCCTCCTCCAGACGTGTTCTTTGCATCCCTTCTTCCTGCAGAGGGAAAGAAAGGAACATAATAATGTAACGTGTACCAAAGGAGCGTTCTTATTGATGTTGCTTGCTTCCACAATCTGGCCAGTAATTCACAGCAAATGCTCTGTGCATATTGTATTATAATTGATCCTGACAAAAATCACAGTGCTCTCTAAAGAAGAGATAAGGGCAGCTAGTCAGAGAGTCAAGACCACATTAAATAAAATCAGAAATATGAAGAAGCTGGACCTCAGAGAAGCTATGGTTACAGGACGGCATTTATCAAATCAATGCAGAAGTTAGGTGTTTATATTGATGACATTGGAGCGTGTTTTGTACCTTGAGTGTGCGGTTGTGCCTCTGCAGCTCCCTGCAGAGACTCTCCAGCTTGCTGCGAGCCAGGATGGCCTTGCTGTGTTCGTTCCTCAGGTTGTCTTTCTCCTGGACCAGCTGGTTCTGCTTTTTCTGCAGCACTCGCATCTGCTTCTGGGTGTTACGGTGCTCCTCCAGCTGTCACAAACACACACATATTGTTTGAGGGGTTCTGCTGTCAAAGTGAGATGGATCAGACTTACCGCAGCAGCCGATAACTGATCTGTTGATTACATGCGTGTGTTAAGGTTGAAGTTTACTGATCTTTTGGGGGTCAGAAATAACTGTCAATCCAGGCTATTATTTAATTATAAAACAATATTAATATTGTATGTAATAAACTGCTTTGTTAATCTGTTAAAAATTGTAATTGTAGTGCAATGTGACAAGAGCTCACGCAGATATGACACTGTAATAACTTCTTTCAGCTGCCATGATATTTCAGAGACTTTGCTTCTTCCTTCAGTCAATAACAACACTGCAGAACAATCTTCCTCTATCAGTTCTGACACGCTGCCAAATGACGCACACCAGCTCTCTCCAGCTCACACAGTGCACATAGAAACTTCCTATAACGTACACAGTCCCAGTAGGTCATCCAAGTCCATCATTAGTGCTGTAAAATGCAACAAAATACCCTGGCTTGTATTGAGGTCATAGGACAGAGCTCTGCATTGCACCAGTCTGTGTCTGTTTGACAACGATCGCTGCATCACCTTGACGAACACTCAATGTTTGCTTCTGGTGTCACATCTAGAAAAACATGAATCCTTTTTGGCCCAGAAATTAAGCCAGTAAACAAACCAGGCACATCCATCCACGTACCCGAGACACTCTGTGTCTTCAGGGCACCCATTTTAGAATATATGAGAATATTTACAGAATGTATGTCAATAAACAAAATGGTGCCTTGGTAATTTCAAGGGTTATTCATACACCTGTAAAACATATGGCATCATAGACTGCATGTTCCCTGGGCTGTTTTCCTGGTTTAATTCAACCCTTTGCGGAAACCACCATATTTCACTTGTCAAGTCTGATGAGCTTAGTCCCTCACCATGTGGTCATTCTTCCACAGTAATGTCTGTGAGTATACATAAGATCTGTTATTTTGTAAAGATTACTCCACAGAGAAAAATTTTCCTTAATAAACAAAATAGATCCGAGGGGAATGACATAGGGCTGGGCGATATGACCTTAAGATAAAATCATGATCAATCATTTAGACTATATTGCAAAAGACTATATATATTTCAATGTTTTGAAATCGTGTTAAAAGCACTTCACAAATGCTAGGTCTGAGTGAAAAAACTCATATAGTACAATATTTTATTATGACAATATTGTCGGGATGACTATTTCTACTTTAACAAAATATCAACACAATTCATTTTTTTAACAAATAATCATCAGGAATGTGAATATAATGAAAGTGGGTAAAGGCAAGTATTAGAACAAGCAGAACAGACATCACTTTACTGTAATGCAGCCTTTAAAACCAGGAAAAGACAACAGCTATGTCATATAACGATATCACGATATTCAAAATCTAAGACATAATATAGTCTCATATCCCAATGATATAAATAATATAATATGGATTTACTGCCCAGCCCTTTTCCTTAATGTTTTTTATAGTTAAATTAAAATAGGTCAGGATCATGTGTAGTCCACACGCCAGACTTTACAATAGAATCCAATTCTGTGGGAAACACTCACCAATTCAGCATACTTCTTACAGAGGCCTGCAAGCTTTTCCTCTGGGGTGCTCAATGTGTTCAGAGTCTGCATGAGAAGAGTGATCTCTTTGCCTGCATAAACAATGAAAACAGACAGCAGATGATCAGAGAGGCTGTTAGAAAACACTATCACACTGCTGATTAGTTTCTTTAGCAAACTAAACTTTAATATGTAAAAGATGCCATTCTTTTGGCATCTGTATAAAGTGTCACCAATCTATAAAAGTACAGGTAGTCTCTCAGGTGAGCAGTGTGTAATGTGAAGCGTATTGTTCTTCTGAGTTCTTGTCAGCACCTGGAAACAACAACTCTCCAGAGATTCTTACAAAAAAGAGTAAATCACTCCTCACCCAGACCCTTCACTTTCTTCTTATCCTGAGTCTTCTTCTGCTCCTTCGCCACTCCGTCGCTTACTTTGCCCTCCTCTGGCTTGTCATCCTCCCTGGTCAGACCATTAAGCTCTAGGCTGTGTGACTGGCCGTTGGGCAGGGTGCTGGCATCGTCTGAAATGCTCTCCCGGCAGTAGGTGCTGAGGATGTCCTCCAGCTGTCGGCTCAGCTCCTCAGCCATGTCACACTGAGACCGCGCTGCCTCTGCAACTAAACACAACAGCGGGAAAAAAAACAAAATTAAGAAGAGGGCAATCATTTTTTGTGACTTGTTGAACTCTAGAAACATAACCTACAAGTTAGGTTAGTAGTGGAGTTTTTTTTTCTCCAAACAAACAAGTAAACCCTAACCCTTAAACAGTAGTGAAATAATTTATTAACATTTCTGTAACAATCTTGAAATGATTAAGACACAGTAAGCTATTAAATAATTTAAGAACCCAACTGTGGCAAACTGTTCGAAAGCAGAAGCACAGGCATTATGTACCAGTGTCTTTGTAGAGCCAGTGGTTGCTAATAACTGTCATACTAAAATGGCAGGTATTTAAGTGGGATTTGGTGTACAGTTTTCAATATATAACATTGCAAGACACTAAAGACATATACATACGTCATTGCTGTTGTTACATAGTGATCTACTACAAAACATCTCACAGAATTACAAATCAGTATATTCCTTCAGATTATTGCAACAACAGTGACAGGCGGACAACAAAGTCTGCTCCATCCTGACCTTGTTATAAAATGGTTCTCGTGTTTCAAAGACACTGAGACAGTCATGTCATCAACATATTATTAACCTTGTAAATAATTAAAACTCTACCTTCGCTTCCTGCCTCATCGCTCTGTGGAGGTGTGTCTGTCTGTGGCGTCTGTGGTTCAGACTCTTTGGGGCTGTTGCTGTCCAAGCTGTCTTTAGCAGCTGCAGGTGACTCCGTCCCTCCTGCTGTAGGTGGAGCATCCTCACTGACCTGGGTCGGGGACTCTTCTGTGTCTTGTTTTTTCATCTCTGGTATCTCTTAAAAGGGGAGAAGAACCTGTAAGACTTGGCTCACTGGCAATGACACACGGGTACCATTAAAGATCATGAGCATGTTTTTTTTTAATGGTCTGAGCCCAACGGAGACTCAACTGTAAGGAGACAGACTCTCACCTAAAACAGCAACATAATCCTAAATAAGACCTTTAACCGACTCTTAAAAAGAAAATCTTAAATGTATGTTTCTAGCTGAGTGACGTCGCATAAAGTCGCATTAGCTTATGACGAGCCAGTTTTGAAAGGCTGATGAAACGCTACAGTTAGAGCTAATGCTGCTTTTTACGTTTGGTGAAAGCTGAAAGTTATATATATGCAAAATATATATTACTTCTGGTCATAACTACGTGTTTTTTATAATGCGTATGGAAACTTTTAACCGCCAGAAGAGCAGCTAACTGACAGGAGAAACTGTGACACCCTCCTGTAAGTTAGTTAACCAGCAGCTACTTGTTACAAAAGCACTAACCTACATGTTAATGATACCAGATGATGTGTTGCACGTCGACTGACAAAAACCACAGCAAATTTTAGCACCATTTTCTATCAAGTGTGCCCTGTCCCCACTAGCTTTCGTTTCACCACTTGCTATCGAGCATTTACATTACGTTTGCTAGCACATGCTAACACCTGCTAGCAGCCAGAGGCAGCTAAATTAGCTCGCACGACTAACAGTTAGCCCATTTTACCTCGTGTATAAAGGACACAAACATCTAAAAACCTTGACAGACTACCCACGTACTCGTTTCTAAATGCTATCCCGCCTTATCACATATTAGGGAGTTGTTTACCTTCAGACTCAATGAGGAAATAGCTGATGTGACTGAGAACTGCAGGTTTCCTCAACAGCGTGAAGCAGAAAAAAACGACTTCCGGTCATAACTTTGGATTCTTCTTCTTCATTATTTATTAATCGGTGGTTTACTTCCCAGGTTGAGGCTTTGCCGCCATCTACAGGATTCATAAATTACTACCTGTGTTTTTCAGAAACTGAAAATCCAAACTCGGTAAAATAAATGAAAAATTCATGATTCAATTTGAACACAAAACTAATCTACAAAAAGCCACTGTCTCAGATTGGATAAATTAAAGTAGTTAAAGGTGTTCAATGTAGTTTTGGGGAAGAATGTTTCATTAGAAGTGAAAGATCTTCGCCTCCCAACAGCAGGAGTCCCTTGTTGATCCGCGGTTAAATCCAATGATCCAGCAGTTATCCGGCAGATTTATTTCAAGTGTTTCAGTTCTCAAGAGAGTAATCCTTCCACAGTTTGGGTTTGCAGCAGGTCAACTTGTGCCAAAGTCCAAGTGTAAAAGGGGAAGAATACAGGTCTGCAGCCCTTTATATACAGACCATCATTCTGTTTCCATGACAACTGGTGATGTACGTGAGTGAGACATTATATTTAATATTTTTTTATTTCATATATTTAAATTTAAATGTTTGCTTTTTTCAGTGATTTGTTTGCAGCTGTTTGTTTTCCTGTCATTACAGTAGAGCTGCTCTGTAGTAACAAACCATGCTGACACTTTAATATAACCTTCATTAGGAAATGGGTTATAGTTAATCAAACTTTAGTTAATAGTTATTTCGCTGTCAACAACAAACTATAAAAGGCTTCACAAACAATTTATTAAGAAATTGTTTATTTTAAAGCAGAATCTACGTCGTATGATTTCTGATGAAGAAATGCCTCCAGAAAGTAACGGAACACAGAGAGTAGTAGTAGTAGTTTTTACATAAAGTTGCATAAAAAAAAAGAGGAATTGCTTATTAAATGGAAACATTTTCTACATTGTGCCTCAAAATCCTCCTCAAACTTGCAACATTACGTATTCTTTATAATTAATAGCTCACTGCAAAGCTCTAAACATATCCCCAACATTATTTGCTCTTTGCTTTGACACTGTAAACATCTGGCGGGCAAGTCAAACCTTATGATGGACCAACTTTGGTCCAAGGGCCCCACTTTGGGCAGCGCTGGTTTAGACAGTGGATATTTGGCTTATTTGTTTTCAAGCCGAATGTAAAACACACTTAGTTCAAAGCCGTTTGTTTGACAGTGATGAAAGAAGACACACTTGCATTAAAGGGTTGCAACATAACTTTATTTGTTTTGTACAGTTTTTCCACTGAACAATTTTAAATTCAATATATTTTCTTTACATTTTTAATATCGTTGCTGTTTCCTGTATGTATTTTTTTTCATGTTCATGTTTGTGTGTCATGTTCAGTTGAAGTGTATTTAGTTTCTCGTCACTCATTCATACCGTCGGTAAAGTCAAGTCAAGTCACAGTTTAAGATGGGTAATTTTGAGCAAATGAAAAATCATAAACAAGAATAGAGAAAATAAATACATGTAAAAGAAATGAGAGAGGACCAGAGCAGAGAATACATCAGGACTGGTCAGTGATGGCATATGAAAAGTATTTTACAAACATGTAGCATTGTAAACATTTGTAGCGTAGACAACGTTACTTGACCAAGCCGAGGATGGCTTTCGATTTTGATATAGACATGAACAGCTTCTAGGACGGAAGACAAGTCAGATTTGAGATATTTAGTGACGTCTGTTCATTCCCCGTTAGACAACAAGGTTCCTGATCATGCAGCCTGACTAGGACAAACTTTTACTCTAAACACAATTATCCAAAAATATAGCCCAGAATATCCTGATCAGGAAAAAGATCAAGAAAAGCAGAAAAGGCTTGTATCCTCATCTCCTATTTTATTGTCTTTGTTTCCTCCTGTGACGTGTTCTAGTGAGGCTTTTTCTCCACTTCTCAGAAGTGATTAGAATTGCATCTGAATCCCTGTCAATGTATCAGAACATACATATAGTTTAACTTATAATACTTTTTAATGTAAATCACTGCGCAATTTCTGAATCCCAGATTTTTATCTTAGAAAAAAATGTCAAGTAGTTGCCTCTGTTAGCTCCACCCAGTGGAAGGAGTGTCACCTGTGAGAGCAGTTTGTAGGTGGATCTTTGCCTCCGGGGTGCCTGATTTTGGACAATAGTTATTGCAGTCTCCTTGATTATTTTGCAGATTTTCTAACTCCCTAAACAGTACTTGAACTTGAGGAAAAAAACAAAACTGAGAAGAGAGGGACTGAGCTATTGCAGCTTCTAATGAAAAGAAGCAAGTTTTAAATGGCCTGGCGCGCGCTCTCAGTCAGACTGACTGGGTCAACACAAGCCAATTACATCAACTACTGAAAACAAAACATCCAGTAAAAACTTTTTTACCAGCCTTCAGGATGACTAAACTTTGGTAAACTATGACAATAAGGTTAGTACCTGCAGTTGTCTGCTATGATAGTCGCTTATGTTTCCTCAATTTGCATCATGTGCCACATATCAGTATTTCTCTCAGTGCAGCAGAGTTTCTATTCGCAGAGGGACTTCCGACAGGCAGCCTCCTCTACAATATGCTAAATATTGTTCTCTACTGAAATCAATTCTTCGATTCCAAAACATTTGCAGCTCAGCTTTGCACAGTGAAAACCATTAGAAGACTGCAATAGTGGGGACCATCACACCAATGGACAACAGGTAGCTGGAAAAGCCCAGTTTTATGCAATTAATCAAGTAACCCCCCCACCCCCTCCCCAGACAATTACACTGCCTTAACTCATTTCCCTATTTAGGTGCCCACAGTAAAGAATGCCACTTTTCCAGAGAAACAATGGCAAATAATGTAACTTTAAAGATAAGGAAAATAGAGCAGCAATGTTCTGCACAAAATGTGTGCACATTCAAGTAAATAAAAGATATAAAGAAAAATCACCTGTAAGTCAAAGACAGATACATAAGAAACCTCCAGTCTTTGTTGGTCGGATTGGCACTTTTGTGAATAGGAGTGCATTTTTATTTGTCAGAAATATAAATATTTTTCCTGGTTGATGCACGGATTCTTTTTTTCTTTTTTCTTCAAACGTTGCAATTCTGGCATTATTTGTAGGCCAAGCACAGAATTGGCCATGAAATCGAAGACTTCAGTTATAAATGCTGCTCTACACATCGGTCATGTAGAGGTTAAGTTCTCGTTGCTCAATTATTCATGGTTTCAACTCTTATGTCTTCTGGGAGCGCACGTGTTCTGTGGATAACCTAACAAACTCGAAAATAGAGAGCCTCACTAACATTTGTTCTTCGGTCTATTCCAGCTTAAAGCCTGGCCCGTTATAGAATATTCTGTACTGACGAAGGAAATTAGAGGTGAACGTAAAAATGTGATATTAAATTGTAGAGAGTGAGATTTCATGATTCTTTTCTTCTTCTAATGACAAAGCAGGTCTACGTGCTATATAAATAGAAATACACACAGCCTGTATTCAGACACTGTGCCTCTAAATGAGCCGTCAGGACTTACGTAAGGCTGTGATGTCACAACTATACGGTCACCACCCTTGGCCACACCCCCAAACACCAGAGCTGATGCAGACACATGGTGGGTGGTGTCTGCTCTGTCTTGTGAGAGCTGGCCAATCAGAGCAGAGTGGACGTTTCTTAAAGAGATACAAACTAAGACAGATTGTTCACACAGAGGGTGAATATAGGTGCTGCAGTAATGGATAATTAAGATTTTCTCGTAGCCACCGAAAATAAATTAATCTGAAACCGAATAATACATAGGATCTTTAAAACAAACCAAATGGAAAACTCTGAGTCTGTCCATCCTGTCCATATGTAATTGTATTTCCAAATATACAAAATATTCACCAGACTGATCTGCAATATTTCTGTATTATTGTAACATGTTTCTATCGACAGTTCCATGATTGGATGCTCAGGCGGCTTCAGTAATCCACAGAACAGGCGCTCCCAGTCTCTGATGGGGACATAGTCTTAGAGTCTATCAAACTCTTCCTCACACAGTGCCTGTCAGTCAAACATCACACGACCACAGTTCTGCTCCATCCACAGAGCCTAAAAACCCTGATCCCGGATCAGCTCCTGTCGCAGCCAGAGCTGATCTGAGGTCAGGATTTACAGGGCTAATTTAAACCATCATAAGTCATGTGGCTAGGAACAACAAAAAAAAGTTTCCATAGGACCTACATGTGCTCTGAATCACTTCTGAATTCCAGAAACATCTTTTTTCATTGTCTCAATTAAACAGAAAACAATCTTGATTAAAACTGAACCGAGGGAAACATTTTCATTAATAAAGAAAATATACCAAGTGCTCTAAAACAAAACAAAAACAGCCAAAGTGGCAGTTTTCACACTTAGAGGAAAGATAAACTTCAAAATAAAATTTCACTCCAAAGACTATGGAAACTATTTTACTTGCTTCTAGCCACTCATCTGTGTGAGGTGTGTGTACAGTGTCTGCTGGTGTTGTATGCAAGTGTGCATGAAGTGTGCGCAAATATATATATATATATCATATATAATGCAAATACATCAAAATCCAAATATATATTTATACTTGAATTTTTTGTTGCAGTTAGGCTCGTCACTCGTTTGACGTGTATCCCTAGCCAAACTCTGCTTGTTATCAGATCCACGAAGAAGCGGCGCAGACTTTCCTAGCCAGGCAGAGGATCGGCTATTTACATCAATACCTAAACATATCACAACGGACCCATGCAAAACCATCAACAGGTGTTATTCCCATTCCTTAGAAATTGCGATACAGAATGCCATAGGTTAAATATCAACTCTACCACTATACGTAACACCACCACCGCCACTACACTACCACTGTTAACACCACCAAACCAATTACTTGTGGCCCACTTCCTGCTGTTGAGTCACACAGTTTTATCTTCTCTATCCGTGTGTGTGTGTGTGTGTGTTTGGCCAGGGATACTCAGTGACTGTAGGCAGGGTAATAGAACACCATGCAAAACCCCTACCACGTACATCTGGGGACAGGGGAGCACAGGGCCAAGCTAACCAGCAGCAACCAGCTTCCATGAAATCAGAAAATTCAAACTAGAAAATGTCCCATGACATGTCTCTATTTCACACAACTTTAAACATCTGATATTCCTTCAATTAATTTCAATATAAAAATAAGTTAGGTTTGCTGCTGCTGCTGGCTCGTCTCCCCCTAAACCCCAAGCTAGGCCTGGTTTAATAGTTAGATCACTTCATAATTCAAATGTATTGTTATTAATAACACAGCACACGACGAACATTGGATCTCTAACTATACCACCCTCAAAACCTCGATTATTTTTTTTTTTCTTACATAGATCCTTAAACATTTCCTCTAAAACCCCATCCCTTTTCCAATATCTCATTCAGAGCCTTTCCTTAGTTCAGGTAGTTTTCTATATTTTTTACACTTCTTGTAAAACCCTCCCCCCAGAAATGAGTCTTGCTTAAAAGAAAAAGTCTCGATAAAGGGAAAAAAATAATAATAAATCACACGATTTAGCTTGGGCATCAGACTCAGATTATTTTTTCCATGAGCAGATCATCCCTAAGCCAATCAAAAAGAAGAGAAAAATCACAAGCACTAATAAAAAAGGAGCAGATAAATAAGGATTGGGGGGAAAATAATTATAAAACTAAAAGGGGTCA
Organism: Pagrus major; assembly: GCF_040436345.1. Taxonomy (NCBI): domain Eukaryota; kingdom Metazoa; phylum Chordata; class Actinopteri; order Spariformes; family Sparidae; genus Pagrus; species Pagrus major. The sequence goes on from NC_133217.1 coordinate 16,057,197, forward strand.
TGTTACAAGGTTTTTTCTTTGAATTGCACTCAGTCAAACTGACATCAAGAACTAGGCATATTTCACCTCGAGCACCCCCACTCTGTGGATTTTGCGTGGGGATGCGTGGGTAATCCTGAAAATAGGAATGTCCCATTGGAAAAGAAATTAATGTGTATATAAAGATATTAACCAACAAACCGCCGTTACTGCCAATGAGAGAATCAAAGGGCTATCGCATGGCAGGAAGATGTCTGTGTGTGCGTTTTAAGCCAGGGCAGACTCACACTTCTAAGTGTAATGGAGTTTGTGTGGCGCGCTCCCCTTGGCCAGATAACACGCGAGTCTGCCCTGCAACAAGTCAGTCCACCGGCTGAGGAGAAGGGCGGGCATTTTTAGGCTGGAGAGCGGGACAGTTTTAGCTTCCCTCCAAAAAGGGTGGGGCATTTGTGTGCTGATGGTAGTGGCAGATAAGGGGAGAGGGCGTAAAAGGTATAACTCAGGCATGTTGGGGCCCTCCATGATATGGGAGGTATGGAGGGGGTGTGGTGTGTTTTAGAGGAGAGTGGTGCCGACTTATAGCTGGAAGCCCTCCATGGGGGCCTCCTGCTGGGGGAAAAGGAACTGCTGGTTGGCCTGGTCCACCTGAGGGGCGAGACTGTTGTCCTCGTCCTCCACTCCGAAGTAGTGCTCAATCAGGTCAAAGGCTTTCTGGTAGATCTCCTGGTTGTCGTGGCTCTGGAGGAACTCTATCTTGTCAAGGCCTAAAACAACAAGTAACATTAGACCAATGTATTTTTCCCCAGACCTACTATGGTCTATGCCTAAATTGAAGCAATTTTGTAGATCCAATATCTTTAACACCATTATCAGCTTTAGTTTACAGTGTTGTGTGATACACAGTACAGTATATAAACCCACATAATACGGACTTTCAGTATGCCTGTGTTTGTGATGACTTTGTGTACAGTACCATAGGCTTCTTCGATGAGGCTGCAGTAAGGATTGACTCCACTGCCGTTGTTCTCCTGCTTGGCCTCCTGCTCGCCCAGCCTCAGGATGTTCTCCAGCCCGTTGAGAGCCACCTGAACGATCTTAGAGTCCATCACTGTCAGCAGATCGCACAGGGGCTTAATGCAGCCCAGGTTCACCAGATATCTATTAGCAAACAGACATAAAAACATCACATTTTCAGATTCGGCCCTTGGTTTGTATTCTAAATGAAATAAACATACATTTAATTAAATATACAGTGTTCTTACTCCACATTTCTGATGTTCGCTGCAAACAAATGTCCTTTATTTCATTTAGAAATCATAGAAAAAGGACGGACCTTTTAACTCCAGAACTTTGAGACCCATCAAATTTTAACGTTTTCTTTAATATCCCAAAAATCTAGAAATAGTTGTCTGTGCAAGGATATGTTTACTGAAAATATTAACTGCTAATGGCTAATTCGGCAGACTGTTAATGGCGCCCGTTTGCCAAAACATAAACAAATATACGCAAGAAATGGAGCTAAAATTTTAGCCAACAGATAAGCAACTGCCTCCATGGCAACATATTACTGTAAACTTGCTGCTTGCATACTGATTTTTGACAGAACTAAAAGGCTTGTAATGTCCCATCAACCTGTTTCAAAGATTAACAGATAGTAGGAAGGGCTTTTCACACACTGACATTAGATTTTATTTTACTACACAGCTTAACTTAAGTCATCACTTAAAGCTAGACTATCAAAACATTAAACTGACAGCCCATTTAGCTGAAACAAGAGATAATAAATCAGAGTTGAGGGGATACTGCAGTGCACTGTAGTTTCTTTTTTCTTAATCTGACCTGATCTGTTCTGGTGTTCCTCCAGACGTGGCGTTAGTGATGGCCCAGGCTGCCTCTTTCCTGGTCCTGAACTCGGCTTTCTGTAGAATTTCGATGAGTACTGGGAAGATGTTGGCATCAATTACCGTCTGTGGGGCAGGATAACATACAACATCAGGGGCATGTCCTTTAAAGCAGCTACAGCATAGTTTTGACTTTTTACCATTGCCACTTTAACAAAACCAAACCCTGGGGATCAGAGGGAAAAGAAAGGGTAAAGCCGTTGTTCTCTCAGCTACGGTATCATGAGCCTGTGAGGACTGTGACGAATTTATAAATGAACCCATCAGTCTCTGTGTCTATTTCAGAAACTGATCTCAAATCAAACTCTACGTGGCCTGTATTTAGATTAATGTTTAATTACGGATCTGTCAGACAAAATGAATAATTTAAACAGAGCTGTTGTTAGTTTTAACTCTTGCATTTCAAGGTCTGTTAATCACCTTGGAAGTTAGAGCAGGCGGTGCTTGTGTTATTGTGACAAAATTCCTTTAGATAGGAGCCTGTGGCATTGATTGACCCAGATTAGATGATTAAAGATGAGATCAAACCATCATTTATGTTCTTCTTAAATAGAAAATTATTTAAAAAATACCGTTAACTTTGAGATTTATATCGTTATTACAAAACAATATAGTACCCAAGTAAAGAGTTGTGCTGCCATGGCTGGGGGGGATTACTGGAGGAAAATGTCAGATAGTGGGGTACTATGAATAATTAATGAGCTTATTACTGACAGTGCACACTCTCCATTACTGCAGTAATATATCTGATATTTTGTAGATATGAACATATGAAAATGGGCAAAGGGCCTGAAAATGCAACAAATATTTATTATACTGCGGATATAATAAATCATCGTAGACTACAATTTGATGTTAGCAAAATGTCACTATGTTAACAGGCTATGTTATCGTCTGTTTATGCACAAGTAGAAATAAAAGTGTAGTGTCTGTAATAACCCCTCACTGAACAACACTGAACTATGTCTCTGTACAATTACAGTAACTGTGGTAGGACATGTTGAGCCAGAAAGAAGCAGCTGTTTTATGTAGGACACAATTAAGAAAAGTACGAGTTGTTTTAACTTTTTGTCAATGGACCCAACCTAATTTATTCATTTCTCATGAGTGAACTGGGTATTCTGCAGGTCACTGTAGTTATGAGCTTTGTGTGTTTGCGTCACCTGTATCTGTGCTCTGTTTCCTGCTGTGATGTTCGAGATGGTCCAGCAGGCCTCTTTGCGAATGGACTCTTTAGCACTGCTGAGAAGGTGCAGCAGACAGGGGAGGGCTGAACAGTTCAACACCACCTACAAACAGTGAGAGGGTGGGTACAAACCGTTTAAACTAAAAAATAACAACGGATTCATCCTTACAGCCAAATATAGCTACACTTACCCTCTGTCCTCCAAAAACTTTGATGTATTTGGACGACAGTGGAAAAGTGCATAAAAACTACACTCACCATGTGAATTTATATAAAATACACTCAGTTGCCTGTTTATTAGGAACACCCAACTTAAACTAATGCTGCCTAATACAACAGACCTACAATGAATCCTACTTTTATGAAGGTTTCATTTTTTATAGGAGGTGTGGATTCAACCTCATGATCAAGTTGGAGGCTGTTGGCTATGGTGCTGCTGGATTGTATTGTTTTATACTGACAGGCGTTTCGATTATTTTGTTCATCCCATTAGTTCAATGGGGGTGGGCAAAATAACAGAAACCTCACCTCTCTGTATAAGGCAATACAATTCTACAGCAGCACAAACGGCATCCTTTCCTTTCATGTGTTTTTGTCTCACCAGTTTTAAACCTGTTCTCTGCGACAGTCAGAACTATGAAACTAACTTAAGTTTGATGCACTCTCACCTGTGTCTGGATGTCATCTCCAGTGACAATGTTTCCGACAGCTCTCAAGGCAGGGGAGGCCACCTTATAGTCAGTGTGCCTGCAGAAAGGGAGGTTTAATAGAGAGAGAATTGTAGGTACTTACAGGCCATACTTAGTGTGACAGAGACAACAGAGACTACAGCTGGACTTACATGAGTAGTTCTACGAGGCGCCTGCAGACGCCGGAGTCGATGACAGCCTGGATCTTGTCATTGGGGCCGTCTGAGAGGTAGGACAGCGCCCAGCAGGCGTCTGCCAGCAAGTCTGGGTCACTGCTAAATAAAAGCCGGGACAGCACTGGCAGACAGGGTGACACCTAGACAACACAGACATAATGCGTATGTGTATGAGAAACAGTAGGAATTCAACAACACCTCAAGAAACACACAGAAATAGAGTCAAAGTTTTCAGCAGTTGGTTGAAGAAGAAGCCTGGTACATTACTATTCATTATGCCAACTGAAAGAATTCACAAGTCTCAAGCATGTGCTCACTGTTTAGAAATTTAACAGTGCGGGTGATGAGACTGTAGAGAAGGCGTATTCAAATAAACGTAATTGTGACCTTTATAGGTAATTTAGATAAATACAGGTAACAAAACTGTGCTGTGGGAACCTCTTCTTAACCTCAGGGAGTGTTTAACCTGACTGCTGTGTGTAAGTCATTAAATTACTTTTTCATAAGGTGTCCTGGTTAAGAAAAGAAATGCTATAAAGTTACAACACTTTTGCTGCACTGCAACACTCGATCTCCAGAGTAAATAATGTCGTAACCGCTCAGCTGAGCTGAAAGTCGATAACCGAGTTTTACAAATGTATCTATATCTTCTATGGTTAAGCAATGAGAACTATACAACTTCAGTTGCAGACCCAGGTTTTGCATGAATGCCAATGACAGTGACAAATACAGACTTTATCCTGCACCTGATTGTGTGTCCAAGCAGTATTAATCATTATACATGCTGTGACAGCTAGGTATGCCACAGTGAGGACATTTTCTCACCAGCCAATAAACTTGTGACAACACCAGTTTTGCCATTTACACTGGATATTTAACAAGAAAAGTTATCTACTGATGATGCTCAATGTGTGTCGAGCGCTTACTTCTATCGTTAACGTTAGATCTATTAATCTTCCCCAGAACAAATGCTTAGAAGGTTGGTTCACTATCAAGTTTGAGTTGCCAGGTCTATCAAACATCTCCCACACTGGACCCAATAACTGTAGCTGATGGCCCCAGACGAGCTGTAAAACAATGCTCACATTCAGTACAAGCTGGTTGTAATTTGAGCTTCTTGTCAAACCTTTTTTTTTTATTTGATGAACATTGGCACCGACAGGCAAAAATAAAAAAAAAACCCAACATAATTATGGTGGTCAAGTAGTGATATCAGAATGCAATTGGTGTATGTCCAAACACAGTGTTAACGCCAACTACCTTGGCAAGCGTATTGACAGCCACACTTGAAACTTAAAAATGCAGCTGGCCTGATCTCAAACTATCACAGCGTTTGTGGTGTTGACTTCATCAGTCAAAGTGATACCTTTTCAAAGGCAGGTGGTGGGTTTTTTCCTCTACAGAGATTAGACAGAGCCCAAACTGCATTCCTAGTCATGGTCAATCTAGTGGATTTGGTCAGAAGCCTGAAATGAAATAAAGAAAAGCAAAACTCAGCACATAAGATAGCATCGGAAATATGTTATTATAGAAAGCCAGAGGCCTGATTAAGTATTCCCTTCACAGAGGCAGAGAAAATGGGCTTACATTAATAATGGTGGAAGGATGTTGCAGTTCAGCACGTAGTCTCTGCACACTGCACTGTCCCCTGCAATATTCCCCAAGGCCCACACAGCCTGTAGAAAATGAAACAAAAAAACCTTTGTTACCTGTGGACACTGGGTACAAATGTATGGAACTAGAGAGGACAAACCGGCACAACAATCAACAAGATGGACACAATGTATTTGTCATCAGTCACACTGTGAGTTACCTGTTCTTGAACGTCCTCAAAGTCAGAGTTAAGTAGTTCTATGAAGATTGGCACTGCTCCAGCCTCAATGACTGTCTTTGTCTGCAGGGATGTGCCTGATGCTATGTTGGTCAGTGCCCATGCTGCTTCAAACTGCAGGGGCACCAGACGTCACAGAAAAAAGGGTCATTTTAAACATCATGTTTTATTCAATGAAAGGAAACTTTAGGATCCTCATTGGAACTTTGTGTCACCTCAACATGATCATTTAAATTTCAGTCCATTTTACAATAGTGCTTCATTTAGGTATGTGTTTACGCTTCATTGATTTGTGCAGAGCAGAAGAGTAATGGACAATCTGGACCTTTAAGGTCTGACACTTCCTGAATTATCTGAGGACCACATTTCACTGCCATCTGTCAACTGGGATGAACACCTCATGTCTGGTTCCAAGCAAAGGCAGCGTTCTGAAATTTGCAAGTGACTGTTTTCACAAACTGACCTGTAGTGTGCAGTTGACACTCTTCTTTAAGAACTCCACAAACCTCTCCACGACTCCAGCTGTGTTTATAACTTCATCAATTGGCGGGTTGGGCTCTGAAATGAACAGAGTTCATTGTTTGGACTGTGATGCCATCATGTTTTGTACCACAGTTATGTAGAGTTACTTTAACAGTACACAAGAGATACCTTTGGAAAGTAGTTTTCTGAACTTCTGTGTTGTGGCAAGCTGAAGCTCTGGGTCCTCCGAGAAAAGCATCTCAACCATGTCTCGGGTGATGACTCCTTCCTGCAACAATACATGCATAGGCACTTAGCACAGATTCCTCCATTCACAGCCGGCAGACTGGAAAACAGGACTGGACAACAACAGTTAAGCTACCAGAAATGTAATGTATAATAACTTTCCGGTGGGTCCTGCCAGAGTCCCTCTTTGTCAACGTTGTGTGCGTGGGATTAGGGAATATAAACACTCACTGTTACTGGAGAGCTGAGGTACGAGTCCACCAGAGGACTCTCAAACATGGCTTCCTCTTCGTTGAGGACATCCACATTCCTCCTCTTGAAAAGCTGTGATTTAAAAAAAATATCAGAGCCCAGATACACCGTCAAGCCAGACAATCTTTATTAAATAAAGACTACAAGCTGATATCACCTCAAACAGGGAGATCAAGGATTTGATGTAGTACCTGTTGTTCTCGTTTCTGTTTCCTGAGTTGGATGCCCTCCTCCTCTCTCCTGCGCCTCATCTCCTCTGGGTTCAGTGCTTTGTTCTTGTAGCGGTTCATCCTGTAGTTATCTTTGGCCGGACTGGCTGACGGCTCTGATGGGCCACAGACAAAGCAGGTGAACACATCATAAGACAGCAGGAAAGAAAGTTGTGCAACATTTGCTTTATCAAAGTTGAACTTGATGAGCGCAAGATATTTCCTTTTGTTTCCCATCTCTAATAAGAGGTCATGATGATGAAATTTCATGAATATAGGTATATAAAAGTCCTAGTATAAACAATCCCATAGAAACTGGACAACACAACCTAAAAATACACACACACGTGCAAACAAACACAGCTAAGCTCTTCATCAACCAGTCAGCTGGCGGGCAGAACAAACGTATTTATTCAGAGGAGTTAAATCGCAGAGTTAGCATAAATTGGTGCCCACACAGGACAAACTGCCCATTCTCAGCATTTGTGCAGTCATGCCACCAGAACAGGGCACTGGGCAGATCCCAGAGTCACCCGGGGGCGACAGGGGAGAGAAAGGAGAGGTGTGGGACATCATTGAAACCTGCCATCGACGCAGGACGGTGCCAACTTTCTGTGCCAAAAGCCCCCCGTCGTAACAGCGGGGGTTTCCGAGGTTAAATATCGGAACAAGTGGCGCAAATTGAGGTCATGTTATGGTTTGGGGGCCATTAGCACAACGTGCCTCATAAAAAGCTTACGCATGTGTGTAATGTGCCCAGATGGTAAAGCCACAGGCGTGGATGACACACGAGCACAGGTTGCGGCTGGATGCTCTCATTTCTGTACTGTGGTAGTTAGATTAGCTGCTGTATGTGAACCGCACTGACTGTGCTGTTTGGGCAGGATGGCACAGAAATAGCCCTGCTGAGAGCACATGTCTTCATCGGCATTTCAGAGGACAGCCTACCTACAGTAAGGAAAGACAGTGGGCAGTGTTTGTTGACTTATATCACATTCCAACATACACTTTGTGATATCTAGCCACGTCAATAGATGTAGTTCATTTGTTAAAGGTTTTGGATTAAGGCGTGGATTGGAAACTGTTGTAACGGTTGTAGAGTGGTGGCAGAAATCTCAACAGCAAACACATCACAGCCTCTGCAAATAAATCTGAAACTGTCAGTACAGCTTTATTGTATCATTTCTTGTGTGTGCCAATGCTGGTGAACTAAGCTGACCCTTTAATTAAGTCTGATTAAGTGAAGCACAACAGCCTGACAAATCAACTAATGGAGCCTGACAGAGGGAGGAACAGTAGCCCCTGTTACAATAATACAATTTAATGACCACAGATCTTTGGTCCAGCGTGATTTATGAGTGTAATATTTCCATGACACAAAAGCCCCTCTTTCATTAGTATTTTTAGACATGTATCCTCCAGTAATGACACTGTAAATGACAAGTGAGACACGCATAATAAGACAAACAAAGCGAGCATAGTACTCTGCGGGAAGGGTCTGGAAAACATGGGGACCCCCTGGTGTCACATGTATACGGTGCCGTCACATATACCAAAATTATTACTCACTGGCGTTAGCAAGCGCTCAAAAATGTTCCATGATCCACATGTTCATTTCTCGTGAAATCTACTAGCTCATTGATCTTCACATATTTTTTCCCCCCAAAGAACAACGATGATTTAAATTGTATCAATACTACAGTGTAGTTCGATGGGTTTGAAGTATAAGACTGACTGACAGAGCTAGCATAGCTAAGCTAACGTTAGCGCTAGCCACTGCGCACACACAAATCTGTGCCTGAATATATGGCTTACTATGTCATTTTACAGGTGATGACTTGAACTTTTGAGAGTCGTCGGAAATCTCTTGTAAAGTTACAAACGACAAACAGAACCAAACAGAACCAATCGTTTGAAATCTCCACTAAGCAGCACTAGCGTTGTATTTGAACCCCAACGGCTGCTTAACGTTACCATTATCATCATATGTATTTTAAAGAAACACGGGAGCAGGAAAGACTGGCGAATGTTCATGTGCAATTACCAATAAACAAGCCAATATCTTGTCATAAAAACATTGATATGACACTAATACTAACTTTAGACCTAGACTATACGTGTGTCTTCCCACCTAACAAACCACGGTACAGCGCGGTGCTAACGTAGTTAGCCATTAGCTAAGTTCCCCCAAGTTGGCTAACAAATGCCACTGGTTTGTTCGAGTTGGAATTATGTTAATACACGTTGTACGACATCTTATAATAGAAGAAACACTGCCCCGAGACAAGGTTGTTTGTTTACTGGCGTAAAACAGCAAGTCATCTTGCCTTACTACGTAGCATCGCTAACTAGCTATCTAGCTAATGAGTTAGCCAACTAGCTGAACAACAGTGACAGGGTGAGGATTTCATAATCGTTATTCCCGATGACACCGCCGAAAAATGTACCACCTGAACGCACATCCGTACTCTCGTTTTGCCGAAGAGCTTACCCATTGTGTCCTATGTGGTTTGAGTGTGTCAAGTCGCGAAGATATAAATCAATTTGAAATCCTTTCTGTCTTCTAGCTTTCCAGAATTTGCTCCTGTAAGCAATATGTCTGCCGGAGACGGAAACGTCAAAATATAACGGAGACTTCCTGCCACCAGGGGGCGCGCGAGCCTCACAAAACACTTGTCACATGCAGCCTCCTTCAGTCAGGGAGACAGTGCAGCCTCCAACCCAACCCTAGAAATTAACAATCGGTTTAGGACTGGATTCATTTAATCATCAGATGTATATATTGGCTAAAACTGTAATGCTGAATCATTCATTAATCAGTAAAGTACTGTACCAGTTATTAGTATGGTGGGGGGGAGGTGACAAATTATTTTACATCAGCTGTGTCTCACTCTCACCATTATTCAAACCCTCTGACATGGTTCAGACATTCCTCTGTCTTGGATCTGCATATCTCCCTTTGGTTTTGAAATGCTCTCTCTCTCTCACTGTGTGTGTGTGTGTGTGTGTGTGTAGCTATGGCTCCCCTGTGTTTTTCTCAAAGTGACTATGACAGAGTAATACAGGTGAGCTGCACCCATGGTCAATTTGCTGGGAGCATGTAGTGGTAAATTACTGCACTATATTGCGACACAGCACTGTCCTCTGACACAGCCCCTGAGGGGGCCTGGGGAGACGCACCAGAGAAAAACTTTAGGGGGCAATGTTGTACAAATAAAGAGGAAGTGATAGGGTATTCACTGCTGTCAGGCTGCCTCTTTCCCCCTATTAGAATGGGTGTGAGAGGGCAGGTCAACTGTTGCACCACTGAGTAACTTTCCTATTATTACAATTTTTTAGTGGACAAGAACAAATATCGCTCATAGATCCATGCTCTCGCAGAGTAGCCACAGGCTCCGGATTGAGCTTCACTCAGCCGAGCCACGAGCTGAGAATTCACAGCCTTCAGCAGGTGTGCTGGCACGGAGATGAATCAAAAGACGCCGCTTGGTATCAAATAACACAAACAACACAGGACCGATTTGTGGCACAGAGGCAGCATTCAAATGCTCTCAGATCCAGCCTGCAGGGCTGTAACTGGGGCTCGTCGAGTCAGATTTCACACGGCCCTCCTTTGCGAGTTCTTTACCTTTCTCATTTCTGGGCCTGCTGAAGCACATCATACAGCAGCCTACACTTTGCAGAGCAGCAAAGGCTATCCATTAGTCAATGCCACAGAGTAAAGACTGCCTCTGTAATGGAATCAGAAGAGCCGAGCATGGCGTATAACCGAAGGGGTTTTAAACTCAAGCACAAAGGGCTCAGTCACCATCAGCTGCTAATGTAGATATAATAAACATGACAATCAATACCTCCTTTTCACCCTCATTCAAACTGCTGTAAATTAAAAAGAAAAAAAAGATGTAAATTAACAAACAGGAAGACCTCCCAATGCCGACCTGATTAGTGGCCATTGCCCATCCCAGCCGAGTCAGCAATATTGAAAAAACACGCTGCATTTTCATCGAGCACGACGAGAGCAACAACTAGATGTTGAATAAGTGCAATTTCATCAGAATGAGTATTTGGTTGTTTCTGAGAGGACAGTACAATGCTCGTTAATCACATTTCTCTCATTTTCCTGCAACTTTTGTTCAGACTTTGCTGCATTTAAAAGAGCTACAGTGTATTTTTGACTGTTTACATGAGCCCTTTTTATTTGCAGGGACACTGTACTTTATCCAGCCGAGGGCTTTCACAATATGCCCTGTTTTACATCATGCTCCTCGCAGTCTATCCCTGATAAGACATCAAGCAGGACTCAGATCTCTGCAGGTGGACGCCGAAGCAAGAAAAAAATCCACTTTGCATATTTCCCATTTCCCACACAAAAAAATAATATGGACCACATAAAGAGGCCGACCACACCAGGGAGCCTGTTTGCAGGGTAAAAACTCAATATGAAGCATCGGAAGCACTTTAGTGTTGATTGTGCTTATTTGATTTCGAGAAATATACCCCCTTTAAACTGCTCAGTTAATTCAATTACACCCAATATGATAATAAGGCTGGTTCGCTGAAATGTGAGAATGTGGCTGGGCCGCCTGTGGGAGAGGGAACATCTGCAGGGCTCTGTGCTGAACGCTTTGTGTGAGAGTAATAAAGGGTGAGAGAGATAACGCCGTGGGGAGGATAGTGTGGAGAGAGCAGTGTGTCAGTGCATGTGGGACGTGAATGGAGAAGAGGAGATATGTCTTCATAATATAGTGTTGAAAAACCATTCAGCGCTGTCCATTCCTTACTTTTTTATCTGACGGCCGGTCCCCTCTCTCTCCCTCTTCCTGTCTCCTGGTGGCTCGCTGACATCTACCAGGTGGCGGGGCCGATAAGTAAGATGCTGAGTGGGTGATTTTTAGAATATTCTTGCGGATCATTCGATCATTCCTCGCGTGTAAGAGGGAGATTTGTGGGAACCGTTTGAATACTAATGTATAACTTTCACCGCGCAGGATAAAAAGACTAGGAGGGACAAATCTGTGGCGGCGGATTGAAAGCTGAGACTAAAAATGACATTGTCACCGAGCAAATATGGCAACCACTTTACACTCGAGAAGAATAGAGCTGCGTGGGATCTCGCCGCACAACTGACTCTTCAACTGGAGTGTCCTGGTGTCCTAATCTTTCTATAATTACAAGCCAATCAGATTTCTCAGATACCATATTGTGGTTTTATAAAGGTGTCAGTATGCTTTAATCAAAGTGCTTTTCAGATCGACAAACATTTGGTGTGTGTTAAATTAATCTTGAAATCTCCACTGAGGGATTGGCCGGGTGTGCGGAGACGACAAAACAAAGACAAGGTTTGAACTTCCCCAAGGAGCGACTGTCCAAAAGTGAGCCCTTATATATCACAAGTTTTACGACTCACCATGTCTCAGTGGTAGACTTTCTGCCAAGCCTTTTAGTGGCCGTTTGGAAAAGGCATAAACACATTCCCTCGTCCTTTTGACCGGACGATGCTTCCTACAGACCGGTTCTTCTCAGGCATACTGAACCCCGAGGTGCACCTGAGCGAAGGTTTGAAATGAGACAAACATCTTGTGAGGGTTCTTTTCAGGTCAGTTCCTCTCTTCACATTCAAAAGTAAACTGAACGCTTTTTTATTTTGTCAGGCTTCATATTAGTAACTGTGTGTCTTTGGGCTTTGTTTTATCTTTTCTCTTTGTTTACTCAAATATTCCCATTTTATGCTTTTTTATTTTGCTCCACTGCAATCCAAACAGAAATAAAGTGCTTTTCACCCCACACCATTTATTTTACAGATATACAGTAGACAGTAGTTACTCTTCAGATCCAGTATTTACATATAAAGCATATAAGCATCTTCTAAAAATGTCATAAATGATTAATACTTCTGTACTGCTGTTCCAGTCAAATTAGGAATGCATGACTTTCAGTTGTAATGGAGCATAGTAAAGAATCTGAATACTTCTTCCCTGCTGTCTGTATGTAAATGTCTCCTGTTGAGCGCTGTCCTGCTGAAATAGTGATGAATCTAGGGACCCAAAGCAGATATACAAACTAGGAACATGCCAAACCAAAGTTTTCTAAACTCCAACACCCCATCTCAGAAATTTCTCACAAATTTCCACCTACACCCCCGTCCTCCTCTGTGTCCCGGTCTTTGTGCTGTGCCTGGTCGCTGCATGGCTCATCAACCTGGACAAACGACGGTGTGAAATGGCACAGCGATGTCACAGCGTGGGCTGAGTAATTCACCGGTCTGATACCAAAGAGTGAGGCAGAGGCAGGCAGAGGGAGAGGCGGGGGAGGGGCTTGGGGAGTATTCTTGCTTCAGAAAACACTTAGGGACGCTACCAGAGTAGATGAGGCAGGGAGATCAATATGGCACAATTATTGTGCACACACTGTAATTGATGAACACGTGGCTCTGGAGGACTTCCTCTGGACTAAACCTCACAAGCCAATTTCAGCCCAATCGAAGCGGCTCAATAGGGTCTGTTAACTCAAAGTGCTTTTATTTACCTGCTATGTGCCTGCACACCTCTATCGGAGGATGTTTGTCTTTATTTTTAGTAACACATGGCGGCAAAGTGCTCCAAAGTCCTTGACTATCGAGGGAGATTCCACCGTGGCTCTTCCTCTTCTATTTACAATAGAGCACATTCAGCTCTACTGCCGTGTATAATCCCTGAAATACCAGCTCTCTCGACTCAACCTCTCGTCATGCTTCCTCTGCAGAAAATGTAACATCGCCATAAAAATAGTCCTCAAAATTATTCAGCTTCGAAATCCTGCTGGGATGCTTTAATTAAAGCCGTTTGATGTTTGCTCTCAAGCATTCAGAGCCCCACTATGGCTGGCTGTGATGTCAGAACAGGACAGGAGTGACCATAAAGGTGATGTGTATGGCTGTGGATGTGTTGGAGCGCCTAACTACCTCAGCACGGCGCTTTCACAGCCTTCCCCGCGGCGGCCATAAATCCACCCTGTGATTGGAGAGAGGAGGTAATGAGGGGCCTTGTGCTCTGTGCGGCCACACACAGCACACACACACACACACATTTCTCCGTAAATAACACCACCACTGACCCTGACAGCGGTCTGATCATCTCGGTCTGCCACAATCACCTTCCTCCAGTAAATCTATCTAATTAACTCCGCAGCTGAAACCGAAGAGTCTCTCCTCCAGTCAATCAGGCGCCTCTGCAGTCTAATAGTTTCTGACAGGACACAAAATTAACTGAATAAAATTAAAAGTCTTCTCGCTCGGCTTTTCTTGCTTTTTCTCTGCCGTATTAATTGTTGTTTTCAAAAGTGTTGGACGTGTGGAATTGATGGCCACAGAAAGCCATTTAGTCCGAGGCGGACAAATGGCTTTTAAGTTCACTTCAAAAACAAGGCCTGACAGCGCGTCACTTAACAGGATGTATTCCTGCAGTGTGCATAACGCCGCGCCGCCTTTGCTTGTTTTTCAAGCACTCTATTATTGATGTTACAGGCAGATTGAGTGGAAAATGGGAAAAACAGCACGGCGTGATGATAAGTGGATTAGCAAATTGCCTCCTGCCCTTTCACGGGCCTGAAAAGTGCCTCTCTTGTTCTTTGTTTTTGACTCCGACCAAACCCAGCCCAACCCCTGCCGACCTTTCGCATGTAGCGTCTAAGTAATTGAATGAGAACCTGGATAAAGTTAATTGGCTGCTTCCACATACTTTGAAAGCTGCTGATAATTAATCAGAGAGAACAAAAGCCACTACATCACCACCTAATTACGGGTGAGCACTTGGCAGGCTCGACACACGGGATGCTCATCGGTGTGTTTCTTCTTTTATCTGCGGCGCGTCCGTGTGTGCGTCTGTTTGTGTGCGCATCAATGTGAGCATTTGTTACCTGCGGTTCTGCCTCATTACATTCTTAACAATAGGATTTGATTACAGCAAGCAAAACATTTGTGCAACATGTTTTAGTGTTAAGAATCTTTTCTCAAAATGTAATTAGGCCACCTAATGACTATGGATGGGCAGTGAAAAGCGTGAGCGGGCTTTTCATAATAAAAGCTCAAACTGACTCATGCATATCAGATATTTGGAAATGCAGATTAATTGCTAGACAAGATTTTTTTTATTACACAGACTCATTATAAATATGTTCAGCCGCTGTTAGTTAATGAATGTGTTACAAGCAGCCTTGAGTCTACAGCCATGCTAGCAGCTCTGTGAGACTGTACTTGGGTACAGCGTGCTTTGAGCTAAATGCTAATGACAGCATGCTAACATGCTAACAATGACAACATTAACATCCTGATCTTTAACAGATATGTTCACCGTGTTAAAGGGGCTCTGTGGAACTAATGTGTTGCGCTGGAAGCTGGTCGTTTTATGTTCGCATTGCTATACTAACGTTTTAATTAATACATGTAAATTGCTAAAAATTGTTTCACAGAGCCCCTTTAAGCAAAGTCAAATGTATTTATATAGCATAATTCATACACTTGAATTCCTTTACATGTATTCAAGAGAAGAAAATAGACTTTAAAAGTGAATCTAAAAGAAAATTGCAAGCCTGCAGCATTTCGCCGCAACGCCAGATTTGGTCTGAATGTATGCTTACACTTCAATTCCTGATTCAAAATGCTGCTGTTATTCACATTACCAGGTTGTAAACCGTGCTAAAATGTGTCTGTTACAGCAGTAATGCAGACAGCTACTGGATCAAAAGTCATGACTAATGCCCAATATATCTCTGTCAAGTTACTACAGCAGCCTTTGCAGAGTAACTCAATACCCCCTAAATAGCTTGTCTTTACTGAACTCCAGTGGTTTAACTGCTCACCTTGGTGTGGTGAAGCACAGGTGGACTCCAGGATCCTAGGAGGTAACCCTGAGTGAGTATGGGTTCAACAGAGGACACTTCTGACTACATAATGCTACACTGACAACCCTACTCAGAGGCTCTTCAAACCTGGTATCAGCATGTGTCCTGAGTGATTCGATCACACGTGCACAGCTCAAATACAGGTGAGCTTAATCAGGCGCCGCAATATCCTCAGACTGCCTTACAAACTGCTTGATTTTGAGAGAAACGTCACAAACTTCTAAATCATTCAAACCTCCTTGTTGTAAATTATAAATGCAATACATTAAGTTGTTTATTTCCTTGTAGAAAGTGTCAGTTTGGTGCGGCACCGCTGTACCAGCCTGTGTCTAAAGTGTGTCTTACCCGGCAACATTTAGCAGCTGTTTGAACACACTGTTTCAACTGATTTCATCATTTACACAAAATTTAAAAAAGAAGACAGCATTTTATTGACTGTAAACATGGCAAATTTTACAAAAACAGTAAACAGTAACCAATTTACTTCTACTTCTTTGATGTCTGTGGAGAAAGTCCCCAGACTCCCTCGCTCCCATGCTCAATGTTGTGAGTTGTTGAGTTTGGATAAAACTTTATAAACTTTAAGAAACACTGTCTATGCTAAATTCTATTTGTCAGTTCAGCAAATGTTACACGTGGATATATTTCTTTCTTTGGGTAAAAAACATCTTGTCTGTTTGTCCCAGTTATGAATGTTTTTATTTGCACACAGAGCAGGGAAGTGAGATCCGATCACAAGTGGTCACCCGAGATGCATGTTAACTCCAGCTGTGAGCTGACGGGCCTAGAGGTGTCCACTTGTGATCGGACCACTGAGGACAGTTGTTAATACCAAGTCTGACCACTCTACACCCGCCCAATCACACCATCAGTGATGCTGGGTGCGGTCACTGCTTTTCAGCCTGGTGTTAAATGACTCTTCTCTCATCACAACAGATCAGACCAGCTGGATGAAAATGTGATTGTAAACACAGTATGAGAGTCATTAGGAATACTGATTTATTTTGACCGACTGACGTTTGTACTCCGTGTGAAGACAGTTATAACCACACTTGCCAACGTAAGATGATCAGACAGGTTCATGCCTTAAATGGAACTTCCTTTCAACGTTCCTGTAATTTTCTAGCTAAACTGGCTCTCTGCAAAAGCCTTTTGTGTTCAAAGAGAAACACAAATGCAAACCTTTTGAAAGACTGATCAATCTCCCGTAACACTAGCTACCTGCGCACTGAAGTGGTTTTGTGTGCCTCTAAAATTAAATGAGTCATTCCCGGATGAAAACACTTTGCCTCTTATGTTCCTATGCCCTGTTTTGAAATAGTGGTTATGTCAAAGCACAAAAAAAGACAGCTTGGTCCAGAGTTTGCAATGAGTAGAGGCCAACACTATTTCATTTGCAGGATTATTGAATTAAGTTATCTCAACTCGTCGGTCTAACTCTGAAGATGAAAATCATCTCTAAGAGTCTCCTTGGTTGGATAAATAACAGCATCCCTTTTCTCTCCGTCTTATCTATGAACCGGTTTCTTCCGTAATCAATTAATTAATCATTTTACCATCACAGACTTCATTTTCGATGTCTGATCTCGTCGTCAGCTTTTATTTCATTATTTTATTCATCAGGTTTTCTCTATCTTCCAGATGATAGCAGACAAAGTCATCTTACAAGTGAAGAACGTTTTCCCATCTCCTCATCGGTTTCCTCTCTTTCCGTTTTTTTCCTACCAGCCCCTCTGTGCCTGTGGCATCAGCCTTTTATTAAGGGATGTAATATCCACCAAACCATAGGACCAATATTCCTCAGCCCCTCCTCGAATCCCCTTTTTTTGCACACACACACACACACACACGCACACACACACACACACACACACACACACACACACACACACACACACACACACACACACTCACATACCCCACCCCTCCCCACACACACACATACAGCATGGCAGGAGCTCCATCTTAAAGAAATGAGGGGAGCTGGGGAGCAATTAGATTCAGCTGGAGACTTTTTAATGTGAATTCCTCTCCGATGCAGCGCTGCTTTCCTCTGGAGAAATCTCAAAGTCAAATATAGGATCTTTGATCATTTGCAGCCATATGGCATGGTGAGGCGTAGACCAACATGGTGGGTTTATAAAACCTTAAGCTCTGACGATGTCTGCAAGGTCAAACAATGCAAAACTAATTCAAATGGCATGCTTCCCTAGGTAAAGATTCAACCCAGAAAGTCTGCGATGAGGTCTCACTCCAAGGTTGTTTCCTCAAATAGTTGCAAAATGAACTTAGCTGGAAATGAGTGGAGTCATTATATTGAGAAAGTTGAAACTGATGTGACCTTTGAGATGAAGAAGTCAGTGAGTATTAAAGTTGGTCTGGGCCATAGAGACTCTAAGCAAAGAGTGTGCAATCAAGGACTAAAGTCTTTAGAAGTGAGGTAGAAGTACTATCCTGAAGAGACAGAGACAGAGAAGAGGCAAAGGACAGTCATGGTTGGAGTCCTGTGAAACTTGGATCAAACACAACCTGCCTGGTTACCGATGGACTGCTGGAGGTGATCAGCACACACAGATGGATGGGGAAATGGTAGCATGGGCAGCTAAGATGCAGAGATCATTTTAATTATTTCAGCTGTGGATGGCTCAAATGATACTACAATACCCAACAGCTGCCGTTACCATGGAGAAGAAGCCCGTGAGAGGAGCTGATCAGAGCACTAGAAAATTCAAACTGCTTTAATGATGCACTTGTTAACGAAACATGGTCCTTTAGTTGGTAAGTTCCTCCAAAATTGAATCAGAAGGTAAAACTTGTGGTGGAAGCTGTAAATTGTATTGCCAGTTTTCTCTCACTGTTATCTTTAGCTTTTTAGCTAAAGCCCTACTACAAGAAACATCCAAAACCAGTGGTGTAGTTTACAGGAAATAAAAGTATATGCCGTACAGCATAGGAAACCTTAGGATAGATGTATACACACTGAAGAATGTGCAAGGATGCTGAACAAAATAGTTTTGCGACAGAACTTTTCACTTTGTTTTCCCAATACTGGGTCGAGAGATGTAACAGCAAACTGCAGAGAGACTCTCCTCGTCTTTCCTTGCCACCTGAAACACTACTTTGCTGCCACCATGACTGGAGACAGTGCCAAGGCTGCATAATGTACTACTTGTTGGGAACAGGCTTCTGGCTGTAGCAAAACCGTATTCTCCTCAACAGCTAAAGTAGATGGACACTTGTTGATTATAATGTTATTTGATACCTTCTTTGAAGCTGAAATCGTCACTTTAGCCGCTAAGCTAAAAGCATTCGCGCATACTAGAGTCTGACAGATAGACGATTTTTGGGGCCGATACAGATATTAGGTAGTAAAAATATTCCGATATGGATAAATTGGGCGATATACTGTATAAACACTTTATGATTGTGATCCCCCAAATATGGTTATCAAACACTGAACAAAGACATTTAATGGAGGCAAGATATTTTAAAGATTAACAGTAAACTTGGTCTAGAATGAAATTGGTACACTGAAACAGCAAACTTTGCCTAAAATTAAAGAATTATAAATCATCCCAACCGTCTTTTTCTGCATTATTTTCTGTAAAACCCAAACATCATAGCGGCCGATATCGGACAACATATACACTGATATATCTGTGATAGGCCAATATTGGCTGATAATATTGACCAACTGGTATATGATTATGCCAGACGAGCTGTACCGGGCCATTTTTTGTTTTTTTGGGTTGTTTTTTTCATGTTTTTTCAAGTTCCCATTTACATCAGTTTTCTTTATGAGAGTGCGGCAACGCTGTTTTGCTGTGAAGCTATATATATATATATATATATATATATATATATATATATATATATATATAGGTCCATAAATGTTTTGAGGACTATGAAACTTCACCTGACTTTCCATGAGGCTGAGTAGATACATTTTCATTTCGGGGGAACTTACCCTCTAACTTGCAGTCCACACACAAAGTACACACAATCTCTGTATATGTGAACACATGTGATGTTTGTATTAGTGAGAGTGGAGGTATGGGGTGTCATCACAGTGCAAACTAGAAGCAAAAAGTTGTCATCCATCAGAAATAAGTGGAATTATTTCTGCCATGTTTCACATGCCAGATTTATACCAGGGTAAAAAAGACCCAATATAAAAATAAATGACTTGTCAAAATAAAATTGCAGAGTAAATAGTAGCAATATGAAAGTAGTTCCTGGCAGTCAAAATAAAGACACAATGTCTATAACAAACATTAGAAAAGCTTGAAAATAATGACAAAGGCCTATTTAAAATATTCCTCCTTTAGAAATCACATTCAAACATTTCTTTGAAAAGAACTCCCCCGTCTATACTTGTCACTGTCAAAACACTAAGGAAACAACTCTCTCCATAGACGTTGACTTCACATTGTATATTTTTCATGAAGTGTTGGTGAGATGAGATTAAAATAATGATATATTTCCTTTCATCTTTTTGGGGGGGAATAAACAAAACTTGTTTACATGTTCCACTGTCAGCGGAGATTGAAGTAACAAATAGCAATTACTGTTGTTCCAAAGTAGTATTATTTTTGTTCAGGCTACATGTGCATTTCTTTTCTCTGCAACTACTCTGGAAGGATTTAGTGGCATCTAGCAGTGAGGTTGCAGATTGAGATTGAGAGCCTTACCTTTGCCTCACTGTCCCCTAGAGTGGTAAAAACACGACAGGTGATCTTAAAAGCCAGTGCTCTGTTTGTCCATTGTGGGCTACTGTAAAAACATGGTGGTGCAACATGGTGGACTCCGTAGAATAGCACCCACCCGCTCCCTCTGTAGATATAAAAGGATCAATCTTAACGGGGGACAAAATGATTCTTGATTTCAGGTGATTAGACACTAATTAAGATAACAGATAAGAAAATAATATTCTGTTTCTGCCCCTAAATCCTACACACGGGACATTTAAAGGAGTACTCCAGCAATTTAATGTTGCAAACTTACAATAAACACTTTTTTGGATAAAACTGACGCAGTAGAAGCCAAGATATCCTGCCTTTTGGTCCCTGGTTTCCCTGTTTTCACAGGCTTGAGCGCTTGTTCCAGTTCTTATGCTAAGCTAAGCTAACTGTACCCTGCCTCCAGCTTCTTATTCCATCAACAGATACAAGAGTCAATCTTATTATCTAAGTTATGGCAGGAAAGAAAATAAGTGTTTCCCAAAATGTGGAACTACTGAACTCGATGTGTAAAATTCTCTTCACTTTATTCTCTTCACTATAACATGACCTTCTGCGTGCTGGTGCCCCACCGCATACAGCTGGTGCCCTTTTTATTTTTTGCCGCCCCTGCCCCTCAAACATCCCGAGTCCGCCCACTGTTAATGTAAGTGTATTGTACATAGTAATAAAGTAGTTGCTTACATGGTTGGTTATCTAATCCGATGCATGGAGTAGTACAAAATGAATGTGGAGACGTGATTGAGTAAAAGATTTATACGACAGTCACAAACTGTCCCAATCAGTTTGAATTAGATCTTTCAGATCATATGGTACGATGTGTTTTCTTTTTCAGCCAGCTGAAATCGAATGTTCTCACTGTTCCCCTTCAATTTTCCTGCATTAGCTTCAAAGCTAGATAAAACTTTTTTTCTCCACTTTGCACCATGTATTTTCTGCGTCTGCTGCGTGTTCCTGCTCTTCATTGAAGTCATGCATGCTGTGAAATGGATTCGGCTTTTCTTTTGTGGCCCCATTAAATTCAGACAGGAAATTTCTCATGTCTTGTGCTCCATTTTTTAGACATTTGCACAGAATTAGGCCAGCACATTTCTGAATATGATTAATACATTTCTGTGGGTTTGAACAAAGCTTAATATGCATGTGTAATGCACTGCTCACAAAAGGTTCCCGGGGATTTAGAGGTTAGGAACAGATTTTTAAATCAAGTATGTTGTAATTTGTGGTAAAGTTAAAGCAATGCTCGAGCAGGATGTTGCATTACTTTTTTTCTTCCTGGGAAAAATGTTCTTTTATTCCTCAATGCTCAAGGACTGTGTTTTTCCCTCAATGCTGTTCTTATTCCAGGAAAGTGTCGTCAAGCCTGCCCTCGTGCATTTATGGAATTGCTGACTTAGTATTTTTCCGAGCTCACAGAGCGGTAGCAAGGTATTAGAAAAATACTCTATCTCCTCGCTCCACGGAGAGTTAAACTAAATTTACTATCTGCCTTAGAGCTATGCTGCCATCCCCTCCGAGAGAGGAGAAGAGGTGAAAGAAAAAGAGAAAGAGTGATGGGAGGCCCAACCACCCTAATTCTTAACAAGGGAAGTTGAGATAAACTTTATACCGCGAGTGCTTTTGTTTACGTGCGTGTGTCTGTTCCTCTGTGCTGTCTGGTTCCGCGGCGGTGCTGTGGCAGCACTAGTGAGGCTGTCAGGCCCACACTGCATAGCTGTGACCTGGATAAACCAGCGCAGGAAGAAATCTCCCCTCTAGTTAGTCTCAGCAGGACAGAGTCTAGCAGTCAGGCGACAGAAAACAACTGCTGCTGCTTCAGTCAGTGCATGGATACAATCGCTCAGCGTGTCGGTGTTTCTGGTCCACATATGTATGCACACACTCAAAGTACATAAGTACATTTATTCAAATACTGTAGTGTACGGTACTTGTATTTGAGTATTTCCATTTTCTGCCACTTTATACTTCTGCTCCACTACAATTAATTAAATGCAGATTAATAATACAAAATGTAATCAACAAGTAAGTTATGATGTATATTATAGAATTTAATTTAAAAAAAAGTATTAAACCCCAATTGTAAATTCATAAGTTTTCTAGCAGTGTACAAAGTAATTAGAACTAGCGCCTTTTTTGCTAGCTCCAACTGTAAAGTCATGTACACGTTAATGCCTCAATAATTATATTCCAGTAACATGAACTATACATTTATGTATTCATATTTCTGAAATGGGCCATTCTGCGTAACAAGTATTTCAACTTTTGTTTTTTTAAGTGTATTTTTGTGACTGTATTTCATAATCCAGGTATATCAAGATGTGTTTTGTATGAAGATATAAATTAAAACAAAAACAAAAAAAAAACGAATCAATATATTCCAATACAACTAATAGTATATATATTTCTTTTAATTTTGGTTCGCAGGATTTTGCTTCACATTGTGTAAGGCTATTTCTTGCTACCGTCTTTGTTTGTAGTTTTTTTTAAAAAAACCCAAAAGTTGTGTTTTTCAAGTTTGCAACATACTACATATTTTTAGTCCCGATGGTCAGATGATTGGTTAAATACCTTTGAAACTAACAGTGTTTTTTTTTTTTTTTTTTTTTAATGTATATCAATATTTGGCCCTGTGGGGCTCTATAAAGGGGCACTATGGAACAATTTGTAGCAATTTACATGTATTATTGACTTTTTTTATTGGCCATATGTGAGCAGATTGTATCGTGACGTGAAAAATGAGACCTTCCCCGTCTGTCTTGGTTGCGTCTTCAAGCCTGTCCATAATTTGTTTAGTTGTTCGATGCTGCTGGACTGTGGATTTCTTTATGAAGGACTTGGGTCAGATTTTCCGTGACGGTTCAAAGAATGTGACTTTGTGCACGTCCTCGAGTGCCTCGTCTCAGTGCCTCCACTAACAGAGAGCAACAGTAGCTAACATAACTTAGTCTACTAGTCCACTAACATAAACTAACGACCGGCTCCCAGCACAACACATTAGTTCCACAGAGCCCCTTTAAATGTAGTAGTGACACATGAGAGGCACAGACTCGGGCTACGGTGAAGGTGCTTGTTGATAATCAGTGAATATTTATTAAACATAGGCTGGTGTCTCATTTTACACACGTTGAATAAAGTTGTTTAAAGGCACCTTTGACAGTGTAGTATAATAAGCAACATAATGAGTAATTTAGCTAATGAGTTTTGCTGTTGCGTAATTAGGGAAGTAATTACTTTTTCACTTCAGACTATTTGATACAATAATGTATGATGAGTAATTGATTCTGTTTTTCATGTAACTCACCCAACACTGCCTGCAGATACTCACACACCCACTCACACACAACAGCAGCACAGTATCTCTGAACAGCAGGGCAAACTAGACCACTGGGAGACACACAAAGAAGTCAAAACACGGGGCAGCTAGCCTCCAGAAAGCCTGCATGCTGGAGACCAGCGAGACAAAAGCAAAAAAATAACCCAAAGCCATTTCCCCGGAACCTCCACTGTTATTATCCCAGCGTCTTCACGGAAATAGACGACCATTTCTGCGGGAGAGGACCGTGCAGGAGGGATGGAGGAGCCAGCCCTCAAAGCCTAAAAGGCCTGTTACGGTAAATCAGACGACCATTGAGACCGCACTCTCTACCTCCTGCGTCGCACATGCACAGAAATAGACTGCCGGCAAATGCTTCTGTGCTTGCAGGCGAACGTGCGCAGCTCCTTTCTCACCTCTTACAGTAAGAGTAAGAATGCCGGCTATCTCCCCCAGAGGGAAATAATCAGCTTTCCGGCTTTTATCACCCCAACGGAGCTCATCCTTTTTACAGATTGACTAGATGGCTTAGATGCAGCCGGCATTTCTCACACTGAGATAAAGACGCGTGCTTAGATCGGTTTGTGGTATGATCTGAATTTATTGACTCGCCTGCCCAATTACCTTGCATATGGATTAGAGAGCTTTCACCCTTTTCTCCATGCTTCTCGTATCATTACATCAACCCCAACCCCATCCTCCCCTTTGGTCTTCTCTGCCTGGAAACCACCTCACCCCGTCATGTCTCTCTTCCCTCACTCTGTAATCCCACCGTCTGACCCCGCGCCTCTCCCTCATCTTCTTCCATCCTCCCTTCGATTCCACGCGACCCTTGTCGGCCCCCGTTCGGTATCTTTTCCAGCTCTCCCGCTATCCTCGTCTCATTTCCCTAAATCTCTTCCCATCTCTCCGTGTCTGCGTGCGTCCCCGCTGTGATCTGGGTGACATTTCAACAGTCACGCCTGTCACGGTACGCAGAGGGGGGCATCGGCCTCCACGCGCAACCCAAGGAACAGAGGTCCTATTAATATGTGGGTGTAATGCTCACACAAATGGAGGAGGAGGGGGGTTGTCATTAACGTACAGCCTTCTATTTGAAAACACAGCTTTGTACGGCGAGTGTGTGTTTCATTGAGTATGCAAGGGCAGGAGAAAAAAAAAGACGAGACAGAGGGAAGCGAGAATGAAAGAGCATCTAATTACATGACAGACTTAGCCTCTGGATCCGTGTGATTGAATAGGGCACCCTTTCCTGATATTGCTCCACAAAGCTTTCATAATACCTTCCCTCTATCTCTCATGCCCGTCATATTTTTCTCCACAGTTTGCAGCAGTATGTGTGTGTGGGTATGTGTGTGTGTTCAGTCATTTTAGCCCCACCAGGCCTGCCAATTCTGGGACATGCTTCTCGCTCTGGTCCCCAGCCCTCCCTGGGCTGTCTGCCTGGGTTATATTAGCCCCCGATATATTGACCCAGGGAACTGGATGAAGCCACGGTTGTGTGTTGTGTGCCTCCTTTTCTGTGCGAGTCCTCAGGGGGATAACTGGATGTTACTCGCCCGCAGCTGTTGCCACACAGTGGATCTTAGTTTTTCGGCCACTGGATAACAAGGTTGACTCTCTGCTGGAGGAACTCTCAGCTCGGTCTGGCTAAACAGACAGCGCCTCGGCTGTGGCAGACTCTGTGGGCGTTCAGCTGCACTCTGCTGCCTCTCTCCAGAGAGATTCTTCAGCGTGTCGGTGGATGGTCTGGTGGGTGTGCGGACCAAAAAGCATCCACATACATATGCATGTGTGAGTTCTCGGCCCCTGAGGACGTCTAGATTGCAATTATTACAGAGTTATGGCTCGAGGGAAACAGGTACTTTGAAATGTTAAATATTTTCTTACATAAGTACATTACATATTCCAGAAGCAAACTTTTATTCCTTGACAGATGGATTATTTCCTCATAAAGTGGACTTGTGTGCAAATAATTGACAGCTTCCCAGTTTGATCTTGTTCCTACCTGTCCCCTGGTGCGAAGCATCCAAACATCTGGTGCATTCAGAAATTGGGACGCCAAATGTCGAATCTATACTCTGGCACCTAACTGGGTCAATTCAGAGCGCTTGCAGGCATTCAGATTTATATGTTGAGAGCATTAACTTCTGGTGGAATTCAGTGCAAGCAGGCTATGTCGGCTATAAAGCAACAAGCCAGCTGCCGCTACAAATAGTACACATAATTCCAAAGACTCTGCACACAGACTTTTGACAGACGAGATTTTAACACCGTTTCATCTTCCATTCCCCATATCCGCCATCGGATCACATCTCTGACATCTTTCGCTGTTTTTCTACCAAACTGGGGCACTTTCTTTCATAAACAGACTGGCAGATTGGATCTAAACTCAACAAGACCTCGCTGGAAAATGCAGCGGGGCGCATTCATTGTGAAAAATATCAAGGTGACTGATCTGTCTCATGAGCGCAGGTCATTTCGGCGGGAACCTGTTGTTTAGAATTAATTTCAGCGCCGG
Organism: Pagrus major; assembly: GCF_040436345.1. Lineage (NCBI taxonomy): Eukaryota > Metazoa > Chordata > Actinopteri > Spariformes > Sparidae > Pagrus > Pagrus major. Next base: position 16,083,578 of record NC_133217.1, read on the forward strand.
ATTTTCTTGTCACTCACGGCCTGTCAGCCTGCGGTGTTATTTTTCATCTATCTTTTGTTTCTTTTTTTCCGCAGTCAAGACATGACATTTTCCAAACAGGTTTTAATAAAACATTTTGTATCTGCCACAGAAAGGGGGCCACTAAGCCTGAAGAAAGTGCTAACCTTGTTTTTGTGACAGGAGAGCAGAGTTTTGCGGAATATGACAGGGACTATTGCATGAGGAGCCTCAGAGGAAAGCTCTTTATATTTACTCCTCCGTACAATTTTTTTTGCTGTTCACAGATTTTCCTGTCTGCATATCTTGGCCTCTGCCACCTCTCTAGGCTTTTACCTCCATCACATTTTTCTCATTTCTTCTCCGAGAGCCCTCTGGTGTGCTGTCAAAGTCACCCTTGGTCTGATGTCTGCGCCCCTGATGTCTATGCAACATACCACCAACGACAATAAAACAAACTCTGCTTTTTCCCTGCACAGAGACATCAATTTACCCTGATCTTGATTTGGCAGTAATTGTCCAGACTGGTGGCCAATCAAAAGCGCATCACAGCCTCGGAGCGAAAAATAAATTAAAGTCTGCTCGTCCATGCATTCCTCTTCAAAACCAATACCTTTCCCGTGACTCTGTAATGCTTCTCCTCACAAGAAACAAGCCCAGGAAAGTGTTGGTGTCGCAATAGATTTTCCTGCAAGAGCAGAAAAGATCAAAATAATTCAAAAATGTTATTTTTTTATCACTGAGAGCAAAACACAATGTAATGGCTTTCTTGGACTTTCCTTCCCCTTTCCCCGGGTCACCAAAGGAAGTTTTGGTTCTGCCACTGTTTCCAGGCGTGGGTTGGTGCATGCGAGGCATCCGGGGCGTTATTTTATGAGCTTTGACATCTGCAGCACCATGGCATAAATCACTGCCAGTGATAACATGTCAACAATAATCAATTTCATTCCACATCAGTCCACTCTGTTTTCACAGACAGCGGTCTATTTTTATTCAGTTTTAACATGTTAAAGGTTTGATATTCACATTCACTTCATATGATAAATGACAATCATCAGCACTGTGGTGCACTTTTATATACCTCTCTAAAGCATTCAATACTTTTGATCTATTTTACCGGAAATCATATTTAGGTTTAGATGAACGGTCCATTAGATGTTATGGCTTCCACTCTGCTGGCACTCAAGCAGTAACTCTTAAGGTTAGTAAACGTGTCACTGAAGACCACAAGGGTCAATTATTCATGTCATATCATATCATTCACGAACATTGTTCATGTATGTATTTATGCAGATGATCCCCTTTAATATGCCAAAAGCTCTTCTCTTAATATGGCAACTGAAACCAAATTGCTTTATACATTATATATCTCTAATCCAACATAAGCTTAAAACATAAGTTTTAAATGCTGATATTGAAAAATATATGCTATTCTCAACAGCACAGAAGAAAGTCCTGCTTTTGTACATATCTAAACTCTTCAAGGTTTTTCAAATATAAACTGAGTTGTTACAAATGCTGCATGGGATTGGTTGGGTAAAACAGTTGAAACACCTGACATTTAAACTGTAATTTTAACAGTTACTGGATTTTTAAATTTTTATTTGTCAGAGCATTTGATTTACTGATTGCTGTCGGCATGTTAAGAGATTTTCTACAAATAGAACAAAGAATGCTTTGAGAATAACTCCCCAAGCCTAGCTTTAAGCATCTTGATCTAAGCTATGACAGTGCTCTGTGCTAGATGACAAATTCCTCACTCGTCAGTGTGCTTATAGGAAAAGGTTGGTCATCTTTACTAAGGACAATCTGTGACCTAAAACATTATATATAGACATTTTGACTTAAGACCATATTAGGATCACAGTGTGAGCTTGGGAGAAAGGGTTTTTATAGTTTACTATGGTCTTTAAAATAGTTTTTAAAGATTTTAGAACATATATTATATCAACATTGTATATATTTTTCCTGATGCACAGGACTTGAATAAGAGTTCTGAGGATTTAATATTGGAGATATTCTCATAATAATCCTTGTTAAATGTGTGAAAGTGTGAAGAGTAAGTGTATTGTCGTGTATCGACTTCTTAATCTTTGTTTGTCCAAAAAGGTGTTTCAGAGTTTCAAAAAGTCACCAATAAAAGGAAATAATCTCCAGGAGTCCTCCAAAGCTGAGTGCAGTAATGTTTAATTGTCGACAATTAAAGCATGAGATCATACAGACAAAAGTTCATCTGATAAGACCCAACTTCTCAATACAAAACATACTCCTTATATTCACTAATTTGGGGGCTGGGCCCCAAGGTTTGTCCAATCCTGGCTCATTCTTTTGTTTACATCCAAATTTTGCTGACTTGGGTACTTTCCTTCTCGTGGCAAAAACACGTGCCCCCTCCCCTTTCTGCTTGTGCCCGTCTTATGACCTCTCTACGATATTCTCTGCTCATCCTTTTCTGCTCTACCATGGCGGTAACTTCAAATCTTGGAGGCCGGGCAAGGCGGAGCTGGAAAGGTGGGGCTGGCAGCTGCACTGACTCCTTATCTACATGTTTGGCCTTGGCTTTTCTGTGAGCAGAGTAACTCCTTCTCTCCTTCATGATCTGCTCTACTGACTGAACAACAATAATATTACATGACTTCACTCTTTCATTTGTGGTTATATTTCACTCCAAAGTAACACAATTCAGTAGTTTAATCATCACTTCAATCAATAGGTGCCTGTTCAATCAACTAGTGCAGAGCAATACATGTTTTAACCATTCATTTATGATTCATTCACATTTTGATTAGATTCTTTAATATTTCAGTACGTGTTGCCAGTTGTTATTAACCACTAACTACTTATTTATGACTATATGTTACCACTAACTACTTATTTATGATTATATGGTTATATTACACTACAGTATGAATATATAATTTGTACTCAGCACAGGAGGAAGGTCATCATCCAGCACTTTGATGTACACACCCGGTCTCTGACATGCTTTTTTGATGATTAAAATGCCAATGGATGTGCAACAATCTGGACGATCTCGTGTCAGTTGTCATTTCGACTGGACGGAAAGGTCAGGATGCAAACTGTTATCAAGCCTCCTCTGATTCAAGCCAGAGATCAGAGACGAGGAAACTTGCTCTGCTCGTTCTCTATTTTCCCACATTTCCACGTTCATTGATTTGGTCAGCCAAATGTAGAGTGAAGGTTATCAAGTGATTGATATGGTCTTTGGGTACAGAAAAGTGCATGTATTTGTGTGCGAAATTGCTCATTCGCATGCCTAAGATGAGAAAGGAAGATTTGATTTCAGCAAATGGCCAACTTGACTAGGACATTAGAGCCGTGGCTCTGATGGACCGGCTGGATCAGATACGCTCACATTTGGAACGAATGGGAGAAATGTCAAGTCTGGATCTAGAATAGCAATGAGACTCTGAGTGTAGGCGAGCTTATTCCGCATGAACCCTAAAGGACACAGGCAAAGATCATGTAGGATAACTTAGTAAGAAAGTATTTCTCTAACTTAACCCCCTGGCTGCTTTGTATCCCTTCGGCTCAGTCCTGGAAACACTGTTTCTTGTTTAACACAATTCAAGTTAGGGGATTTGATTTCCCCAGAAGTGCTCATTTACCGGCTGATGATACAGCCGAGTGTTTCCTCACCTCCTGCGCCACCCACATGCACTTTCATACAAAAAAGATATGTTAGCATATCACTTAAGTGGAGAAGCGAGTTTAGAGAAACAGCAATAGGCTTGTACAGTGTGCATTAGTTGGCTAAACTGCTCATTCACAAGAGTACTTGAGTGGTTTGAGTAATGCAGTCCTTAAGCCCTCGAGTGGAGAATAGGTAGAGGAGGAAAGGTGAGACTCTTCAGGCTTTTTCCTCTTTAGATGAGCTCAGAGGAAGGGTTGAAGTGTGCGGTGAGCGATCACCGTTGAAATACATCACTCCTGCAGACGGCCCGGCGCAGATCAAAGCAGGGCGGCTGCTGGGAGGTTTCAAAGAGCTGCCGTCGTCTCATTACATCCACAGCTTTCATGTGAAATGTTGATGAAACAGACTGTCCTTCCATCATCCGCTGGATACAAGACAATTACGTTAATTTAGCCAGTGAACTACTTTTTAGGTATTCAGAAAACGTTCATGCTAGGACCAATCATCAACACTGACTAAATAATCCCCCCTTCATAAACTCAAATTAGTAAATTATTCTTTTAAATTCCGTAGCGAGAATTGTGTTAATTAAAAGTTATACATTATTGTAAAAGAGCAGTATTCAGTGTTAAGAATCACAACACACTCTCCTCAGATGTTGTCTGACTGGAATATCAAAAGAAGTGTACACAAATCAATACAGATGCCAGTACAGATCTCTGTGTATTCAGCTCTTTCACTAAAACCTCTGAACTGTTAAATAGCTAAACATCAATGAAACTGAATAATGCATATCAAAACAGCAATCCGACATCAGTTTTTATCGTTAAGCATTGCTTCTCTGTATGATTCCATTTCCAAATACCAGCACTGAATACATTTTCACTCATTTTTCACTCACTTCATTTGCATCACATTTAAAAATATATCACTGCAATGCATTAGTATTCAATAGTGACTTATAAATTTACAATGAAACAGGAGAAACATTTCAAATGACATGCTCACAGCCTACACTCTTGTTCTTTATATTCCTCTACCCTGAGGCTGAGGGGGCAGGTAGCAGTGAAAAAAGACTAGTTAGCACTGTCACAATATTATGTACATAACCATATTTATTCATAACATGACTGGCTCAATCCCAATACACCCCTTGCCCCTACCACTTAGCCCCATGCCTGTTTTGTGCATTCATGCCTTGGGGTAGAGTGGCCCGATTGTCTTTTACAGATCGACATTTTCACAAATTTCAATGTTGGCATACGACACCCAGAATTTTAACTTCTTCCTCTATAATCAGTGCAGACTGGCAGGGTAGGAGCACTGGTTGCTATTGTTAGCCTATAAAACACCGCTAACCTTAGCACTCAGTCGGGGTGTTATTTTCAATTTGATCGCTTGATTAAAAGCATGCAGTTGTGAACATACCACGAGCATCCATGCTTTTCTGTCTCCGTCAGATAAATGGCAGATGGCTTGCGGCAGAGGTGCGGGAGGCAGGGTGGCTTGAGGAGGCATGGCTCAGAGGTTCACCAACACTGGAGAGGCTGAGGAGAAACAAAGTTCACATTGGAGGAAAAAGAAAATAACATGCAGGCAAAAGAAAATCACTGAGAGAGATATTAGCAGGTCAGCCATATACCACATTATGTACTGCAGGTGTGTATGAGGAGGCAGCTCCAGCCACCAGGGGAGCCACGCCCAGCCTGTGCAGAGCACCTCTGAAAACACAAAAAGTACAAAAACCACAAAAAAAACAACTACACCAAAAGTCCCAATCATGACATTACAGCAAGTAAACACATTTATTTAATCTTTCCAATAGACTGAAGCTTATGTGTCCACTTTCTGGCTCACAGCTGCATTGCAATTGCACATCAATCCAAACAGAACCTGACAACACAGAACATCTTATCTTGCAGTTTGTATAAGAATCTCATCAAGATGTTGTGATCTTCCTTATCTGACTATCTGATCAAACTTCACATGCTGTAGCATAAAAGAAGGGAACGAGCGCCATGTGCTAAAGTGCTTACATTAGTAAATCAATCACACAAATACATTTTCAATGTGCACATATTATTCTTTATAATATTAAAGCCAGTTTTAACGATTATTAAAAAAACATCTCGACATTTAAAGCGAAGGATTAATTGCTGTCAGGGTTCTTCACTCTCAAAATTGTTTTTTCGAAAGTAGCTGCACAGACAAAAAGAAATTGAAAAGGCATAAAAGGGGAACACTGGAGGTTTTGATTTAGTGCAGAAAATCCATTCTTATAGCTTCCTGGAGAGGTGAGAGAAATCCTTTTGCAGGTCAGGTTGATGGAGAGAAATTGTGTACGTGTGAAAGGCAATGACAAAGACCGACTGAAAAATAAAGAAACAAAAACTGAGAACTATTCGGCTAAAAGCCTACTATTTATCTCAATATGCCTTTCTCAGAGGAATTTTTCTCATCATAGTTGGCTGCAGAGAAATTAGACTGCCTCCAAGAAGTGTGCTGTGCTGGCTCGCAGCACAAAGATAAAGTCTCAACAAAAACAGGTTCAGGATTTTCTTCAAAATGAGTTGTCTTGCTCAGCCAGAAACCTATTCAAGCTACAGTTAAAGCTGCTCAATTATTTAAACAATCAGATCATTCACCAAATCAGATAGAATATTTGTGAAAATGTTTTGTAAGAATCTCTAAATTCTTCAGTGTATTTTATGTTCATACACTGTGAAAATTGATCCACTTGCTTGCTGTTCACCTGCAGCAGTTAACCGTTTCCCCGAGGCTGAATCGCTAACACGGGCAATTTCTGGTGAGGTGTAAACCCAAGAGGGGGTGGGATCAATTGGGGCCAGAGCGACCCAGGCCACCTCTGTGGGGCCCCTGGCTAATTTGGCCCTGCCAGTAAAGACCCGACAACCCCGGCTCCTCACCCTTGACCTCTCCCTGACCCTGTTACTGTGGTGACAGCTAGCAGCAATCTCTTTAACCTTACCTACCTGGACTGCTTTTCTTCTCCTCTACTTTTCTTGGTTCAGTCTGTTGCCAGTTGGATTGTGACCTGACCACGGCATTCTGAAAATAGCTGAAATTACTGGAGGTTTTACTGTAGCAGTGGCATTGAAAGGGTTCTTTTGTGTTACATCTGATGTCAAAGTTCACATTGTGGCCCAGATGTAAAATGAACTTCCACTTCTAGATTTGAAAATTACCTCAAAATTGGATTCCTTTATGATTTGTGTGAACTGTGACATTGGTGCAATACTGTTTACTGATATTTCCTGACCATTTGAAATCCTAAAAATTTTCGCTGCTTTCTAAATCTGCAATACACTTGCAAACCATGTTTACACCATCAAATATCAGTACAGACAAAATCTACTTTCCTGATCTGTTTCTCAACATCTATCATCATCATATTGATTGTGACGAAAAATTATATTTTGCTTTATTCATTCAAATCTGACTGTTTGACTTCTGTTGGTGCAGACCATGTTTATTTGCCACAAATAACATTTGTACCAACTGTACAGACTGTATAGATGTATTATAGGATCTAGATACTGGACACAAAATGGTGCCCAATTAGATCAATAGGAATTGCTTGCCTGGCACAAACAAAGTTAGAAGCAAAGCTGAGTGGGAGCACCGAGTTTGTCCTATTATACATTTGTGGTATGAAGGCAAGCTGTAGCTAGCTAGCAACACACATTTTGTATTCTTGGCACAGATGGTTAGGTGCCCACCCCAGGACGAGTGCCAGGCTTTGAAGCCAATATTATATGGTGGACGAACCATAATTAGTTTTGGGGAAGAAATTTTAATCAAAAGAGAAAAACCTTCATTCATTTTTATGCCTAAACAAACTCTTTTCGCTTTGATGACCGAATAAACAAACTGACCTGAAAGGACAACACAATTTCATACTGTTTTACTTTATTATTTCACTGTTATACTTTTATGTTTGGGGATCTCAATTTCCTCTGAGAACAGCTTGTTTATTCAGTTATGTAAAAAATAGTTTGTTTAATTACCTCATTAATATTGTATAACATAATAGTAAATTATAATATTGTAATATTTACATTCTGTGTTTGATTCTTTTCTCCAAAAATACATAGTGCCCCTTTAATGCACCACTGAGCATGAATTGGGCTCAGCCTCTGACGCTGTTTCCAGTTCATTATACGTCCATGGTACCTCGCAGTGCACTCAATGGGCGTGTGTCAAGGACGTTGTAATTATACCTGGACACAGCCATGGAGGCCAAGTCCCATTCATTTCTATGAAAACTGCCCATAGAGTGTGTGCACTAGAGACTTCCCCCGACCGAGCCGGCTAACTTCTGGTTTAAAATGATTAAATCGTGCAGCTCTTCTAGACTTTTTTTCCTTGTAAATTTTATTGGACCCAATGGCTCAAATTATGACAGTGAATCGAGTCATTTCGCAGTGGTTGTGATGCTCAAAAAACTTTCACAATGTTAGCTTATGGGAAAAAGTCTTTTTCGGTTGCAGTGATGTTGTAATTACACGGTTTGGCCACTTTGAAAGTTGGTTTCAAAGCCTGGTGCTCTTCCTGGGGGCTTTGCGTGTTCGCCCAGGATATACCAATGTGTGTGTTTCAGTTTCAAAACGAGAATCTTTCTCTAATTTGCTTTCAGCGTCTTCCTTTATCCTTTTGTGTGTGGGGTCAGAGCTTTTTACTGAATTAACATTTTTAACTCCCATACACACACTTTGCCTCTGTGTGCACCATATAGATCATATTCAATGTGTTCACATTCACTTGCCTCTTTCCTTTGACTGGAAGACGCCTCTAAAGTTTGGTTCCAAGTCAGTCTACACTTATTCAGCATGCTAGACAGCACAAGGTAAAGTTGCAAAACATTTAATTCTGTGTATTAATAAAAACCTACAGAAAGTCTTTTTGTCTGGTCTATGAATCCAAGGCCGTTTTGGGAGCAATTTCACATCATCCAGCCATATTTCTCCGACCGAGTCATCCATCTGTGTGACCTCGAGCCGGGCCTGACCTTGTGAAAGAAATTAGAGAAAAGCGCCATTGAGTGTTGATGAAAAGAGAGCATATATTTGAAGACAGCGTATTAATGATGTGACAGGCACTAATTCAAACTGAAAGTCTCGCAAATATGCACACACACCCAGACACTGTCACACACACGCACACACAGCGAGGCTCCTGGGAACGATGGATCTTGATTAAGTGTGGGGAAGGAGGGAGCGCGGGGGGAAGCGGAAGACGACACGTCAGAGTCGTTTAATGTAAAGTTATGACACTTTTATGAGGCCTGCTATGAAAATTGGCAAATACAGTACACAAACACACTCTTTCTCTCTCTCTTTCTCTCTCTCTCTCTCTCTCTCTCTCTCTCTCTCTCTCTCTCTCTCTCTCACACACACACACACACACACAGGTAGAGGAAGGTATGTCTGGCCCAACAACAAATTCCTTTACACAGCACATAACAGGCTACAAATCAAGCATACTGATCGGCCCTCAGCCATCTCTTCCTGTACAGTTGTGTCTGCTGGAACGCGTCTCTCTCCCGTCTCGCAGTCAATTTCAGAGCCTCCCTTGATGGAATGACCTTGGACCGAGGACTTTAAGCTTCCTTTCGGCAACTGTCAGCATGTGTGTAGGTGTCTGTGTGAGTGCAGAATCGCCCACGTGTGCTAGCCTGTCGTGATTCCTGGAGGGGGAAAAAAAAGCAAAAGCAAAAGAAATCCTTTGTGCTTTGCTTTTTGTGCACATAGTTGGAAGCTCCCACGCTTTTGTCCTGCGACGCATTCGGAGTCTGTCAATCAATAGCCTCCAATTACGAATATAATGCACTCAATTGACTCGACGGGCGGGCGGCTGGATTGCAGCGTGGAAAGCTATTAAAGGGGTGCGCCGTGGCGTGCAGAGAGGCGAGCCCCGAGAGTTGTGTGCGAGTGCGTGTTGGGGAGAGGAGGGGGGGAAGACAGGGCTGAATGGAGGACGCTGTCAGGAACTAATAGCTTTGGGATGTAGTGCTGGGCTGTGTGTGTACAGCAATTTCACTCTTTCTTAAGGAGGGAGGAGGATACGAGGGGGAGGCGATGAGACAGAGAGGGTTCCTGCACATGGGACGGCTCGGGGATCGGAGGAGGACTGCGAGGTGCCGTCTGCATGCATGTCTGATCGAGCGCGGTTGAGTGCGTATGCATTTGACAACGTAACAGTTATAACGAGCCCCCCCCCCCAAAGCAGCTCCACCACCCGCAGCTGACTGCTACATGATAAAGTGACTTCTCCGAGATTGAAAGCCACCTCTGCTGTGATACACCTCTGTCAAGAGAAGACAGGCATAAAAAAAGAGGGACTGAGGCAAGATAGCGATAGACAGAGAACGGTGCCGGGAGAGGAGGAAGGGGGGGTTGGGCTGTGGGTGGAGGATAAAGAGGACTCCGGAGATAACTAAAGCATTTGAGAGACAGGTGCAATATAGGAGAAGAAGAAGAGACTACAGGGTGGGAGGAGGCAACGCAAAGGGGGGGATGTTAGAAATGAAGAAGGGAGATCTAACGAAATGACAGAGAACGAAAGGCAGAGATAGGGTATTGGACAGCTATTTATTCTCATAAACATCACCACAATCTGCCGGCAAGGCCGCAGAACCCTCTAAAAAGCAGAATCAGGCAGACGAGCAGCAATAAAGGAGGGAAAACAGAGGCAGACGGAGACGGACAGGGAGAGAAATAAGGTTGAGATAATGAGCGATGAGAGCTGTTCGCCTTCATGGAATCATTGCATTCTGCTCGTGTTTATTTTCTGTTGATATCAAAGGCTCCCGCTGTGTCGGAGGAATCAATCGAGGTGTACGTTGAGATGGAAGCTCATGGTTAGACTCCAAGATATGTGTTATTGACAGACGTCCATAGACAGTTACACACAGCCGAAAAAGTCAGACTCGATTGATTTATCGAGGTGATTCACGCCTACAGTACTGAAGATGTAGGTCAAATTCAGATGAAAATACACAGAGAGCTGTTAATGTTTCTAAAGTGCAACAAAGACCTTAACTTGAGGTGAAAAAGTGAAAAGTATCTCTCTCTGATATCAAGGTAAAACTTTTCCTCGAGAGTTTTAGTTTCCATTCTGTGAAAACTGTATCAGTTCCAGCGCCACAATCAGTTACCTTCGGTGTCTGTTGGTCACAGAGGAGAGGAATGATTTCATTTGCTACACCATTTTTCAGTTCGCATGAACGAGCACTCCTGTCTCTTAAAAGTGACATTCATATACGTCTAATTTGAAGCAGCAAATGCACTGCCAACTGGATTAAGGTGTTTTTTTTATTAGCATATCGAGGATACATATATGTTGAGTCTATAGTGAAGAGGCAGACAGGAAACAACAGGGGCAGAGAACGGGGAATGTGATATGCAGTGCAGATCCCAAGCTAGAATTGAATCGTGGACGTTGCAGTTACGTGGTATGCCTGTTAACAAGTCTGCTACTGGGGCACTTGGTTAAGGTTAGGGAAGGATCATGGTCTTGCTTAAACTGGCAATAGACAACTATTTTGCTTTAGTGAATCATTATGAAGTAAATGCTGCTTCCACAATGTTATCGTTGGTTCCTTATAGATCTCACTTTCACTATGCAAGTTTGTCACTGAAATCTCCTGGGCAAATAAAGGAGTCTCACAGCCTGAGGAAAGAGGCTGCTCTGTTGTCTGGTGGTACGACACTAAAAAAAAAGTTTACTTTGTTTCACCGTCGTCATCTTCTGTCCACAAAGGCCGCCAGAATCAATAAAAACAATCAAAGTTCCTTGTAGTAGCTTTAAATATTGAAAAAGTCTGAGGAAAGTGAGAATACAAACTCAATATCAAGAACTAAAGGATAAAACATCTCAACATTGTTTTAAATCATTTATTTTTTCAATATTTACCCCAAACCACAATCTTTTAATCAATGTGTTAGTAAGAAAAACCAACAAGATGCCACATTTCTGCATAAAAATACATGGAGAAAGTCTTATGGTGAAAAGTTTTTGTCTTCAGACATGACTTTTTATTGACAAGATAACAAAAAACAAAAAAACAAAGCAAAATGGTACAAAAGTATCCCACCCGGGTAGCAAAATTTATCTGACACCCTCGTCTGATGACGCTTGGACGGTCAGCTCGTGGTCATGCGATGACCTGCCACAAGAGTGAACCAAATAAACCAAAACTGGATCCGGCCCACCAGAATAGAACAAGCTGTGGCCCAGATTTAGGCCAGATCTGGTTTATTTGGTTCGCTCTTGGCTGACATCTGGAGCTGACGTCCCAAGTGCCATCATTCCAGGTGGTATGTGGGCCAAATGAACGTATCCGGTGTGGACCAGATCTGGGCCGCAACAATTCTGCTATCTGGGGAAGTTTTCACAAACTGTCCCAAACCATTCAAACCAGCTTATCTGCCAACACTGTGTCGTGCACACGATCCCCCACCCTATAAGAATTTTGTACTTCCCGATTTGGAAAAAATAACTTTGGTGGTGAACCAGCAGGAGTTGCAGTGGATCTAAAAACATATTTGGTGTACATTTATTTGGTAGAAGACAGGACATCAGAGTAAGAGGAGCATGTTTTGTTGCCTGCAGTGTTTTTCTAGTGTCACCAGGTTTCATGGAGAGAGGAATGTAGTGGTTTGACTACGGGGTGCAGGCTGTGACTATGAAAAACAGCTCGGAGGTGAAATGTCACAAAATCTCTGTGAAATTGCACGAAAAAAAGTAGAAGCTGTGTGTCTGTACCTGATGTATGAAACAGTAAGGCGTCTGATCTGAAGGGAAATTTATAGTTATTTTATGTGACAATGTTTTCTTCACCTCATGTATACACTTTTTGTGGACTGTGGAAGGAATAAAAGTCAGTGAAACTTTCTCGTAAACCCAAAATAATGTACCTCTCCTTTTCTGTCTGGGCTTTTTAGTCATTAAATCCCCCTCCGAATTATTTGCCTCACACTTTGGACGATTCCAGGCTCTTCCCCGGAGGTCCTAATTCTCCAAGAACTTGTCTCAATTTCAGCTACACCACGGAATATGTCAATGTTGGAGGAGAGAGGGGAAAAAATAACTGGCCCGGAGAAAATCCGAGCCTGTTACAGTGTCCGGGTCAGCAACATTAACCTCAAGAACATCCTCCATTTCTGAGTTGTCTCTTCGTCCTCTGCAAGAACAAGATGAGCAACTTTCTAACTTTCTTTTCCCCATTTTACTTCCAGTCGTGTAATCAGCAAGCTAACGCCGAATAGATGGCAACAGAGGGAGCAGAGAAGGCAATCGGTAGTCTGTCTGCAGGGCTTTGTGTAGATGTTTGAGGTCAATTACATCTGGTAGTGCGGATGTCAGAACAGCTGGGCGGAGACCAGACGGCACTTGAATATATCCACGTGTGTTCTCATTCTTTCCTCATTGTCCTTTTCCACAGTACGCTGCTTTGTCATCGGCACAATCAAACGGGTTTAAAACAGCCCCTTCTCACCAGAAGAAAGCTAATTTGTTTTGCCGCTTCGAGGCAGATTGCGAACCAAAGCAGAGATCATACATGTGCACTTGGCGGCTGATCTCAGACAGTTCAGTCAATTTGTTTGTGAGCACCTTTCAAATAGCTGGCAACCAGAAACCCATGGTTGCAGCCTGTGATCTCGAACACGTAGACACTACCTCGAGTCAAGCCTGGCTTTCTGCAGAATACAATATTTATCCAAGCTTTTCACATCTAATTCAACTTTATATGTAATTGCGTTGTGAGGCAGAAAATGTGCTTGTATCCTTAATCAGCTGAGATTCTGTCACCGTGTGCGCTCACAGTTATCACTCATCTATTCACAGCGAGTGGAAGTGCTCTATGATTTGTTTCTCAAAGACAAGCCTCTCAGTGTCTCGCCTTTCTTGTTCCTGCCTTTGATGGAGGCTTGTTTACGCCCCAAAAAAAACCCCGTCGACCGAGCTATCCGAAATCATAAGAGTAACATGGAGGAGCTCTGCTTTGGGGGTAGATTTACCTTTTAATGTGTCACATTATAGGAGCATCATCTGCTCTGTCAGAGCCGCTGCTGCTGAGTGCGAAAAAACACTCCAAACTCCAGCAGAAATAGATAATATTTGCAGCTAATATTCAGCGCTCCAAAAATACTTAACATGGTTTATGATCAATAAAACATCAGGCAGCCATCAGAACGTCTTTGATCTGAGGCATTTCATCTGTGTTCTGAATATGCTGCATGCTCCAATATTCGTCTAAGAGTTTTTTTTTGTGAGAGTGAGGCTGTATTTGTGCTCTCATGGACTTTTGAGGTCATGCTGGGTTGTGTGTATTTGCACCAGTGTGGCGATTGCTTGTGTTTGTGTGTCGGGCTGTGTGGGAATAGTTCACCCACCGTGGTCATGGGGCGCATTGACAGAAGACTGTGTGCAACCCATGTAAAATTCATGTTCTGTGCTGCTTTTACAAAAGAGCCCTGGAATGGTTTCTGGGGGAAGATTACGCCGCAGCAATGGGAGGATGGAGCCGAGGACAACGAGACGGATGGAAAATAGAGCGCAGAAAAGAAGGACGGAGAAGAGGAAGGTACAAAAGAGGAAAGGTGAATGTGCCTTCGAGGAGAGGAAAGGGAAGATTATCCCTCCGGGCAGTCAAAAGGATTGAGTGAAGCAAAAGCGAGGCTCCAAAAGCCTGTTTGCAGCAACACCATCACCCAGAGAGAGATAGACAGACTGCATGCTCTTAAGCTTGAGTCGCATTACAAAGTGAGATTTTCAACTTTCTCAATGATTGAATTTAGAAGATGGAGCCAAAGTAGGAAGCAATAAACTTTTCGTCGCGCTTTCTCCTCCCTGTCCTGAAAACTAACAAACTCAAAGCTCAAATGCACAAGTGCAGATTTAGAGTCTTAAAGAAGCATGTCCATCTCATGGGGACACTATGATCATTTATGAGGGTGTGGATAAACCAGAGAGAGGAGCGTCTGAGTGATACGATCACAAGTGGACAGCTGTACGCATGAGGCATTAACGTGCGTCTCGAGTGACCACTTGTGATCGTATCTCACTTCCCCAATCTATATGCAAATAAACACGTACATCAATTGAACGACGGATGGATCGTTTTATTACACAAATAAAGAAATATCTTCATGTATAATGTTAGGAATGTGTTGTAGATAGCGTTTCTCAGAGTTGATAAAGTTTCTCCTAACTCCAAAACTCACAAAATTTAGTAATTTTTTAAGGGAGTCTGGGGATTTTCTCCACAGGTATCAAAGAAGTTGTCTTTATGGGTTACTGTTCACTGTATTTGTAAAATTTGACATGTTTACCATCAATGAAATGTTGTCTTCTTTCACACATTTATTGTAAATTGTAAACTCAGCTGCTAATGTTGGCAGGTAAGACGCACTTTAGACACAGAAGCAGACAGGCTGGTACAGTGGTGCTGCAGCAAACCTGGACACATGTACATACACAGAGTTAAAAGAAGGTGGTCGCATGCGGACCAGACCAACTCTGACAGCGGTTGGATCTCAACGTGTCTTGGGCTTGTTCATACCTCTACTTGGAGCTCTCCACTTGTGATCGGATCACTCAGGATGCATGCTGATACCAGGTTTGAACAGCCTTTATGACTGCACTGAAACCAGAAAGACAGGGGTGAGAAAACAGTGTCTAAGTGCGGCTGAGGTGAGAATGGATATACTGTATGTGATCAGGCCCCCTGCTGACTGTCTGTGTTCTGCGCAGGCCTCTCCCTCTTTCTTCTCTTGGCCATTAGTGGTTAACGCAGTGCTTGACTTGATAAAGAACATTACACTGTTGTTGCGTAAGTAACGCTCAGTATGGGGTTTAAATGCATATCGTGTGATGTGGCACACATTTTTTCTACTTCATCTGACACGTGCAGAGCCAAAAAAGAACTACACTTCACTGTGTGAAGTGTAAAGGCTTTCTTTACGGGTGGCCTGCTTGTAAATCTGCCTACTTACTCACTCCTCGTCTCCTTATTTGCTCTCGCATGCTGCTTTAAGCTCATACAACATCTCTCAGCTTGTTATACTGAACATACACAGGTGGCTCCGTGTGGGGCGCAGCTCTCGCTTCCTCCACCCGTCACTACTCTTCCCTTCTTCACGCTGTCTTTGCAGACACATCAACATGTGGTGTCCCCGCAGTAAACTCCCCATCTTCTCCTCCATCTTCTTTCCAACGTAACAACCCCCACCTGCCTCATTTTTTTTTCATCTTGACTTCCTAATTGCGTCGCGGGAGATCTCTTGTTAGCCGGTGGGGGGAGTTGTTCTGCTGCGTAAGCCTGTTTTCTCCCCCCAGCTGCTTTAATTCGCCTGCTTTATCCAGAGGCAGTGTGTTGAGGGCCGTGGCACACTGTGGGGCCGATGATGCTGATGCTTCTGATTTCCCCAGATGTGCTGAGACACTATGATACTTTAAACATGCCTTTACCATTCTATAGATTTCCTTTCCCAATCAGAAAAGCGTATGTATGACCCCCCCTTGTGGGACAAAAATCATTCCAGTATTTTGCGCTGCTTAAAATCATTGGAAATCATTTGTCCAATGAGACTGTGGGAATAAAGACAGATTAATGTCAGTCAGACATCTGTAGCATCACACCTGCAGCGCATGGGGAGACGTATATTTATATTTTATCTGCCTATAGAAGACAGATAGGTAAGAGTTAGACTAAAGGATTGTGTCAATATGACATTAGCAGCAACTTTTCACACTTCAGGTGACAGTAGCCACACATGTCCCAGACAATCTGCACTCACATTCATATGAAGCCACTCTATCTACTCTTTGATAAAATCGATTAACATCTGGGGAAAATCTCCAAGGTGTTATTTTCTATTAAAAAATACATGATTATCGTATTTCAGAAATGTCATTTCCATATCTGGCAACATTAGGTTGCGAAAGTGAGAGACATTCTGTTGTATCAGCAAATAGCCTACGCTCAACACACCCCAGCACGGCTTTATTATCCTAAACCACGGATTAATAGAATAAATACAAGGATGTGAGAGTAAAATATCTTTATATTAGTCTTAAAGTTATAGCTCACATGTAAAAAATGTGCAAAAAAGACATCCAAAGGTCACATCCAAAATAGCATTGTGAGAGTGTGAGGAGCCATGTAGACCTTCAGCAGGTAAGACATGATGCAAATTTTGATAAAGGTTAAGATCTCACATCTATTTTCAGCAGCTTGAGCGAGTGCAGGGACGAGTGTCACCCGTCAGGCAGGGTCATTTGTGCACACTCACCTCTGCCTCTGGGTTGGGTTGCCAGGCACAACGACACACATCCCACACAGAAACTGAGAAATACTAAAGGGGCTCCGTGGAACTTGCGTGTTGTGCTGGAAGCCGGTCATTTGTTTATGTTAGCGGACTCCGTTACGTTAGCCACTGTCCCTCTGTGTTAGCAGAGGGGAGAGAGGCACTGAGACGTGGCACTCGAGGAAAGTGCATTGAGTTGCATCCTTAGGATTGTAGCAGAAAACCCGTCCAGAGTCCTTCACAAAGAAATCCACAGTCCAGCAGCATTAAACAACTTAAACAAATCGTCCTCAGGCTTGTATAGGCGACTGAGAGAGACGGGGAAGGTCTCATTTTTCATGTCAGGTTACAATGTGCCCACACATAATTTTCAGCCTCATATACGTTAATACAATCGTGTTTCCTAAATGCCATCAATTAGCTTACAGAAAACAGGTCAGCAGTTACAAACTATAGAAAGCTGTCCCCAGAATCGAGCTAACCAATGTCCCTGTAAATTCAGATGGATTTTAATTGGCTGTCAGTTTTTCTGTCGTTCATCAAAGCGCTCTGAAAACGATCCCAACAATATAATTGTTGTCGTTATAGTTGTGGTGTGGACTCTGCCATCCACTCGAGTTAGAACGAGTTTTATGAAACACTGCATTGCTATAGTAATCGTTCTCGGTGTGGATGGCCCTTATCTGCTGCATCCTGGGACACGACTGTGATTGGTTTGAAGAAATATAAACAAGCAAGAGCACTTTTTATCCCGATAGCAGAATGATAATGGGACACAGCTCTGTGGAGATAGATCTGGCTGAGTGAGACTTCCCATCTGGTCACTTGAGTCGCTTTCACTGCTTCCCATGTTTGGTAAAAAGGAGACACCTTGGAGTGAAACTAGAGATTAAAAAAGTATTATCCATCAGACATGTGAATAGACACATGAATATTGTTTAAATATGCCAAGGGGGTGTGCTCAAGCTAAAATGATTTGTAAAGTTGCTCGCCAACATCCAGATACAACTTATAATTCTACTTCATATTCACATTTCACTCAGTTCTTTTCAGACATAACGAAATCAGAAAAAAAGAGCTGTACTTTCCAACTCAAGAATCTGGCATTTATAAAGTGTATTTATATCCACTCTAACGACTTTCCTGCCCTCAGTTCTGTAGGCTGTGTGATTTGGGCCTATACAACAAACAGGTGGCGAACAAAGCAAATGCCATCATCTCTGAGCCGGCATGCCCTTACTCACATCCTGTGCTGTACGTGCTCCCATCTGCTCTTCACTCTTACAACAGCTGAGAAAAACAGGTCATAGGAGCTCTTTACCTCTGTTGCTTTGGGCCTATGCAGTGTTGGTGAATAGAGGAGGAAGGAAATGATCGGCTGTCAGTCGTGATGTCAGCAACTGGCGTATGTGGTAATTGTGATGCTGACGATTTGCATGAGGCCTCCTGCGTGTAACAAAGCATCAACACCTAGAATTGGCAGTCAAGTGTCTGCTGTTTTCCTGTTCCTGTGAGTAATGATGCTTTTAATACCAGCTGTGAAACTAATTGCTCATCGGGGCAAATGAAGATAAAAACTGAACTTGAAGGTGGATGACAGCAAGGTGGTGTTTTTATTGCATCAGTCTTTCCAACAAAGAAACCTCGCAGCTTCCCATCCCTGATGTACACCCACTAGCTTTCCCTCAAAGGCCCCGAAAACACATTTTCTCAATCAGTTTTTACTAGAAGTGATGGGTCCTACATGAGCACGAGAATATTTTTTGTTATGTCACTTGAGACGTTCCTCCATTTGTGCGCTCATCCTTGTTTTTTTTCTCACTGGTTTGAAGTGGGCAGGCTCAGTTGGGAAAAGATGATGTCACATACTTGCAGCAACCAGAGTTCAGCATCACCCAAATCAGTCTGATGAAAAGTTGTGAGTTTGTTTGCTTTTGTTACCCGTGCTCTTAATGTGTTATGATCAAACCACAACCACACAATCCAGATAAAGTGGATTAGCTGAGTTTTTTGTTGTTGTTATTGTTGTTTACTTTTATTAAAGGGGCACTATGTAGTTTTGGAGAAGTATTTACAATATTAATAAGGTAATAAAACAAACTCAGAAATATGAATTTTTCCATGACTGAATAAACAAGCTGTTCTCAGAGGAAAATAAGGTCCCAGAACACTGTTTGAAGCTAGAAAGGTGGCAGGGTCCGCCACATATAAACAAAGTAAAACAGTATGAAACTGTGTTGTCCTTTAAAGTCAGTTTGTTTATTCAGTCATGAAAATAAAGAGAGTTTGTTTATTTAGTTTGTTTAGACATAAAAATCTAAATCCCCAAATCTACACAATGCACCTTTAAACTCTTGATAAGCAAAAGAAATCCTTTTCCCACGTCGTATCAGAAGCTCACATGCAATGAGGACATGGTTCCAGACTCCGTTGGACAGTTCCAAAAAAAAAGAGATATTATCTTTTTGTGTCTATGGCACCTACTTGTACCCTCAATGCCACTCGACCACCAACAGTTCTGTCAATATGCTAGTTAGGTCAAATGTAGCCGAGAGCCTCTACACTCAAGCATAGAGGGCCAAAGAGGTCTGGTAAGCTCACTTCTTTCTAACGCCACTCCCCCAGATTATTATCATTTCCAGCCCTGTCCAACTGTGACTCATGGGACATCACTTGAGTCAGTTTCACGCTTCCTCTGAAGTACTCCCAATCCCTGTAATCACACTTTGATGTGGAAAACTGGTAGTCTGGCCTTCACCTCTTACTGTTCCTCACTCTTACCTTTTGATTGGACCGCACAAATGTGGGCGTGTCTTAGTAAATACAGAGCAGTGCGGAGCTGTAATGAGTTATGTAGAGGGACCTGCTGGTTTTCCATCTCACCAGTTACATGGAGGTATTGAAAGTTCACCTTGTATAGATGTACTCAGCAGAGCCATCAGGAACCGTTCCTGCAAACATAACCGTAGCCTCAGAGACCATTACGGCCCTAAACGCTTCGGTACGTTCTGTGTGGTAGGTAACAGCCAGAAACGGGGAGTTTAACAAACGGGCTTTCTTTGGCTCCATCATGGAGCATCATCCAAATCGCTGTGAGAAGGTAAACAGGAGACAGGCCAGACAGAGTGATGTGCTTCTTAATGTCTAACAGGTGCCATGTTCTCATTATCACACCCATAACAGCTGGGAGACGTAGCAAAACAGCCTCATCATCAGGACCACTCTGTACATTGTGATTTTGTGTGTTTGTGTGTGCAGTCAATGTATGTGTGAGTAGTATATGTGTGTGTGTGCATGCATGGTCTTTTCTTTTATATCTGTGTGTGTGTGTGTATGTATGTGCCTGTATGTGTGTGTGTGTTTCTGGCATGGAAGCAATGCTCCATTATTTTTTATTTTACAATTCACACTTTACACACACACACACACGCACAGACACAGAGACACACACAATAATATGATAATCCGTGGTATTTTAGGAACCTGGAAATGAAAGACAATATATTTCCCCTAACTTTTTCCGCTTCAGTCCCGCTGCTCCCTCCTCTCCTCCTCCAATTTTACCTCCATTTCCCGGCACGACTCGCCTGTCCCAGAAGTACGGAAATGTGTGAAGTGTGTGTCGAATGTAAATGTGAGTGAAGAAGCGGCGTGTTGCCCTGTCACTCTGTGTGGCCTTGTCACACTCTGGCTGTGTGGAGTAGCTCCGACATGCCCTCTGGCCCTGCCCATCAATTATAGATGGAACCAGGTGGCATAGAGTGCATACTCCAAACACAACACAGTATCACACACACACACACACACAGGTAGGATCTCGTCACCATCACAAATAAGCTTCAATAAACAAAATGAAACCATCGAGGAAAAGCGCATTTGGGGAGAAATTTAAGAAGTTTGGGATGATAACGAGTTGAACCAACACACCATTCACTAACCCGTGCCCTCCATTGGTACTGTTGCTCCTCAGTTCTCATCACTGATGCAAATTTAGCAATTTTGTTGCTAAGTTTCTTTTCAAAAAGCAACAAGCAACACATTTAGCTACATTTAAACTTTATTTGGAAACATAAAGAAAAGTTAAAACGCACAGAAGTGACTGTAGCGGCCATTAAATAAGGTTCATTGTTTCAACCATGCACAGAGAGAGTAACTAACAGCAAGGTAAGGGTGTGTTCACTGGGATGAAGCGCTTATGTGGTAAAAGAGCAAAATGTTTTATGGACACGAGCCCTAAGGCTATTGTTTCAGAATCAAAGAATACATTTATTAATCAGAGCACTCATAAGATGAGAGCGCTCGCAAAGTGCAAAAATATTTTTGTAACTTATGAACGGATCTCTGTCAAAATGAGCAGGGGGAGGCACATAGAATCAATAGTCTGCAACTTGCAACTCTTTTCTCCCCTCTCTCTCTCTCACAGCGCTGTCCGTGGTTCTGAAACCAGAGTGGTGCTGCTCTCAATGGGATAATGAGCTAATATGACTTCTCTCCAAAGATAACAGGTTCATCGAATAATAATAATAAAAATAATAATAATAATATTAACTTTATTTATATAGCACCTTTAAAAACAGAGAGTACAAAGTGCTTTTACAGACAAAGCAAAAGTAGTAAACTCAGGAAGACAATATAACAGAATAAACAGTCGAGCCAAACATGCAGAAGCTCAGACAAGAAGGCAAAACACATAATGCAAACACAAAATTTCAGGATTTTTAAATACACACAAGAAGCGGAGAGAAGGCAAAATTACAAAAAGCAATACAAACAAAGAATAAAAGCATTATAAAGATGATAAGACGACGACATAAGAGGAATTAGAAACAGATGAAAAAGATTAGGAAGAGTGGGAAGGAATAAAAGGCTATAAAGACTAAAATGAGTTTTATAAAGATCAGTTCACACAAAAGCAAATCTACAAAAGTGGCTTTGAAGAAGTGACTTAGAAGAAGTTACTGATTTGGCTGCCTTATCTTTGTAGGTAGGTTGTTTCAAAGTCCCTGAAGGTAGAAGCAAGGTCACCTTTAGATTGAAAGGGGAATTTGAATTTCTAAACCAGGGCTATATTTACATGTTTTGGTGCGTAAAGGATTCATACTTATATAAAGTTTTGGAATCGGTCCAGTAGATTGCCTCAGCTGGAAGCCACAACACGGCTGCAATGGCTGCAACATAATCCTTTAAGGCAACTCTGCCTTTCAAAGTTACATCCAATAAGACATTATAGAAATATATATTTGTATATATATATATATGTATATATATATTATAAAATATATACACCAGTCAATCAGCAGACATTCAGTTGTTACTGCTGTAGCAGTGTTATTTTAGATCACACTCCCTTGCCCGGCATGACCCGCCCTACTCTGCCTCTGATTGGCTACATCCTGCCTGTTAAGTAATGGCATGTGCAACTCTCATTAAAGATTGAACAGAGGCCAGATGTCTCACTCTGTGCTAAAACAGAGTGTTTAAGACAGTGTGAAAAGGGATGCTGAAGCAATGCACCATATGAGAAAAACTGTGTTTTAGTATGTACCTAAACCTATTCTACTAGGACCCCGAAATAAAGTATGAAAAATTAGCATAATATTACCTCTTTAAGTCTCTGACAGCATTACTGAAACATTTCCTATGGAGATAGGCATTGTTGTTAAATAATAGGATCCTTTTTTGTAACCAGAAACACAAATCTCAATAAAGTCTTGCTTTGAAATCCTGTGAGGTGAGTTGTGACAGTTGTCGCCTCATCTACTGTAGATTGTCAAAATCTGTTAAATATTCAGCCGTGACTTTGGAATTAAATTCTTGCTGTCTGTTCCACTAGATAAACTCCAAACTCCTCTCTCCCGCTCTGACTCACGTTTCCACTGTCATCTTCCTACAAAAACCATTAGATTTCAGAGCCTTAAGAGGTCCGTTCATATGGGGTCAACATTTCTGCTATGTATCTTGGTGCATGACCCAGACAAGCTTTAAAAGTGATCAGTAACTCTAAATTGGACAAGGAGCTAAACATTGGGGTAATGTGATGTCGTCTGTTAGAACTGGTAAGAATCTGAGCTGCTGCTTTCGGGACAAAATGGAGGCAAGAGACTTTTATGTTTGCCAGAAAGGAGGAAGTTACAGTAGTTGAGCTGTGAATTTGTGTCAAAAGACTTCCCCTTCCCCTCTATGATGAGACACTTTCTGTTCTGGTGATGGGTGTGGTTAACAGTCAATTGTTTAGGTTTGAAAACCACGCAATGTCACTTCGACAGCCTTTGCCTTCATCGCAACAACAGTACGGTTTCTCCTCAAGTAATTCTTGCTCACTGGCTGCTCTCTTCCCCAGTTTGACCTGTCTGAAAAGGAGAATGAAAAGCTGGAATGATGTATGCAGGGACGCTTGGCAATCGTCAAAGCATCAATCAAATGTTTTAACGGCGTGTGTTCTATTCATAGAGAGTCATTAATCACAGAGGAGGGCGTCTAGCTGCAGCCTCAAAAGAGCCTGTAGCGACAATGGAGGCGTAAAACTTTTTCTCTCTGAAACTTGAAACTGAGCTGCTTATCTGTGGAGTGTGGATCTGAACAAAATGTAGGCGTTAACCTTCAACATACCACAGTGTGTCTGCAAATGTGTGTGTGTGTTTCTTGGAAAAGTTCATGAATATCACATGTACACTTCTCAGCTAAATTGCTCCCTGCTTTTCACATCACTAGTTTTTTTTATGGAGATGGGACAAAGTAGACACACACACACACACACACACACACACACACACACACACACACACACACACACACACACTGCAGCTGTGCATGTTTTTCCAGCTGACAGCGTATCGATCAGCCTCTTGTTACATTATGATAGCATTCCTCACAGTGTTATTCACACCATTAGACTGACAGAAAATAGCACCATTGTGAATTCTGCATCACTCCGGAGCCTGTGGGGGCTTTAATGTCTGTCCAGATGGATTTCCTGAAATTAACATTTTCAAAGTCGCTCAGCAGTTTTACTTCATATTAATTCAAAACAGTTACTAAGAACAAGATTAGATGACAACAGGAAATTCAAAGGAACTTTTTTTACTTTCAGTGATTAATTTCAGCAACTAAGACAGTGTTTCATTAAAGCGGCACAAAAATATTTATGTATAGAACTAAAATGATGCATTTCAAAGGTACAGCGATGCGTAGGATGCCCTGAGTGTCACCTTTCAGGCTGCATACAGGTGACAGTATGTAATTATAAATTTCTTTTAACAAGGTGTGAGAATCGAACATCAATCAAAGGTAAGGCATTAAAAGACTGCTGGTTTTAAAGAAAGGAATATATTATCTCTTATCATCAACACATGCTGAAACACATGTGAAACACCCCAACAGCCATCCGGTCTGCTTAGAACACTGCATAGTTATATCTGAGGAATTCAAAGCATGTACTGTATAATCATCACTCCTTTATCTATTAGCATAGAGTCTTATCAGCACTGATTAGTTGTTTGGTATATGATCATTTTAAACAGGCTATTGCAATGCAATATAAAAAGAAAAACATACAACTGTACTTTGCTTTGCAATATAAATACACAGCTACAGTAGCTAAATGCAAAACACTATTGCTGCCAAATTATCTGAATATACTGCAAGTCCCATAAACTGGTGATATTAAAACATGAACAGTTTTGTTCCACAAGAGATATCTCCCATTTGTGGAAATTGGCACCTTTTCATGTGTGACAAAAATGATTCCTTGCATGAATATAAAACTCATGATGACATATCATTGGAGTTATTGGCTATTTTATGTCCTTTTCTTACAGAACAGAACATTTTTGTGGATAAAATTGTCTGTGTTGTTTAACAGTAAACATCAGCTGACTTTTATTCCTGAAAGAAACGTTTGTGTTTTGGAATGAAACCCATCAAAACCATGCTTTTCTCTTAGATTTTTTGCTTGCCATCAGTTCTAGGTTTTACATGTAAGTAAAACACCACATGTGAAACACCCCAGCGCCATATCTGAACTGAGCAAGGGTGCCCAAACACCCCAACACCACATCTGAACTGAGCAAGAGTGCTCAAACACCCCAGCACCACATGTGAAACACCCAAACACTTGCTTTTGAATTTAGTGTTTGTTACAGAAAATATTTGTTATTTCCTCTTTAAAAGTTAAAGTCATTGTCCGGCTTTAATATTACAAAAATCCAGAGACCTGTCTCCACCACAACATCTCGGATCAAGCTGTTGCATTCGACAGGCGGAACGTGTTCTGAGCCGACAGAGTGCAGGACTACAGCTGGCGGAGGAGAGGTGGACCCTGTGTTTGTAACATTGATGCTTGGTGCTCACACACAGTCAAAGTTGATGGTCAGTGTTTCCCAGATGATGAACCTTTGATATGAAGATGCCGACCACATTATCATCACCATCTTGTTGCTGCTGCTTACAAACGACCTGACGCAGGTTCAAAAGATGCACTATGTGTTTATGTTTAATTGTACCTGAATAACTGTTTTTATGTTCTGTAATTTGTTTTGCATGAAGGAGTTTACAAAATGTTCATTTCCTTATACAACCCTGTGTTGTGTAATGATGAATAAATTACCATGCACCTTGTTGTGATCAATTTCATCATCCTGTGCAGTTAGCTAGATTGATTTAAAAATGAACATAAAAGAGACATTTTGTTTTTGTTACAGTTGTCTGCCCACCCAGAGGTAAATCAAAAACCTGCACATCAAGAAGTAGGTATTCCAATAGAAGTTGGACTCATTAATATTTCATTTATTGGCTCAGCTCCTGGCTGGTGCTGACAGATTTTCTTCACAAAAAATTTGGTAACTTTGACTCTGCTACTAACTTTAAACCATGTCAAAACAAAATAGAAATGATAACGTTATCTTTATAGCACCTATGAAAACAGAGTTTACAGAGTGCTTTGACAGACAAAACAAAAGCAGAGAGGGTGTCGTACACTAGAGATTGTAAAGCCCACTGATTCAGTGTGATATGTGATTTGACTTGAATTGACTTCTTCCAGCTTCAAGCTATAACCACTTCATTCTCATTGGTGAAACCAACGTCACTTACCTAAAGCAGAGCAGGGTTTCCAAATCCCAATCTGCGTGGCGTGCATGATAAATTGGAAGAATGCCAAGATGACTAACAAGCAACAAACAAAGAAAATAGGACAAAAACATTATTTCTTCTGCTCACAGTTCTGTCGTGTTTAATCTTTACCTCTTGATTGATTGGCACACTGATTCATAAGTCTTTGGCTGTCACATTGACAAGCAACCTGTGACAAATGATTATGTTATTTAAAAGGTCATGAGCCAAAAATGTTGTACAGTCTGCAATTATCTTGACTATAGCAATTATGTAAACCTTGTTAAAACCTGTAGAAGGCATTAAGTGCGCTTGATAGAAATCCTTATGTTTCTATTTAATACTGATGCCTCTCAATGACCCACCTAAAGTAAGAGACCCTCAGTGAGAAGTTTGGCTATTTTGTATGCTTATTCTTAATGTGTATCAGCGGGTCAGATTGGAGTTTGATAAATCATAAAATTAGAACTATAATCCATGGCCATGTGCTGATGATGAATTGAGAGTCTCACAGCCTGAGGAAAGAAGCTGCTCTGTAGTCTGGTGGTACGGCACTGAAACAAAGTTTCCTCTGTTTCACCATCATCATATCACACTTATTAATCTTACATTGCCACAAATAGATGCATTACCTCATTGTTATGCATCCTACAAACAGCAGTGTTTGAGGACATAATGTGTAAAAATTCTTTATTAAAAAGTCTAAAAACATCATATATGTTGTTGATTTGAATAAGTTTACTCAGTGTAACCATGTGTTTTATTTGTTGCCTGTTGCTACTGCCAGGACAGAGAAGTGGGCGCACGCGACTAAACTTAACATGAACAAAATGAAAGCATTGCTTCGTCTGTGAACATTTGTGCCTGAGTCACGTCAGATAGATTTTTATCATTTGTGTTTATTCGCCCCAAACAGCCAGATTACTCTACTGTACATTAGCCATAAACTAGCGAGCAACTGCAGGCACAGAGGGTGAGTATCTGTGTGTTTGAATTTAGGTCAACTCTCAGTGAAATCCGCACACACTACAGAGTCCGGTTGTCTCTCTTTGTTCCCCTCTGCTCTCTGTAACGTTACATTCATGCAGTAAAGTACATTTCCCCTCCTCTGCAGATCACTGCTGCAGTCAGGTTGATCAATGGGAGTGAAGATAAATCCACTTTTTAATCCCAAAAAGTTAAAAAGTAATCTCTGAGCTCTCCTGCTATCGGTAATTCGCTCCGGATCAGAGCAGAACCCTGATGTGACACTGGGTGTTTATTCCTCCAGAAGGTCTGGCTTTGTACTCGAACCTGCTCCCCCACTCTTCCAGGCCCTCCCCACACAACACTTGACAAATGTCTTTTGTTTTGTTTTGATGGAGCCCCTAGTGCTTGAAATACCATACTGTGTGTTTAAAGAAGAAAAATAGTATTAAAAATGTGTTGTCTCTTACTTTCACATTCAAAACAAATTCACACGCTAGCCAGATTAAGATCATTATAACTGGAGACGGTGGTGCTCGTACAGCTTTTGTCCACAGGTAGCACCAGAATCAACAACAAATAAGTTCCTTGTAGCTATTTTAAATATGTGGTGTAAAAATGTGGCCAGTTGGTTTTGAATCACAGAATTTTAATTGGCTGAATTAAAAAAAGTTTCCAAATGCGGCCCACTGAAATGTGTGAAACTGCATCTGCAGTTTAAGGATGCATTTATATGATCAGCTTTTATAAACTGTGCTACAGGCTTGCAATGGCAGGATTGAGAAGTGCTTTTTTAGATGGGACTACACGCCAATAAGTGTTTACACTGAGTGGATGATTATTGAAATAATCATTATCAGGCCCGTATCATTAAAATAATTGAATTAATCATAATTACCCCCTTTAGGTAGTGGTGAGCCAGATAAACTGCAAAGCATTCTGGATGCTCGCATTCCTCGAGGACGATCTTTTCCTTCCTGCATAGCAGGAGAGAAACTCGCACTTATGACACATTCATGAAAACGTGGGGCGTCTTGCTTTGGCAGAGGAGAGAGGCAATCCCCTGAGTGAGCTCCTCCATAGAAAATAATGAAAAGAACCACGCTTAAAAGGCCTCGTCTGCACCGTAATAGCTATGTTTCCATACAAGCCAACTGGCGAGCTCACACTGAGCGAACCTAAATGCAAATGAGGTGTCGCGGAGCAAACAAAAAAACGGTTTGTCTTGACATAAAGATGTCAGGAACAACTCACATTGATGGGAAATCACCATATATCTTCCAGGAGTTGACTAATTCTGGAAAAGATGCCATAATGAAAGATGTGCAAAAGTAACGCATGTGTGATGTTGCCTGAATACAAAAATAATGATATTCCTGACTCACAATGCTAATACACTGACTGAAAATGAAACCCTGTGTCTTGGGTGTGGGAGTGACAGCTCTGTGACATATCCGAGGTTGTCATGCGGTGATATTTCAGGACACCAGACTGACATCAAACACCGTCATTCTGACATTCTTCAAAACATCCTGGTTTATGTAACAAAATCTGGATAAAAGTCAGCTAAGAATACTGCCATGATAAACTGTGATTTTCCTATTAATTATGCAGCGGTGGTGTTAATCCTCCCTGTGCCGTTCCTCTCGTTCATTCTCCTATTCTTCTTCTATCCGCCTATGTCTATGATAGAGCAGTGAGTGACGGTTGGATGATAATTGTTGTGGACACGATGAGGAGCACTGAGTGGCTCTATGCCTCTGTAGACTTAAGTGGCTGTGGTGGATCAGTAAAGTGCTTGTGGAAGCACAGGGGAAGCTCACCCATCTCCTGTTTCGTTCTCCTCGCTGAATGCCCTCCTCTCCTTCATTACATATTCACCCCCGCCACCCCTCCTCTCTCTCTCTAATTTCCTCTTTCCATAAATCTCTCTTTGCCACATTCTCTCCCCCCGCTCCTCTCCCCTCTCTCTCCTCCATTTTGTAGCTGAGGCATGCTCGGTGCTCATCATTTCTGTCGAGCCCTGATTCACTTTCCTGTAGCCCCGCGCTCCATCTATCTTGCCAGCTTTTCAGCAAGCGCCGCGTCTCACGAATGCAGCCTCTCCTCCACCTTCTCTGCTCTTATCTCCTCATCCTCCCATCAGTCTCCATCAGGGCTGACTGCTGCCACTTCAGACCTGTCTGTCCATGCATCTCTTTCTTATTCTCTCCCTCTCTTTCCAGCACACCGTTCCCTCTGTCTTTCTCAATCCATCTCTCTCCTGGTGAACAGACAGCCGCCACCACACTGACACCAGCGAGGGTTGGAGCAGTGGTGTTGAGTGGGGGGTTTACACCAGGAAAGCATTCTGCTCACCAGCTATTAGTAGAAGAGGCCACAGAATGTCAGGGAGATTAAAAATGCCCCCATATCTGATTTATTGTACACAGGGGACGACAACAACCCCTCCCTGTGAAGTCATTTTTATAAAAAGGAACACAACATTTTTGTCAGTGTGATAGAAAGACGTATCCTCATGTATTTGTTTTTACCCTGTTATGTCAAATTGCACTCAAATTGGTATATTTTAGTTGTATTTATCTGTGGTGTTGATTTGTGTTCGCTTTTGGGAAAATTTGAACTACCAAGAAGAGAGTCAAGGTTTTTTTAAAAAAAATTTAAAACCTTGGTAGCACCCTCTACATTTTCCAAGAACCATGATTTTTTGGTTCTGCTTGACAGTGCTGGTAATGCTAGTAATTTGACTGGTGCGATAAACGTCTGGTAGGACACCAAATAGTGAAAGATATCACTTAAATTCCACTGCAAAGATTTATAAGAAATAACTAAATACAGAATGCAAAGATGTCACCATTCAGTCCAATGACAATTGCACACCTGGTGCACACGCCAAAAAAAGTTTCTTGCTTCTGGGATTACTTCAAGGTTACGCGGCCCACTGAATATGCACAGTAGTGCTTCTCCTGCTGGCCCCACCCTTACGTTCCCGCTCTGGCCACAGACTTTTGTGATGACATTACGTCCTTTAAAAAGCTCCATAAGTCAAAAATCCATAAAATTCATTCAAGTCATAATTGTCCTTGTTTGCAGTTCAAGGTTTCCTGTCAACAGTTTCACAGAAGAGCAACCAAAAACTAGACAAAACTAGAAGCAAAGCTGAGCTGCACTGCCATATCCAGATCTAAATAACAGATTCATGTTCCATTGTCCACATAGGAAGTCAGATAAAGCTGTGAGCTATTGCTTAGTTCCATCAGAGATTGGAAATGAGCAATTTCATAACTCAAACCATGTGGTAACATACAAGGTGCTGAGGATACATTTAAATACTCTTATTCACATGGCAGCCATTTTCCTCCAACGTCACTCTCAGCGTGGGAAACTTGAATGCTTGGATAATATAATGCTGCTTTCAAGGTAAAACAACATATTTGATAACTCGTAAGCTGATGTTAGCATTCAACAACTTCTTAGCTTACAGTAACATTTGATTAGATCCTGTGTGTTTTATCTTCAAGTTTAGACAAATGTCTCCAAGATGCGTGTTGATATTTCTGAATTAATTTACACCTTTCCTAATCGTATCACATCCAAATAGTAGCCTATCATTTCAAACAGTAACGTAAGCTAGAATGTGGTTGAATGCTAATGTTAGCTGTTGTCTAATGAAATCTGTGAAGAATGCAACACTGAGAGTGTGGGGACTGCCGATGATAATGGTTTTTGTTGCGTTCCAATAACACAAAAGTACTATAACACTGGCATGAATTAGTGCTAATGTTAGCAAGCTTGGCTACTACCTTCCTCTTTGAAAGTTAGCTAGCTTAGCTTGCTGGCTTCCAGTTTGTGAGTGGAATACAAACTTAACAACATGACTTACAACACTAGCAGTACATGACCACTGTAATTTAGGGAAAGGGTATATTTCTCGAATTAACACTGGTAGGATGTACGTGACAGTGTTCGGGCCGTGGTGCACCACAGAAGCACGCTAGCAATGCTGGTCGTCAGTCATCCACTGCCATGGAAACACCTAACCTGGGCAGTACCCATAGAAACATCCAAAAACTGGTTTATTTTACAAATATGAACAATAGCAGCAGTGTCATAGTTTATATTTCCTAACAAAAAATTAGAAGACTCAAATTTTAGGTCAACTGTAATGAGGCTTTAAAGTGCACTTAAGGACATGTTCTCTACTTTGAGGCCATCAATGACATCCATAATGCAACAGTGGATGATATTGCTGCCTAAACTCCCCCTTCAGTTAGGACAGTTAAGTGCCTATAGTTGTAAGTCAACATCCTACAAATTTCTTTTCCTGCAGCTTTGGTGGCGAAGGTGCACTGAAAAACATGTTTCTGTTTGGGGCAAAGGCGCTCAGAAAGTTGACAGCGAGAATGTATGATGGAAAGTTAGTGTGGAGAAAATAATAAAATAATCAAGAAAAGCAAGTGAAGAAGACATTACCCTTGGAGACTGAATGCAAGATGAAAGGCATCCCATATAGAAACAGGAGGACAGAGCAGGGCACATAAGCAGGGAGGAATCAGTGAATCTTTACGGAGCTCCAGCCTTTGCTGCTGAGAGCCCACAGTATAAATCATGAATCATTTACAGTCTCTTTCCCTCAGGAGCCTGTGTTTAAATATTAATGCGCTCCATTCAGATCACAGCCACCCTGACCCGCATAGCTAGGTCTACTCCCCAAGGACAGCATGTGCGCACCCTCCCCGCTCAAACACACACATAGAGAGCACTTCCATGGATCATCTATAGGCATAGATAGAAAAGACAGAACTGCTTAAAGGCCCTTCCATATATCATACAGTCCCTGAGGTATGTGTGCACATATAAACTCCATACACACACATTACAGAAAAGTTTGCTCCATCCATATGCAAAAAATGTATTTCTTTTATACACACAAACACACACACAGGTAGATGTGTGTTTTTGTACACATAGAGGTAAATCCTTTTTTTCACGACTTTCTCATTTGTCTTTGTTGCAATGGCCACAACTATAGGGTTCGTGACAGTGCAGCTGCCTGTTTTGGTTTGCAGACCGGAGAGGAGCACGTGGGTGGATAAAATGAATATGTACCGTTCTGTTTCCTCCCAAACGAGCTGAACTGGGTGGTCCGAGGCGAAAACGCTGCAGAAAAAATCCCAAATTGTCCACCACCGCAGCTGTTCATTTTTCAGCCCTGGCCATGTTTGTGGGTGGGAAGCCAGTGAGGGATCAGGTCCTCGTCACTTCACTAGCTACTGATTGGCTAGGCATTGTGCTCCCCTGGAGAAGGTTCTGACTCCCTCCCAAACAACAAATAAACATACAGCAACAAAGTAGGTCCTTTAAACTATTGTTGAAACAGTGCGAGCCGTTGACACACAATGTTAACATCTTAACACCACGTACGTTGTTGTTGCACACAGACTTCATCAGCCTGTTGGCAGTCTTTGAAGGTCCAATATTGTAGAAAGTGAGATTTCATTGTCTTTTTTCATTATGAAGCCGGTCTAGGGGCTATATAAATCAAAACACTCAATTCATAGAGAACTTCACGAAACCTGCATTTGAAAACCGTGCCTTCAAACCAGCAGTCTTTTAGAGCTTCAGATAGGTTGTGATGTCACACCTGTACAGTCACTGCCCTCAGTCACACCCCCAATATTGCAAAGGTCACAAAAACACAGACAGAGCTAAGACATTCAGTTTGATTAGGTTTATTTATTTGGACCTGTGTTCATCCAGCAGACACGTTGCAACAATTAATTTACAGTATCAGGTCACCTGATAAAAATACACGTGTTTGGCTCTCCGCTTTAACTTCTAATGCTTCACTGCCTAGTTGCTAACTTTGTCCTCCATCTGGTGCTGGGTAGGTGGCATACAGAGGCCACTTCTCTTCCTGAAAACTGTTCCCTACTATGTCTGGAAATAAGGTTGATAAGAACAGTTTGAGCGAACTAAACCAGCAAATAAAAACATACGTGATACTTAAAAATGGATTAAAATGGATAAATGAATAAATAAAATGGAATGAATAAAATTTATTCATTTACTGAGTCATATATTTATTTAAATGTTTGCAGTTTCAGTCCTCCATAGAGACAGCCTCCACCCTACAGAGGATGTTAGCATTGGTCAGTACATATTATGAAACAAAACAAAAGGGAACCAATGAATATATGAATAAACAAAAATACCAAGTTTACCTTGAGCAAGGCCATTTCTTTCCACCACCAAGGGAGCCATTCTTGTGAGTACATGTGTTAATCCCAGAGTGAATGCTGGGAACTAAATGG
Organism: Pagrus major; assembly: GCF_040436345.1. Classification (NCBI taxonomy): domain Eukaryota; kingdom Metazoa; phylum Chordata; class Actinopteri; order Spariformes; family Sparidae; genus Pagrus; species Pagrus major. The sequence goes on from NC_133217.1 coordinate 16,116,952, forward strand.
TAAATGGACTACCGACACCTCAGAGCACTTTACAACGCTTTCCACATTCACATGCACATTCATAAACTGACCACACAGACCTGCTCATCAGGAGCGATACAACGCTTCCTAACCGAAACGCTGCATGATATTTCTACACTCAGCTATTCCTACACAAATAAAACAGCTACTGGGATCAATTTGGGGTTCAGTATCTTTGCCCGAGGACACATGCAGCCCGGGGTTGGGAATCAAAGCGCCGACCCTTCGATTAGTGGAAGACCCGCTGGACCTGCTGAGCTACAGCCGCCCTTAATTAAAGGAAGAAAACAGAGCGAAGTCATATTTTAAAAGATAACAGTCGTATTGACAAAATACCCCCCACAACTCTTGCTCCCTTTCCCTCCATCCTGTCTTTCTTGTTAACACCGAGAGCAGCTCTCCTACATGAGAACGGTGCAGATTTGACACTAACACAAACATTCCTGACATCTGCCACGACCGTGTGAACGTTTCCTCAATAAAGCTCAACAAAAAGATGAGGATCCCTCTCAGACTCACGCTACCAACACCCCAATTAGTGTCACCTCCTCTCGGTCTGGAGCGTTTCTCTACATGGCTCACTTTCTCCTTCATTTCTCTCTTTGTTCTCATCCTTTAATTCCCATCTTTTGCAGCCCCAGGCGCACTCACACATACACAGGTATCTGCCGCTTTTCCAAATTTTTTCCTTTCTTTTTTTTTGATCTCAGCTGGGGTTTTTTTTTTTTACACTATCTGCTTGACTGGTTTTCTCTCAGTACTCTTTTAATAGGACCGCTGTTTAGATCAATCTCTCCAAATCAATACTTAATATCAGAAAGAAGCGCTGGCCTTTTGCTGTATGTACTCTGGCGTATCGTCAAGACACACCGACCATCGTCTCCTCTCAACCTATTCACACCGAAAGTAATGAAATATTGAATTGGACTCAGATACACTGAGGTGCAGCCAATACTGTACCATCCACACTTGGTGCACTTCTCCCAAAACTGCGGTCCAGCAATAAAGCACCTGATAATATTTGACATCAGAGCCTCGTTTTTCTTCATTTGTTTCTTAGTCTCAGAACACTGACTGAATCGTCCGCCATTTTCTCCGCAAGTGAAAAAAGCTGCATAATTGACATCCCGCCATGTTTTTTACATGATGAACTGCGCTAAAAGCGTATAGTTCCAACCACATGTGTTGTGAAGGGCCTACTTTCAAATAACTTCATGTCTCTCAAGATATTCCCAATCCTCCCATTAACCATGCATTATGGGCCTAAGTGTATTGGCTGGGATGAGCGGGCAGTGAGCAGGATTTAAGTATGTCTTGCATGCGCTGTATAATTTATCATGTTAGGAGCCTCAAGCTTTTTAATGGTCTCTGCTCTCATTATCCAGTCTCTGTTTTCTCGCCGTGTCTTCTGAGAGTTCCCCCTAATGGAGGGACAAATAGATTCATATGAGATCGTAATTACTGCATTTTTAAGCGATGAGTGCACCCATCAGATAGCAGAGGAGGACACGCTGAATCTCGGCGAGGGGGGAAGTGAGAGCGGCCCAATCAGACAGTGTCAGATTCCACAACAAGCTTGTCTATCATTTGTCTCCACTATGCTCTTGCTTCCTGTTTCTATCTGCTTCCCGTCTCGTCGGTGACTGATGGGGCCTTCTGAGGAAGCCCGAGCAACATGTCAGAGATTCTTCTGTCAGGGCTGCCTGTTCTGTTACCGGCTCCCTCCGCCCCTCGATGAGCAGAGGCAGATGACTCCTTGAGAGCGCTAATTTAATTGAGATGCTCTCTGCTGCTGAATGGTTTCATTTGCATATCCCAGATATAATGAGGCAGGGAGTACAATTGGAAACGGCCTTCTGTTGGTTAATAAAAGGGAAAGGAAGCAAACAGCGGAGAGTGGGAATGACATTGCCGTTTGACAGCGTTTCCAGAAGCGTTTGTGCTATCTACACTCAAACACGATGTGACTTTGCATAAGACAGTTCAATCCTCTCAGAAGTACAAACATCTATTGTAAGAGAAACAGTGGAGACAACCAGGAAATAATACAAATGGGTAATTGACAGCATATCCAAGACGGAGAGCATGTGTCCAAATATATCTGGCAAAGCTCCCTGTGTTGTTGAAACAGGAGCGTCGGATATTCACTTCCCTGCCAAGAGGAGCTCATGCATAAACAACACTGTCATATTTATATAGGCATCCCCGCGGAGTCCTTCCACTATTGTGCTGTTATACTAACTACCTCTGCCGAGGGAACATGACAGTATCGCCACAACACATGTTCTTAAGTGATTAAAATTCACTCTCCTCTTGTAGGCCTCTCTTATCGGCGAGTATTTTTGGTGTTTCTCAGCTGCGGTGAGGGTCACTAGGGGCAGCTGTGGGAAGCAGATAAAAAATTGTATTTTTCATCGCTGTTGAGTCGGCGCGCAGGCACACACGTCCGCGCGCGCACATGTTTTTGAGGCCGTCCTCTGGAGTGCCGGGTTGATAAAAACAGATTCCCTCCACGGCACTTGAGCGTTATTATTCTCTCTTCTTTTCCCCTTATCTGAAGCCTATTGTTGGAACACTGGGTGGTTATTGGGTTTTGTCAAGAGAGGAGAGGAATGGAGGGAGGATGGGGACAAGCTTTGTGCCCTAATTCTCTGCTCCAGTGCCATGGAGCAAAGCAAACCCCCATATAGCCTCTGCTGGCACCTCACAGGATTCGGATTGTCAGAGCAGCTCTCTGAAATGATAAGACATTTTCTTTGGGTAAAACATTGGGGGGAAGAAGATTTATTTTTGTGCCAAGGTGCTCTGTAATTAAATAAACTGTGGAGAAATTATATTTTCAGAGTGTTCACTGGCATACCTTGTCGTCACCAGTTAAAGTCATACTTGAAACAATTTCAGAGGGAAAATATTAACCTTATATCACCTCTGTGCGGCAGGGAGCCATGAGCCAACCTTTGATGAAATATGACTCCGAGTTGGATTGTCTCACAAGAAAGTGGGTGCTTTTGGTTCAGAATTTTAGAGATAACTTTAGCCCAGGTTTTGTTCTTCTCTGACATATTGGCTGTATATTGATTTCAGACCACGTCTGCACCGGTACTGTATATACATTCCTGCTCAGTTATTCCAGGGAGATCGTGTTTTCAAGAGAAATAGCAATCCTCCAAAATTCATACACTTCCAACACGGTGATGGCGGTTGACCTTGTAAACTTTTCCAGCTCGCAGCCAAGTAAAGTTCCACTCCCGCTCGCAGCCCTGCGATCTAATGAGGGTTTGGTTGGAGAGAGAGATGCGTCTGCTATCTGCGGGGCCTTGTTGTGAAATTAAAGGTCATTCTCACTGGATGAGCAAGCCCAATACCTCCTATCTCTTTCTCGCTGGCCAACGGGGAAATCAAATGCTATTAGACCGGAGAAGCGTCCTTTATCACTGCGGTCATTATCATCCAAATCATCACCCTGGCCACGAAGCATCATTTAGCCTCTCCATTTAACTTCTCACCAGCCGTGTGTCAAACATATCCACCAGTGACAATGTGTCCGGCAATATTGGGAGCTGCGGGGAATTATGCAGGAAGGAAAGCAATTAGTGGGCCGGAAAAGGATGGAGATTCAAAGGCAGGGCGTGTACAGTTATAGAACAAGGAGAAAGGGGAGATAGAAGTTAGAGAGCTGAATTACTTATTAATGTCACTAATGAGGGCAACGCAATGGGCTCGAGATGGAGCTAGGTAATGTACCTGCCGCTGTATAATGGAGGTAAATGCACTGTGGCTGCTCTGAGTGGATCTGAGAGGATAAGCTCAGCGAATATTCCGCTTGAGCCTCAGAAGATTTGAATGTGATACAGTCGCTGCTGGGTTGTAATGTATTACTAAGTAATGCTCAGGGTAATGTAATGACTTTTTTAAAGGGGCTGTAATAAGTGTTAACATATTAACAATGAATCACATGACTACTGGTATGTGAAAGGTGTCGTTCCAAGTGTTGAACCCAGAAAGAAATATGATCTGATTCACCCTCAGCTCTACAGAGGCCCGGACACACTGCCTTTGATAATGTTCAATAGATGATGATGATGATGATGATGAAGAAGATGATGATGATGATGACGATGAGATTGTGTTGACCACGAGAGAGAGAGAGAGAGAGAGAGAGAGAGAGAGCGCACACTGAGAAATATTGCCCTTCACCTGCTGTTTACCTTTAACAGTATAAAGTACATATTCCACAGACATCTGGACATTGAAACTGGTATCAACAAATCATTTCCACGTCTATTTTTGCTGAACCTCGTCTGTGAGGCAGAAAGAATTGCTGAGACATCCTATCCCTGGATGGCCTGCAGCTGAAGCCGCATGCGGCACCTTCATGAGTCGTGCTGCTCATGTGTGCTGTGTGTCTGCCCTAAACCGGTAACATGGGCACCAAAATCAAAAGCGAGTTGTTCCAAGATGCATTTGGCATTTCCGGAATCAGTGTTTTTTTTCTGAGTTGGAGAGTTTGTGAACTGTAAAAAACGCAAAAAACAAGACTTCTAGAGTACTGCTTTGCAGTTAGTATGCTAAGCTAGCTGTTGATGTTCAGAAACCATACACTACCTGTATGATGAACCACAAACCAGGAGATCTACGGACATCATCACAAGAGTAAAGTTACCTAAAGGTGCCATGCTATAGAAAGTGAGTTTAGAAAGTTCCATGTCTTTTTTAATTAAAAAGTAGGTCTAGTTGCTGTATAAATACTGTGAAAATATCAAAACATTCAGTCCACAGAGAAATAAACAGAGCCTGTACAGAGCCTGTATTCAGTCAGGACTTCCGTAACGTTGTGATGCCACAGCTATACAGTCACCGCCCTCAGCCACGCCCCCAGCATGGCCATGTTTGCAAAGACACAGTCAGAGCTGATGCAGAAACACAATGGGTGGTACCTGCTCATGTCTGTGAGAGTTGACCAATCAGAGCAGGCTGGGCTTTTCAGGAGGGGGGGCTTAAAGAGACAGGCACTAAAACGGAGCATTTAGAGGTGCTGCAGCAATGAACAGTTTAAAAAAATAATGTGTTTTCTGAACATTATAGCATGTAAACATTTTCTAGTAGACACTGAAAATAAAAGTATGAACCTGAAAATGTGCATAATGTGGAACAGCCACAAAACAGGTGCTTTCTGACTGTTATATCTGAAAGCCCTCACCAGGAGCAGCAACTGTAGAGGTGCTAGGAAACAACAGTTAATAAATACCAGAGCTGCCAGCAGGTTGCTCAGTTGCCTTAATTAGGCTGACAATATCAGAGGCCTAAACTTTTTGCAAGATAGAAGATCAATACATCAGAGGATCAATACTCAAGGCTTTAAATTACCTCGGTTCCTCAGAAGCTTTGAGTCCACAGTTCACAGAAGGTTTTGTAATATTTCTGTAGTGTAGAAGATTTGTCTCTGCTGATGGGAAATGCCTCTTTAAAGTGGTAACTTAATGTTCTATTCAGTGTTGTGAGATAGTGAATTGTGAGTACAGTCATTTTTTTTTTACATTATCAACTGATCCTGGTCCATATTCTGTAGTGGTCAGGACAAGAGATTATCTTTTCCTATAGAAAACCCAGTAATTCTGTATTTCAGAATTTCATAAATTCAGTCAGTTGCTCTCTTTATATTGAACGTCTCAGTACTGACTCTGATCACTTATTTCAGTGTTTTTTTATGTTCTCCCTTTTCACAGACTTGTTATGTGACAGTAGGAAAAGCAGAAGAAATACTACATTTCATTCAGCTGCCTCAGTTTCAGGGTCCTGGTATTGTGCATGCTGGCTCATGGTCACACTGTCACGGCGTACTGGGACATTTGAATAGAAATGAGCCATTGTTAATGTTATTAGTAACACATTTGCTTTCATACTATGACAAAATGACTGTTGCAGAAAAGGCCTTTCCCATGATTGTCTCCATCTTTGTTCCAGGTTTTGGGTCCAATTTGATGATACCAATCTGTGATGATGACTTGTTACAAAGTCAAGGTGGATGTTCATACACAACACTGTTGGGTCTTCTTAAAGCAACATTACATAACTGTTTTTACCTTGAAATAACAGCTTCACAATCATTTTGATGGTACAGTGTCTTGTAATAAGGGGAATGGTGTCTCAAGACCAGGTATCAGTCCACGGCCTGGTGGTTGGGAACCAACGACGTTATGTTATTTAAAATCTGGACACAGTGTTGGAGGCGGAGCCCCATTCATTCCTAAAGCTGCTCAGTGGTGTTTTGAAGACAAAATGGCTCCATCTCCTAGCTATGAAATCACCCAGATCTTCAATGTTGTACAGCACATAGAGTAGAGTATACCCTAACCCAAATGAGTCATTTTGCAGGGTTGTGACGTTAAAAAAACAATTTTGCAGCTGCTTCTTTCACAATGTAAGCTTATGAAAACATTCTTTTCGGGCCCCAGTGCATCACGTGATGTTGTAATTACACATTTTGGCCACTATGAAAGTTGGCTTCAAAGCCTGGTGCTCTTCCTGGGGGCTTGTTGGTAAACCCCTGGCCTAGACAGCCTAGTTTTGTGCAAGGGCCAACTTTCCAGTGGTAAAATACATCTTTAAGCAACATTTGGAAAAACTGAATGCTTGAATAAAACTGACCTGAACAATTTAGGCCTGTGACATCAGCAGTGTCTGTACGAAAACAAGCAGTTAAACAAACAAACAAACAAACAAAAAATGCATTTGGTACAGCTGTGATGATGCACACACGCTAAGTTTCAGAGAGCTGCTGTCCCAGGATGTACATCTTTTATGGTGCACTCAGGAAACTGCAGGTTTAAATCTAAGCTTTGTTACTTAAATAATATCCACAGTTGATTCACATAATCAGAGGAAGAACTAGCAAACTAAAGAAAGAGCGTCCCAACGGGTACAACAGTCATTAAAAGTTTGCAGCCTCCTCTCATGATGTGTTCCCAGGATCCAACTGGGATGACAGAGAATACGATTCATGTTATTTTTTTAAAAGTGACGTCAGAGGCCAGGGAGAAGAGAGTTAACAGCAAGGAGCTCTCGGCGGTTCAAGCACCGCTCAGATCAAGATTTGAAAGCGGCGCCCAGTCTACATCCCCTCACTCGTATTAAAGAAGGGCAGCTTTGCCAAAGAGTTTTTGTGAGATGTCTTGTCTTTTTATCAGCGCATGAAAAGCCCCTGTGTTTCCTCGCAGCATGGCTGGTGCTAATTAGTTTAGCACACATATTACCCACGAGGCTTGTGAACCTCTGCTCCCCACCAACTGGGAAGTCGACCAAAGATGAAACAATGATGAATAAACCTTGGTGGATGTTAGAGGGAGAAGCGGGCGGATGATGAGAACAGGGGGACCCATGTGAATTATAATGCATGATAATATTAAGAAGAGATGGAGATGATTTTTTTTGCTTGTTTCCATTTAACTATGACCAACGTGATTTCCATTTTTGTGCATAATCATGCTGCGCTGCTCGCAGAGCTGTAATGACCCTGTTTCACAACATCACAGAGATAAAAAAGGAGGCTCTTTGCCTCTTGAATTTATTAAAAACTTGAGGAATTTAGTTTTAACAAAAGGCCACCCAAGGTTCTCCAAAATGATGACAGGCATCCATAAACCAGCCCCTCACTTTGCCTTTCCTCTATCGTCATGCACCGACAGAAACAGCACCATTTCCTGCTTTTGTCCAGCCTTGCTATCGCTCATATTCTAATGCTGCAGCCTCTCTGGAGAAGACACATCCTTGAATCCGACTGATCTTTGTCTAACCTGCAAGGCCGAAGTTCCTCCTGTCCGCTCCAATTGCCCAGGTTGATATACCAACATCTCTGACCTCCTCTCCCATATTAACATCAAGGGCTTCTTTCCCTCGCAACGTCCCCGAGGGAACAGGAGCCAGCGGTGGTTGTGCGGGCCAGACATGGAGGCAAATACAAAATAATTCCCTCTGAAATGCCAGAATTAATCAGAGTCTCCCTTGGACGCGAGTTAACAAGCTTTCAAACATCAGGCACCCGCATCTGCCATGAGGCTCGGCTTCATAAAAAGGATGGAGGGAGGAGGATGAGTGGGTAAGGAGCTGAGGCGTTTTCAGGTCAGAAAGGGAAACAGGAAAGGATGTAAGGGCCTGGTCACAGCAGGGGGTTACCTGGTAATTGGGATGGAGAAGTAGTTAAAGTGATGGGCGGCATGGTTTGAGGTGGAGGGGGCAGCGGGAGGAAATGAAGGTCGGTGGTGTGAACGAAGGAGGGAAAAAGGGAAGGGAGGCGAAGCAAGTGGGGAGGAGGGGATGGAGTGGAAATGAAAAGAGATGGCGAATGCAGGGTCTGTGGAGGGCTGATGGTTCGGAGGCATGTGGAGAGTGACTTGATAGAAAAATGAAGGGAAAACGGGGCAACAGGGTTAAAGTCAGAGGGGAACAAGGCTGGAGGAGCAATTTCATTAACGTGCAGCGGGATGGGAGAAGAGATAGTCATTTTTTTCCCGTGCACCCAAAACCAAAAGGACGAAGGTGGGGAGGTGTAGCTGCAATTGAAAGGAGAGATTGGAAGAGGTGAGGTGTTTGTATGTAGGGGGAGAAAAAAATTAAAGCGAGGACGAAGTGGAGGGAGAGAGGAAGATTGCCGTTTTTTGAGTGAGATTTTGCAATGTAATCACAGGGACGGAAAGTGGAGGCGGGTGAGGGTTAAGGGAGGGTGCACCGGGGGATGGTGGCGGGTGGGGAGGAGAGGGATGGGAAGTGGCAGACGCGAGTAATGACAGCTGGGTGGAGGTGGAAGAGATGCGATTACATGAGCAGGAAGGGATTCAGGTGATGAGAAAAGTCGCAGGGAAGCTCGGGAATGAAAGATTTAAAAGCGGGGAGGAGGAGGGAATGAGCTCACGTCATTCATCTTAAATCACAAACATTTTTAAATAAGATATCCGTCTATTCACTAGAGCTCCTGATGCCCTTGATCAAGGCTAACGTTGCAAAAGCGCGTGCATGTTAATTACTCAGAGATTATTCATTCAGCAGCCTCTGTGTGCACTAAATGAATGCATTTCTTTGCCAAGTGTTAGAGGCGGAGGCAAACAGCACCCCCCCCCTACACACTCACCCTCAGCCCTGCTAACATTGTGGTGTGAAAAGCCTATTACTAGCCTTCACCAGCAGCTTATCCCTCGCCATTGCAGGGAAGATTTTGGCCCGAGCAAACATGAATGGCTTCTTTGCTCTGGAAAATGAGAGGTGCTAAATCCGCAGCCATAACCCACTTCTTGCCTCGCGCACAATAGAAAGCCTCGGAGGAGACGACTCGGAGCGGTTTGAAAAACCTCCGGCATCCTCTCATGCAGACGTTAACACCCTTCTGAGAACATTTGTTTGACATTACGGCGGCCATAGATGTGATGGACGGTGTACAGTTAGGGCGAGTTTCAACAGGGGTGATGGGAGATTATATTTTTTATTGCCTGTGCAAAAAAAAGGAAAAGAAACAGAGACAGATGCCTTTTGAGATTTTTATCTGCATATGAAAGAGGAAGCTAAGAGCTTTGGACCTGCTCCAAAATGGCTGCCTTATCACTTTCAGAGCTCAACTGCATCTCTATTTCTGTCTCTGTCTAGGTCTTCCTTGTGTTTCTCTGTATCATGTCTATCTGACAAAGACTCCCACTGAGCCTCTGGTATGTTCAAATGCAAAGTCGCATTACTGCTGAAAAACATCATGCAAATTAGATATTTGGGAACAGAAGGAAAGATAAATGTCTATTAACAGAATCTTACAGACGCATGTATGAACACTGACATGCGGATTATGGATTGTGCACACTCAGAACATGAACGCTATGATCCTCCACCAGAGAGCAGAGCTAATGTTTTCACTCATCCACTACTACAAACACCACACTCTTCCCCCACATGGATTTCCAGTGGATGCACCTGTTTGTGCTGGTCATCAACAATGTTCCAGTGTCCACTAGAAGTGTTGGAGGAGTGGAGCATCATCGAGCAGCAGCCACTTTTCTAATATTGTGAAGAATTGATTTGCTGACATGTTTTTGTATTTTTCTAATATAGTGAATGTATATTTGCAGCTCATTCACGATTAATGTGGCAATATATAGTCTGTGGCTGCAGTTTACTTATTTTACTTATTCAGCACACCATTTTATCTGTATTTCATATATATATTGTTTTTAAATATTGTGTATATTAGATGTAGGAAAAACAAATAACAGTCATCAAGATTCACAGACTGTGATGTGACAAAAAAATACAAAACTCATTTGTTCAGACTGCACAGTGGCTCACAATAAAAAAAAACTATTTCTCTTATTGTAATTAACTTATAATATGTAATAAGCAACATCCAGCTAGACTTAAAATAAAGCTTGTGAACAGATCACATACTATGACATATTATAACTTAAGGACTGTTATTTACAGTTGTCAGATGGTCACGGTTTGGTTAGGTTTAGGCACCAAAACATCTTGGTTGGGTTTAGGCACCAAAATGTCTTAGATCATGCTTTAGGTTACAATAACTACGTTCAGTCTTGTAACTTATGTAGCGTAACTCACGCAAGTAATGTAACTCACGTAACGTAAGTGATATAAGTATGTCACTCATCACTTAAATAACGTCACTTCTGTCATTTATACTGGGTTGGACCTCCATATCAAACTATTGATCTCTTGAGGCTTTGTGCACCTCACTTCAAACATACCTGTATGTTATGTTATATCAGCAGCAGAAATAAGGTTCGAATGGAGTGAATTGCAGTGTTTCAGTTCAGAAGCGTGTATATACAGTATGCACACGAGTTGGTATAACAAACAACCAAGTTGAGTCGTTTAGTCAAGCATACAAGTTTGCAGTGCTGAAACTATGCATTCAGGAAAACTTATTTTTCTCCATTTCCAAGCGGACAACATCAAATATTCTGCATTTGAAGACGCTACGCTCATTTCACAAGACTTCAGAAGGCTTACTTCTGTTGGATCTAATTTAAAAACAGTTTGACACCTTCTTGAAATCCACGAAATCCTTGAAACATACTCAGTAAGAGAGCTTCAGAGGGAATGATCTGTGCAATCATCCTCTTGAGCTTGTGTTATTGTGTGTCTGAAGTCCAACACGCTGAACTGCAAATGAAAGCTTCCAAGCCCTATTATAAATACACCGGCGTGACTCATAGGATGGTCAATGGAGAGAGAGTAATGGACGTGTTGGACTTTGTGTGTTTGGGTGTGTGTGTGTCTAACAGAATGAGAACAGCCGCTGATGCTCGGTTGTGTTTGTGTGTTAATATGTGCACACCTACAGTACCTGTGCAAACTTGAGAAACTGAGCAAACGTGGCTGCATCCGTATGCGTGTGCATGTTTACGTGTTTTTTTTTTTTTGCATTTGTGCTTTTGCATGTCTGTGTGCAAGAGAGCAGATGTTGTGTGTGTGCTCTGCTGAATGACTATGCATGTGTTTGTCAAGTGTGTGCGAGACGGAGGGCTTTGGCTTTCATTTGGGGCTTTCGTGCCATGCTTGTCTTGGGGGGGTCTGGAGGGGATTCGTATATCTGTGCACTCGCCTTGACAAACATCAATTATTAAAAATCTACTCAGCGGGCTGATTTGCGGAACACAAGTCTGTGCATGTATGCGGCCACCCGCCCTTTTGTTTTGAAGTGGTTTTAAAAAGATTTGAAGGTGCCCGGTTAGATTTATTCACTCCCATCACTTAAAACTTAACTTTATTGCTCACTGTTGGTCTGTCAATTTGTCGGCTCCATGCAACCACTTTTATTTCTAATCACATCAGCGCTGAGATTAACTCGAGGGAGCCGGCAGCCATAATCAATTCTTTGTTATTAATAATTAATCCACTCCGCGTGATGAAATATTCTGTATCAAGTGCAGATGTTAAATGTAGACTTCTGAGCAAATCAAGGAAATTGAACTATATATTTTTGTTTACGTCTCACATCATTTGTCTTTAAAGGATGCAGAGCGGTGGGTCGAGTCGAGGAGGCACGTAATGCACCCTGAGACAGGGCGGACTCGCTGTGTGCCAGGATACTGATCATTAGCTTGTGAAGAATGAAAACAGGGACTCAGGAGAGGAAAAAGGAGAGATGAGAGATAGAGGGGTTGGAGGGAAAAAAGATAGAGAACAACGCAGCACAAGCTTGTGGGCTTAATGATAGTGCTAGAGGCAGCAGACACGGGGTCAGTGCTAAGCTTTACAAGAAGCACGCTAATTGTAACATTCTTACATTCCAGCTAACATCCATCTCCATCACCATCACCATCACCATCGAAACGAGGACTGCAGATCCACATTCATAGCTCAGAGAATGGCACCCAGAGAGAAAAGGCTGACCCGTGTTCTCTTTTAAAAGAACTTCTCTTTGTTAGCGGCAGGAAAGCTTTTCCAGCGCTAAAAAGAAGGAGGAGGGAGAGGTGGAGGTAGAGATGGAGTAGGGTGGGGGTTACGGAATAAAAGATCACCTTGATCACCTCAGTGTACGCTGAGTGCTCACTTCCCGGGTTGGCCCCAAGGTTAAGATGGCTCGTTATTTTTTATGGTCCTCGTTAAAAGACGCAGCGAGCTCGTGGGGAGGTAGTTGAATCTATGTTTTTTTTTTTCCTTCGCCACAGATGGAGGTGTTCAACAGGGCTCCAGTTGTACAGGGTACCAGCTGATCCTGTTGGTCTCAAGTGTCCACACACACATACTCACACCACTCAAGGTGACTTCCACCCAGAAATTCATTCATTTTTTTCAAGTGGAGAGAGATATGGTTGTATTTCCTTAGAGGATCAGCCTTTGTGTGTGTGTGTGTGTGAGAGAGAGAGTGTGTGTATGTTTTAAATGTAGCCTTATTACTTTTCAATGACACTCCAACCCCCTTTTTCATTATGATTTTTCTTAATAATGCTCAACCTGGGATGTTGTGGTGAATGACATTGAAATATAACCTCCCAAATGGATGTTTTGTTTACCTTTCATGTTGAGGTGTACACTGTGCCAGTTACTGTAATTGCATGGAGACAGATAGGAGCCAGAGTGAGCATTCTCAATTTATATTTTGTCTTTTCTGCTGTGTATTATTCATTATCTCAAAGCAGTTCTTATTCAAGGGCATTATTCAGAGATTGAAAGTTGCCTGGGTATTGTGCCAAATTGGACTGCTGAGCAACTGCAGACAATCGCACCAGCCAATCATGAACTTGTTATAATACAAAAGTTGAGATGTAAAGTTGGGTCCAGCTTTGAGAGCCAGTTAATTAAATGAGACTTTGCATTCATGCTATATATTTTGTCGACGTGGACGTGAGCAGAAACGGAGGGGAAAATGATTTTTCATTACTCAGGAGGCTTGCAGGCTCTGGTACGTGGAGCACTGTGAGTTTAAATCCGAAGATGTATTTAACCAGGATGGTCTGTGGAGATTTAAATGCCAAAATGGCAGCACAGTTATGTTTAACAAATCAACACAGTAAGAGAATGAGGGGAACATAGGAATAGGAGGGAAGTGCAAAAGGAAAGGGCATAAAAGCCATCTAAAACACATTAAAACACCAATTTTCATGCAATATTAAAACTGCAGTGATGCCCTAGATTTTAGCCTTAGCACCTCACTGGCCTAACAAAGCTTGTCTGCCTCATTTGTAGCTTTATTTCACTTTCTTTTCTTGCTTTTCCTCTCCTTAATTGTTTTTATTCTCACAGCTAGAAAGGCACTCAGTAAAGTGTATACCTCCACCAAGGCACAACAGTCCCCTTTATCCACGTAAAATTGTACTCACTCAGCATGCCATACCATAGGGTTCATACCAGCCACCTAAATACGCCGGATGCTTTTCTTTAAGATCCATGCATTATTTGCAAAATTAATACAAATGTTAAAAAACGCCATATTTCACAATGTTAAAAAAAAGTGAGAGATACAGTAAGTCCTGGATCTGTCACTTTATCCGGATCCGCACCAAAAGTTAACGGGGTCTATTCTGGGCCGAGCCCCATCCTCCATCCCAGTTTGATGGACATCCTTCCAATAGTTGTTGTGTAATCCTGCTCACAAACCAGCAATCAAACAAATGGACATGGGCCCAAACACAACCTCTTTGGCAGAGGAAATGATGGACCCTGACCTAATACTTTTAGTTATCTACAAGGACTTGCACATGTACACAGCACTGTATACTGTCCTGAAGTGGTAATGTAGTCTATAGTAAAGTGAATAATGGTTATTTACAGTAAATGTAGTGGTAGAAGAAAAAAACATAACTGCCTCCAATGTGAAAATTGTGATGCTGTAGCAGCAAAGGAAAACAGCAAAGACAGATGGAATAAAGACAGAAAAATAGAAAATAAAACAGGAAGACTGGGTGGAAGAAGTATTTAGATCCTGCATTTAAGTAAAAGTTGAAAAATAATAATTTAAAAAATATTCCATTATGACTAAAACACTATTCAACATATTTTTTGAACTGTCAATAGAGAGGATTTTCTTTAACAAGTCATTATGAAGTAAATGTTGATGGCGTAGTGTAATGGCTCTAGAATAACCCCATAGTCATTTAGACTGGATCCCTATAAGCCTCACTTTCGCTATGCAATTTTGTCACTGAGCACAAAACCTCCTGGGTAAATTATGACTGAATGGCGATCCAGTCAGGCTAGCAGCCTGGCACTATTTCAATCTGCTTTCACGCCTCCATTTAAGACTAAATGAATGAATAAACTCATGTTTTGTCCTGGGCTGTTGATGGTTGTTGCTCTGATGAAATAATACCACTTGGAAACCCTAGTGGGGCAGAAGTTGTCTGCCGCCACTTTAAAGTACGATCTGCAAAATGTCCAGAAAGTATGAAAAGTGAAAGTAGTGTTCTGAGGCAGAATTATCCCTATGAGAGTTCTCTGATTACATATTGATTTATTAAATTATTATTACCAATGTAATGTAGAAGAAGCACTTTAAAGACCCTGAAAACTTTTCCTCCATAAATATTCATGACTTAGTAAGTGACAAAGTTCAACCTGAACAGAAAAGGTATTTATTTATTAAGAATTTAAAACTCTAAACCTCCGCTCCTCTGCTTCATGGGGACTGTGTGGGTGTGGTGACAGACAGTGGCCTTGAAACATAAGAAAACAACCCCACATCTGTCACCACAGTTTGATTTGCTAAATTCTGATTGCTGCAGTGACATTATTCCAACATGTGAGAAAAGCAAAGACAAACACATACACAGAAATCTCTCGTGTGAAATAAACAAAACTTTTAGACTTTGTCAGACATTGTTAATGTCGGAGCCCAACGCTCAGAGCAGGAGGCTGAGTGACAAAATCTGTAGGCAGAGCCCTTAATGTTGCAGCTGGTCAAGGTGGAAGAAGGTTACTGGTATAGCTGTCAGCTGTCATGTGGAGTAAAATATTTACCTCTAAATAAATAAATGAATATAATAGAGTAGGATGTAGCTGAACACTTCAGTAAATTCCCTCAGAATTGGATTCAAACACAGTACTTGAGTGAATGCTCTTGATAGCAAATGCTGATAACATTCCTGTAACAGTTCATATAAATAATCATCTTTTAAAGTGTTGTAAAAAGTGAGTTTTCCTTGTCTTTTTTAAATTATAAAGCAGGTCTACGTGCTGTATAAATACTGTCAAGTAAGTATCAAAAACACTCAATCCA
This sequence comes from Pagrus major, assembly GCF_040436345.1. Lineage (NCBI taxonomy): Eukaryota > Metazoa > Chordata > Actinopteri > Spariformes > Sparidae > Pagrus > Pagrus major. Next base: position 16,132,685 of record NC_133217.1, read on the forward strand.
AGGAGAAATAGCCTGTTTTCAGAAACTGTGGCTTCAAACGAGCTGTCAGGTTCTGTAAGGTTGTGATGTCACAACTACACAGTCACCGCCCTCAGGCACGTCCCCAGCATGGCCGAGGTTTTCTCGTTTTGTTGGTCTCTTTTATGAAGTGTCTTTCAGTATCTTGAAAAGCACTATATAAGTTAAATGTATTGTTATTATTATTATTATTATTACAAAAACATACAGTGGGCGGCGCCTGCTCAGGCCTGTGAGAGCTGACCAATCAGACAATGGGCTTTTCAGGAGGGCAGCCTTAAAGAGACAGGCACTAAGTCTGTTTATAGCCAAACGTTAGCTTTTTTTAACTTGTGATTAAGTTACGCTTCGAAAATCACAAAAGTGGTGTTCATCTGTGAAGATTATCTTGCTGAGTTTTCAAGTATCAAACTTGTGTTTGTCACAGAGCTTATTATCGGTGATGTTCCAAAATCCAATCTAAAAATCTCACAGGCTTTTTGTGGAGGGAACCAGGATGATGCTAAATTATGGGTTAGCTGACAAAAATATGTCATCCCTACAGCACCGTTTGATTTAACCATTTTATGTGAAGGCTAAAATTGTAATTTGTTGTAAGGACTGTATTCATTCATACGCACCTTTCGTGTATTGTACCATCACTGAATCTGGGGTGAGGGAAGGGAGACTTGTTAGATGAAGTAATAACAGCCTTAATGGCAGGTGTCCTTTAAAAGCAGCAACAAAAAAGCATCCTAACATTGTTTTTCTTGTGTTTTCAGGTTGCTGCCCCAAGTATGACCCGGTTGTGTTTTTTCACAACCTGAACACGTTAATTTAAACATTGTAGACTGTCTATAAGTCTTTTGAAATCGATTTTGCCATTTCTCTGATAGCACCAGATAAGTCAGCAGGTTAATTGTTGATTTATTTTGAGATATCATTTAGGTGGCCAATTCGGAATCCAATTCGGATTGATTGAGTGATTGGGTTTGATCAGTAAACTTGGCACAGAATTAAAGAATTTATTTTAAAATTCAAAGGAAATCCACACAAGACGCACCACTGCTCTCTATGTCCTTCCTGTGTATCTGTGTGAGGAAGATTCTTCAGACATGCATGGTCCAAATAAAGAATTATCAGGTCCTTATATAAAAATTTACATACATGAAATGTTAACCAATTCATATTTTCATTCCATTTATTTGTCAGGACAACACACATTTATCAACGTTTCTGTAAATGTGCCAGGGTGAGCCAGCTTGCTAATTTTCAACCATAGTCCATTAGCGAGATGTTCTGAAACCTACAAAGTTTTTATTTTTTGGTCACTAGAGCTGTGCTGATTTTTTTTTTTATTATTTCTTTTAAATAATCGACTGTCACTGCAAACAGAATCAAATAACAGTAGTCAATCAATCAGTAGCACAGTAGGCACAGTTTGAAGTCATCTCGCCTTTTAACCTTTTCAACCATAATCAAAATTCATTGCTTTGTGTTTCTGTGGGTGTGATCTCTCTCTCATTCGTTCAGGGGGATTTGGATGAGCCAGGTCTTGGTGATGCATCCGTGGCCCTCCCTCCTTTGGTGGTTGGCCTCCCCAGACTTGCTGATGCCCTCCTGGTTATGTTCAACCTGTTCCATGCACTTTATCTCAGCTATTCCAAAGGCTGACCAACACATTTGACTTTGTCTGCAAGACTGTAAACTGTCACCCAGGCTGCAGACTCAAGAGTGACGTGATGGTACATGGGTGGAACTGGAGACATGAAAAGAATTTGTGGAATCGGATGGCTCACTTGGTTTGATCACAGTCCACAACATGAAAATGTGTCATCTGTGTTGACTACAGTTCAAGTTACTGGACTACAATTTAACTATTTGTGTTCACGTTGCTGCTCTACTCCACTGGTTTTTAGCCAGGGGCCCCATACACTGATGTTCTACATATTAAAGGGGAATTATGTAGTTTTGGAGAAGAAATATAAACTCAGAATGTTATTATTTACAATATTAAAGAGGTAATAATAACTCAGAAATGTTTATTTTTTCCATAACTGAATAAACTAAACCTAAAATAAGGTCCCCAGAACTCTGTTTGAAGCTAGAAAGGTGGCAGGGTCCGCCACATAGAAACAAAGTAAAACTGAATGAAAGTATGCTGTCCTTTAAAGTCATTTTTTTTATTAAGTTTTTTTTCAGTCATGAAAACAAAGAGAGTTTATTTTGGTAGAAAACATCAGTCCACGATGATCTTTCACTTCTGATTAAAATTTCTTCCCCGAAAAGACTTTCTACTTTTTTCACAGTCGCACTCCCCAAGACCTGTAAACACACTTTAATGTGTAAAATGCTGACATGTTGTTGCACCAAACTATGTAATAAAATGCAAAACTGGATAAACATAAAAAATAAAGACAAAAACAAAAGATCTGCCAGAGAACTTATTTAGTTAAAGCACCTTCGTCACTGCCATAAGTATACAAACCAAAAACATTTTTAATTCATATACCTGTTTTGGTTATTGTTTGAATACCAATCGAATCATCTATGGGTTGTTGTTTTTTTAAATTTTATTTATTAAAGGTGCACTCTGTAGTTTTGGGGAAGAAAGTTTAATCCGAAGAGAAAGATCTTCATTGACTGACTAACCAAATAAACAAACTCTCTTTGTTTTCATGACTGAATAAACTGAATAAACAAACTGACCGTAAAGGACAACAACTATTTTAATTGACTTTGTTTATATGTGACGGACCCTGCCACCTTTCTAGCTGCAAACAGTTTTCTGGGGACCTTATTTTCCTCTGAGAACAGCTTGTTTATTCAGCTATGGAAAAAATAAATATTTTTGAGTTTGTATATTTACCTCAATATTGTAAATATTAAAATTCTTTGAATTCTTCGAGTTTGAAATTTTTATCCAAAACCACAGAGTGCTCCTTTAAAGCATCCATAATCAATGTTTTACATTACACTGTATCATGGTATCAAATAAAAATGTGAAAACTACGTAACACTGTGGACAGAGGCAGTGAGATGAGGCACTCATCAACGTACATGAAGAGTCATCCTTTGAACTGTCACAGAAAATCTGAGCCGAGTCCTTCACATAGAAATCCACAGTCCGGCAACATTAAACAACTTAAAGAAATCGTCCACAGGCCCGTATAGGCAACCGAGAGAGACAGGGAAGGTCTCACTTTTCATCAATCCGCTCACATATGGCTAATGAAAAAGTGATTAATACATGTAAATTTCAACAAATGCCGCATAGAGCCCCTTTGAAGCATGTCACCATTTCCACATGCACCTGAAAATGTTCATAATACAGAATCTTTAACCTAGAATTATTAAAAGATTCACATGAGCACTTGCATATAGCATTGAAGGTTTTGTGTGCATCGGCGTGCCTCAGAAGAAAAAGAGCAATTTGGTTAAAGGTAAATTATCATGTCCTTAGAGTTATTAAAAAGAGCTGCTCGAGTTGAGGAAATCACTTGCAATTTGTGCATCACTGATTAAAAAAATTGCAGGCTAGATGGAGGCTTGTTGTTGTTGACACGTCTGGAAATGTCATTTTAAGCCAGTTTTCCTCTCCACGGCTCCCCTATCTCTCTCGACGGCTCCCTGCTATTTGCCGTGTGGCTGGAGCCGTGCCAACCCCATTACTCCTACAAGACTGTAACTCGCGGCCTCATTGACAGGGATGTGACAACAAGCCTTTAGACAGAGAGGAAATCATTCATCATTAACCACGCAGCCGTGGAGGAGACAAACACATCTGTGCCAGCGATAAGGCCTCGCCGGCGCCCCTCTGCACCGCTCGGCACCTGTTTCGCACGAGCTCTTTGGCATCCTCACCTCAGCTTCGCTTTTTGTGTTTGGGAATGCTAATTGGTAAATGTCCTTCACGAATCCTTGTTCAGAGCCTCCCCAGCGAGCACAGGGAGACAGAGAGGTGAGAGACAAAGTGCTACAAAGAGGAAGGCACTGGTAAGACTTTTACAAAGAGCACTTAGATATTGCTGGATGTTTTGTATAATACCTTCTTTGAAGAGCTTTCTCAAGAGATATTCTCAAAGCCTGCAGTAATCCTCCCCTCGCCGTGTCTGGGTCTGAATCAGCATCAGTCCAACAGTGGTAAGATGAGATAATCTCCCCACATGTCTCTCTACTCGATTCCATTCCATCAGCGTCTTTACTTCAAAATGGAAACATACTCTTAAGATCCTTACTTTGCAGTAGGCGAGCCCCGACTAAACTTTTGTATTTGTTTGATTCCGTTCAACGACACCCGCTCTCTTTGACGCCAACGCCGAAGCAGCCGCAGGCCAGAGCTGTTATTAACATGGTACCAGACGTCAATCAGCTGAGAGGCAGAGGGCCGACGAATGCCTTATTCTGAGAGGGGCATTTTTTTGTCATTGACTTGGCGCCAGGGGAGCTTGGATTGGCCGATCGTTAACGCATCCATCAGTGTTGTAGGCCCAGAGCGATGGTTATATTGGATCAACACATCTCAAAACATGCCACTAAACAGCCCTCTACCTGCATGAAAGTGATGGCGAGGCTGCTTTTACTCGAGCTGTATCGGTGGCTGTCAATCCAAAGCATCTGTGGATTTAACCATGATACATTATGCATGGGTCTAATAGTGGTAATGTCAGTCTGTCATCGGCCCACCACTTTGTCCAGACTGAAACATCTCAGGGCAACGGAATTTTGTACAGAGATTCATGATCCCCAGGGGATCAATCCTACCTATTCTGGTGATCCTCTGACATTTCATCCATCATCACATTGAGGTTGACATTTTTGGTTTTTGGTGGAATGTCCTGACAACTATTGGATGGATTGTCTTCTAATTTGGTACAGCCATTCACGTCCCCCTGGAGATGAATTGTAAACATTTTGGAGATGCTCAGAGGATGAATCATCATGACTTTGACTTTTAATCAAGTCAAAATATTCATTTGTCCAATGCTTTGGCTTATGACCAAGTACTATGTTTCGTGATGATTAGAAAGTAAGTAAGTAAAACTTTATTTACATAGCACTTTTCTAAACACAAGTTACAAAGTGCTTTTATTAGCATGCTAATATGCTAAACTAAGATGGTGGGCATGGTAAACATTTAACCTGCTAAAGAGCAACATGTTAACATTGTCATTAGTAAGTATGCTGACATATAGCTCTTCTTCTTCCAAAAGAAAACAAAAAAAACAAAAAACAGTGTGAATGACGGACACATGTGAATGATTCTTCCTGATTGTGTTCACTTAAATGTAGCAAAACACAAATGGAATTTTCAAAATTTACAGTAGTCTAAAAAAAACGCATGTAACAGCACAATCATTACATTCACAGGCCTGAGCACCATCTGCAGGTAATTCTCTCAGATTGCTGGTCAAACCACCATCAGTCAGAACCTGGATGAGGCCTGAGAGGTGAATAAAGTCAGAAACTCACCCGCTGTTCCTTGTAAAACATAATAATTGAACACACGTTACACATGAGTGTGAGCTAGAGGAGCAGATCAACATTTTATTAACTCCTCTCTCTTCGTCTGTAGATTTTGACATCTGGACGGTAAAAAGATCATGTTTACAGAGGCTTTAAGGGGAAAATCAAACTGACACTGCTGAAGTGTGTGTGTGTGTGTGTGAATGTAACCTTTTGCAGCAATTGGATGTGAACTTTAGCATTGCCACCTCTTGGAAAGTTAACAAGGCTCATACTAGGCACTATAAAATGGAAGAGGGTAATGTTTCATATCGAGTAATCAAAGCACAGAAGCTCAAGTTGATTGCGATACATTACAAATCCAGTGGTGGGCTAAATATTAGCTACAGTATGTCTCTGATACAGCGGTCCATATGCATTTAGTATATGACATCGTTGACGATGAGGTCAGGTGGTAACACGCCTATTAACATAGTCATTCAGACACAGATATTTTACATTACTTAAGTTCTCCCTGGGTAAAGGTCACCCTATAAAAACTGTCAGCATATGTAAATGAGTGTGGTGTAGTTAGAGGCTACTGAAATGAATCGAGGACTGAGGAAAGGAGGAGAACTAAACAAATGAAGACTATTTGGACAAATCAGGCTGTGATCATGGCGAATATTAGAATTAGAATTAGCATGATAGCAACGCAACTGTGAGCATGTCATCGCGCTGACGTTAGCCTTTAGCTCGAAGCAAAGTCCAGCCTCACAGAGTCGTGGCTGCAGACTCTTGGTCTCGCTCACTTCGCTGTCACAGCGGGGTTTATTGCTTTGCTATATTCTTGAACCACCTGCCAGTATTGTTATATGCACAGTGAAATATGCAGACTGTGATTTGATCCCGTATATCCCTGTGCAGATTAGGGCAGTGTCAGTACAGGATTACCCTGGTAATTCATGTAATGCTGCTTCGCCACAGTTAATTTCCCTGTGGATGAGCGGAGAGAGTTGAGTTATACACCAGCGCGGGCTCCCCAAACTACAGTGTATCATTCCCTCGCAGATCTTCATCTCCTCGACGTATTTGGTATGCAAAAGACATGACTTGGGTTTTCTTTCTTAACGGCCTGTCTTGTATTTATTATGGGCATACGGCTCCGGTGATTGAGGTGTGGAGCCTGTCTTTCCATTGAGCGGCTGGCTGCTGAATGCAAATGGCATATTTGTAATCATCAGGCAATCATCATGCAGTCGGAGTTCCAATCATCATTGTCATCTGGCTTCTTCTCTGTTAAAGCTGCGATGTCACGACGAGGAAAGTATAAAATCCAAACAAGGCAAGAGAGTCGTAACTCTGCGTGAGACTTACAGCTGAGCTTATTAGCGAGTAAGTCAAAAGCATATAGAGGAGCTAACCTCCATGGAGCTGGGTGTTTGTGGTGAGGAGGCCACAGGATAAGCTGAAATCCCATGTAATTATCACTCCCTGTGGAAATTAAGGCTGACCTTTCTAAGTAGAGCTGCTAATAGAATTCAGGGGAGGAATAACTCACTCACATATTCACTCTCAGAATGTCCCGTCAGCAGTATTACGGCTGATTTAAGGCAAGACGTGAGGTTGGGAAAGGTCTTCTCGGAGTTTTCTCTCCGAGTAGATAAAATTTCTTTGCTGTAAGTTAGTAAAACGGCATCTAGAGTCATGGAAGTGCATTAAAAAAAACAATATCTGATGCTGGAGAGACTTTAACAAGCGACTGCCACTTTGGCATTGGCTGAATTGCCCACCATGCATTTCATCGTAAGTGTCTCAGCGAGGCACTTTCTAGATAATCATTTGACAAGCTGCAGCAGCCCTATTAGCCCTGGAGTTTTTTAATTGGCCAGGGCAAAGTGTGTTGGAGAGAGGTTTCCGCTCGAGGTCCACTCTGTGTAAAAAAGATTTCTTAATTTAGAGAAAATGTCCTTTTATTATTTTTTTAGCCTCAACACACACGACCGCACAGAATCTGCAAAAAGCTGCGCACGTGCATCCACACACGGACTGTAAGAACACACACCGCCACATTAATATACTTACAAAGACCCAAAAAAGGCTTACAGAGTATTTTTGCCCCTAGCGCCCATAATTCTCTGCTGATTACACTGAGTGTGGTTTAATGGAAGCCCCAATAACCCAGGCTGGAGAACACACCACCATCACACACACACACACACACACACACACACACAGAGGGAAGCTGGAGAGCGCTGCTGTCAGATAGAGACAGAAAGAGGACGGAGAGATTAAATTCTGCCGAGAGTTTTTTGTCTGTGAGATTGGTTCTTAACGTCCCCAGCTCCCTTCACACTCCCTATTAGTGCAGTGAAGAAGAGCGAGGACGGAGGGAGGGCTGGGAAAAAAATAGGGAACTTCAACAGAGACAGCACTCGGAGGATACTTAACAATGTTATTAATCCATTAATCCTTGTTTGACATTTGCCAATGCATCACCCCTGATTGCTCTTTCTTTTAGAGCTGCAGGCTACATTAGGTGTGTGTGAGTGTTTACAGCTTCTTTCTCTCCTTATTAGCTCTCCAGTGTCCTCACAAAAATGGAAAGATGTTGAAAACTCAAGAAAGTAAGAACATTTAGTGCGTCTCCAACTGCACAATGTCTGCACAAGGTTACTGACACTCACACAATCACCCTTCTGCTTAATACCATGTTGAGTAAAGGCATTATCTGAATGCGGCCTACTGACAGCAGCTCTGAAGGTAAATCAGAGAGTGATTTTAAAAGGTGTGATTAACTCTGTCAGCATTTGTGAGAAATACAATAGGCATGCATGAATATCCGTTCTGAATTACCATTCCCCGGTTGCTCACCTGATTTCACATGAACATCAGCAGGGCAGTGTAATGTTTTCTATTCAAATGTATAAATCTCTCAGGTCATATTGAAGCAGCATTAAATTAATTTTGACCACCTGGGGGCAGCAGAAAGAGATGCAATCACTTAAGGAAGTTGTTATGGTGAACGCATTAGAAAACAGTTGCCTTAGCAAAGATTTATTGCTAATGTTGAGACAGATTTAAGCCCAGTATTCACTTCAGCTTTGTTCTGGGTTCAATCACCTGCCGAGGTTAAAATGTGCCTTTTCAGCCTCAAATGCTCCACAGTGTTCACCAGCTAGTCACCCTTGTCTCTGTGCCATCTCTGGTCACACACTGTCCAGTATGTTCCTTTGAGCTTTCTGATATATACAGCTGCCTGCTAGAAATGAGGGGGATGAGAGCTGTGAGGGAATCAAAACAGTAGATCTGTGGGCAGTAAAACCAAAACAATGAGCTGAAAGATGCTAAAATCCACTTTAGAGCTGAGGGGAGCTGCAGGGTCAGGTGATAATTTTCTGTGGGCGCAACTAGGAGCAATCTTTTTCACATTACATTTGTACCCTAACACTAACCCAGGACTTTTATTCAAGAGACTGTCTGTGTCCAGTGTGAAACCAGAAGTCAACGGTGAGCTCTTCTCACTTGCTAATATAGTTAAGTTATGTCACATACATAACGTAACAAGTTAGTTACTCGTTATGTTCAGAACTGAAGTTACTGAGGTAACAATGTGAATTAAATGCTTTGAAAAATGTTTTCCTAAACCTAACCAAGTAGTTTATGTGTCTTTAAAATTTTATGCCACTGTTTGGTTAGGTTTAGGCAAAAAAAAAAAAAGTACTTGGTTGGGTTAAGGAAAACATGATTAGGGTTAATATAGACACTATATTAGATACTAATACTATACTAGAAACAACACCAATACTGCGATCGCCAATCTGCTGCTGGTACACTGAAACAGTCATGTTGTTTTGGGAACAATCATAAAGGTTTTTTGGGAGTGACTGGCATTCAATCCATTGAGTCACATGTCCGTGATACAAACTAAGACACTTAACTATTGTCTGAAACTACCTTTTTTTGATTGGAAATGTATCTGTTAAAAGTCATTAGCTAAGTTTGGCTTTATGTTGGTGAGAGTGGATCAAATCAAAACTAACAAAACATATAAGTCATGCAAATGTGTTTATTTTCTTTATTTAATTTTGACAAATTTGGAACGTAGGAGCAACATTTGCTCTTGCTCGTACAGATTGTAAATACATTTGGAAAGAAGTATCTGCCATATGAATATAAAGTAGTGTAACTTTTACAAGAAGAAGTTGAAATCTCTTGTGTTGCAGGAATCTTCGAAAAAATAGACCTCCTGGATGGACATTCATTAAAAATATATATGTACAAGGAGCTGCATATGGAAACAGTCTATTTTCTATGATCCCCAAGTAGCCAGGATATATGTATGTTTTATGTATGTATCATCTCATATACAGCTTGTACTCATGTATGTAGATTCTCTTATCAATATGTAATGTCTACAGTAAATATTTTAGACAGTACAACGTTCTGCATGTGGTCACACTGTATTTTTCCACCGCTGCTTTCTCTCCCAGTCCACCACACGTACGAGTCTCCACATTAGTTCAACATGTTTCTCCCCTGAAGCCCAGCGTGATCTGTTTGTCACAGTCACACAGTGTTTGTCACAGTCTGCTGTAAAATATAATGACGTTTAGCAGCAGAATGTTGCAAGGCTCATCACACACATTCTTAATTTATTTTTATTTTTTTTTAGAAAGGACGATTCCTGCGACTCCAAGGTGTCTTGGTCGTGTCTTGCCGCTGGTAGAGGTTATGGGTGTGACCTGTCTGCTACTGTATGTTTCAGCCAGGGCTTTTGTTGTTAGAGTGGAAAATAATCAGGGCTGTGAGGTGGTGGCGGTGGTGGTGGTGGAGGAGGGCTGGGTGTATGTGTGTGTATGTATGTGTGACGGGGGGAGAGGGGCGCTTTAGAAAATAGAAAATTGAAAGCTCTGTTGTAATCTCGAGCCCTATCAGCTCTGAATCCATGTCCTGATATCGGAAGCCCAACACACACATGTGCCGACACACACATAACTTGGCTCCTTTCTCTCACCCACTGTTCCCTAAATCCCTGAACTGTCATCTCACAACGCAGACACACACACAAACACACAGTGCAGAAAAAGACAGCTTAGCGATGGTGTTTGGTTTCGTTATCAGCATCGCCTCTGTTGCGGAATGACAGGTCAAAGGTGTTGAATTTAAAAAGCTCGGATCCGTTGTGAGCCGTCATGCCCGTGCACACGCATTCGCGCGCGCTCACGCGACACACTTGCTCTCTGCCGTCTCTTGTGAGCGGTGTTAGAGCGCCGACTGTAAAACGGCGAAGCATTAGGAACGAATGAGCAGAGAAAATAATCACAGCACTGTCAGCCCTCACTGGCAGGCGAGCGAGCTGATTGCCACACAAGCAATTTACTCTTTTGATTGACTGACACAAAATGGCTGCCGGGCTGTGATTGAATTCAGGCTTGTCTTGAGGCCAGATTCGTGGGGATGCAATAAGCATAACAATGCAGACGTGATCGATCCATCAAATGATTTTCTTTATTACAAACGAGATTTCATAAAATTTACAACTCTCGAATTGCCGTCCAGAGAGGCCCCCGAGATCCAATCACGCACTTATTATCAGTATCTTTCAGCGGGGACACACTCTGAGGGCCTCTAGATTGTTACATGGCTGTTCTTTGTTTATGATTTATTTAATTGCAGTCACTTTAACAGTGGCACCACTGGGGCTTTGATTCTCTTTGATCTGCACCATTAAAAACAGCCCCATGCATTATGGAGAGCCTGTTTAGTGTGTAAACGATGTTTAAGAAAGCTAATAATTGCTGTGTCTGTCTCCTATTTCATCATTTATTCATAGGAGATGTGAGAATTGCAACGTGGGGGCCCCCTTTGCTTTTGCTCTCTCTTGATTTATTAACCACCTAGATAGGCCTAATTAGAGAACTTTCTGGAATAGTTGCAAAACACAAACACAATTTCGACTTCTCATCTGCCGTTCTCTCGCTTTTGTCGCTGACACGCAGCTGAAACGAGCTCATTTGCACTGATATCAGACAGCGCTGAGCGATCAGATGACAAGTTGTTGATGTGTCGAGACGGGGGAAGTAAACAGCAAATCTGAATGAATAATGTAGCCCAATTAGTTCCAATTATCGCGTACTGTCACATATTTGTCTTAACTTGCAGGTTTGGATTTGATGGAAGCCGCGTGACACTCAGGCGGAGCGGCGGGGTCTGAAACGTGTTGGAGACTAGCGTTTTTGCCCAAAAGAGCACTGCTGGAATCATCAGCAGGCATCTGGTCATTAATGAAGATGTGGGCACTGGAGGGGAGAACACTTTCAGAAGGAGGTGTGGTGAGCTTGTCTTTTTCACATACATGTGTCATTTTTTTTCAAGATGTGTCACTTTTGATCATTCCTGAAACCTGATTACGGATGTGTTTTTGCTAAGAAATCAGCATCTTTGATGCTAAAACAAATTAACTTTCAACAATGACAGCATTCCCTACTGTAGTGTTATTCACTTGGTACTGTAACTTGAAGCTGCTGTAAGTGACTTTTTTAATATTATATAAAAAAAGTGTAAAATAGCTCTCTCTCTCTCTCTCTCTATAAATATATATATATATATATATGGGTGTGTGACGTGACATGGCAGTTTTGCTGTCTTCAGTGTCAAACATGTATAAATATAAAATATATTTGTCAAAAACCTTCTCAATATTGTGCAGAAGATTATGCTTTATGTGAACATACTCAACATTAAAACAGTTCATCACTCATTTTTTCAGAATTTTCAACCAAACATAACAAAACTCATATGGTGTGACTGTCCGGCACTTGTTTCTCAAAATAAGAACTTGAATAAAGCTAAGAAAAATAAATGCAAAAATTCTCAAAACAATACAGAAAAATAATACAGATGTCTATTTGTGAGCCTACTCTTTTCAAAGTCCAAGCATAATGTTTTGAGTCAGTTCTGATCAAAAAGATGTTGTCACACAAATCAAAATCATATGGTGTGACACTATTTTGGGATATTTCAACGGGCAACTGTTTTGACATCCTTGGGAATGAGAGGTTCTTTTTCAGCAAGGTTGTTCAGTACTATCAATACCAGACCATGACAGGTTTCTGAGGTGAGTTATCATTTTTATGTTTTCAATAAATCTGATTTTGTTGGCACTCTGACAAAAGTCCCACTTCCAGATGTCTTTTGGTGACACATTTTTCATAGAAATGCAAAAGAAATTTTATTTTTTTGTCATAATTACATGTAAATCTATGTTGCTTTGTTATAGCTAGCATCTTGTTAGCATGTTAATGTGTAGCTACAAGACTCAAGGTTGTGCTAAGTGCAGAAAACATAATATGGTGTGACACTTTATCATATGGTGTGACATGTCTGCCTGTCACGCCATATGATTTTGATTGTCACACCATATGATACGAATTGTAATTTCCTGCAGATATAACAATAAATAACAAAGTCTAATGTATGTTTTGTCCTTTTAAACATTTGTTTGCATCCATCATCACATAAAAGCTGTAATTATCCACAATAGATTGTGTTTAGTTTAGTTTAGTTTTATTCGGTGATACAGATTTCTAGTCTATCAGACAGACACAGCAGACCCCTTCACAGAAACCTTAGAATGCTGTTTAAGTCTAAACAATGTTTTGTCTTCGTCTTAAACCATACAGTCCCTTTTCTTTTGTCAGCTTGAGGCAAATAATGACACCCTGCGAGGAGAGAGGAGTTGCTGAGGCAAAGAAAAGAAAAGTAAACGACAACGGTCTGTTTCCATTCGCTGACCAATAGGAAGGTCTGAGGGAGGGTTTTAGAGGGTGCCTTCATTGTTGATTCAAAAGGCCTTGGGGCAGATTTCTTGAAGCCTGGAAATACATGATATCTAAAATATCATTGGACTAGAACACTGTAGACAGTGCAACTAAGAGGAACGCAGTTATGAAATGCAGAGAATCTCATCTCATCTCAACCCTAATTCATATTTCCTGCCATATGAGTGATCAGTACTCACCAATAGGAAGGTTCATACATGTTTTGCATTGACACAAGGCGACATGATCATATGGTGTGACACTATACCATGTGGTGTGACATTCCAAATTGTGACAATAACATACCTTTATTAATGATAAAATGTGAAAATGTTCATGGAATACATAGGAAATAGTATGAGCAAGAGACACAAATATTTTTATAATTTTATAGCAAGGTTTGTCACAATAAATAGAAAATACGTTGAAAGACTGACGACATAGGTCTCACATTGAGCAATGATTTAGAAAATAATACACAAATTTAATTAATTTTCACAAAACTATAATGGATCACAGTTTAGTTATGATAAAGGACTTTGATAAAGTGAGTAACTTAAGAAAGGTATAATCCATTTTCATTTTATATACAATTATTTTCAATAGTTGTTTCATTACGATTTTAGGCACTGATACAACAAATTGTCACATAAATTCTGATTCCAATTGAAAATCTAAAAATAACATGTTTCTATAAAGATGAGAGTTAGTAGAACAAAAGTCAATCATTTTTATGCCTGTTATTTGAAGTTTTTGAAAAAACACTTTTTTCTGGTGTATATGTCACTGACCCATATATATATATGCCAACAGTTATCACTGTCTGAGTGTTTGGTCAGTAACAAATGTCTCTCTTCCCCCTGCTCATACAGTAAAAGAGAAAAGAAATGTTCTGGTATCCTTGCCCACTTTATCCAATCAGGGCAGAGAGCTTCATAAAGAGGCGATCCTGTCTGCTCGTGAACGTGTAGAGAGCAGGATCCTCCTGTTTGCCGCTATGTCCGGCAATTACCATGTTCATGCGGTGACACAGAGAGGAGGGAGGGGATTGATAACTGCAAAACAGACAGGAAGTTAGCTAAAACAACGACTCTTACGGCAGCTTTCATTGGTCCAATGTCACAATATCACTGCATGTAACAGTTTGCCGTTTTCTATCGTTGCCTTCAAACGGGGTCGTGTTCACTGTTCTTCGTCTAAATGATCGCCCTTCTCTTGTGGTATTCATGAAAAGTTGGTGGAAATTTTCTGAGAGCTCCGATTTGTGACGTGTTTGCTGACATTGTCAGAAATAGTTGAGGCCTTTGAAGATTATATTTAGGTGGATGGTAAGTTAATATGTTGCACTTAAAGTCTTATAACGCTTTAAGTTATATATTAGTTTATATAAGTAAGCTAGGCTAGCTGCCTTCAGCTTTATGACAGGGAGCGAGATACCCTAGCTAACTAGCCTCTATTTTCTGAGTGACATACAATCTCAGTAGTACAATAGATCTTTTCAAATGCTAAATGTTGTATAGGGACTTAGCTTAAATTGCTAACAGTACACAACTAACGCTATGAGCTTGTTAAAAAACGTTTGTGGACTAGGGCTATTGGTGCTCAATTCAGTAGCACGTTATGGAAATTGCCCATATCATTAAGCAACGCAGTTCCTCAAATGTCAGTCAAATTAATATAGTAAACACCCAACGTTAAAGGCTCCACCAATATGTCCAAAAATACTTAATCGTCCTTTTGAAAATTGGAGTTTAGTTTATATTTCCTTCCACAAAAAGTGAGGAGAATTCAAATTTGTTTGACTTCAATTGAAAAAGAAAAAATAAATCTCAAAGTATCTGTTAGTCTCTCATGATGGAGTGTGAAGTGAAGCAGCTCCCATCTTGTTTTTACCTCGCGTAGGAGGCAGAGATTTTCATATTCCAAGTGGCTACCCTTCTGCTACAGCGCCTGCTAACACGCTGTGCCCTGAGTAGCAAACGATGATAAATTGAGCCTTGACCTTGTCCTCTCTGCAAGCCTCTTCACTGTAATGAGAGATGCTCCACTACGCAAATGCCAGTAATTACACACACACACACACACACACACACACACTCACACACACGCACAGATGAACACACATGCATGTGCGCACACACCGTCAAACTCAAAGCTTTAATTATTCACAACAAAATAAACCCAAAATAGCATAAAGGATAGAGTATCTATTTTTACTCCAAAGTCGGCTGATCTTTCCGAGCCGTTTCCCACAATGCACCAAAAATCTGTCATCACCAGTGATCATTAGGGCTGCTTCGGATAGGCTTTTCGAAAAGAGAAGGCTGTTAGCACATGTAAACACACTGCGCACAGAGGGATCTATTCAAAGACAATGTCAGACTGTGTTGACAGAGCTTTTGTACGTATCTTTGTCCCAGTAACGCGGTGGAAAGAGAGCTTCGGCGTGGGTGCCAGTTCGTGTTGCAGGCGTTGTAACTGTAACTTGTAGGCCTTTGTTTTCTGACAGCTCGTGCAGATGAAGAGGATCGCTCTCTGATTATATTGACAACCCTGAGGCATCATTAAAGCACCGTCTTCGTGTTCTAAATAAACACCTGGGAGACATGAGACAGAGAGAAAGGCAGACAGGAAGGAGCGGATGAAGACGGTTGACAGCCGTGCAGTGATGAAAAAACATATCTGCAGGCTTTTTTCTCTCTCTCTCATTTTTTTTAGGCAAAAGCATCCTGTTTGTCTTTTTGCGATTTACAGTTGAAAACAAACAAATCATTAAATTAAACGCATCTTCTGGCTCGAAGCAGGTTAGTAAAACTACACTCGGATCACAGATTGTGCTCCACGCCACTGTGGTGTGCAGCGCAATCCGAGCTTGTCTCAGTGATTGCATGATTAATCAAGCCAACCACGAGCGGCCGTAATGATCACATCCAACTACAGCCATGTTTCACACTGATAATGAACCATTTATTTGAGCTAATTTGCTATGGGAATCTAGTAATCTTCCCCTTGAGTTGAGAAGGAAAATGAGCCATCGTAATCTTCTTATTGAGTTAGCTGTTTGTTTGTTTGTGTGTGCGTGTGGGAGTGTGCATGGATGAAAGTCAGCACAGTTCCCTCTCCTGTCAGAAGTGAGGCTGCAGTCCAGAGCATGGACGTGTGACTCTATTTTATCTAAAGAGGAGGTGAGCATATTGCTGCACATTATTTCACGAGTGGACAGTCATGGCTTCAAATGCCCCCTCTCCTTCATCCTCCCCTCGTACCTGTCAGGGCGTTCTTATTGTTTTTTAATTTGATAAATGCTTAGTGACTTGGAACAACAGAAGATGGCGGTCTGCCACTTCAGTTGTTGGTAGTTGTTTGGTGGCAGCACACGGCCTCGTGCCATTGAGGGTCTCCAAATCCTGTGTTTTTGTTTTAATAACTGTCACTTTTAGCCGCCCTAGCAGGATGGCTTTATGGATAATTAGTTGATCCCCCATTTTGGTCCAGATTGAAACATTTTCTTTCTTTTTCTTTTCTGTCTTTATACTAATGACTTTGGCCACCCCTTAATTTTTCCCCTCGCACTACCGCGATGTTGACTTTTGTGGTTTTGTGTGAAATGTTTCAATAACGTCATGGTTTCCCTCAGGTTGAATTGTGATCACTCTGATGATCCATTCACTATTAACTTCACCATCCCAAAAAACAATTTACTTTAGCAAGATCAAAGTACTTTTACCTCCAAATTGTACTTAGCTGAAGTATTTAAGTACATTCTTACTGCAAACTTGTTAATTCAAACATTCCATTGAATAGGTAAGCATCTCACTGGACTATGAATACACCGTAATAAACTGGAAACTGTCAAACATGTATTGATAGATTGCAACAGAAACGATGACGAAGAAAGAAGATAATTTATATCGGTACCAAATGATGGAAAACACACTATAACATTTGGGAATCTGCTTGCCAGCTAGCACAAGAATGGCGGAGAAAGTGCAGCCAAGATTTTCCAGTACTAACATACTAGCCTGACAGCGATGAGTACTGACAATAGTTAGTTCATCGTTGACATTCATGTTAGCACAAAACACAGACCTGGAGTAACTGCGACTGAGGAACGTCCCTGTTGGCTATTTGCTTATGTTTACATGATTGTGGCATTTCGGCAAATAGTAGAGCGGTTTGTTTTAATATATTTATTAGTCTTAAAAGCTAAGAGAGTGTGTTGAATGCAGCGGACAAGCCGCTAAAACATCCTTCAGCTAGGCAGCGAGCGCTGTGGGGCAGTCTGTGTAGTCAGGAGTGTCCATGTGTTTTGAAAGCGTGGCTCTGAAGGCAAAATGTCTACAGTCTTACCAACCCTGGCTCTCAGAGCAACAGGTAATCGAGAGAATTTGTTAAAACTCAATGAAGTAAAACTAAAAGAAGTAAACTTTTGTGTTGAAACAGGCACAACTGCAGTTCACTGTGTAACACTTCATGTTCCTCGAACAGAAACTCTCAGCCCTGCTGTGTATTTAACTCAGATAGCTGTCAGCTCTCTTGGCTCTATTTCTGTTAACTTTTAGCTTAACACACTGCAGTACTGGCATTTGTTGTTCACAATGTAGTGTTAGTGGATAAAAAATAGGGTGCGTTCACCATCAATAGTCAGATTACGTCCAATTATATATTTTGAAAACCATACTTTGCTGTTGCATAAGTAAATTTCTTCTGGGCTGTTAAAAGTGTCAGCAACAGTTTTGTGACCAGAAATACGTTAGGGACTGAACAAAAACTATAGTTTAAAATTATAAAAACCTGTTTACACATCAGTGCCACAGGACAGAATGGGTTCAACATGTCCATTGAAAACTATGATGCAATCAGGCTGCTTCTATTCCTGAGTTTGCTGGTGAAAAAAACAAGGAAAGTGACTTTTATGCAATTTTAACCATGTACGATGGGTTCATATCATTTACTATCAAAATGTGAATCCATTATACATTTTAATATATATTCTTGATGTTAAACTGACAATATATTGGCATGTATTGTCAAATATATGTGGACCCCATCCATACATTAAAATCAATGTGTATGGCAGAATTTTTGTTTAAAACATTCAAAAATCAATTATAATCATCAACAGAATTTTTTTAATCAAAATATTTTAAAAAATTTTAAAAAGTTTTTACATTTTGCAGAGGACAATTATGTTTTGTGTTGAAGAGATATCTATTGAAGTTAGCATGCTAACTAGCTAGCCCCTTGCCAGTGTGTACCTCAAGAGGTGATAGTCCGATAATAAAACATCAACACTGCTACAGTCCTCCGAGCTCCCAATCAGGGCAGAGTCAGCTATTACGAGCGCTAGCTGCACAGTTAACTGAGCTTACTAACTAACGACAGCCACAGTTAGCAGCAGTTAGCTGTTACCATGGTGATATACTGCCCCCTGCTTGTCTGGAGTATGAATTTGACAGGTGGGCAGTATATACTGATGTATGCTTAGTCTTTATAGTGGGCCTTTGTAACCAATGTAGGAATACAGTGCAGTCACAGTGTCCGAGTCTTGGTTATTCATTCCTTTTGTTGTAATGTTTTATTACCAATTCCAGGACTTCAAACTGCATTGTAAAGAAACTGTGCCTGGCAACTTGAACTTGAAGTAGAGTAGCTACAGATGGGAAAAAAATGAATAGTTCAACAGTGAAATAATTTAGATTCTCTCATGTCAAGAGGATTGTTGCTGCAAATTTAGCCACTAAAATAAGATCTGAAAATATCCTCAGCAGTGGCCTCATTCTGCTGAAATGACCTTGTTGTAATGGAAGTATCACAAACACTGTGCTTGAGTAATAACAGAATACACACTGAAGCATTTTAGTCGCTACTGTGTTTGTTATGTTGTATGGATAAACATTGTGTGCAGACAGGAATTATGTGTGTCCTGAAACATGGTGATGGTGGAGAGCGCTGTCTAACACAATGCACCAAAATCCCCCACAGCTGTTCAATTGGGTTGAGATCTGGTGACTGTAAAGGCCAGAGCATATGATTCACATCATTTTCATACTCATCAACCATCCAGTGAGCTCTTGTGCCCCGTATGAAAACATCTGCATCATGCATCATGTTTCTCTACCTTACTTATGTAATTTTTCTTAATTGGTCCATATAATTTGTATATTCTACTGTGGGTATGATGATAATTACAGTATTTGTACGTTAAATCGCTACGAACGCTGATGAGCAATGAAGATGATGAAGAAGATAATGATGGTGATGATGAGTGGCACTCGTGTAAATAACGATGATGGTGACGGCGGTGGGGCTGACAGCCCGGGCGACATTGACGATGATGAGGGGGAAGTGGATAAAAATCGATAAAACAACCCTGACAACGGCTGCAGGTGATATCTGGAGTTTTCAGCCGGCGGCAGCACTTCCACCGCTCCCTCTTCCTTAACATCACACTCTCATCTCCCAATCTGCAGACGAGGGGAATTGTCCCATCACTTCTGCTGAGTGGGCAGCCATTTCAAGGTATCAATTGGACACGTGTCAGAGGAAAGTTTTTGCTGCCAAAGCAGCACCTTTCAGAACATATGAGCCCTCCCAAATGAATGAATCGTCCCCTCTGTCTTCTCTTTCCCTTTTCGCCCGTCTCCTTCTTTTCATTCCCCCGCGCCGTAGAGGAAGGAGGAGTGCTACGAACGGTTTGAGTGATGAGAGAGATAAGTGGCAGAGATGCTTTGGAAGTGGGGACTCTGAGCTCGGAGAGCGATGTGTGTATGTGTGCGAGTGTGTATGGTTGTTTGTTATGGGGGCAGAGGCAGCGAGAGGGAAGATGAAGGACTGAAGGTGACAGACGTCAGTAGCCTGACGATGAGGAACATGATAAGCAGCCTTCCTGTCATTCAGATGTACAGACCATGACATCTATCTCGCGAGCAATTTGAACCGTGCTGTTGTTTGTACAAGCAGAGTCCAGTATGTCTGCTGAAAAAACTAAGAGGAGACAAACATGAAACCACCACCGACTCGCCTGCTTCACTCTGGAAATAAACTTTTCAAAAGGCTTCTCATAGATATATTTCTTCACAGACTTTTTTTTTTTCATTTAGTTCTGCAAAAAGAAAGCTCAGAAAGAGTCGCTGAGATAAATGAATTCAAAAGGAACCTTGTAGCGCATTCTTTCTCCACGACTGGAAGATTAGGAGGTCAGGACCTGTTCATTTGAGCTCCTTTCTGTTTCTGCTGAGGCAGGATAGTGTGGTTTCTGAGTCAAATTAATCATCAGGAAACCGCAGAGCAAAATATGGCATTTAGAGGATTTTTTTATGCTCACACAACAGGAACTGCTGTGTATTATGGAGCAGTACATCAAAATATGGTGGTAGCAACATTATACACAGTGACAGCCACCACTGCAGCGATAACTGCAGCATTGTATGCATGCATGTCAGATATGATCACATTGTCCTTTGACTAAATCAATATCATCAACACTGTCTCACATGAATTGAACGGAGAAGCATCAATGCTTTTATTTTCAGTTTGCAGGAGATTAAATTAGCCCGATTGCCGTGTAAAATCAATGAAGCAGGGAGCGTATTTAATACAGTGTCATCAAAATGCTTCAATTTGATTGGTTCACATTAAGGGAGAATAGAATTTTGACAACAAATCAAAGGCGTCATCACATTTGTCCTTAGTTCAGTGAATTTGGCACACACTGCTATGGAAACAGATGAAATGTCACAGGTCTAATGCAGGTAATAAATAATTATTGAACGGATGGTTCATGGACTGTAAACAGTCTGCGAGAGTGATGATGCGCATGGCAGCTTGGTATTATATATTATTGGATACTGGCACACCACTCAGATAATGTCTCAGGTTGAACAAAAGCTAACTTTGACCTACAAGTCTGTGAAAGGAAGCTAAAGATCGTCCTGACACAGAATAAAAACATTCTTGAATTCCAAATATGGAGGGAAAATGTAATGAAAGAGAAAGATTGCAGTCGGACAGCGAGACCGCCTCCACCATGAAAACAAGAGCATTTGTTTTTAATTAAAAACCTTGAAATGTTCTTTATGCTCCTCTGGCAAACAAACTCTGGGTTGAGATGACTGTCTGTCTTTCAAAAGCAAACGTAGCAGGGCATGATGATAGCGCGTTGAATTCATGGTGAGTGGTTGAGTGTACAAAGCATCTGTTTTCAGCTCTTGAGAACAGGGCTTGCTTCCAAACTATATTGCCAAACAGGAACATTGACATTGGATGAGTCTGCAAAACCCTGGATTTCACTCAATGACAAAGTTTTCAGATTCTCCTTTTATGTAACGTCTGCGCACGGTAAATACAATATGGTTAAAGTATGGTTGAGGTTGGCACAAAAACACTTGGCGAAGTAAGACATTTTGGAAAAGAGTCAAACTATAAGATCAGTAGCACTCTCCTATCTGTCTATAAACAAGCCTACAGACAGCATCGAGTGAGATTAGCTTCAGATTGTCAGGTACACAGCCAACCCATAAAACCACAATGTGCCATTTTTACAATCTGGGTTCTGTGTGGATTAAACAACAAGATGGAACATGTTAATTGTTGAGCTACCCAGCTGACTGGACAAACACGTGAGTGGCATCAATCTTCTCAACCAACCTCTTGGCAAGACAGGGAATAGCTCCCAAAATGTCAAACTACTGAATTGAAGTTTGCGGTTGCGGTTAACAAACAGGCAAAGGTTAATGGCATTTCTGTGCTGGTGTTCTTTTTGTTTTAGTGGAAAAGATAGAGGCCCAATCCAATTTACCAAAAGTTTTGGAATCGGTCCAGTAGATCGCCTCAGCTGGTAGCCGCATCACGGCTTCAGTTGCTGCCATGTAATCCCTATGGGGCAACTGCAACTGTTGAAGTCACGTCCACTCTAAGTGCTTGTTTTGCCTTCCTAAGGCTGAGGTTGTTATTCTAAGTGTTACAGAAGTGATTCTTATGGAGATAGACCTTTTTGTTAAATATTATGATACTTTTTGTAATTAGAAAAGAACTTCTGTAATCTCTCGTGGTGAGTTGTGACAGCTCTTGCCTCACCTAGATTGTCAAAATAAGTTAAATATTCAACCATGACTCTGGAAATAAATTCCGCTGGCAGTAAACTCCAAAATCCTCTCCTTCAACTCTGACTCATGTTTCCACTGTTGTCAACGATTCAACTTGTAAGATTTCAGAGAATTGTCCTTGGACGAGACTTGAGTTTCTGGTTACAAAATGAACTTATTGAACAAAAAGGTCTACCTCTGTTGTCAGACACTTAGAGCCTTTCAATGTCAAACACAAGCATGTTTAATGAATGTAACTTTGAGGGCCGGCGTTGCCTCAAAGGATTACGTTGCAGCCACTGCAGCCGTGTCAAGGCTGACAGCTGTGGTGATCTACTGGATTCATTCCAATTCCAAAACTTTAGGCAAGTATGAATCATTCACACAACAGAATATGTAAATATAGGGCCCAGGTTTGGAAGAGTTTGGTTTGTAAGCCTGCATTGATGCAGACTCGGTGATGGAGGGCTTTATAACACACTCCCCCCTCAAGGTGAGCTGGTTTCGAATGACACTCAATATGGCGGTCCCTCCAGACGAATGCGCTAACAGAGTGAGAGTGGGTAGGGGGAGAGTGTAGAGGCTGGTTTGTTTAAACTACTACCAGTTTGTAGGTTTGGATGGGCAATTTCCACAATGATCAGTGGAAGGCACTTTTAATCTCTCATATCTTTGGGTTTTAGGACTAAAACGCTAGAGTAAATATCTTCTTACAAAATGAATCACTGCATTGTTTTTCATTTGTGTTTTGCTTGCGCAGAGCATCTGTGCATCCTTCTGGGTTGGCCCAGGCGAGCACGACGAGAACAGACCTGATCGAAAAAAAGGTCCTGCATCACACCCGTAATGTCTTCCCTCCTGGGCCAAGCCAATGAACCAAGAAGCTGCTGGAGTGCATTTTTCTCATAGAGGGAGCAGATATCCTGCACACTGCAATGGATTTTCACTGTTGCTTCTTCATCCTCCTCCTCTGTCCTCGATCGATTCAAGCAAGAACGTGTCCTGGAGGCATGTGAGACCGTATAAAGTACACTATACACTGTTTGTCAAGCCATCTGCACAGGACACGGAACAACTGTTATTGAGCCACGACTCTCATTTGCACAACAGCCACACATGCACACTTTCTCTTCCTCTTCCTCTATTATTTGTTATTCTCTCACACAAATGCGCTCCAAATCTCATCTCCTCCTACAATAAATGTATACATACACCTTGTAATATCTCTTAGGCAGTAATTTTCCTGCACCATAAAATGAGTCATTTGTCTCCTCTATATTTTTCGTTTGTCTCAGCCAGAGAGGAAGGAGGAGCACACTGCGAGAGCACTGCTGCTGAGATTAAAACCTGATGGAGGGTGTCTGAGCAATGCATGTGTGTGGAGGTTAGTGTGTGTTGTGTGTATATGTTTGTGTGGAAGAACGAAAGAAAGAGGGAGGGAGGGAGGGGGGACAGGGGATTAAACCTGTATCTTGGGGTCTCTTTTCGATGTCAGGGAGGCACTGGGGAGGAGTGTTAGTGCTGACAGGGCAGTCTTACTCCTTCATGATATAGACACACACACACACTCTCAACACATACACCACACACACACACACACACACACACACACAGAGAGAGAGCCTCTTCTTTTGCATTATTTATGAAATGCTGCCATTATCTCTTGTTTTACACCTTGCATCAACTGAGTGCCAGGAAATGAGCTGTGCATGTGTGTGTGTGTGTGCGTGACCAGAGGGTGTGTAAAGCATGTGACCGTGTGTGTTCATTGTGTGTGTGTGTGTGTGAGTTAGGGGCGGACAAAGAAGGAAGAAGTAGCAACTCTTGTGATCCAAGAATGAGAAAGTCAGAGAGGCAGGTAGAGATAATAAGTGACAGTGTGGGGGAACAAAGAACAGACTGATGTACCTGAAGTCATACTGCTACAGAGTAGAAAGAAATACAAGACAGAAGAAAATACAAGTTTCATTAGGGGTGGCATCCATATTCATCTGGCGGCAAAGTTTGCAAGACAGAAAGAAGTGTGTGGGATGGAGGGCGTGGGTAGAGTTTCGTCGCAGAAACTACATCAAATGCAGAAGAGATCGAGTAATACCATGTCAGTCGTAACACAGAACATTGCAGAAAGGAAGCCGTGACTTTTATCAACATTTTGACAAAAAACACGACACCTCACTTACTGCTGCACCTGTCACCAGTGTAATCATGAGCTGACAAATGCTCAAGTTCAAGCATTACTTTTTCTGCAGTTGACTTGCACTTATAACAACACAAGTAGGGTTGTACATTTTATGCTAAAACTAAAGCCACTGAGACGTAGGCATACCAGAAAAAAGTAAACAAATGTCAATTCAATATGTGAGAAACGCTCCATCACTGTAACAAAAGACTCCAATGCGCATTTTTGCAAATAAAAAGTAACTGAAAAGTAACTAAATGGCTATCAAGACAAACGCAGCTTTAATTAACTGTCTAAGCCAGCAGTATAAAATGCAATTTCATTCATTTTTGCTTAAAAATATAGTGTTGCAGGAATCAGTCCAGAAACACAGAAATAAGTGAGCTTTTTTGCACTTCTGGTTCCCTCGTCACAAAGTCAATGGGTTTTTTGTTAAACACCTGAAATAAGGTCTGTGGCTAACACTGGCTGAAGATATTTTCACTTGTTGTTTTAAGACGTAAAATGCATCAGTAAATACGCCATGTTTGAATTAAAAAAACATTTATGCGTACAAGTGGCTAATTAAGACTACAGTCGGCGACTTCATCAGAATCAGAATCAGAATCAGAAACAGATTTATTGCCAAGAAGGATTTTACACCAACAAGGAATTTGTCTAGGTGAATAAGGTACATACATTGAAGACAATAAACAATAAACAAACAGTGACTATAATAAATATAAAAAAAAAAATAAAAAAATCTGAAAAATAAAAGATGTACAAATTCTGCATTAATGTAATGCAAAGATTTCAAGGGCAGTGATGGATTTGAGTGCCAGAGTGCAAGAGTCAGTGTCAGTGTCAGTGGGGGTGGGGGTGGGGGTCCCGGGACTATGAAATAGTTAGCCTAGTTAGCATGGTTAGCCTAAGCAAAAATTTAATTTTCTGCAGCACTCTACAGCCTTGTCATATAAGACAATTGGCCAATAATGCATTACATAGTAACGCATTACAGCAAGTCTTTACAGGCAGGTGTTCTTCCTGCTTAGCTCTAGGCTTGCCGCACCTCCACCGGTGGCCACATTGCTAGCTGCAGGGTCATCAGCTGGGGACCACCGCTCATTGATGTTTCGCCCCTTATCCCCAGGACATCTCCTGTTGGCGGGGCAGTGAATTACCAATTCAGTTTTACGTTACAGTTAACACATTAACACACCTCTACTTGGACAGTGTTGCGGTTGGCTTGATTGCTGTCTTATTGGGAGTTAATAGTGTCGATATTAGCTTGATCTTTTGCTTTTCAACAAACAAAAGAAGAGAAATGCAAATTCCTTTTTGAAGTTTTGCATTATTTACATGTTGCATCTTCTTTGCGAGCATTGCTAACATTAGCCTCTTCTACGCCTAGATTCAGGAATCACCTGGTTTCGTTCAGAGTTGGAGGCATTACAATCAGGACAGGACTAACATAGAGTTAGCTGTTGATGTTCAGTATCTAACTCCAAAATGTTGGCATGCTGCTTGTACTGTAGCAAAGTAGGCCTAATGTAGTAAATCGTGTAGATAATAACTTTTTCTTTTGACAACTTTGCAATGTAATCACTTTTTCAGAACGGTAAGTGGGCTTACATTTTATCAGACATACCATTATCCAAGCTACGTTCAACAGCTTGGCATGCAATTGTCTTCTTGTCATTTTTTGTCCAGTGTTGCTGTTACATATTTGAAAAACAGGAAGCCCGAAAACAAAAGATCTAAATGACATCACAAGCTAACGAGATAAGCATGGTCTAGCATGTCCTGCTGCTAGAGCTCCCACACTTTATTGTAAGACAGAAACTTCACAAGAGAACACGAAGCTAATACGACAATAATTACTTTGTTCATAGGGCACAGGCTCTCCATTGGTGGTCTATCTGTAAAAGTCAAGACGTCATTACCTTGAACTGAACAGCATGTGGTTGAATATTGACCCTATGAGAAAAGTTAACATCTTCACTTCTCCGTTGAAGGTTATGGAAATTGACTACTGATTAAGGTAAGTGAGGACATGGAACGGTGTTTGACTTCCCCTGCTGTTCATTAAACTGCTGCTGAATCTGTCTCACAATATTGTATGCTATTATCACCTTGGAACATGGGGAAATTCATGAGGCAATTGTATTTGCATCACATTGCTTGTTTATTATATGACCATAGAGGGCAATTATTAAACCCAATGACTCCCAGTGATGCAAATGTCAGCCATGTTACAGATATGGCCCCACATTATGTTAAATACTGTAGTATAGGATGCGTCGACACCTATTCCCTGTGAAGTTTTCTGGAAACATGTAATTTAGTAGTAATTTCCTACTGATTAATTTCGTTCTGAGACCATTACTTTAGCTAGTCCTGCTGAAATTATGGGATGTTTATCCCTGTTTTCAATTGCTCAGGTGTCCAGGAGTTGTGCTTCCTATCCCAGCATGCAACTTAATGAACATGCCGAAGAAAAACTCTGTTAAGGAGTGATTGTTATGCTGCAGTGTTTTGCAGCCATCCTGTTTAATGTGTTTGTCTATCCCTGTTGGAGAGCATCAACATTCCTCTTTTCTTATGCTGTTTGTCTTGTGTTGTTGGCTCAATGTGTTATCGTGATTTCCAGCCCTCCTTAACGCATTAAATAATTTAGCTGTTTTTGTGTTGTGCGTGTCCCTGATCCAGCAACTATAATGGAGCTACTTTACTACAACCATTGAAACTTTTTTTTTCCACCTTCCTCTATCTCTAGTGGTCTAGTCCACTTACATAAGAATCCTCAGGGGGACCAGAGAGTATGTCCAACAGATCTTCATGTACTGGTATAAACTGGGCAAACATGGTTTCCTGGTTATAGCATCTCATGTCAAACAGACAAAAAATAGCTTTTTGTTTAAGCTGTTGCAGTCCCAGATAGTAAAATACCAACACTGCTTAATCATGCCCCTTGATGACTCATATGCTTTACAGCCCACAGTAGGCTGAAGGAACCCGTAGCATCTGTGAGCTGTACACAAAGCTTTCCTGCCCGAAAGCCTGTCTAACATATGGCTTAAGATATAATATGTAAGAATTCTGCATTCAAATGTCAAAAACACAACTGGACCTTTGTTATGTATGTTGTTGAATTGTATACTTTCGTGATCCCAAATGTTTCAAACAATGTTCAAACCCAGAGAAATCCCCAAGTTTACTTAAGGTAACAGTTCAGTTGGTTGCCTGTCACTTACGTACTGTACATTAGCCGTAAGATAGCAAGCAATCGCACTGTGAGGGTGTGTGTGTCGATAACTAAACTCAGCACTCACCAGACTCTGGTTCTTTCTCTTTTTTTCTCCTTCTCCACCCTTTTACGTTAAGTCTATGAGGTAAAGTAAAATTTCCCCTCCAGCTCCATTTGGCAGTCAACATTACAGTACATAAACACTCCACAATGGAGGACATGTACGCAGATAGCTGCTGCAGTCAGGTTGATAAATGGGAGTGAAGATAGATGCGCTTTTTAAGCCCAAAAGTTAAAAAGTAATCTGAGCTCTCCTCCAGTCAGCAAACAGAACCAGATCAGAGCACAATCCAGTGTGATTCTGGGTTTTATTTCTCTAGAAGGCCTGGCTCTGCACCCAACTCTTTCCTCTAGGCTATGACTCCCGCTCCAAAAAACCCCTCGGCAAATGTTGTTTGTTTTAGAGAGACCCTTAGTTGCAGAAATTACAAATGAGTTTAACATGAAACTGAACTTTGGTTAGGTTTAGGCACAAAAACTACTTAGATAGGTTTAGGAAAGGATTGCTGATGTTTGGTTTCACAACTCCTGTCTCCTGGGTGAACGTCCTTTGTGTGACCCACCACTCAAACCCAACCTCCACCCCTCTTGGGACCTTGTCGCTCTGTATACTAAGTCAGGTGGAGCAGTTGTGTGATCGTCTCATATTGCTGTGGACGTGTTTATATAAAGTAATTTTCAAGACCAGTGGGTCTCAAACAGACGCTTAACGGTACCTTCTACATCTGTATAAGACCCATGGGATGTGACATTGGCATTGGACACTCTGGGAATGAGACAGGGCTGTTCACTCACTGCAAATTGTGTCCTGTCACATAATGCATGTATATATTGAAACATAGTTCTTTTCTCAGTTGGGAAATGAAGTATCTCTACAGTGTATCTCTGAGAAAAGTTTGGAGTCTCATACTCACACACAGCTACACTCCCTCAGTGTTGCCGTCAGGAACACAGTCCAACACAAACAGTCCACAGTGAAACTCCCTGCAACGCAGTGACTCACTTTTTGTTGGCGCTGTTGGGAATCTGGAGCACAGATACCAGTTGGCTGCTAGTGGCTCAGTCTAGTCTCAGTCTGCTCCTGGAAGTGAAGTGATAGCCTGAGAATCTGCCTCACATTTTTTCATTTCCTCACAGGTGGACTCATAACGAACACTAATCCAGCATGACAACATGTCATAAGAAGTAATCCATAATGTCCACTGTGTGTGTGTGGAATTCATTTTGGCTGTCCACTGACTGGGCAGGAGTAACGCTCCCATAGGCTTCTCCATGACAGAGTGAAACTTATCTTGTTGTTTCTCCTCTGTCACAATATGTCAGTAAATTGTTTGGGTGCTCTAAACTAAGCCGCTATAGCTGCTTATAGTCAGATAGTGAGTGAGGCCACCACTATGGGAGTGAAACAAATGACAACACTTCACATGTATTCAGATTTTCTGTTCAAAGTTGTATTTTTGAATGACTGCTAGTCTTTTTTTCATTTCAGGTAGAATTAATCTGACATAATCTGCAAAAATGTTGCCATTGGTGTACACTGCATGATTTAAAGGTGGAATAAGTAAGAATTTTAGTCGAAAACCTAAAAAGAATTAACTAAAATTATCAACATAATTTGAAGAAATAACAGTTCTTTATGACGTTATGACATCCAGACCCGCCCCTCTCAGTCCAAAGCTCCTGTGCTAGCCATATGCCATCATATTAACCATATAAACACTAATACTGCCCGGTGCTCCTAGCTCTCAGTCCGGATCGCTAGCTGCATGGCTAACTGAGCTAACTTGATAACGGTAGCTACAGTGTGCAGGAGTTTGTAGTTATTCTGGTGATTCACTTCCCCATATTATGTTTTAATGAGTATGTATTCTACAAGATGCCAATTCTTACATACTGCACCTTTAAACCATGTTTGTTGTACACTTTTTTTGTATGCAGGAATATTTAGGGATATGACTGGTGTTATTTTATGTTTTTATTTCTTTTTCATAATACAATAATAAACTTTATTTCTAGAGTCCACTTTATGCATAAAACCACAAACAACCCAGGCATTATCAGTAAACACAGATAAATACAATAAAATGGAATAGTTAAACTAAGGCAAAGACAGGATAAAATAATCAGGAGGTAAAACAACTTCAGGGGAAAATCAATGCTTAAAAGATATGTTTAAGAACATGAGATTGAGAGTCCAGTTAAACCTCAGGCGGACTGTTTCACAGTTTAGTGGCAAGACAAACAAAAGGTGATTCAGGTCCAGGCTCATGAATAATAAAAAGGCTTGAGCCAAAGGGTCTAAGGAATCTATATCCAGTAGGTAAAATTGGCCATGGTAATTTAGCGATGACTAAAAAGCAATGAAAGAATCTTAAAAATGAATCTGTGACAGATGAGTAACTGACATAAAGATATTTTAAATAAGGGTAATGTACAGTTGGTTCTCTGGTCTGTATCAGAGTGTGTGCTGCTCCGCTCTCTAAGCTGTAACTGATCATTAGATTCAGAAGAGTGTTGCAGTAAATGAGCCCGCTACAGATAAAAGCATGTAGTATCCTTTAAATGGGCTGACTTGGGAGACACTTTGGTAATCTTTCTAATGAGCTGATTTAAGTTTTTGGTCACGGTCAATGGCGACACCAAGCTTTTTGACTTTTACGATGGGTGTGAAGAGCAAGTAACCTTAGGTGAGCAGACGTTTCGCTCTGGTAGATTTTGCTCCAATAACTTCTCCATTCAGCTGCAAAAAGTCATCCATAGGTTAATAAATGCATGTAATCAGGTCATCAACATAATTATACAAGTGCAGAAACTAAAACCAACAATCAACTTTTTTATATGTATACAGTATATATATATAGAAGTGCAACTGAGCCCTTTTGAAAAACTATTTAAAACACATAAAAGAACAGTACTTCTGCGACTGCATTTTCAGTGTGTGGAAATAAGCTCCATGTCAAACAGATGTTACTTAATTCATTATGCTCAGGGACGTGGGTCTATTTTTATACTGCTTAAGTAGTTTGATGAGCCGAGAGAGAAAAATCAAAGAAATCCAGTTTAAAAGGAATAGTTCAGCATTTTTGGAAATGAGTTTACTATTTTTCTTGCCAAGAGATAAATGAGAGGATCGATACCACTTTCATGTCTGTTCGGTTGGTGTGAAGCTACAACCAGGAGTTGATTAGCTTAGCATAGCATCAAAACTGGAAGAAGGGAAAGAGAAACAGCTAGCCGGGATCAGTCAAAGCTAAGAGTGGGGATCTGTGTGACAATCTCAGGTTGAGGACAAGACTTCAGGAAGTACCACGATGGGCCAGGAAATAGTTCCCGTATGTAACTTTCGGTAAAACCACAGGTTGTACAGATTATACAAACCATATAACATGTTAATTAGTGAGTTTAAAAGGTTATAATAGGCATGGTTATGAACTTTGGAGAAAATTCGCCCCCAGGGAGAGCTCCAGGCTTTGAAACCAACTTTTGAAGTGACCAAAATGTGTAATTATAACGTCACATGATGTACTGGGGTCAAAAAAGACTTTTTCTCATAAGCTTACGTTGTGACAGAAGCAGCTGTAAAACTGTGAATACATTTTTTGAGCATCATAGCCCCTGCAAAATGATTAGTTTCCCTATCATGAGTTGAGTTAGTCATTTTATCCTCATTTAAGTTAGCCGGATGCTAAAGCAAAAGTTAGCCAGCTGGGTCAGCAGAAGTCTTTTGTGCATCCAGCTTTCATAGGAATGAACAAGGCCTCCAAAGCTGCATCCAGATTTCAATGTAATGTCCTTGGTTTTTCCCTGCTTCCAGTTATGCTAAGCTAAGCTAACTGCTTCCTGACACTTGCATCATACTTGATGTACACACACGCGAATGGTATCAATCTTATTGTCTAATTCTATCAATAGCCGATGCATATTTCCTGAAATGTCGAACTATTCCTTTAAGTTGACTCTTCTCTTGTATCTTTGGAACTGTATGAATTGAATTTACGGTGCTAGATGTTGCATCACAGCACCACGCGAGGAGCAGGCCTGACACAGCAGGGTCTGTGTCGCTACCACCCAAAGTGATGTTTGATTCCCTCACATGGTGGAGACATTTACTGGCAATCAGCATCACTTAGGTAGGCGGCCAACACATTTCCCTATTTTCACAGGGAAAGTTTAAAAACACATTTTTTATTCACTTGAACGAGGCAAACTCTGGACGTCTGTTGGCCCGGAGCAGGTCTAAAAAAGATCTATGGCATTAGCACTTCTTTCTCTGTTGCTGATTTGTGATTCTTGTATCTGGCAAACTTGGCTTCTCCCACGAGAGCCACGCGCTGCTTTCTGTTTTCCTAGCTGGACTCCTCGGTGAGCACAAATAAACATTTGTTAAACAGAAATCCCAACGTCCCTCAGTGTGTGCACAGCAAACCAAACAAAGGAGCTAACGGCTGCACTTTGTTAGAAACTACTGAGCATGAGTCAGGGGCCAGATGAAAGAGGTAGATACTCCGATTAAAGCTGTAGACAAAAATGAAACGTGGGTTGCAGAGCAGGGGGCTATTACCAGTGTAAATCTGTAAAGCTCTTCAGGGGGAGGACACTCAGAGAACAACGTCCATTAAAGGAAAACACCCAGTGGAAACTGTCATTTCCGTTTTGCATCAGCGTGGTGGAACAGAAAGAGACAAAAGGACAGAGACGGAGTCAGAGAGAGAGCACAGGAAAAAGATAACAAGGTCAACAAAGCATTTGAGGGATGCTCGACCTCTCATCTGTTTTTGCAAAACAGCAAACAGCACACATGCACGCTGACACACACGCTGCAACACACACACAGACTGCAACATTTCAGCATGCAATGAGACATGACAGTAGCCAAAGGAAGATCGTTTAAGGCGATCATCGTGACAGCTTCTTCTCTGCGCACTGACACAAGACAGTGTGAATACATCACCAAAAGCATGAATATTTTACCAGGAAGATGACCCGCTTTTCTTGTTGCAGACACGGCACTACTTTAGCACTTTATAGCACCTCTATAACATAAACTACACATGGGTAAAAATCAGTCAAATACTACTATATATTCTTTCCTACGTCATAGATCTCAGTGACAACAGTTTTTTCCCCTCAGCTTTTACGCTAAAAGTACAGTCTAAAGGTCATTATCTCCTTCCAGGTTCTGCCAGTGTCTGCAGAAAGTGTAAGCTGTCTCATCAATAACAGAGAAATGGAAGAATTCAATACACCAGAAGGGGAAATTCATAAGTGAACACTCTTGCTGCTCAACCAAGAAGTACTCTTTGCTCTTATATTATTTTTTATTGATGACTTTATTTTAGAAACAACACAAGAAGCATCATTGTTTTAGAATTAATTCTCAGGCAAACTGTCGACCAAAGACGGCAGGAAGAACTTTACTTTTAAGGTTACCAGTCTTTTCAACCTCAGGAGGACCCTGAAATGAATTAAGTAGATGCGGGCAGTTGGCCTCTGCATTTCTTAACAGGTTTAAAACCACCTTTGAGCTGACAACCAGACTAAATCTTATTGTATTCGCAGTGCACATTTGACAACCCTAAGAAAAGCAAAACACATTTTAATTGTGCTAAAAGCTTTGCTGTTGAACTATCTACTTTTTCAAAAACATCAATTTATCATTGCCAAATACATTTTGTCTGAATAACTGTCACTAAAGAAGACTTTAGCATTTACTTCTCCTCTACAAAATGTCATTTTACATCATTATGTCACACTGAAACAGTGTGTGTATCCTTGAGGTCTAACAAATATGTTGTATCTATTTTCTTTTTCACGAAACATTTGCAAATACTTTCAATCTTGTGTTGTTTACAAATGTGTTTTACATTTCTTGGTGCGTTACCACCACTTTGTTGATCATTGAGACATTTATCCTAAATCATATGGTGCAACAAGCACACGCGTTCTGATGATGGTAGAATTACAAACCAAACTTTCTCCATTTACGGTTTTCCTTGTTCATCAATTAAGAATAATTAGCAAATTAGCAACTTTCAGTTATACTTCCAAATCATTGACAGTGAAAATAGTGGACAGAGTGTGTGTGTGTCTGTGCTCAGTTTTGTCTCTGACCAAAGTACTCACCAGATACTCTGTTTCTTTTTGTTGGCCTGTGCTCTTTTCATTTTCCCCACATCCTGTCAATAAATTCATGAAGAAAAGTACAATTCTCCTCCGTTCAGAATGAATAATAGCAGTAGGCTACATTACAGGGGAGGTCAGCACCTCCGCGGCTCATTTGTGCAGACACTTTGAGAAGCAAGAGTGAAGGTAAATCCACTTCGTAATCATTTTTAAAGTGTAAAAAACAAACTAAGTACCCTCTTCTACTCTGTGTGTGTTTATTCCTCCAGATGCTCCAGGCTCTGCCCAAGACTGTCTCCTCCAGAGCTCAGCAGCTCCAGCAGCTGTCTGTCAGTTAACGTTAACAGGGTTGTGTGTTAATCTTAAACATCGGTGTCTGTCTCTCTGGTCCAATTAACCACGCACCAAGCCGTATTATTTGTCTTAGCAGACACTCAAAGCGGCCATTCCCCTAGTTGTGCATAACTTTAGCCTTAATATAATTTAAATGAGTGGGTTATATAAAAATGAACCAGTCAGTCCAAAACCTTTTTTTGTACCAGGCAGTCCACTTGCTTGACTTGCTTTTGTAGCCAGCCTCGTGTGGTCATTCAAGGAACGGCAGTTTTTTGTACTTCCACATTGGCTTCATTTTTCATCCTCTGAGGTTGCTGCTTGAAACTCAAAGTCTCTAAAAACTGCAGTTTCCTTCAAGGCTTGTCCATGTTTTATGCTGCAAACCACCGCAGACATTTGCAGCATGTATATTCTGAACAGGTTGTGCATTTTTTAAAATGCAGTGTAGAAACTGGTAAATGATCTGGTCCTCTCGGCGCTGCTCTTTATTATTTATTTGTTGTTAAACTGCTGTATTTAACATCAAAATGTAATAGCTGCTGTATCTGTCCTGAATAAGCAAACAATTTCAGTCCTGGCTGACAGACTGCATCACATTCTGCTCTCGGGCCAATGAAGCCAGTTGCCCCTGAAACCACTGAGGCACGCACGTGGCGGACACTGAAGCAGTTCTGGAGGGCTGCATCCAAACAAACCTCCAAAAACACTACGAGCTGCGAATGCAGGTCCAAAGCATGAAGTGGATGCTGTAATCCATCCAAGCTGGCTGAAAGGAGCATCAGCATGCAGCGAGCCTGGAGGCAAAGCAGCCTATCTGGTCTCCTAATACAAACATGATGGGATCTGTTTGGCCACGGATTGCTCAGGGCGATGGAATACCAATGCCTTCACACACACGTTCACACACATGCGTGCACCTGGAGCCTCTCGCATTTAAAATGAAACAACCACACACACGCAAGAGTGCAAACAAAGTTGCCATTATTGGCCAAAGTGCATATTTGTAATGCAAGCATAAACACGGACACACACATGTTGACTGATAGCTTGTGAAGGCTCTCTTCTAACACACTTTGCATTTCAGCTCAGAGGGTCATTGCAGACCCTGGAGAATCATCTGTTCTACCGGAGTCCTTTAACTCTTATTGACAGGCTTGAAAAGCCTAGAGGGCACACATAAACACATGCACCAGGAGACATGCACACACACACACAACCACACAAACACACACAAAATAGACTTGCACCTCGCTTCCACACAATTTTGGTTTGTGTCTGTAGTTGCAGACGTATGCCCTTAGTTTTCAACCAACACATCCTTATAACTAAACCACTAAATAGGTCCATTGCCTGCAATTCCCAAAATGTTATATTACCTTTCCCAAAGAAACACGGCTGTTGCAGTGTACTAGCGACACACATAACGGGCGTTCATTGACCATTGGTCTGGTTTAGGAAAACATTGTGGTTTGGGTTTGAAGTTACTTCTGTACCTTAAGTTACAAACATACCTATGTAGCATAAGTAACTTATGTTACATAATGTACATCAGTCAACATCAGTAAGTTAAAAGAACTCACCGCTGACTTCTGGTTTGACACTAGGTAGCTGTATCTATAAGTGAGTATAATTTAATGCGGATCCCAGATCTGGTGATCTTAAATTATGGTTAGGCAGCTATGGGTAGTTTAAGAGTGATACAGGACTATCAAGTTTGATATTGTATTAGAATTGATTGAATTAAGGCAGACTGTACTGCACATGGAGCATCATCGAGACAGACAAATAATGCATGGTGATAAATAAGCCATTAAAGGGCGTATAAATCACTGTGCGCTTGCTCTGTTCTACAGCTAGCATACTACTAATATTAGCTAAATATGCTGTTGAACCTTTCACTCAGAAAAAAATTTATATCTAGAGCTGCATTCATTACATTTATCGACCAGTTACGGATTTGTTTTGTCCTGTGGCACATTAGCACACAGTCTGTTCGAAATCTTTTCCAAAATCTAACATTTCTCTACATGGTTGACGTTTTCCAGACCGAAAAAATAAAACAGAAAGAGTTCACAAACATACTGGAGATCAGGGAGGTTCCCATAGGAGTGAATGGACTTCTGGGTTGACTTGCATACACACACAGAGCAATGTGGGAATGAGGCGATATGCACACATTCACATCAAAAGCGCCTTTAAGCACACACACAGTGGCAAACATTACTGCAAAGTCCCATTGTTGAAGTGGAGTCAGGCCTAAATTGGCCTTTGAATATGCTAATGATTCAGCTGGAAGCAATTTAGATATGTGGGGAGCATTAATGTGAAGTACCTCACCCTCTAACCAGACAGCCATGCTCGGAGTGACACAATTACACTTGTCACACAAGCCTTTACACCGCAACTCACACACACACATACACACACACACACACACACACACACACACATATTCGCATGCTGACAGCCGCATTCACACAGATTCCCATTCAGACCTGTCAAACTGACTGCTCTCACCACCGAACACTTTGGCTAAATGAGCTTAAGTGGATGAGAAATGCAACAGAGGGGAAGAAAGAATGATCCTTTTGTAGTGTGATTATCCTGTAAGAGGTTTGGTGAATCGGCGGGGAAACAGCACACCCTCACACACACACACACACATATACAAACACACACACACACACACCTGTCTGAATAGGACAATATCCCATGCTACTGTATCAAGTCAACACATCAGTACAGCATGATACAATGGTGACAAACAGCTGATGCAAAGCGCACGCTCATGACTGAAATACTGAGCCTTTTGTGTTGTTGACAGGCTCGCTTTTGAATTATTCTCCGTATTTGCGCCCCAAACTCTGTTCATAATGTATGATCAACCCAGTTGTGGTCATCAAATAGACAGAACTACTGCGAGAAAAACACAACAATGACAGCGCTGACGCAAAATAAGGGACCAGGCCTGAAATAAAGAGCCGTCCTCATAGCTAACAGGCTTTTTCTTTTAGTTATATATTCTTTCACTTTGCTCATAACAGCAGTGATACGCTCTGGTACGTGAGGCTCAACACTCCATGCTTTTCACGTAAGAGCAGGAAACAATTCATAAGCAGTATGTATAGATGTAATTAGAGCTGAAAGATTATGTAAATAAGACTGTTGTCGTATTGGCATAGAGAAAAACCGAGTGGCTGTGGCTCGAAACATCTGCACACACACACACAAACACACACACTCGCACACACATGGGTAGACTATTCCTCCAAAGGGACAGGATAATTGGCTGCTGAGCAAGAGCCCCCTTTGGCTCCTCATTAGCAGCTGTGGACAACTTCTGTGTGTGTGCGTGCAGGCTCGAGCAATGTACGTGCACGCGCAGCACGTGTGTTTGATGAAAATGCACGTCACGTCACAGTCATGTGCATCACCGATCATCTTCTTTGATGCCTCTCTGCAGAGCTGTATTTTATCATTGTCTCACATACGTAGAGATACGGCTATAGCAGTCACAATGTGTGTGTATGCCTGTGTGTGTGTGCGTGTGTGTGCGCGTTCCCATTATGCGCTCTACTCAGGGCTGTAGTGGTGTTTTTCCCCTCCAAAAAAGGATAATATGGGGTAATCTCACAGCATTAGGAAGCCCTATGGTTAAGTTGGAGAGCTCTCCTGGCTATTGCAGCCCACAGAGCAGCTGAACTGACCAACACTGAGTTTTTTTCTTCCTCACAAAACAAAGACCCAAACGCCTTCTCGCAGAGAATTCTCCATCTCAAACCCACACAGAGATCATAGAAAGAAAAAAAAACTTTCCACAATCTTGTTTTGTGCCATTTGATGAACTTCTCTATTCAGGCGGATAGCAGGAAGATGTCAAGTTTTTCATCTTTTGCATTCATTTTCCAATCTCGCACCTCCTATCCTACAGAGAGAAAATACTAGCGTTTAACATTTGGGTGCTTTTGAATGCTGCCTTTGAATTACACGGAGGCTGATAAGAAGAAAAAAGAGTGAACTCTGAGACATGCAACTCAGATAAGTCCGGCTAATAGAGAAACATTCAAGCACTTGGAGTTGGAGAGAAACCAGCAGGCCCTGTGCCAGAAGCCATGGTGGAATGAATAGAGAGCCAAGGTCTATTCATTGATTCCTTGGGTTGTGCGCCATCAAGGGCACCACTGGAGTTGTTTGTTACGTGTCAAACGGCATACTGGATGCAGTTCATAGTAATGGACCACAATTTCAAACTGGTCCTGACCTTTCCTGCAAAGTTTCACCCAGCGAGCCAGAATCATATGCTGACTTGAATTGTTGAATAAGAATTACGATACGGCTCTGGCTCAAGGAAAAACAGCTTATCACTGACAGCATGTTTCTTCATTCGAGTGTTTCTCCTCCATTGGTTAGTTTTGTTAAACAAGAAACAGGCGATCGCAGTAAGACACTAAAATCATCATCTAAGCATCATGTGTCACCGGCCGATCATTGGCACTGGTCCCTCACCAATATGCTGAATAAAATCTATGAATGGATGATGCCAGTTGCCTGGTAGCAATGTTACATGTTAGCAATTGAGCACCAAGGCTGCCAAGGCAAGGATAAGTGTTGAACAAAGAGGGGAGACCAGACATGAGTTGTAAGCTCTTTACAGAGATCCCTGAACACTGCTGCAACAAAGATTGCTGTTAAGCCAATTTTTTGCTTTTTTACACTGAAGCAAACAATGGTGACATAATGCTGCCCCAGTGTGTGATTTTGGATAGGATGCCATCGCTCCAGAAGCAATATGCATCACGACCCTTCCTGCCATTTTACCCTTATTTACATAAACATGACCCAGCTGTTACCACCACTGCTGCCGGCTTAAAGGGGACGCAACAATGAACCATATTCACACGTCGACCATTTTTACATACACCAACACCAAAAGTTTTAAGCTGTGCACTTCAAAATAAAAGTCTCCACTTAATCAACAGGAGTTTATACTGAGAGGGGAAACATCGGCTGGCTGCCAGTTTATGTTGTTTAACTTAGAGAGTCCAGGAGGGCTCAGTCTCACTGCTGGACTGACTCCACTCTCAAGGCCCCTGCAAGAAGAACTTATACAGTGAAGTCCATGGGGTCTTCAGAGGAGCCAATAATAATGAGAAATCTTTACTCAGTACTGTTAAATACAATACAAACATCCATCCATCCAGACGTGAGTGCGTAAAGGGTTAAGGTCAGTGTTACGAGTTAAGGAAACAATATAGCATACAATATAGTGATAGTTTTAGTATGGTATAAAGTATGGTTGCTTTAAAGGCCATTGGTAGAAGCTTGGAAACAGGAGACCGCAATTCGCATCGATTTACCACATCAAGTTCAACCTTGGTGAACTCGTCTTTTAAACAGCTGTGAAAAAGGAGTCGATAGTGGAAATTGTCTCTTGAATAAACTGAAGTTATTGTTCTGTTTGAACCGAGCCAACCCGTGTGCTCTTTGCTAGCTCAGATAGCTTTTTTCTCTCTTCAATGACTCTATTGAATGGAATGAGAGGCCAGAAACTCTGAGAAAGAAACTCAGACAGCTATTGTGTCTGAATAGTGCCAGCATTTTCCTGGCTTGCAAATACATCAGCTGATAGCTAAACAGCTACAGTAGTTTACCAATTAGCCTTGTGAGAAGTCCCTTTCATAAAGCCTCTAGCTCCTATTATGCATCTACTCAATGAGCACGATTGGATGAATTTTACTGTGCCCCTCTCTGGTGAGACTAATCTAATCTTTCTAAGGATGGAAGAGTGATACCTCACACAAACTACTCTAATATATCTACAGTTTCTAAGGTGATCTTGTCTGACCCCTTCCATTTATTTTAGCTGAGCTCTGTGAACAGACTCGAGCAGACAGTTTGTACAGACACATTGTCCGGAGCCTCTTTTAGCAACCAGAATAGAGACAAGAAGACAGGGGCACCGTCGCTGTCAGCTATGACCCTGTGTGTTCAGCCGCTCTAATATTCCCTGACAAACGCCAATATTAAATGGTGGAGAGACGGACAGAGACAAAGCACGGTTTTATTCAGTGCTATCTTACAAAGCCATCCAGAGGCCAGCGGAGCTATCTGTCCTTTTGAGTCACAGAAGCAACATTCACTGCTATTAAAAAGAAAAGATCTCTCAAGCTACTGACTCATGGTAGACCCTAACCTGGTGATATAAAACAGTTTTTTTTTTTACATCTTTGTAAGGAAAGAATATTAAATAGTATTATTTGTTGCAACCCTCTGATTCCTGACAGAAACTCTCAGAGGTGACACGAACAAGTGTAACGAGATATGGGCAGTAGTCGGACATCACAACCTCTCCTCCCAGAATCCATCCTCTAGATACTGGAACCAAGCTTATTGGTATTCCCTGTGTGATCTGCTAAAGATGAGGAAACACAATGTTTGCCGTTGTCAGGAGGTGTTAATCCCCAAATAGCAGATATAGCTAAACCGGAATGACATGGGGATATTAAAGTGCACGCGCTGAATCCCAAACACCAGACACAAGATCTCTCCAGGATATGCCTATTCTTAGACATTCACGCTCCAAATGGTTCTTTCTGCCACATACTGCTGACTTTAAGCTGTGTGCTAAGCTAAATAACGATTGTGCACGGACACGCAGGCACGCCCTCAAACTTTCAAAGCAGTCGGGGGAAGGTCACAAGTTTGATTTCTTCTTCTCTGGGAAAAGTGTTTACTGGCTTTTGGACAGCTGACAAAAGCAGCAAATTGAAATGGGTGTGAAGTCCATGAAGTGGGCCTACAACCTGCTTCACACTGCACCCCGTGGAGACATACACACCAATAGAAAGGAGCAGATTGTGATCAGGCAGTAGATGCCTCTGCTGTGGGTGCTACACCACTGCTGTGTGTCCTTGAAAAGACAATTAACCCCCACCAGCTCTAATGGTATTTGCTTTACACATAATGCTGTGCAACTAACTAGTGGATATACTGTTGATGAGCCCTGCGTGACATCTTTGTGTGGGTTTTGATAAAACTGAAAGCCCTGCTGACTCATGGGTGTGAGTGGGGATAATGCATTTAATACGTCAGCAAACAGCAGACATCTTTTCAACAGTTGAAATGAAAAGGTCGATACCACACATGTCTGTGCGCTAAATATGAAGTTACAGCTTGCAGCCAGTTAGCTCAGGTCATAATTGTGTCAATATTTCCAATCTTAATTAAAGGGGGGCTATTATAGTATATTTACATGTAAGTTAAAAAGGTCAAAGTCTGCACCAACAGAAGGTGAGTTTGTGACAT
Organism: Pagrus major; assembly: GCF_040436345.1. Taxonomy (NCBI): domain Eukaryota; kingdom Metazoa; phylum Chordata; class Actinopteri; order Spariformes; family Sparidae; genus Pagrus; species Pagrus major. The sequence continues at coordinate 16,174,265 of NC_133217.1, forward strand.
CACGCTACGTCACCATGTCACACGTTTGCATAATTTATGCCTTAACTTATGCTTTGTTGTTGTTAGTAGTGCTGGCTTAGGTGTGTATGAGCTGACCAATCAGAGCAGACTGGGTATTCAGAAGGGGGGCCTGAAAGAGACAGGAACTAAAACAGAGCGCTTCAGACAGAGGGGGAATACAGAGCTGCAGCACTGGACAGTACGAGAAAACTGATGTGTTTTAAGCATTAAAGCGTGTAAACCTATTCTTGTAGTAACCCAAAATAAAATGATGAAACTGAAAATGAGCATAATGTCTCTCATTTTAAAAAAAATATGGGAATGAGCTTTCAATTTCCATCATCAAAATCAAAAGCAGGATAAGCAAATTTCCAAGTCTCCACCCCTGACTACTTGTGCACGTCCAACATTTGTATGATGACACATCTGGCTTACCATTAGCCTGGGTAAGTGAAGTAACTTTCCAGGCCCTTATCCTTTGTGCACGAAGATGATCAACGGAGATGCTTGGTTAACTGTATTTTTTAGAGATCCTTGATTGATTCGCTTAGGAGGAGGGTTTACTCGAGGGGAAAGAACTGAGCTGAACTGAGCTAATAACTCTGCTAGGGATCCTTTTTTTTTGGGAGGAGGCTTTACTCAGGACAGATTGGAGAAACAACTTTATGAAAAACTAAATGTCTGTCTTTTGTTGTGTCTTTTGTTTGATCTAATCACCAAAGGATTTATTTCTTTTACTTGAAATCGAGACACCTTATTTTTAGTGAAGATAAATTGAACTTGCCTAACCCTAACCTGCAGAAGTCCACAAGGATAAAGTCATCAGTTGAGCTTCACAAATCCAGATATGATAGTCTAACAATGGCATATCTGTCAATGCTGAAAAAATAAGTCTTAAAATGCATCGAGTCGTGACCTTTAAACTGAAAATCAAATTGAGTCAGGGATTTGGGGAATCGTGACACCCCAATAAGCTTCGCATAATGAAAAAGTAGGAGGGAGCAGCTAGCCTGGCTCTGTCCAATGTTTTTTTTGTTTTATCTGTACAATGTGTAAAAGTGGAAAGTTGTGGTTATATGGCAACTCACACTAAATGGACAAATAGCATCACAGATAAGATATGTCTTGATTTTGGGATGACCTGTTCCTTTAAGAGACATCTTATTTATGCAATGTCTCTTGAAATCTGAGGTAGATTTTGCATTTAAAGCCTGATTATTCAACACATTTACTTTTATTCATGGCTTTTTTTCATTATGTGCAACTTAATGATGCTCAAAGGACAAACTGTGTCAGTGAGGGTTGACTCAGCAACAAAACTGTTACAGATTTCCAGCAGATAAACTGAATCAACATGACCACGTCCTTCACAATGTGGTCCAAAACACAATCCATCAAGTTAGTGAGGTCTTTGTCTGTGACCAGCATGGCAGCGACATCACTTATATCCTCCCACGCAGTATTTGACACAGACCCTGATCTCCTCCTACACTTTTCATTGCTTTGAGATATGGTGGCCTGTAAGCGACAAATGATAAATCAACACATTAGTGAGCTGGTGCAATAGAGCACCAAGGTTCAACAGAAATGTTCATTAATTAATTCTGTAAATTACCGTTCTAGATGCAGTGAGACTGGGACTCACTAATAACAGTCCTTGAGAGAGAGGAATACAACCTTTACTGGCAAAAAAACGCACTGTGGTGTCAGTCACTGCAATGGCACCGAGCAGCTGACAAAGACAATAGTTGGAGGTGGCAGTGGTGGGTGGGAAGTCTTTGTTCCAATAAAGCAATCATGTACAAGACTGGAGCGCTTAATCCTCACAATTCACCCATGCTTTAGTAGCGGTTTAAACATCTGTTTCCCAGGTTAAGACTATTTATCGGGTCCCTTTTCTGGTATAAGTGTCTCTGCCTAAGAGGTATTCAGTAGGCGTACTGCTAGTTATCAAGTTATCTCAAAAACTACCAACTATAAAACTGAGTGCAGAGTTTCTCCATGGACGATCTGTAAGCACAACTTTTTTGGCAACAACTCCTTAACCGTGAGACATAGAAGCAACATTTTGGAGAACATTTTGCCTTCTGCTTCAGATTTCATCCAGTATTTGTTTTTTGGACAACTCTGAAATAAGGTAGTCTTGTTTTTTTGACTACTATTTTTTCTGTCATTTCAACAATGTACACTTTCAAGCACATCCACGATGTGTACCATCACTGAAGGAAAACGTGCTGTCTTTCTTCAAGGCAAATGCTGACACTGTTTCTACACAGGTGTAAAGCGTGAGCAGCTTAATGTATTTGGATGCATTGAGGTTCAGGACCATCATTTCAAGTTAAGCAACAGTGTTGAAAACAACATCTGGAGCAAATTGTCATGCCTGGGTAGACTGAATGCAATATACTCTAGTCAGTAGACTGGGGCATGTATCCTCCTTGGAACATATTGTTATACTGTTCACATTTAATTTTACACTAACTTCACTTATTATTTTCTTTTCAGTTTTCTGTTACTGTTTGGTTAAGTCAGTGAAAATACTTGGCTAGGTTAGGTTTAGGAAAACATGGTTTGGGTTAAAAAGTAACACCATTTCACAACGTTAAAAACACATTTGAAAGGATAACTTCTCCCATTTGCTTATTTTTCCTGTCTTTTTCTCCGAGTTGGTAAGCCATGACAAACACAAAACGTGACGGGTTAGTTTCAATGATGGTCCTCGAGCAACATTAACTATGATGTTCCAGGAACAACACGATATTAGATGGTGCATTCCTATTGGTCACCTGTATTTTGGCAGGCCAACCCACAATCACTGTAGCTTTGCTCTAAAACTGAAGAAAAACAGGCTTGTAGGGTAAAAAAACATTTTGAGTGAAGTGTAAGCTGCTATACCTGCATAAATAGCAGTTGAAATAAAAGTGTATGTGTTTCCACAGACAAAGGTGAGACAGACAACTGAAAAAGACACCTGAAATTCCTCCTGTATAGACTTAAGTAAGGGTGCCAATTGGAATTTGGCTGGATATTGTAAATAACATGTATATTGTGGTCATACTAATTGTTTTTATGGTTTTCAACGAATTGTTAATAAAAAAAATTGACTCAAAATTAATTGTTAAAAGAAATATCAGCAGGCTGGTAAGTGAACAAAATTTGGATTAGGTATCCAATGTCTTGCCAACTCCTCTGCAACAAAGTATACTTGAAGAGTTTTGCTAGCACGGATAGTCTAATTTGACCTGTACTGTAGGATATGACATCAGACTTCTCAGCAGCGTTGGTGATTGATGGTGCCACCCAAAATTGGTGCTAATTGAATCATGTATTGAAGTGATATGGTATTTTTAATGACTACAAGGTAGCACTGTTGGTACCATGCTTAAATTTGTTGCACACATGCTCATGGAGAACTCATGTACCAAGTCATCTTCTTCCAAGCAACAGAATTGCAGAAATATCATGTTTTAATGTTAGTAGCGCCCCCTGGGGGTGGAATTATACATAATTTTACAGACTTGTGCAGTGTGGCTGTATTTACAAGATTCTCAAATTTGGTCCAAATCAAATTAAGCATAGAGGAACAGTGAAGAGTAGATTCGCTGCAGCAATCACACAATTGACCATTCTATGCTCCAATGCTGTAAAATAATTATCATATTGATTTTTTTTTCCCTCAAAAAGAAATTAAAGCAAAAACACAAAAACATCTTCACTCCCTCACTCTGTTGGTTTACTCCTATTAATGCTAATCTGTGAAATAAATCAGTGGAATGACAGGGTCAGCATTATTCAAATCACATTAAATATACCTGCATACTATCTGCTTAATTTGCCATTTCTGACTCAAACATAACACCTCCTAAGAAAGCACAACTGTGCCAAAAGTTGAGCCCTGTTGGAAAGGTGAAAGACATGAGAGGAAGTCTCCAAAGTGCTGCTGCTAAATGGGTCAAATGCTGCTGATTTGTTGGCAGCCTATACCTGAAGCCATGACTGCGCAGCTAGTCCATCCATCTGCTTTGCAGTGAAGCAGGTTTTCCTTTTGAATGCAGAGGAGTGGAGGCCAGACGCACGCACACGACACCAATACCACTGAGAAAGATCAAGTACATTCATCATGTCGCCTGAGGAAAGATGTAACTACTCCTACTGACGGAGGTTTGTTAGGGGATAGTTCCTGTTAATGTAATGGCATGGCATTAAAGGTATGCTAGCTATGGCTTGAGAGTAGATTATGAACCTGAAATGTACTGTAGGGCTTAGTTCTCTTTCTTTCCTATCTTTGGAACTACACCAAAGACTTCAAATGTTAAACAAAAAACCATGGTAACACTTTATAGTGACCATAATTAATAGAAAATTTGATGTTCATAAACCATTTAAACCAACGTAAACCATTTATTAAGCAATTGTTTGTTGTAAATATGCCGCTGATGTTTATAATAATTTGTAAATTGTTGATAAATACTTGTAGTACATCTCTAAACTTTATTTCGAAAGCCTTGCAACAGATGTTTATAAATCTTTACAATTACTAAATTGTTCATTAAGCATTTCATTGTTTGTTAACAGTCGAATAAGTATTAACTGAAGTTTAAATTGACCATTTGTCAGTGATGATTATTATAGAGTGTACCAAAAGGTTCATTAGCTGACCACTATGATTAGCGTGTTAGCAAAAAGCTACTGATTTAGATATCACTCAGACAAAGTGTGACTAACAAGAATGATTAAAAACAGTAACGTTTCAGTCTGTAAAACCAAAACAATGAGCTAAAAGAAAGTAAATCATAATCATAATAGAGTCATAATCCTCTTTGTGTTTGTCACTACGAGCAGTCACTTTCCACACTATAATGACATTAACTTTATTTTTTGATCGAGCAGATCAGATGAGAGAAGGCAGCAGGGTTAAGGAAGAGGAAATGAAGGGCAGTGTAATAAGTTTTACTGATTCGGGAGCAAACATGATAAGACCCTAAGAAGCCTCTTCAATGTGGGCCCTGGCCTTGCATTAATTTAATATAATATAATACATTTAATTAGTGATAATTTTCTTTAATTTAGTGTTCACATAATTTCAAATTCCTACCTCACCTGATCTGCATGTGTTCATGTTGGACTGTGACAGGAAATCCACACAGAGGGAACATGCAGTCACTTAGGAGAAAGAGTTCAGCTATCGGCTGTGGATTTTAAACCATGCAGTAAAGCAGCACTGGTAAAAACTGACCCAAGGTTTGTGTTGTATCCAAAGTACATTTTGAGCACATTACATCTGAATATATCTTCCCATTGTAGACCTATTAACATAAAAATAACCTAATGCAGTGGAGTGTAACTAGCATATTTAAAAAAGAAATGTAACTTGTAACTGTTACTGATACCGATATACTGATATTAATACTGATATTAATCCACTAACGTTCAATTATATGTGTAAAAAAGGAAACTGCCACTATAAAAAATGTATTGTTTTGGCATTGGTATGTTCTCAGTGAAAAAAACAAAAAACTTTAAGGCAATTATTTATTTATTATTTAGTTAAATTGGTGAATAGGACATTATTAGATTTGATTTGATACCGACTGTTGGATTAAAAAAAATAAATGTAGAAATGTAATGGACATGAACAATTTAACAAGATTTTAATTGAATTACTTAAGCACACTGAAGTGTCTAATGACATTTGTATTACTTTAAAAGCATCTTGGTCATGATCAACAACTTTTTTGTTGTTTTCTTTTTTCTTTTTTTTTTTTTACAAATGTTGAAACACAAACACGTCGCCTGCAACTCCACCACCATGCCCTCCTGACGTCAAAGTCAGGCCATAAACATGTAATGTGGACGTGATATGACACGTTTTGTGGAAATGTCACTACAGTAAATGGCCTATGAAACGAGAACTGCTAACATTTTACCCTGCAGACTGGGCTGTTTCGGGGCCATGGTGAACATTTACTGCATCAGGCTTCATGACTTATGGAACACTGGGACATACAACTCGATGAAAATCTGTTGAAACATTCAGTAAAAAAAAAAGATTATTTTTGGTTAAACAATTTGTACAAAGCTTTATTGTACTTGGTCTAAAAGTTTTGTAAAAATCTTCTTTAACAGTTTCTACATTACACCGACATTTGCCTTTTGCCTAGAGTGAGAAGATTCAACTCCCTGACATTTCCCAAGCACACCCAAAGGGAGCTGCACAAAGAGTTTTCTTTATGAAGTTGAAACCTTCAGCTCTGGCACCTTTGAGAGTTTCAGCAAGTTACTAATTTAAGAAGTTTATTTGCTGAAAATGACTTGATGAACTATTATCTGGGCATTTGGCTATTTTGAATGCCCCTTTAGAAGGATTTCAGGTGCTGTGTGGCTTTTATGTTTGTGTGTGTGAGTGTGTATTTTTAGGGACAACAGATTGATTAAAGGCGCAGCGTGAGTAAAAGAGAATAGACACTTCATTTCTTCAAAGGCCACGAAACCAACTGGAGGCTGAAATCAAGTGGGCTCTTCTGTTTTCAGCACAGATGCAGAACACACACAGTAAAAACGGTACACACACGTACATGCAGTAACACAGCAGCCTGTACAGCTGAGCAGGGATGAGCACACACACACTGACACGGCACATCTACTGTATATTCATGCACACACATCCTCAAGGACACACAGACACACCGATTTGTAGTGACAAACTGCAGAGTGAAACTCCAGTTGGGCTTCTGTTCACCTTTTCACATCTGAAGGCACCATCCATTAGAACGGGGCTGTCAAAGCATGCTGGGAAACTCCCACACACACACACACACACAAAAAAATAAAAAGCTGTCCAGTTGGCAGCTTTGAGTTCTGTGAGCGTCGGTAGGCTGCCTGCTCAGTGCAGCTTAAAACCAGTTCAGAAGCAGCTTTCTGAGCTGTGTAAACAGAGAACATTACAGTACAAAGACAGTGATACATGCTGCACATACTGCAAAGATAAGCAATCACAACTTAGGGTATAATGTACCATAATGTAGGTTTAGTTACTCGGTAGTCTGAGAATGTGCCTGAAGATATCAGTACCATGAGGACACAATTTTGATTTCTAATTATGTCCTCTGGCCATAGTGAAGACTGGAAATATTTAAAAGATTACATCACTCACTGGTAGTTCAGCCAGAGACATTTCCAGGATTGAACATTTAGAGTTTTACAGTTAGACTTGGTAGGAAAGGCTCTGCTCTCTGAGAGGTCTCTGCAGCAACAATGAATCCCCCAGCATAACAAATACATAAACATTCTCAGTAAAGTTAACAATATCAAATTCTTACCATAAAGAGAAGGATGGGAGCAGTGTTTCAGGTTATAAAGGCTGCCTTGTATACATACATGAATATCATTGGACGTTACTAGTCAACTGGTACCCAGCACCTGATGAATGAGCCGCGGAGAGTGAATCATTAATAAAACGGCTGATGCCGATCCATTAATGTACTAACCCTTCAAGCAGAACACATAATGAACTGTAACATATCTGATTCTGTGGTTGGCATCATCTTTAACAGTGAGGTTATCCAGGTCAGACTCAGTCTGAAGTAATTAATGGATACAAACATTTGTTACCGTCCGTTTGTTGGTTTGTTGGTTTGTTGGTTTGTCAGCAGGATTACACAAAAACTACTGAACGGATTTCCACGAAACTTTGATGGAGGATGAGTCTCGGCCCAGAAAAGACCTCATTCATTTTTGGTGCAGATCTGGATAAAGGGACATATTTTTCTTACTTCAGGGAAGCTCTCTTGATTAAAAAAATCTGGCGTATTTAGGTGGCTGGTATCTATGATTGAGTATGAAAGGGGACTGTTTGGCCTTGGAGACGGTATGCCATTGCAGTTAAATATTTCAAACATATATTTCAGGAGTCTCACAGCAGAGACATCTGTACATGCCATGACAAGAGAGAAATCTTGTTGTGCCAGGGGAGTCGTGACAGCGAGCCAACAGGAACAATGAGGAACACCTGTGTTCAAGTGCCATCATTAATGTTATTAGCCACACACCGACAAGTCAACATTTCAGGATAATTAAATATTAGTATTTGTTATTAAGAGATAATGATGAAAATCCAGAAAAATGTGTGGACTGTGGATTTAATAAATCACTTGCTGAGGTTTTTATGTATCTATTGATTAATCTATAATGGCCTAAGTGAGCACTGGAGCAGTCTGTAACAGTCACACTGTAGCTTGCATAGTACAAGGCAGCAAATTGATGGCTTGCTAAAGGCAGTGTGGGTGAGTCTGTGACAGGCAATGCTGCATTTCCAATAATGTTGTTTTTAACCACAATCTCTGTTAGGAACACACAAATACGCACATCTGTGCAGACACACTTCATTCATACATACATACACACAAATACAACCACATACACACATGCATAGGTTATAATGTAAAGAAAATGCATGTTTTCATGTTAATGAACCTGTTTATTTAATTGTTTTACATTTCCATGTGACTTCAGACTGTCATGTTGTTTACTGTTACAGCTTATTAGTCACTGATCTCTTAACTGAGCTGTCTAAAGTCCCAAGACAAGGACTCATCTCCCCAGTCGGTGTGTGTGAGTGAGCACCACCACACAGCAGAATGAAACTTCTCCCCGATTGTTGCTCCTTCCATTATATGGTGTCAGAATATTTTTCTCTTTTTCGCAAAGAAAAAGCTTTTCCTCATCTCAGCAGAGCTAATCTGTCTCCCCCAGCAAACAACTTGCACTTTTGACGATCAATCTCCGCAGTGAAAGCTTGAGTCACACAGCTCCAATGCTTCTCATTCAAACTCTGTGGTCTTAATATCCACCCAAGAGAATATGACCAGACTGGTAAGGTTATTAAGATATGAACCATTAGCCGGTAATGTGGTGGGAAATGGCTCATGACCTCCACCTTAGTATTTAACATTTAAATGTACTGCGTGACTCATGACAGCCATTTAGAGAAAGGAGAACGAGAGAGAGAGAGAGAGAGAGAGAGAGAGGGTGGAGTGTTTGTGTGAGCGAAAGAGTGAGAAAGAAAAGGAGAGTGAGCGAGAAAGCAGCAGTAGCAGGATGACTTGTTAAATTACAGGTCAGACGGAGGTGAGATTAGAGTTTCTCAGGTGGAATAAGGTTAATGTTAGTTGGAGCGAATGCAAATGAATCGATTCATCAAGCTGCTTCGGCATATGTGATCCAAAATAGAGCTGGCGTGTTCAACTGTGTAATCAGTGGAAACTGAGCTGGAAAAAGAAAAACAAGAATTATTATTTTTATATATATTATAGAAATTAAATGTCAATTTAAAAGTCTTGATGAGCTGGAATTGTTTGTTTGCATTATCCCTAAATGGTAAAATGAATTCATATAACAGTTTTGAATGACAGGGCTTGAGTTATGTGGGAGGCAGTGGGAGATGAGCTCCCATAAGAAGGGGTCGAATCATACATCTGTGAGGGTCGCTGATACATTACAGTTATTTATTTACTCTAATGATATACATAGGCTAAAAGAAACATGTTTTGTAATGTCTTTACTTATTAATCTATAGAATTATTTCTTAATTAATTAATTAATTAATTTATGCCCATAACGTTGGTTATTGTTGAGACCCCCCACAAAGCTCAAATTATAACTCGACCCATGTATAATTAACTTAACATTTTAAAGGTGCAGTTTGTAAATAACATTGAATAATAACAACAATTATTAACAATATGTGAAAAGTATTACAAGAAGAAAAATAATAATAGCATGCTAACCAGCTAGCCCCAGTCTGTCCGTGTTTAAGCATCATGTGCTAGCGGTATAAACACCAACACTCCCCTAATGTTCCGAGCTTCTAGTCCAGACCACTACATGCATGGCTAACTGAGCTAACTAGACAACAGCAGCTCTCGTAAGCAGCAATTAGCAGATACTCAGGTGATATGCTGCCCTGTTACGTGTTTTGAGTCTGATTTGACAGGTGGTCAATTCTTACATATCGCACCTTTTATACTACTGAAAACATTGTAATAATAGTGTGATAATGTTGAAGATGAAGCTCTCTAGGTGTAGCTGAATTAGATTATGGTTTCAGTTTTAGTGAATAACAATACGTTATTTTAACAGTAAGTGCTGTATCGTAGGCAACTGGACTTGTCTCAGTTCCTTGAAGGCGTTTCACCTCTCATCCAAGAGGCTTCTTCAGTTCTAACTAACTGGAGGGGAGTTGCAGGCTTTTAAAAACTGTGTGGGATTGTTCTTACAGAGTCGTTAAGGACACGTGTGAGCTCTGAGTTTCAGAGTCATTTAACAGTAACAATATGTAATGTTTTTACAAGAGCGGTGTCCACGCACCAATGCGCTAACAAAAGCAAAGAAGCTAAAGACTGCAAGCTTGCACACATTGGTGTAAACAATGCATGATAAAATGTTCCAAAAATGGGCTTTGCAAATGTTTTATGAGGAAGGAAATGCATTCAACACATTCGTTAGGCCTCAACGATTTGCGTAATGAGTTCTGGTGAGAAACACTGAATGTAAACAGAAACTTAGTTTTTCTGAAAAATCCCCACAGCTCCTTTAACGCAACTCTCCAAACTTCATTCTGAGATGTAAACGCCCTGACAATTGCTTTCCTCGCCGACTTTTATGACTAATACAATGTTGCCGATAAGGATGAAAATAAGAAGACAACAACAACACTGATTAAATTATTATATATATATTATTTATATATAAACACATATCTAATATTTTTTTTTTTTTTATTTCGACTCAATCCCACAAAAATCATCCTGCTGCCACTCCTTTTTGACTAACATTTGCTTCGGTTGATAGCTGGTTTTGAAAACGACTCAGTCTTTTCTTTTTTAGATAAAAATATATATTTGTTTTAAAGATTCATGTTTCCTGTATAAAGTACAGATGGGCTCTGGGCTGAGTGCAACAAACAGGGCAGCTGCAGTTGCCTTGGTATTTGTTAAAAATGAGATTAAATTAATGTCAGCCTCATCTTTTTTCTACAGCTTTTTGAATAATTTCGTGACTGCTTTATTGGTCATATTTTCATTAATAAATGATTTACCTTCCTGATTTATTTAGTTTCCCGTATTTATCTGATTATACTTTTAAATTCTCTGCAAAAGCACTTTGCTCTTTGCCTCCCCGCTCTGTTAATAAATGAACTAAACTTTAGTTGACAGTGTTTGTGTGGTTTAAAGTTTATTGCAGCCTTTTTGCAGAGAGATAAACAACAGTCAGAGCTGAGATACAGTACATCCTGATTTGTGCTGTTCAACATCCACTGTGCCAATGCTGCAAAGCTATAAAGTGTTGAGGAGATGGTAAACAAATTCATCTGCTCTCATCCAGAGTTATGCAGCTCAAATACCTCATCGTGCCTCATAGTCCATTATATCAGTCCATTGTATCAGGAAGTAGACTTAATGGAGGGAAAAATGTGCGTGCATACTTTAAATGAAGCCTCCAGCCTTAATTGCTCCTCTGTGCCTCGTGCACTTGATGGCAAAAATGATGTCTTCGGAGAAGAAGACGAAAACATTTGGTCCATAAAACCTGACGTACAAAAGCTGATATATTCTGGGCGACCTGCCAACATGGATATTGATGAAGTAAGTAACTACGACCTCTGTTACCTTGGAAATATGGCCAAACTGACCCAGTTTCCACAGACGTACGCATTAATATCCAGAGATTCAAGATGATAAAGGTCTGGGGGAGAGGGCTAACGCAATATTTCACAGTAATTATATTCTGAAAATTCCTTCTAATTAAGTTGATATAATTAAACTGTCCTATCTGCCTTCAGCTCTTGTTCTTTTTCACGGCTTGATCATCATTTTTTGCACCTCAGACGGCGCGGATGTGATTTCGGAGAGAAAATCAGGTGAATAAATAAAAGATGACGAGGCCGAGGCAGAACACAACCCCTCACAAATATCAGTCTGTGGTGTTGCGAGGAGTCATTCTGTGATGTCCTTCTGTTGTAATCACTTTTCCAAAAAGACCTGTCACGTTATTGTTGTGAAATAATTAGACTACAGTCCTTTGGTTGTACTGATGGTTTCAGATTGCTGGAAATTTGGGTGCAGCTTTGAAATTACTCCACAGCAGCACGTTGTCTTTCCCCAGCAGATGCCTATAGAATTAATCACCAATATGTATTCAGGAAGACTGTAAACTTTGTTTTGAAAGACAGCTGAAAATTGTTTTGCAGCTTTTCTGGGTGAACGCGTCCCGCTTAACAATGCCTATAAAGTCTGTTCAAAACAGAGCCAGCACACATTTCACATCATCTCTCAACACCATCAGCGTACACGTAGGGCCGATAGTGTCACATTTCTTTAGCTGGCATGTTTTCCCCGCTTTCAGTTGTTCAAATTGAAATACACAGCGTGCTGCACTTGCATTCACGACGTGTCTGCCGTCTTTGTTGTGATTCTGACATAATGTCTGTTATCTCTTGCTGCTGCAGGGGGACAGCATGCGGGATGTAAATTTTTTGCTTTTACATCTTTTTATTTAATGGATCAGATATAAAGCAGATACAATGTAACTTTAAGTAACTGGGGGATGTAGCTGATTATATTTGATATACTGGACTACCTGGAACAATATCCTCCCAGTTTAAAGCTGCTTGTTTATATCAACAATGGATCAGATGTGCAACAGAGAATTATTAGCTCAATTCCATTTCCAATTTTTACCCCTACCCCTTATTTCCAAGAGCCCCCCTGCCCCTCAGAACAGAGTTACAAGGGACAGAGGTTGAAATCTCCTCTATGGGAAAACCCTTCACGACCCTTGTACGTCATCAGATGTCGTCGATGCCATTTGTGAACAGACGCGACTGGACTTTTCCAATATGCTGTCCAGCTGTGGTGATTTCTCTTGCGTTACTGTGGCAATCCTGGTATTATCACAGTGCTATTTGCCATTTATCTGATGGAGATAGAAAAGCATGGAAGATTGCAATTTTTATAGAAGTTCACATTATAGATCAAGTCATCAAATATAAAAGAACACAATTATAACATTGGCACCCCATGGTCCTACCCTGTCAGCACTGATATTAGAGGAGTGGTATCAAACGAAGCAACTTTGCTGCTGGACTGAAATTAGCAATGACAATGTAACATTAGCCAGTTAGCTCCTGAACCATCAGCAAAGTAGTAGCAATAGTTTCATGCTTGTTATAAAGAAAAGGACCATAATACATTTAAACAAGGGTTCTGATAGCCCTCATGTGGGTCTAGTGCCCCTGAAAAACCTCCGTTCGGAGGGGGATAGGGCTAAGTGGTAGGAGCAAGGGGTGTATTGGGGTTGGACCATCATCAGACTTTGCAGTTCTCCTCATGTTCCTGGAGCATTTTAACATCTTTCAGCTCATTGTCGCAGTTTTGTGGCAATGTTCATGTTTTGTTTTAGTGTCACCATTCTCATCTATCTCTTTGTTTCCAGTTGTAGCTGCTGTTTTCAATTAAAATTGCTGATGAACACAGTGAACCAGCACCAAATCCAGACAGCAAAAGTGCACCAGACACGTTCATCCAGCCCACATACTGTGTGGACTTATGGTACTTAGGCGGTCTACTCCTCCTTTATTCGGTTTGTTCTCGGCTGACATGTGGACATTGCTATGGACTGCTTGTGGCTCAGATCTGACAAACAGGACAACCGTATCTGCATGAGCCTATTTGGTGTGGGCCAGATCTGGGAAACAAAAATTTTAGCTATCTGGGAAATGCGACACAAAGTTAACCAGATGCTTGAGGTGCTGGAGCATGGATACCCAACCTGACCATTTTATTTTCATTTCTATGAAAATGCAGGGGAGATCAGAACAGAGTTAAAGGAGCAAATATTTCACCAGGATTCATTAAGTAGACAAAATGAAAAGTTATATTCCCACAGTGTTCTCCTCTCTTTTGAAACGTGTTTTACCTATAAGCTTTATCTTCTTAACAATAAGAGATGCAGTCAATACATCTATCTCTTCAAACAACATTAAAAGAAACTCAAACTCACTCTCCGCCTCTCACTGCCTAAACCCAAGAATTAATTCCATATGAGCTGCATAGTTCTGAGCCACTAATTGGTAAACTCTAACTTCTGCACAAAAACCCAAAAGAAATCTGTAATTACAATCTATAGTTGACTCAAATGTAGATTAGGCTCATTTTGAACTAAAACTGCTTTCAAAGACAGAGATTGAGTTTCATGTTTTCTCCTCAGTTTTCTCAGGAAGATAATTATGCGTAGGCTGTCAGATAGCGGAGAGGTTTACCCAAACAAAGGAGAAAAGTTTGGTGACGATTCCAAATCCTCTTACAAAGTTGAGCCTCAGTCTGTTTGTTTTAGCAGCTGACAGCAGCTTCTGACACAGGAGGTGCGTTCAAAGACGTTCCTAAACACCTTCTACTGAATGTGCTCAAACTCACACAGATTTCCTCCGTAGCTGTGGACTCACGCACGGTTTACTGTCTTCTCCTCCTCGCCAAAACACAAACAACACACCAGCCTTGTTTAATTTTTCAATAAATTCTCCAAACATTGATTCCCCGCGCTGAGAAAACATTTGAGCTACCGAGAAGAGGATCCGTGCAGACACAGAAGCTGAGCAGCAGCAGTGTCCGGCGGGCGGATAAGAGCTGTCCTCCTGTCAGGTTTTAGAGCCAGTGGAAGTGCTGAGACTGCAGCTGCTGTTCCATCAATAAAAGCAGCTCTTCTACACGAACAGACAACACCGTCAAAAACCAAAAACCTGTATATACTGGAGACACACAAAGGTGAGTGCACACACACAAACACAAGACTAAGATGGGTCTATAGAGGGTAAGACTGACCTTAAAGGACAACACAGTTTCAAGCTGTTTTACTTTGTTTATATGTGGCGGACCCTGCCACCTTTCTAGCTTCAAACAGCTCTGGGACCTTGTTTTCCTCCGAGAACAGCTTGTTTATTCACTTATGGAAAAATAAATATTTCTGTGCCCCTTTATTTAAATGATGAAATAATTTATTTTGGATGAAAATTTGTATTTTTCAAAACGATATATCACTTTAGTCGGGGTGACTGTGTATCTGTGCTGCAGGCTGTGTTTAATAGATTGTTGGAAACAGCGTGAGCCTGTGATTTCAGAGACAAATCTGCACTAAGAGACAGCTGCAGCTCTTGACGGTGACACATTACACCAGCGGTTTTATATTCTTTTGTTAACACCATATCACTTTTTACAATATTAAAATCACCAAAACTTTGGGAAAGTGCTGATGTATGTATTCCCTTTTTTACCAAAATGTCTCAAAGACAGAGCTGCTCTGGAGGCAGGAATAGTCAAAATAATGTGACTGATGGAGTAAAACCAGTAAAATGTGAGATGTAAGAGGACAGGCTGTCAGAGGTTTACCGTGACATTTTTAGAAAAGCACTTAGGGCTGTAATGGTAAGATAAAGGGTGTGTAAACCTTCTCAGAATGTGCTAATGTCCCTCGATAACCCGACTGCTCCTCAATCAGTCTCTTGCTCTTTTCCTCCCCCTCTCTGCAAATATGAAAAGTCTCGGTTTTAAAAAATCTGACAGCGCCTGAAGCTGTTAACTATTTACTTAAATGGTATAAATTACAGCGATTGTCAATTTACAACATAATGTTGTGGGAATAAACTTGAATTATCCAACAGCTACATTAAGGAGTGCTAAGGAGGAGTCATATGTCCTATGTATCCATAGATGGCTTCTTACTTCATGCTCTTTTATAGCATGTTTCAGACGTCATAATTAATTCCTCGGGATTCACCCGAGCACACGCCAGGGATTTTACGTAAACAACAGCGATTTATTAAGAGAGGTGGACACAAGTAATAAGACAGCCAAAAGACAAAGCCTCAGGATGGATGCCAGCTGTGACAAGGGACAGAGTGACGGGCTGACAGCCGTCGGGTTATTTGCTCTGGCAGCCAGAACAGGTGAGCTGAGTCTAGCTGATGACCCTGCTCCACCCACCAAACTCCATGTAGGAGAGGCCTGCTCAGGGGTCGTCACAATGGGCTAGTCCAGTACCAGCTGTACTCTCTTGTTCTGTCTTCTCTCCGACATCGACTTGACACACACACACACAACGCTGCAGTGCCCACATTGCGCCACCTCCTCTCACTCAAGGTTCTTTTGTCTTCCCGTCACTCGTCTCATTCGCTCTGGTTTGTTATGGTGTTAATAGAGTGCAGAGCCTCCGTGACAAGCTCTGGTTGACAAAGCAAACAGCAGGAGAGCTGTTTGGAAACACATTTGAGGCAAAGGGACAAAGGAAAAGCCATATGCAAGCAATGCTACAGAGCAGTGCTAACGAAAGGTGTCTCTAAATCTGAGGTTAGTGACAGCAACCACTTCAACATCACTCAAGCGTTAAACAAGAGGGCCCAGTAAACTGTTGTTGATTACTGTGTCGTCCTGTTGTTGGCCCAACAGCCATTTGTAATGCTCAAAGCTAAGCTAAGCTAGCCCAGAGCTATCAGGCCTGAGGAACCTCAGACAGCACAGTTTCCATTGACAGGAGAAACTTTTAACTACAGTCAAATGTAACATAACACAGTACAAAAGCATTGTTATATTTAACTTTTGATAAAAACCACAATTATGCCCTTGAGTTATTTCAAGTTTTCTTTGTGGTATCAAAGATGGTATTAAAGATAGATATTTTGCAAAGTATTGTATCAAAGTTAGAAATTCTATCATGACAACACTAGGATACAACATTATAACTGAGAATAAAACAAGTGATGTTAAAATATGGAGAATTTACTACAGGTGGCCCTGTTTTAGCTAGTTTTAACACTCATGGGGGGCTACATGAACGCTACATTAAAGATTTGAGAGGTGGATAAATGGCATTTACTATCCACTTAAGCCCTGAACTAATCTCTTACAGTTGGTAGATGAGTAGATCAATACTATTCTCATGTGTGTACTGTGAATATGAAGCTACAGCCAGCAGCTGGTTAGCTTAGCTTAGCATAAAGACAGGAAATAGAGGGAAACAGCTAACCGGCGCTGTCAAAGATTACAAAATCCACCTCTTATTAGATTTTTTAACTTTTAATGTGGCACTTTTGCAACTAACTGCGGCGCTGTCTGATGTTTACCATGCCAAACCATGACATACAGCAGTAATCTGTGCCTTAAAACTTATTTGACATCATGTACCACCCACCATCTATCAACAATAGGCAAATGGCTGCACAGGACTGGAGAAAATACCCAAAATAAAAGCAAATTAAGCAGTTCATCCTCCAAAACATTACAGTATTCCACAGAGACAGAAACAGCCCATTGCTTCACTGTTCCTGGTTTTTCACTGTGGCTTAATATGCTCGGTAATGATGGAGCATCTAAAATGTGTTCCTTCAGGCATGACTGGGAGTAATGGGCCCTCCAGTCACTACTGTTTATCTTCCTGGACAGTTGATGGTCCTCCGATGTGTCATTACACTAACTAGGTATAGCCTGGCTGCCTGTGTGTGTGTGCCTGTGTGTGTGTGTGAGAGAGAGAGAAAGGGAGAGAGTGAGGGAGAGCATCTGTACGAGTGTGTGCAGATCTTTGCACCTTGACACGGACGCAAAACCACTGTTGAATTCCCAAACAGCGCACTTATGATTTATTTGCATGGTAAATCACACACACACACACACACACACACACACACACACACATGCACACACATTGTATATGCAATGACAGGCAAATAGTACATCGTTACTCATTAGGATCAAATCATGCACATGTGACATCACGCACACACACACACACACACACACACACACAAAGATAATGGTGTTGGGATCGAGCTGAGCCGAGCTGTTTTACATTCTGCAGAGTGTGTGTGTGCTGGAGTGTATCCACCTGTTACAGATCGGGTGTCTCCAGCACCCGGAGACCGGTGACAGGCTGGTGATAAACAACCACACACTCACACACACACACACACACATACACACGACAGGGGAATACACACACAAACAAACCCATATACAGGTGCAACAAATGCACTCACAGTACAGTAAGAAACACAACCACACACACAGAGTGTCACTGAAAAACATGCATACACGCATCAAACGCACACATGGAGTGAGCGATCGCCCTTTTAGTTCCGCCGTCTCCATCATCCACAGGAGGGAGGGTCAGAGAGGCTGGGAGGCCAGACAGGAAAGTGACAAGCCCAACCATGTGAATACTCTCTGCCATCTTAGCACTCCTCTTTCTTCACAGATCCCATCTCCTTTATATTTTCTGACTTAGAGAGCTGTCTTTAAAGTGGTAATCCATGAAATCTTCTTTTTCTTTTTCTTTTGCTCCATCCGAGGTGCTAAGTGCTCATTAGTGTTCCTGCACGGCACTTACCACAGATCATCCGTCAATCACACAGTGTGCTCAGTTTCTGTTGATGAAGTTTTGTAGCGACTGCTCTTTTCTTTGGTGGCTGTCACCGCTCATGTTAACTACCTCCACCACGTCTCTGTGTACTTACTCCAAACAAACCTGAAACAGGAGGCGTATCAGATTTCTCCCAGGAAATACAAAGTGCACCCGAGTTAACAGCAGGTGGAGAATGTTTTCAGAAAGTACTCAAGCCATATCAATCAGATGCTACAGTTGTTTCATTAAAGGTATTGTTCTTACACATATAATCAATACCTCCCCCGCATGTGTCACAAGGCATCATTTTTTTTTCACTCCATTTCTTTCTTTTCAAAAGTCATTTGGAGCAAATGTTAAGCAGAAGCCTTCAGCGGTGCTCCCATTGTGAAGCTTCAAAGGTTCAGCCAGCCTGCCCTCCATCTAAGTTCAGAGCCAAGAGGTTGGGTAGGAGGGATTTTTCACCCTTAAATTGTATTTTTATGTGTCAAACACTCAGCCTCCATTGCCAGGAACTCCAGAAGGAAAAAGTGCTGATTCACATTTTTCAAAGAGAACAGAGCTCGCACCAATGACAGTGTGATAAACAACATCACCACAAAATGAAGAAATGTTTGTGAAAACTCTTTAAAGTCAAACAGTTAAAGTTGTGTGTGTATTAATATTTTAATATTATTTTTAATATAATATTATAATATGTTCTCACTGTAAATGGTAAAAGTTGACTTTAAAGTCAGGAAACCCATTACCTCAAAATTACCAAGCGGACTATTTAACAATGTAAAATTATTCTTCAGCTTTAATTTTTTGGTAATCAGTTTCCTAATTTTCCTTTAAGTAAGATTGTTTTGTCAGATTTTCTAACTGGAGGCCCAGACTTGATGACCTGCATTACAGTTGGAAATCCAGTCAAACCAGATCAGTGAATGCCCTTTATACTATTATTGTGTCATTGTTTCTTAAAAGACCACCAGACCAGCAGAAAGCTTTCTCCTCATAAGAAGATAACCTACGTCTTTGTTGCCATCGCAAGACAGCCAAATTGACAGTGAGGAGCAGTGATGTTGGATGATTCTTCAAAACCAGATTACATTAAATGCCAAGATTTTTAGAAAAATACATTTATTTTCTGCAATAGCTACACACGGCAACCACAGTATGCTTAAGGCAGGTTTGGCAAATTAACCATGGGTAGGTCTGAGTGACGGAAAGAGTTAAGGGAAGTAGTAGGGACTGACGTGACAGTGATGCTAAACCCAGTCTCTCAGATGAGAGTCTAAAGTGGTACATGCCTGTCAACAGCCCAGACCTCCACACCCTTACTTTCCACATGACTTCATCAAGGGCAAACTCCTTCCTGCACTGGAACTCAACGTTTGCACTGAGAAGAAATTGTTCCTACAGATACTAGGCTGGACAAGAAACTTTTGGCTCTGATGGTGCTGTCATGCATGTGTATTTAAATGTACTACATGTGTACTACAAATGTTTTTCACTGGTTATGAAACAATTTCAATGTAATATTTAAATATTTCATTATTTTATATTGTTATATTTGCTTTTAAAGCCTGTCAGTGGGTCTGATTCAGACTTATCTGGGCCAGATAAGTCATACAATTAAAACATTTTTTTATGGCAGACTGTCGAGGATGAACTGAGGGGTCTCACAGCCTGAGGAAAGAGGCTGCTCTGTAGGCTGGTGGTACAGTACCATTTCCTCCGGGGCCACCAGAATGAACCAAAAAAACAGAAAGTTCCTTGTAACTGCTTTGAGCACAAATTTGAGGTACTTGTCCTTTACTTGAGAATTTCAATTTAACGCTCCTTCATACTTCTACTCCACTAATCTGACTTCGCAAAATGCATTTCACTGCTCTAACTTTAGTTACTTTTAAAGCAACATTATGTAGAAATTGGCATTTTGTGTGATTTGGCGCCCCAACAGTTTCTGAGTGCAACAAAGCTGTCGTAGATACAAATCCGAAGGTCTGTAACAGTTTGTCAGATGTAATGTAGGTGCTAACTACAAACAAAACTCATGACATCATAACAATGTTATGTGTTGAAAACTTGTGAGTGGCTGAGACAGAGACACCATTCACCCTGTTACAAGACACTGTACCATCAACATGATGTTGAAACTGTTATTTTGAGGTGAAAAAAGTTACATAATGTTGCTTTAAAAGTTTACATACAAAATGTGATTTATCGTATCACTATAAAAAAATAATGCCATATATAAAATATCATACATTATTAAACATTAAACTATATAACAGTATTTAAGTTTAGTCTAAAAGAGCATCTTACACGTTATAATGCAGTAAAATAATACAAGACTCACAGGGGGCAATTTCACAGTGTTTTAATGCAGGACTATGCTCTCAGTGTGATTTTGTTACCGTTACTTAAGGATCTGAAGACTTCTTCTCCCACTGTGGAGGAAAAGCACCGTCGCCCTCTTTAGTACCATGAACAATCTAGTAGATTTCCTATTTAATCCAACACAGCGGCACATAATCAGCTGCCCTGCTAATGATGGTCTTGTTGAATCACAGTAATTATAGGCCACTGTTGTCTCAGACATGGTAATGGCCTTATTGATGTCCAGACGTCACGTGTGGCCCCTTTAAAAAGAGAGGAAAAAAAACATGAAATAATGATAACGCTTCCACGTTATTCTACTTATTTTCCTGCAGTGTAATAAAATAAAATGTGTCCGAAGTGCAGGGCACACTTTTTTCTCCATCCTTCCTCTCCCCCCACATCTCCAGAGACCATAAAACTGCTCTATATAATTGTCAATCTTTTTTTTAATATCGAACCAATATCCTCTGCCTCCATCTGTCTATTGTGAGTCGGTGGAGCAGCGATGGATTCTTGTGGGATCTCTTTACTGCGAGCAGTCAGTCAGTCATCAGTGGGCAGTGTATGAACACGTATAACAGGGAGGATGGAGGGCGAGGACGGCCGCAGAGAGGACCTGTGCTGTCAGAGCATGACGCGGATATATAGATACATCACAGCAGGGCCCATGTGGACTGCAGGAGACTGTGCATGTGTGTGTGTGTGTGTGTGTGTGTGTGTGTGTGTGTGTGTGTGTGTGCAGATGTGTAACCAGTCATACCAGTCTGTATGTTTAAATGTATGTGATTTTAAGTGTCTTTTTTCACTCGTACAATTGTGTGTGTGCCAATGTGCTTGTTTGTGTGTGTGGCCTGGAAATTATCTGGTCATTCATCACTGCCTGAGCAGCCGAGGCTAAAGACCATCCATCTTCCCCCCTTTCACAGCCAAGGCTGACACTCAAGGTGTTTGTATGACTTAATGTTCCTCTCTGCAGGATTTTGGAGCGGCGTGCACACAGCTCAGAGTGTGTTTTTCTGCGCTTGTGTGTGTTTGTGTGATTCTCCCTTTGTTTACCCGCTTGTCTGTGTGTCTGTGTGTGTGTGTGTGTGTGTGGATGTTTCACTGCTGCAGCAATGTTTGGGTGTCTAACACCACTTTAAATCAGGTTTGCATAAACATATAGAGCAGAGGTTGTGGTGAGGTGTAGTGTCACATTTTCATTGTATTTTCCAACTGATTTGAATGTGTGTTTATTAGACGCATGTATAATTCCCAGAAGCTCGTCCTCGTGTTTATCTTTAACATGCAGCCGTGTCAAACTGTTTGCTAGGAAGTATTGGCAAACACAAAGGCCCACCACTCTCATCGACCGCCTCCGGCTATGACCTTAGAACAGTCCGTGCACTTGCCTGTTCCTCCTCGCCCGTGTGTGAGCGGGTGCTTACAGTTGCAGGCCTTTCTCATTCTCCCGCTAAAGGTCAGCCGTCAGACAGTATTGAGCAGCGCTAAAGGTGAAAGAAATGTGAAATATGTTAAATGATAAACTATGGAGCAGCACGATCCAGTTCTCCAGCCGCCCAGCTGAGATTCAGTGGGATGAGATCTTTTTCCAGTGACGCATTAGAACTGATGGATGACATACGAGTTACTGTGGAGACATTAGTGCATCTCACAGCTGGTTTACAAGCAATGAATGTTTGTTCTGGTCAGATTTTTATTGTCCCATAAGAAGAAATGTCTTTTTGCAGCAGGGCAGCATAAAAACAAAGACAATAAAAAACACAAAAACACAACTGAAGAAATACATATACAGAGTATAGATTAAAGAATTCGATAAAAAGATCCTGTGATAAAACATCAACAGTAAGAATAAGCACTTTATGGTGCATTAGAATCAAGAGTGTTTATCGGCTGTGGAATAAAAGAAAACTTGCAGCTAATTTTCCAGACATCTAAAATAAAAAGTAACACCATCAGCCTTCTATCAACATTAAAAACAGAAAAATACAGACTTTGTTGCTGCCTCTTGCATATTGCCCCACTGTGTTTATGTTTATGTACACTCATATTCTACAAGTGCGTCTGAAGTGCTGAACAGTTTGTATTTAATCATCTCAACAAGAAATTAACCAACAGGAATCCTTTCAGAATAATGTTACTGTGCAGGCTGGATCATACACTGAATGTTTTAATATAAAAGCAGTTACCAGTTTATGCTCAGATGATGCAGTCCACCTGGACAGAATAAATCTGACTTTTGGAAGTATAATATCCAAATTTTGACGACACTGTGTCAGATAGCAGTCAATTTAGCTCATTGGTCATTTTCAAAACTATAGTAAGTGGTAGTGTTATACAGGACTTCTCATTATTCCTCATCATCAGTTACACAAATAAAAATAAAAACATCACACACATAGTATTTACTGTAAAACTCATACACACTAAATTGCATGAGACGGTACATTGTGAGTTGGTATCTCACATGTCTGGATCTGGTTGTAGAGGTTTTCCTTGGCTGAGCATTTTGTCCCAAAGGATACAGAACAGTACATCCACTGACTCACTTGCTGTCACTCCCAGTAATCGTGGGGCTAACAGGTCAACATTTCTATCACAGAATATATGTTTGTTATTTAAAGCTTTATTAAGCAATTTTGGACCAGTGAGCAAGTCTGGAGAAGGAACTCTCAAGTGAAATACAGGCGCATTAGGGCTCTGAAATCATTTCAGTTTTTCTTTCCGTTCTTGCATAGACATAGTAGGTGGCAATTAGATTCCTTAATGCTGGCTGCCATCCGCCATAAGACAGACAAAATAAGAAGGAGAAGAGGCAATAACTAGCTGGCTACTACTGCAGCACAAAATCATGTTGGAGGACATGATAGACTTAGTACTTCGTACAACATTGGTGAGCAGATGGCGCTCCCCTGTGTGCGACACGGCGTAGCTCTCTGAGTCAAGCTTTATGTAGTTCTGAAGCAGACTCTGAGGAACCCACAAATAATTCCAATGTACCTGCACTGTGTTGTACCTGTGCAAATGGCAATAAACTCTTTTCTATTCTATTCTAGTCGAGAACGAGAAGGTCTATCCGTAGTGGGGGCAGATATTGCAATAGTATAGTCATTTAGAATTCTTTTGGCCACAATAATCGTGTAGTGAAAATCTGATCTGGTGACAGCCCTCAGGGCTTATTGGTATGGATAACCAGTTAGAAAAACAACTGCTGACAAATCACACCGGAGACATGGCTCTCAAATTGGCAGTGGGCAGGTAGTGTACCTTCAGCTTGAGATTTGAATCAGTCCAAGAAGTCTGTGTGAGCACTGCATTTTGACCCATCGGACAGGGACAGTCTGTATATTGGTATACTGGCTCACAAACCCCTCAGTCAATGCTCTTAATCCATGGTTTAATAGTTCACAGTGTATCAGTGTCATAGTTTGTGACTTCTGGAGTTTCACTGTCCTTCGTTTTTTTTCTATTTGTGGATTTCATGGATTTGAAGTTTTCAGCTTTTTGTTATTAAAGCTCTCTTTTCATTTACTTCTTGTCTGCCTGTGTGTCTTGCGTTTGGGTCCCCTTTGTTTTACAGTGACAATCAAGTAATTTTGAAGTCAGCAAAGTACTGAAACATGCTCTTGGCTTCTGTTAGCTAACAACAGCCTACACGTCACACAGGAGACATGGAGCAACATGAAGTATCCCATTGAAACCATGTATCTTGAAACTGCAGTAAATGAAGATCACTATTCATTTCTCTTTTAGCTCGGGTAAGATTCCTAAAACCCCTGAGAAAAATATGTGACTCTAGCTTGCTGGTAGCTTAGCTTCCTTCACCAGCTGGCCGTGTGTTGGGACTGTCTGCTGTTTGGAAATAGGAACGTAGAGCACAATCGGCTTCTATGAGCTTGTTTGCTGAAAACGACTCCCTGTGGTTTCATATGGGCAGGTTATTAAGAGCCATGAGATGGAGGACTGAAACAGCTAAAAGTTGAGTTTGTTCATTCTCAGCAACCAGATTCTATCAGACTGAGTCATTGTATGCAATGTTAATATCAAAAATACAGCTTTGAACGCCACATAAATGCCTCCTTGCCCTGTCTTCCCTGCATTTTTTTCAAATTGAATCGACGCAGTCCCTCGTGAAATAAAAACACGAGATAAATGAAAAAAATATTCTGTAAAAAATGCATTGTGCCGCATCATTAATTTACTAGCAGGTCTAAAGAGGGTTTAGTTTCCTCACTAATGGAACATGGCCTGTATTTCCAGTGCAAACTGAAGAGTTACAGCTTAATCTTCCCTGCAGCACAGTTATGCCCCAGTGAGCTTATAAATGAAATATGCCACCATGCCAAGCCACTGTGCCTCACGACCTTTCCCAAAACTCCCCAGCTCCCTGCTCCATGCCTACCTCCAGCCATACACACACACACACACACACACACACACCCACACACACACACACAAAGCCAAGCAAATGTCCACACACATGCTCTCACACACAGTTGAGCAGAGGGACTTCAGGCAGGCAAACAGCCAGACAAACACTCACATGTATACAACGTGCTCTACAAAGAGATTTTTTTGTCTTCCTTTCTCTCCAGGCTCAACAAGTAAACAGCGCTAAGTCGCTCTTTGTATTCATGTGTCGACTTTTGTGTCGGCGTATGTTTTAATTTGAACGGATTTCAGGTGCCTTCATCGCCGAAGTCTGGCTCCCCTTCCTCTCCTTTGATCTAGCAGCTGACATCGAGGCTCTTCCTCCTCTCCTCCTGCTCTCCCTCTCTTTTTCTCACTTTCCCTCAACCCTCGAGGGACGTCACAGTGTGTCATCTATCACTCTTCTCTTCACTCCCGTTTCTCACTTTGTTCTCACCTTTTCCCTCCACTTTGCCTCCGTGTCAAAAAACAGATCCAAAACCTCTACATTCTCTGGATCTCGCTGTGCAGTCCGGAGGCTAATATTGCTGCCGGCTCAGATATCCAGGGTTCAGGAGGTCGCTCCACGGCCTCATGGGCACTGACCCGCCAAGATCCACAGCGTCTGGGGTTAAGTCTCACCAGCGCCTTATTTTGTACTGTACAGATGAAACACTGATGCTACGGCGCAGTCCCACCCTCCTCCATCCCCTCACCATCGCCTGAAGCCTTCGAGTCACTTCACGCTGGGTGGCAGACGTCGAAAAAGAGCAGTTGTCATGTGCAGTTTGAGAGCGTTTCATTCCAACAAGCTTCGTATCCAAACGAAAAAAGGGCTAACCTGTCAGACTTTCTAGAAACACAAGTTGAAAAGAAATGTGACTCATACTTTCACTAAGTTTAACTTCATGTGATGATAAAGATTTCTCTCCTCATTATTAAAATCAGTGTTTCATGGTGGAGCAAATTTGCTATTTAAACTGAGCCTCGTGTCTTCTCCTCTGCTAATGATGTTCCTTTTTGGCATGTTTCAGATGAAGCAGGCCAGAGGTCATTGTATCACTGTTTTGGTCCTATCTTCTCAATTTAGACCAAAAATGGAGATATTAAGGCTTAAAGGTTGTGCCGATTCCTGTTAGGATAGAGGGGTAAGGTGAAGTGTTGGGGCTACATGGCCCTCCAAACTGAGGTTTTTCCGAGACACTAGTCAAACTGAGGTTTATGAGAACTCTCCGCCATTTGTCTTTGTCCTTTTCTTTATTACGATCAGTGGTGGAAATGGGGGAAGCATGGGGGAACGCCGATTTTGTAAATCTTTGGTGTTGAAGAAATTAAGATGTTCATGTATTTTCGCTACTCCCAGCCCAGAGGAGAGATTTCTCTTTGTCTGTCGAGCCTGTCGTATGTGCAAGTGCAACACATTTTTTGGGGGGCGAAAAGACGAGAAATCTTTCCAAACAACTAGTGAGAGAGCATCACATGCATACAAGCGGAGCAATACACATGCCAACCTCAGGTATGTAACTGTTCAAACATCAGTTAATGATTAACAGTAGCCATTAGTACACTGGTTGTTGGGCTATAAATATCAGAAATGGTTGTTGACAATTTGAGAGCACTCAAAGGATCCTCTGTATGGAACATTACATTTGTTGCTGAATTGTACATGACAGTAATGCATTTTGATGTATTTCAATGTTGCATTCTGCCCCTTTGATGGCATATGACCCGAAATGTAACTAAAGTCCATCAGTGAAGTCACTGCACTCGGTACTGCTCCTCTTATATCAGTGCAGACTGGCAGGGTTGGAGCACGGGTTGCACATGTTAGCCTATAAAGCACCGCAAGTGGCCAGGTACACCATGAAAACATCGAAAAGATATTTAAAGGAGTAGTTCAACATTTTGGGGAATATGTTTGATGTCTGTACACTAAAATGAGGCAACAGCATTAGCTGGTTAGCTTAGCATAAAGACGGGAAACAAAGCAATAGAATTAGCCTGGCTAAAAGAAAGTAACTGTGTCCAAAGTAAAAGAAAAAAGCTGCATATCAGCACCTCTAAAGCTCTTCAATTAACACTACATATATACATTCTATCCCCTGATGCTAAGCTAGGCTAATTGCTTGATGGCTCCAGCTTCATATTTAGTATACAGACATGACAGTGGAACGATCCTCTCCTTTAACTCCTTTAACTAATAAGTTTGATTTTTTTTATTATTGTGAGCTCTTTTAGTTCTTCTTATGCATGTTGACCGAATAGTTGAGCTTGATTGTTCCTTTTTGACCTTATAAACAACAGTTGACAAAACACTGTTGATTTGACCTTGAGTTGAGATTGTGCTGTCATTTTCAACTGACAATATGTTATAAGAATGAAAACAAAGACTGTTTCTTACAGTGATTTTGTTGAATTTCTTATATTTTAGATGCACAATGCAGATTTGTTTTTCAGCTCTCTTCTTCTCCAACTTCCTGCAGCTGAAACAACTGTCTGCCTGATTGAATTATGATTTTCGTAACGACTTAAGGGAACATTAATAGTTTTTCATCTTGGCATGAAATATCTCTCTATTGTTTTGGAAAATGGCTGCATTTTGTGACACCCTTTGATTAGTTTTCTTTATTAAATAATTGACAGTGAATGCCCCCAAAACCCAGAGGAGCATCAGCATATTAGTTTTCAGCCTGCCTACAGTAGAATTCAATCAATTTGAATATATTACTTAGGGAAAGGATTCTGAATAAATGGACAATTACTTCCCATGCATGAGAATCATTGTAACAGCAGTAGGGTGGGCTGATATTATCATATTAATGGACTGAAGTAAGCTTATTTCCTTAAAATGGAAATTAGTATCAGAGGTTTTAAGAGGTTTATGCACACTATAGGTTGTTTGATTTACCAATATTTAGCATCGGAGACTCTGCTATGCATGTATCACTGCGAATCCATGATAAATGGCTCGGCCATCAGAGTCTGGTGTGCAGGGCACTGTGAGTATGAAAAGGTAGCTTTTCACCGCAGTCACAAACAGCGATCACCACACAACCTTTCATTCCCTCACTGCCTGACAATTTAGGATGTAGTCATTGGCTGGGTTTTACTCTACAGAAACAGCCGGCTGCTGGCCTTACACTGGTGAGGTTAATCTGTTTACATGAACCTTTGATAACCTGTGATTGAGTCTCCATATTGGCATGAAGGATCCCGGCGAACAGAATGTTTCTTAGAGCTGCACACAAAACAGCCCACCAACCAACAAGCACTAAGACTGACCAGAGGGTCATCTCTGATAGAGGAGTGAGTCTCTATTCATCACAAAAACGCTCTTTATTACACCTGGGAGATGTAGGTGTATGACTATGTTTGTTACCATGTGTGTGACTAAGTTGTCTTTATTACACTTCTGTGGCATGGAGTAACTGTACTGTCCTTTCGAATTCATACTCATAACAAACAGGGGCAGCATGTCACCAGAATAACTGCTAACTGCTGCTAACTGTAGCAGTCATTAGCTAGTTAGCTCAGTTAGCAGTGCATTGCACAGACGAGACTGAGAGCTCGAAGAAGCAGGGGAGTGTTGGTGTTTACAACGCTAGCGCAGGAGCTTTGGTATGAGTACTGGTATGAGCCAGGGCCAGCTGGTTAGCATGCTAACTGCAATAGTTATCTCTGCAACATGATGCATGGCCGTCCTAATGTCCAAACTGTTCTATGTTGATAATTTTCGTTCTTTCTTTTATGTTCTCAACTAAAATTCTGACATATTGCACCTTTACGTTTTTCTCTCGCCACAAATATGACTGGACAATGTCTCGTTGAAAATATCAAGAGGTTTTAAGCTCACAAATCTTTAAATGCTGTCTTGAACAATGGCCTTTGGCTTGGCAGGTGTGACGCCTAGCTGACCACAATCCCGTCCTCCTCCTGCCACGAAAGTCACATCATATACAACGCATATAATCTGAACGTGATGTGATTGTGGAAATGCTGATATGATACATACGAAACATACAAATTTAATGTATCTATGGTTTGCAGAAACGTACAAAGCCAACATTTTCATCTGGTGACTGAGATGGACCTTCCATTGATCTGATCTTTTTTTCAAAGTATATTTTGGTTACAAAGAAAAAACACAAAAAATACAAAACACAAGGCCAGAGGTTACAGACAAAAAAACAAAACTTTTTATTGATAGCAAAAGTCCAGTCGCCAGGATATAATGTCAGCACTTGCTGCAAACCACAGATACGACCAAGGTTGACATTTGTACCAAAAGTGGCATATCATGTTCACATTGTATGGCCGGCTGACGGCAGTTCCAGTCACACCACTGGTTATTTTTAAGGACACCTGGGGATATTTCCATCTTTGATCATGCCAACCAAAACAGGTATTTTAAACCAAACCATGATTTTTAGGGAGCTCAGGGAATGAAGCTGCACCATAAAAAAACGTTCAGTTTTAACTTATCTGTGGTTTTGTAGAAACATTAACAGTTCAGTTAACATTTATACTGGTGACTGGGTTGCAGTGGTGACATGTTTAATAACGTTAATGGGGCACTCAAAGTTGGATTTTGTTTTGAATTCTATAAACTCAGGACACACGCAAGAGACAAATTTTAAACAGAACATTTGGGCAGGAGAGTCCAAAACTATTACCCTTGTCCCTAAAATGGGTGAAGCTAAAAAAAAAAAGCTAAAATAATTCCCATAATGTAACTCAGTTGTGTTCTTTAATAGTCTCTGCTTGCCTGATACACACCTTTCAATCTTCAAGCACTCACTTTCTAATACAAAGTTTCTATTAAAATTCGTATTTGTCAAACTCAAGCCTGATGACATCATCTCAGACTGTAGAAACCCCCATGATAGTCCACTGGTGTAGTTTTAACTGGCTTAGTACCACTCCTCATGAGTAGTAAATGAATTGTCATGTTAAATAGGGATCTGATCGCCTGTGTAGGCATCAAGGTCATTTACAGACTGAGGTAAAGTTGTTACGTGTATCAGACACACAACCGCCTCTATACTGTACCACACACACACACACACACACACACACACACACACACACACACACACACACACACACACACACACATAAAAAAAACTTAAGGCATACCATTTATTATGCCAAGTTTCAAATTAATAAATGCATTGTATATTTTTCTTCATTGTAATTATAAAAGTTGGTTTGAATCAACTTCACAAACACAGAGGACCTGATTCCAGCAGTGGTTTTCCAAACAGCATGATCAGTTAATACATCGTGCTCATGTATCCTCAGCATATACAGTATGTTCTCTTGTAGCGAGACTGTCAGCAATAACTAAGAGATGATTTTATCAGAAGTGGGAGGAAAGATAAGAATATGCACTCTAACCAGATGAAATGCTCTGCAAAGTAGCTGCAATCTAAACTCTCTGAGTTGAAGAAAAAAGATACAGTAGGTTGCCATGGAAACTGAAACTTGGTGCTTGTCCAGATGGAGGTGAAAAACTGAAGACGTGGATAAAATCATAGAAATAATTATACGGAAAAAAAGCAGAATTGAGATGAAGAATGGGGTAAATATGGGCAAACAAAGCACTTCATTCAGATATTATTAAGCAATAAGGGGCACACAAAGGCCCCTGACCTTGCAAGATGCAGCACAAAACTGACCTTTACTTAAACATCTGATGTTTGCTCTCTGTTATCTCCTTCTCATATCTCAGATCAAGCTGCTGGTTGCAGCACAGACACACACACTGAACCAAACTCTCAGCAGCCTCGCTCTCAGCCTCTGAGGTCTGTTCCTGAAGTGAGTGGAAGACTTAGCGGGATACTTGTGATTCTCTAATGAACCATCTGTCTCATCAGCTGAACATCACACAGTTTTTTTTCTAAAGAGATGCTGTGACGCTGACAAAACTGAAAATCTCCATATGTTAACACACAGTTTTTTTCTTTCTTTTGGGTGTCAGTGAGAGTGACAAAAAGTAGGGAACATATGTGTGGTTTTACTTTCTTCTACAGGCAGAACAAGTGACAATGAGGGGAAGTAACAGAACAGGGTGATAGATATGCCTGCACAGTGATACTGTACATACTATTAAAAGTTTACTTCAAACATGGAAATTCTTCTAAACATTTTAAAATTATCTGGATAATGTGTTATAATGCAAATGTGTGCAATGTGCATTACTGAGGGGCAAATTGTAAAGCGCTCTGTCTGTAAAGGTAAAAAAGAGCTGCAGCCTGTAGTAAGTGCAGTCCATTTACCTTTCAGGCAAAAAATGTTAGAGACATGTCAACAGAGGATGATTACAGGCATTTTCCATGTACAATCAGCAGAAGTCAGTTTTATGTGGATAATTCTCCACCTCTGGAAGGCAGGCATAAACATGGACGACATGAATGGAATTTACAACAAGGCTGTAATGTGAAAAACAACTTTGCTTTTATGTAAGAGAACTCAAAATGGCAGCAAACATAGAGTGAGAGCACCATAAACATACCCAGAGCTGCACTCTACCTGCTATCTCAATATAATAAGTTAATAATAATACTGTCAGCCTATATATAACTTAAAAGTGATTTTTAGAAAGTTGAGCCATAATTACCAACGATGACATTATCTGAATGTTTTGTAACAACAAACAAACATTGTTTGACTCTTGTAGCATATATAGTGACATCTAAAGATTGTAATGTTATCATTTTCTAATATCTTCTCTCTCTCGTCGTGTGCTCTGTTGGTTCTGAATAACATCCTCCCATCAAGTGCGACAGTTTGATCTGAGATGTTTGGGTGGAGACAGGTTTCTGTAGAGATGTAGACCTAACAGTCTCTGATTTCTCATTTGGCTGTCTGAGTCCAATTTTGTCCATTTAATTTCCCAGCAACTGGACATTAGCCAGGAGCAGCCCTAAATCAAGGCTGGATTAGCATGACTCTTATCCCAACTCTCCTACCTGGGGCGGTCCGGCAGGTCGACGGTCAAAAGATGCCGTGGGCAGTGATTGTCTCAAAGTCCATTTCTCTCAATCCAAAACCTGGGAGTTCTTCTCTAATGCTGATCGATATAATTCTGCCATTGGCAACATGTGTCTCAACGACAAAAGCTGAAAAAAATAACAGCTAAAAAAAATAAGCGAATTTTGAAGGAGAATAAAGAATAGATAATATAATATAATAATATTTGTAGTATACAAAAACACGCCCTCCTCCTCGACAGGCACACTGAGTTGAACAGGCCGAATCAGGTATAACACACACATTTTCACATCAACCAATAAGGCAATGTTTAGGAGAGATGTTGGTTTTTCCGATAAACTGGTCAAATGTGACATTTTTTGTATGAAACCTTGAATAGAGGTGTTTTTGAAAGCCACCATAATCACAAAGGGAATGTCATGGAAATATTATAAATGAGTAATGAAACATCAAGAACGAATAAGAATATAATTGCTACTCTGCAGCAAAAACAAGGTTTGCAGTGTTAATGTGTTAATGTGTGTTTGTTTCTCAGAAGGTGCCACTGGCAAAGTTCAGGCGAAGTTTTGTTTTACTTGAAGGAGCTTTCTCTTATTCTTCTTCTAAAACAGGTAACACCATTTCACATTTGGTTCTCTCCGTGGCCAGGCAGACACCAGGAAGAGGGGAAGGATGAAGGAGACCCATCCTGTTGGTGTAATCAATGAGACATAGATCCAGAGGAAGAAAAAAAGACGGCAGGAGGAGGAGGACAGCAGGGAAGAGACTGGAGAGAAGACAGATAGCGTTTGAAAGAAGACAGTAGCTGTGAAGAGAAATATCCTCGAAGATCAAAGAGCGAGTCCCGCAGCGGAGCGCTCGTTAAATAAGTAAACCACACTTTTTGAAAACCACACCCAGTCTGCAAATGAAGCCTGAGGTAACCTGAAGCACAGCGGGAACAGCAGTCCCACTTGAGTGATGGAGGCTAAGAGAGACACATGTAGACTTACTTTTGCCTCCACCTCTGTTCATCTCCAGAGTGTCTTCAGTCTGGTAGGGGCAGCTGAGACACAGAGGATCTCAGGAGCACTGAGAGTATTACATTATGTAGGTGGGTGGTCTTGATGGGTGTTTTTAAAAATAAAAAAAAAGGAATGCAGTTACATAATTTTTAAAGCATCACTGTCATCAACCTTGAATGACCAAACCAAACCACTTTGGCTGCTGTGTATGCAAAGAGCTACGATACCAGGAAGAAAACAGGTTTGATGTACCAGACAGTCACAAATATTTAAATGCGCCGAGAAATTGAGGAGCGAGATAAGAAAATAATACCACTCTGGTGTGTGTGTGAGGTACAGAGTGAGAACAGAGCGAAAACTAAAGTAGGAGGCAATTAGCGTGGCTTACTAAAAAGACTAAAAACAGAGGGAAACAGCTAGCATGGATCTCTCAGAAGCTTCAAAAATGTGCCTATCCACACCTCTGAAGCTCACTAATTAACACGTCGGACCTAGACTTATTTCTATAACACTGCGTCGTCGCTGTGCCAGTTCTCATTCTGATATAGAGGAAAAAAACGCTCTGGCTTGTTTGCATGTCTTTAAAGTTTAAACCAATCACAATCGCCCTTGGTGGGCGCCTAACCCAGGAAGCAGTGTGGTGCCTCTGCAAAATAGCGTTAGGGGGAACATTGGTTTGCTTGTGGGGAGGTGAGCTCTCGCATTACAATGGCTGAATCCCCGCAAAATTTGTAGCTTGTAGCTTAGATAGATAGATAGATAGATAGATAGATAGATAGATAGATAGATAGATAGATAGATAAAACACAAATGCAAACATAATAAAAGAGTATAATATAAACAAGAATTAAGAGTATGAACTGAACATGAGGATAAAAACACACACAGCAATGTGATAGTCTAACCACCAGAATTATTAACTGTCATGCTACAGTATGTGCAAACTGGGGTATTTTAACTGTATGGGGGTTCAACAGTGCATGTGACGCTGATTAAACTGATTCAAGTTAAATAAGAATAGTGCAAGAATAATCTAATACTACTGATGACATAAATGAAATGCAAATTGAGATATAAATATTAACAGAAACAAAGTGAGCGTGTGCTGCATATAGAAAATTAACAGGAACAAAAAATATTAATAGCATCAAAAGCAATTATCAAGCAAAGCGATTTACGTGGCTGATAGTCGGTAGCCGTCCAGTCCGATGACAGAGTGCACTTGAGCCTTCATTAGCATGCAATCTCACCCCACCATGGCTAGGAGGAGTTGAATATCTGTATGGCCTGGGGCGCAAACGACTTCCTCAGTCTGTCCGCCGAGAAGGACTGAGACAGCAGTCTCCCACTGAACATACTCCTCTGATTGGTGTGTGTGCTGAGCAGAGGATGGCGGCGCATTGTCCTCAGTTTGTCCAGCTCCATCCCAACCACAGGGCCACACCACCGCCACCTCACCAGCCCGTCCAGCCGCTTAGCATCCCTCTTCTTAATGCTGCTTCCCCAACACACCACAGCACATAAAAGAAAGCTGGCGACAGCTGACTTGTAGAACATCAGCAGCAGTTTCTTAAAGATGTTAAACGACCCCAGCCTCTTCAGGGAATAGAGTCGGCTCTGCCCCTTCCTGTGAAGAATGTCGGTGTTTGCCGACCAGTGCAGTCTATCATCCAGCTGCAGCCCCAGGTACTAGTAGGAGCTGGCCACCTCCACATTGACGCCCTCAATAGACACCAGTTGCAAATGGGGGTCTGGTCCTCTGGAAATCCACCACCATCTCTTGTTCTTGGAGGTGTTCAGTAGTAGACAGTTTGACAAAGTCCTCCACCAGAAGGAAGGAGGGAATAGGTGCCCAATGACATGCTTTATACCAACAGTCTACCTTTGGTAAATCAGACCATATAAAAAGCAACCTTTTCGCATAAGGAGGAGGTCGGGGACAGATGTTTGGGTCAGACAAGCACAAGACTTTCATCCAGGAGACTGATGTTCTTGTCCAGTGTGACAGCGAAAGGCAACAGTGAGTAAGGTTAACTCACTACTGTCGTCATGTGCGTCACATAACTTAAGTTACGTATGTAACATAGGTGAGTTTGTAATTGTAGTTATATAACTGATTCTCTTTGTTGATTTGCACAAGGAAAATAACAACAACAACAGGGTATTTGCATAAATGGTTCAGGAAATCACACACAGCATCCATCTAGTCACCAGGGCACAAAAATATTAAACAATGCTGTTGTACATGAATAAAACAAACCCTCAGCTCAGTCAGTTATCTTCATGCCTAGACGATTCAACAGTTTCTCCCATTTCCTTACAAGAAGTAGTTCTGTAAGTGACGTTTCTTCTTTCATGACGTTTTCCTCAACCTAATCAAATGGTTTTGTTGCCTTAACCTTACCAAACTTAACTCAGATTAAGACGAAGGTTCAGTTCGCCTGTTGCTGGTATGTTGCAACCCTTTCAGTTGTTTGGATATGAGGGTTATGTGGTTCACTTATGTATGCTATGCAGGGCACATCACTTCTTCACTTCCTCTCAATCTTGGAAAGAATGTGAAAAAATGTAATTCTAAGCAGCGTCTGTCAGCCAGATCAAAATAACAAGGATTTCACTGAATATTCTGTCTGTCTTTGGACAGGTTTTCATATTATGAAGGAGGGAACAGTGTATTTGGTTAGCTGAGCTTTACACGGCAGCTCGGCAAGTATCAAGTCACGTTGTCTCCCTTTAGTCCTCTGCACACTGTATGAACATTTGCTTGAATTCTTTCCAGATCCTTTTCTAAAGTCATTTGCACAACAGCTCTTTACCATTTTAGCAGCATTTACCATGTCTGCATGAACAGTAGCAGATGCTAACTGCTGCGCATTTGCCACTCAGTGGGAGAGTGCGAGTACCAACTCATGACATCACATAAATAGCCTACCCTCTATAATTATAATCCATATAATTCTCCTCTGTGAACAACCAGCCATGTTTACATCAGAGAGTAGGCTGACAAAATTCTGCAGGCAGAGTAAATAAGGACAGGATTTTATTTTTGGAGAGAACTGGTCCTTTAAGCCTTATTTATATCAGCTTTAGAAGACAAGACCAAGGAGAAAAGGTGTGCTCAGAGGTTGCACTATTAGAAACGCAGCGCAGAGCTTCTGCCCCTGTCACCGCTCACCTACCCTTGACCTCTCCGTGCAGACAGTCCGCACAGCTGGGTCAGCAGAGGAACCTCTGTGACCCGAACAGACAACTCCTCACTCCGGAACATGCAAATGAGCCCGGTAGCTCCGCCCTGGCGTGTGTTAGGTGGAAATCCACTGACACCTCCATCTGTTTAGTGAGAGGGAGGAAGGAGGGAGCGGGAAGACGAGGGGGAGGAAGAAGGGAGTGGAGTGGGAGGGGGAGGAGAGAATGGGCAAATTGGTGAGACAGTGTCATACATATCTTCTTGGTGATGCAGTTTACCTCGGTGTTCATGGAAATTCTTTTTACTCTGGTTTTTATTGATGCAAGGAGGAAACATTTTCATTTTGTCATGTTTTCTTCAACCTGTATGAGAGCTATTATGGAGCTTGGTAACTGTATAACACTGGCTGGACTCTGTGAGTCACCATTCATCACTCACACGTACACACATATATGCACACTTTCAAATGCACACTGCGCACAGACTCAAAGTTGAGAGAAAGGATTTACAGTGAGCTGACTTGGTGAAGTATGCATGATATAGGCACTGTCAGTTGTTTTTGTGGTAGATTATCAAGCTGGGTCATAAATAACACGGGGATGCAAGGACAATGTTCCAGTTACCCTTGATGATGAAGACACTTCACTAAAATAGGAGGCCGGTGAAAATATCCCAGAGATTTAAGCATCCGGAGGTCTTTGTTCAATACTGTGTTTACGCTGTGTTTGTGCCTGCAGAGAACACAGGTACACCATTGTCAGCACAAACAATAATCCCCATCCT
Source organism: Pagrus major (assembly GCF_040436345.1). Classification (NCBI taxonomy): domain Eukaryota; kingdom Metazoa; phylum Chordata; class Actinopteri; order Spariformes; family Sparidae; genus Pagrus; species Pagrus major. The sequence continues at coordinate 16,211,453 of NC_133217.1, forward strand.
CATTACAGCTGAGTGCCACTCAGCCAGTCTGTATTGAGCCCCTCTCCAGTGCTAATTTATTGTGTCCTGATATTTAACCTGTTAGTCTAGATAAGTTCATATTTGTGCGTGTAATTTGGTCACAACAGGCACCAGGCTGGTCTAATGGAGGCTTGATTGTAAATTAAAGCTACCAGAGAAGTACAAGTCAAATACAGGAAATGATGACGAGAGAAAAGCCCTTTTAAAAATAAACAAACCAGCAGCGGTTTGATTGACATTCCCTTGAGTGTGCAATGAAAAACATGATTTAGGAGAATCTTATCAAAACAACCCAACACCTGCCTGATATTACCTGCAGTCCGCACAACAACAAAAAAAACGTGAGTTAGGAAAATAAATAAAAACAGAGATAACTGTTTGAGCAAAAGAACCCTGCAGTTTGACATTTTGGGAAATAAACATTCAGTTTCCTTCTGCGAGTTAGATGAGAAGATTGATACCAGTCTCAGGTATTTGTGTTAAATGCGGAGTGGGAGAGGGGAGCCTGATTGGCAGGTTGCCAGGTAAAGACAGTGAGAGCAGGTTTCAGGCTTCAGTCTGGGAAGGCACAATGATGCCACATCTGTCAACCTCACTGTGGTTGAGACTCCAGGAAGTCACTGCATTGAGTCACCAAGAACTCCACCTAAAATTGTCATTTCTGTTTGTGGATGGATTACACAAGATATGAAGGTGTTAATAGACCACATTCACATGGCTGCCATTTTCCTCTGATGTCACACTCAGGGTGGGAACCTCGAATGTCATAGGCTACCGCTGTGTTACAGGTTTCAAGTCGTATAAACTGAGGGAACTTGACAAACCGTTCGCATTTTACAGCTTCCTGATTGATCAGCAACTGAAAACATGATGGATAGTGAAAGGCTAGAGGGAAACAACACATACGACATTAGTATCCGGTTATACTGTCCAGTTACTGAAGGTTTATCCACACCTTTCAGCCAATCAGAATTGAGAATTCTCAGTGGCCATGGTATAAAAATGTTCATAAATAATAATTGGAAGCGTGGGCATGCATATTTTTGAACCTTGGAGTGAGCCAAGATATATAGATAGATCTTGCTCCATGTCTCCAGTGTTTATGCTAAGCTAGGCTAATCACCTCCAGATCTTCTCATTTTATAAAGCAAATAGTAGAGTTTAACTATTAACATGTGCAGACTCAATTCATTTAAACTGTTGTCTTTGTCAGGATGTAGGATGTAGTTGGGTCCAGTCTCAAAGCCATGAATGTGCCATTGTTGAAACTCTTGAATAAATAGTTTCTATTGTTTCTTGTGATTGTAGTTGAGGTCAGTCTTGTATAAAGGCCAGCCAGCACTGAAGTCATTGAATAGGAAGGCAGATACGGTCTGTAGGAATATTGATTTCTAATACACACTGAACCAAATTAAAGTTTTCGATTGAGTTCTCTTTGTAAACCACTTACCAACTGTAAAAGAGCAATCAAATGAGCAACTGAATTGTAGAGTCTCTCTTCACTGAGCACCAACCTGATGTTTTGTGATCAAAAATAAGTCTCAGTGAGTGCAGGCTGAATAATCTGACTGAATTCAGTCATTTTTTTTATCACCTTCAGTGGTAGTTTTAGTGTTTATTTCTCGCTTTGAAGGACTCTTAAATCCTGTCTGATTGCCTGACTGGTGAGCTCCTCTGGCATCTGGCTCACAAACCACTGGACAAACATACCTGGAAGCTGGAGCGAGTATTACAGTATTTGCCTGCAGTGCTGAATTCAACAGCATCTGAAAACACGCCAATGTGAATTTGTTTGGAGTCAACCGCTGGCCCTAACCTGCCATCATAATTGGCCTTGCCACTTCATCTCATGCAGAAAGCAAATATAGTTGAGCGGACGAGTCAGTTTAACACTGTGCTATATGAGAGATCAATCATCTGTGTCTGATTCTCATCCGAGTCACTCTACATGACTCTTGTCTGCTGCTGCTCAAAGTTCATTGATTCTGAAGGCGAGCTATATCCACCGTCACCCTGCGTCAATCATCAATCAAGTGAAGTACGGACACATTCGTCATCCGACCACATTCTCCTTATGTGACTAATGCTTTGCTATTGTTGGCTTGCTGAGATGAAGTGGTTATGTTTGTTGCTACCTCTGATTCTTCACAATTTTGCGTTTGGTAAGATTAAAGCAGTCCCCTCCAGAATGGTTTAAGAACCTTCTCCCTGTAAAACCATTTGCAATAAATGGTCAGTACAACAATACAATGATTAACTATTTCTGAACCATACCAAGCCATTTATCACCAACATCATATCATTTAGAAACCACCCCCAAACCATTTTTAAACCATACCAGACAATTTTCCTAACTATACCAAAACATTTCTAACCCATAGCGAGACATTTGCAAACCATGCCAGCAAACCATTGCTACACCTTACCAAACAATTTATAAACCATGGCAAACAATTTTGACTCAATAATAAACCATTTCTAAACCATACCAGACAATTTCTAAATGATACCAAACTGTTTCTAAACCACACCAAACCATTTATCACCAATACAATATCATTTAGGAACCATCCCAAACCATTTTTTAAACCATACCGCACCATTTCTAAGCTATACTGAAGCATGCGTTACCCAAAATAAGACATTTAGAAACCATACCAACCATTCCTGACCTATACCAAACCATTACCACACCATACAAAACGATTTTTAAGCCATAGCAAACCATTTCTGCTCAATATAAAACTATTTCTTAACAATGCCAAACCATTTATCACCAATACCATATCATTTAGAAACCATCCCAAACCATTTTTAAACCATACTGCATGTAAGACATGTACATTTTATTGATTGTCCAGAGTACAAACAGCTAAATTATCATACAAATACTATAATTGTTGCACACCTGCTAACAGTGCTTCCCTGCTTCCCCACTGAGGACTGCAGCACAAACATCTGGTATATTTAAAAGTTTTGTTGCTTTATGGTGTCAGCTGCAGTAGGATTCTTAATTTGTATCTATAGGCCAGAAACCAAAACTAGTTTTACATTAAAATGTTCTGATTTGAGAAATTCTGACTTTGCTTAGGCCAACATTTCTTCAAAGCCTTACTTTTGGTTTCATCATAATTAGCTTTCATTTGAGGAAGGCTTGTCGTTAGACAGCCCAACCTCACTGAGCTTTAAGTTATAAGACAGTGAAGTTGACTCTCTGTGGGTGGAGATGTTTCCATTAAGCTGATTTTAGTCATCCAGAGTGTTACAAATCAATGTTATTGGTCTCCATTGATCATCAGATTGAGCACACAGGCGTGTTAGATATGTAAAAGTGAAGAGAGGGAAGAAGCTGGCAGCTTGGGAGGGGAATCAGGACAGTTACTGCTCCTGTGGAATATTAAGTGAACTCCAGAAATTACTTTTTAAATGAGTAATGACTAATAAATAATAGATGTGACTTCTTTTGAATAATGAGCCCAACACTGCTCCCTTGGGTAGCAGTTCCATGCTACAGCCCAAACTTTTGCCCTAGCAGGCTTATCATGCTGTCCAGATCCCAGCAGCGACAGTGTAGCTCCTGATCCAGCTCAAACACCGCTGCTGTTACTCCACCAGGGCCTGTGGCTCTTGGCAAGGCTACACTTCCATTTAGGTCAACAGCACCAGCTCTGTACTATCTGACAACTGATAACACAATGAGACCATTAGCGTTGTAGGCTCGTAGCCCGGGTCCAACCTGCTCAGTTCTACCTGTGCCGGCATCAGGCCAGAGGGCTTGTCTCCCAGAGATTAATGACCCCTGGTGCTGCGCAGAGTAGGCCACTCCTTGAGTGTGAAATACACCTCATCTGCCTGGCTGGAGCTCTGATTTATTCCTGCCTGCATGCTTGCCCCCGGTGTCTGCAGGGGGTTTGTCTGTGTTTGCGGTGTGTGTGAATGTGTGCATGTGTGTGCGCTTCGTGTGAGTTCTCTCTGTGTTGGCCTGTTCTAAGCTTTGTGTTCATAAGTGCAAAATCAAACTAATCTCTTCCAAAATTATGTTAATGTTTTGTTTTACCAGCTCGGTCATGCATGAGCGCGCTTGCATATCTGTTTGCATCTGAAATGGCATTTGAATAAGTAGGCAATAACTTGGTACTAATTTGATTTGAGTCATTTCTGCTTTTTCTTTCTGTCAGTTCAGTATTGTGTGCTTGTTGTTTTAATATGAATCCCATTATTTAACCACTTTTTCTATTGATTTTCTCCCCTGCATGACATAGCTCTAAACTGTGTCAAAGGGTCTTTTCCCCTTGGATTCTCATTGTGCAGCCAAGTCGGTAAAATACAATGTTTGGATTTTACATTTTTGCAAACCACGGGTACACTCGAATTTGTACATGTAACATGTATCACATCAACATTTCATTCCATGTATATGAGCTGACTTCCATGTTGGGACATGGAGGGGTAAACTAATCTCAATATGTTAAAACTTTACATTTCTTTCTATGTTTCTTCAGGTTTAATTTACACTTTCATCTTGTGACAACACTGTGCTTATGGTCTAGTCAGGTTTAGGCTCAAATCCACTAATCCTGGTTAGGGAAAGGTAAAGACCACGTATTTTGGCTTAATTTGCCTGGTTCTGTCACCACAAACAGCTTTGTTGCCTAGCTTAACTCAACCACACTTTCCTCCACCAACATTTTATTCTGGTGACTGGGAACAGAACCAGGTAAGCCCAAACATGATCTTTTCCTAACCCTAACCAACCAGACTATAAGAGTTGTCACAATATAACATTTAAATAGAACATAAAGACACGTGAAGTTGCAACACGTTCATGGTTTACAGAAACCTACATTGCCAACATTTACTCTACTGAGTTGCTTCTTTTTGTGTATTTCGCTCAGTATAACAATAGAATGTTCTCAATATATATCTAACTAACTACAACATAACTTTTAATCGTTCATTTAATTGTAGTTATGCACTGAAGCTGATGGTGGACTAATCTGACTCCAGAATGTACCCTCACAGCACCATCTGCTCTTCCTTCCACGCTTTACAAGGTACACATCAAACTCTGCTTTTATCAGTGTGTTTGACTTCTGTTCTGTTAGACACTAATTAGAAAGACAAAAACCAGACGAGTCAAATTAGCTGGCATAACTGTTTGTCTGTATACTATTGGCTCCTTGTCCGGCTTCTTGTTCTTCATTTTATCTACCTGTAATGTGCTCAACAGGTATCAAAATCAAGAGGACTAAAAAAGCCGTACAACTGCTCTCTAACATACTATGTTTTCACTCTAACGCTGCCATCATCAGAGTGGTTCTTCAGAGACATATCTCATATCTTCATTTGCACTATACAGCAAATAGGTGAGTGCAGTACACGGCGGACACAGCTGAAATGTTTTTTTTCTGCTTTGTAAGGGAGCTGCTACAGCTGATAGCAGAGACTATGGGACCAAACAGTAAGAGCACTTCAATACCCATCATCCAGATCCTATCAGAAGTGTTGCAGGTGATTGTTGGTGGTTCTGATGCAGGAATGCTGAAGTACTGTACTTTAGAACAACTTTGGGGTACTTAAGTATATCCATATTATGCAACTTTAATTCTGCTTTACATTTTAGGGAGATGTTTTACTTTTTATTCCACTGCATGTATTAGATAACTGTAATCACCAAAGACTGCCAATTAAAGGCTCTGCACACCCACACAGGTGGTTTCAATTACCCAGGCTGATTAGACCTCTAGTCAGATGTAACAGCAAATTCATGTGGTGTCGGAATAATATGAAAAATGAGTTCCCGACTGGGAAAATTGACGTGAATAACCCCTCAAGTCAGAACAACAACTCAGAAAGTTAAAAAAAATTATGCCATATACGCAGAAACATGGTGAATGTAAGTTAATGTTTAGTTGATGGGAAGAAACATTTGATTAATTCACGTATTGCGGCTTCCTGTCTTTGTCTTTTCCCAGCCTTTCTCTGTGTACACCTGTGTTTCGTTAGTTTATCACTTCATGTGTATTTAAGCCTTCGTCTTTCCTCACTCTGTGTTGGTTCGTCTGTGTCTCCTGCGTCTGTTCCCTGTGTTTCTGATTTGTTTCCAATGGCTTTATGTTTTGTCCTCTGTTTTTGTATTACTCTTTAGTTTTCTTGGATTGTCCTCGTCGCTTTTTTTGTCGCCTGCCTTTTTGTTGCTTGAATTTTGGATTTTCTCTTTTTGGGATGCTTTTTGTTTTACAAGCTCCCTGCCAATGGATGTCTTGTGTTTGCTTGCTTTTTGATACGCATAACAGTCACCATTAGTTGCTGTCCATGTACAGTGACCTAGATAAGTTCGAAAAGTTATGTTTTTACTTCGAAAAATGTGTGCGGTAAAGCAATATTTCAGTGGTGTTAGGGAATGTACTGGTGCAGCAACAAGTCTAGCAGTAAAATCACTTTGTAATACAACACATCTTCTTTGTAGCGTCCATGTTGATTTCACATTTAGACTTAAAAGCTTATGCAATTATTGTAGGCTGAACAGCAACCTCCCAGTGGGGAAATGGGACTATCAGAGGAGCATGTGAATGCACTGTAAGTACATGTGCTGAAGTACTTTACTGAAGTCCAATTTTGAGTTTCTTGTAATTTACTTCACAGATGAGTTTACCCAGAAATGACAATTCGGTCATTATCTACTCAGACTCATGCTGATGGAAAGTCAGGGACATTTTTGTTGTTTGCAAAACATTTCTGGAGCTTCACAGCAAAAACTGTTGCAGCATTATGAACTGAAGAAGCCAGGGACTTGTTTTAGAGGTGCCATATTGCAGGAAGTATGATTTCCTGTCTTTTTTATGATAAAGCAGGTCTAGGGACTATATAGATGCTGTGAAAGTATCAAAATGCTCAACCCACAGAGAAATGCACAAAGGACGTATTCAGAAATAGTTTCTTCAAATGAGCCCTTTGGACTTCAACAAGGTTAAGATGTTACAGCTATACAGTCAATGCCCTCAGCCTCACCCCCAGCAAGTTGCAAAACCTCCAGCAGAGCTGATATAGAAACACAGTGTGTGGTACCTGCTCAGGCATCTAAGCGCTGACCAATCAGAGCAGACTGGGCTTTTCAGAAGGGAGGCAGTTAAAACAGAGCATTTAGACAGAGGCTGAATAGAGGTGCTGCAGCAAATGAAGGTATTAAAAAAATGATTTGTTCTTTGAACGGTAAGGCATGTAAACACTGATCCCAAATTGATTTGAAGAGAAGTTATTGATACCCATGAAGTGCAGTCAAGCTTGTGCACCCACTTCAGACCAGCTAATGCTTTTAGCTTAGCAGGTACAGTAAAGATTTTGGCTATAAAAAGATTTTTTAGATAAATATACATTTTAAAACAAGTCCCCATCTACTTCAGTGGTTTAGGAGAATGCCTCAACTCTGTTTTGCTGTGAAGCTTCAGAAATGTTTTGGGGACTATGAAACTTCACCAGGCTTTCCAACAGCATGAGGGTGAGTAGATATTGACTTCATTTTCATTTTTGTGCAAACTTGTCCTTTAAGTATTTCCATGCCATGCGATTTTATACTTCTAAACTTCACTACACTTTAGAAGGAAATATTATACCTTTTATTCCACTGCATGTATCTCACAGATTTAGTTATATTGCAAATTAAAGCTTCTGCACACCAACCATCTGATTAGACCTCAAGTCAGGTGTAAGTTGGATGGAGCTATACTGGGAATGAGGCTCTTCTGATAACACAAGGAGGAAACAAAATCAAGCATCATGAGTCACACACTGACTCCAAGCCCAGCAGTCACACCAAAGCTCTCCATTTCCAGAAGCTTCTTTACCGCTAACGCACTTGAACAAAAACAAACTTATTATCACACATCCTGCCTCCAGAATCATCTGCCTCCCCACAGCAAGTCTCTCAGACGGGATCAACAGTGCCATCACACACTTTGCACTCACAATGGCAAATGGCACTGATCACCTGCTCAATCAACACTTCACATCACTGCCATCTGGTCAGAGACACGGGACCTTAAAATGGAGAAGAGCTCCCTTCAGCAGGAGTCTTCTGCCTTCTGTCATAACAGCTATGAACTAACCACCATTGAGAGTGTTGTGAGATACTATAACGGGCATGGATGTATACGTTTTATGTATAGTCTATTTCTGTCTGCAAATCTCCCTCTTGCACAATAAAGTAAGTCAGCAAAGTGCAGACTTACAGGAGGACAGCAGGGCTCCCATTCTGTTGGATTCTCATGCTGTGTGATGATGTCGCAGCCCATCGGAAGAATTCCTCCGCTGCCACCTGTAGTTCTGTTGTTTTGGGATGGATACTCTAAACAGCTTGCCAACTCCAAAATGAGTGATGAAGGGGAGAGCTAACAGGGAAATGTGGCCTTATATTTCAGGTATTTAAAATGCTTTATAACCACTGTGATGAATCTCTTTGTTATGACTATAATATGATGTCAAGGAAAGCTTAAATTTGTGAATTTATTCCTTATAATAAAAACCATTTCCTCTTTTTCTGTACACTGAATCACTTTAACTATTCATGACAAGGTCAACAACAGTGTTTGGGTTAACGTGCTACAAAAGAACGCGTTACAATAAAATTTTTGAAGGAGACCTATTATGCTTTTTCTTTTTTGTCCTTTCTTTCAATGTTCCATAAAAGGTTCTTGTGCATGTAAAAGATTCTGAAAATAAAAAGGGTTAAATTCTGCACCAACAGAAGCTCCTCTCTCCCACAGTAAACAGTGCTCCTAAAATGCCTCTTCACTTTAATTCCGTGACTTTGTAACATAACACCATGTCACCACGTCACACATTTGCATAATTTATGCCTAGCAGCTAGTTTGGAACGTGAGAATTGATTCAGCACAGCTGCTCTGTTGTTGTCAGCGGTGCTGGCTCAGGCGTGAGTGAGCTGACCAATCAGAGGAGACTGGGGATTTGGGGGGAGGGCCTTAAAGAGACAGGAGCTAAAACAAAGGGAGAATAAATTGCTATAGCACTGGATAGTATGAGAAAATTTGTCGTTGTTTTTTGTGAGCATTAAAGCATGTGAACCTATTAATAATACAAAATAACATTCTGAACTTGAAAATGATAATATGCCTCCTTTAAGCAATATCAGAGTAATATAATGTGTTTCTAATAGGGTTTATTCAGTAATATTATTACAGTAAGTATGTCAAGTCACACATTACCACCAAAAAGTTCAAAGTCTTTAACTCAATTCAATTCAAGAAACTTCAGAAAATTACCTTTGGTCAGGGCTCAAACAACATGAGAAAACATTCACACCCATGAGACTCACAACACTCATTATCAATGTTTGTTTTCTCTTTGAATGTATCCACACCATGCCACTTCTACCAGTGTGCCAACAGTAAAATATCCCCTGAAGAAGAATCAGGTTAGCAAAGTCACAAAATGGCTGCGTAGTCAGACTCTGAAATGGGTATCCTCCCATTATTTTGAGTTTATCAGAGAAAATAACAAAAATATCATCAAGTTCAATCCACGCAATGGGGAGCCAAATAGCTCAAGCAACCTGAAGAAACACCTTGAGAGGGTGCCAACACTACGCTAACCGCAATAACTTTGTTGCTAGCAAAGAAAAGGGGACGGGATGAGGATGAGTGTGCGTGCGAGCTGAAGCAACAGAAGTTAGATTTCTATAGATCTGCTGTGAAGATGCTTGAACCCTGAGAAGTGACAAGGCCCGTGGTAGAGTATGTTGTGAAAGATATGCAGCCCCTGTCTACAGTAGAATCACCAGCTTTTAAAAAGCTTGTCAGCAAAATTCCTGCCCAAAACCAATCATGACGTAAGCTAACGTTGCTATAGAGACCAGTTTATGCTGAGGAGTAGTGATGTTATCAGGAACCCTCCACAACTGGATTGGATGAGCTGCTTTAATTTCTTGCTATGAAACAATATTAACCTCTTCCATTTTGTAATACCTGCAAAAGCAGTGTTATCAGTAACACATTACTCTACATAGACAGTTATATTGTAAGTAACTTTACATTCAAATGAAAGTTACTAGTAAAATGCACATTACATTTAGGAAATATGTTAATGTTAAGGCAAGATAGACTTAAATAATGCTTAAACATAACATTTAGCTATTGTTATCATCTGTAATGTACAGTTCACCGCCAGTTTAATCTAATATTGGACCATGAAGCGGTTAAAAGGTCATTATGTGGGAAATGATAATTATATAATTATAATAATGAGGAAGATAATAATAATCACAATGATGATTCAATTCTACAGCGAAAGACACCCAGAGACATTACTGGTAATCTTACTGCTCTGAGGTCACCAGTGTCATAACTCCTGACGTCACAAACTTCAGACTCCTAAAAGTTGTGAGATATCACAAATATCTATGAATATAAAGGAATGTCATCCAAAGACCTTGAGGCTCATTTCAAGTGATAAAGTGATGAGTTGTCACAGTCAGAGAAAAAATAACCTTCAGTTTTCATCCAGAGAAAAACACACACCTCCTGAACCAGTTGTTTCCAACTTGGATGGATGGTTAACAGGACAGGAACCAGAAAAAACATTACTGCGACATTAAAATACTATTTTTTTTAAGACTATTTATACTTGTATTATACTTTCACTTCTTAAAGCTTCTAAAAATAGAATATAAAAAATAAAAAAGACAGTATGTGACATACAGTATAGGCGATTCACAGATAGATATTGCTTCCCTTTAATGGGTTATGTTGACAGGGCCAGTGACTTTATGACCTGCTGACCAGTTTTAAAGCAAACAATACTGTGCATTGTACACAATTGAATGATCTTCCCTGCCAAGTTAATCTTTTATATCTTATGACGGTATGAAGAAATTACTTGTTCCACATTTCTTAAAGATATGATCATTATGCACCTGTTTTGCCATACACTCTTCTCTCAGACTTCTCAAAGCCGACCCAGCAGGGAGAACCACAGCAAGCATCAGAGACTCAGAGGAGAACAACATCCAGCTCACTTTGAAGGCATCAGGCATCGTGTTGGCATGGGTCAGCCTCAACAGAGAGCCCTAGGCCTTCTTGTCTGACACCAGCACCTTCACATGCACTAACCGGGACACTGGCCAGCCTAATAACCACATGTCAAGATAGAAGCTTTTTCACTGTCTCAGGGAAATGGGTAGAGCTGTGAGAGGAGAATACCTCTCTTCTGTTTCAAAGGTGAAGTTTAACACACAGACACTGTGAGGTTCTATTAGCATGTCATGTTTTATTTTGATGTGTACAGCGTAGTCGACAGAATAAAATGTTTGCATTGTAAGTGTCTGCAAACCACTGATATGTTATGTTTGTGTGTTTCATATGTATCATGTCAGCATTTCTACAATATGTGTCATATCATGTTAGTATATAAGCTGATTGTCATGTCAGGAGGAGGAGATGGTGGTGGTGTGATAGCCAAGCAAGAGACCGCTGGTTGAGATGTCATTCCAACATTTGTAAATCCTACACCATGGGATATTTTTAATGAGATGATGGGACATTTTCCAACCATGTTTGTGGCAATGAAACTAGATATTTTGTCAAGATTTTGAGACAATTTGCAGCCAAAAAAGCAGGTATTTCTAACGAGACGTTCGGACAATGTCCAGCTGTGTTTGTTGTGACAGAACCAGGAAAACCAAAACGTGATCTTTTCCTAACCCTAACCAAGTGTGTTTTTGTGCCAAAACTTAACCAAACCATACGCACAGTGCTGCAACCTGAAGGAAGGGTAAAGTTTCAACTCGTGACATGTAAACTTTCAACACATCAGCACAGCAACCCCATCGCCGTCAAAGGTTGTTAATGTACTGTAAGTTTCTGAAAACCACGGATGTGTTAAAACTTTACTTCACATTCATTTTCATCTTGTGACAATGCTGTGGTTATGTCCGTTAGGTTCAGGCCAAAAAACCCACTTGGTTGGGGTCAAAGATAATTTTTTGGCCTAAAATACCTGTTTTGGTCACCACAAACACAACTGAAGATGTCCTGAGGTCAGAGTAAAAACACCAGGTTTTGTCCACACAAACACGGCTCCAGATGTCCTGATTTCCAACAAATTATCAGTTTTTTGTCACCACAATCACAGCCGGAAATTGTCCCACGATCTCCTTCGAAACACAGCCTTAAACAGCAGTCACTGGCTTGGCAGCCTTCTCATCTGTAACTTCACCACCATCCCCTCTACCTCCCAATGTGAAAGTCAGGTCATAAATATGTCATGTGAATGTGACATGATAGGCTTTGTAGAAATGTCAATGTACGTAGCCTATGATAGATATCAGCCATTTGCATTAACATTAAGTTCCATAGTTCAATCCTGGTGACTGAACAAAGAGATTCAGCATCTGGTCTAACAGCAGTTGCAGTTTAGTTGCATGACCACATGCCCCTGGAGAAATGTCCAGGGTTACCCTGAGAACCACAAGAAGAGACATGATTGAGAAGGTAACGGCACAGATGAACTGTGACTGGATTCAACCAATTAATATGCAAAGCTCATTACATGCTGTGCTGAGCTGTCCTACCCTTCAAATCCTCTTCTATTTCCACATTTCACCACAAAGGTGTTTTCTGTAAATAGTGTCATCAGAAGACAATCCCACTATTTTTCTTTGTGTGACAACACCTGTTTATGCCGGCATTCAAATATTTGCATAAACAAATGATCATATACAGCGTGAAGATGAATTCTTGTCCATGGAGAGAGTAGTTTGACAAAAACAATTTTTAACTCAAGGTGAACTCGCAAGCTTTTTCCAGGGCTTGATATGAAGGTTTTCAATTATGTTTTATGTTGTCATAATAATTAACTTCTGTTTACTTAACTTACAATAATTTATGTAGAATCACAAATAAACTCTTGCTCATCTCAGTGAAATGTAGCAGTGTACTGTGTTACATTTACAGTATAAGTGAACAAATCAATATTTTGTGTATTCTATGTAATGTAAAAAGAGGTCACATCTTTCAGTTTATGCTTTGTTTGGCTTTGGTTTCTTTTTTTAGCTGGTAAGTTTACTGTTTTCACTAATGAGTATCATTTTCCAGCCCTGGCAGTTTCTAATAAAAGGAAGAAATGACCACTGTACGCTAACGGCAGACAGACAAAGTTACTAGCTGAGGAAGATAGCATAGCATTCAGGAGATAAAGAACAACATTTTCTCAGTTGTTGGAGATCACATAAAGTAAATGCTGGAGTTCAAATACATTCTAATAATGCCCCTTGTCTGTTTGCTAACATGTTAGCCAAATCAACCTGGTGACTCCAAATGTTCAGGTTGTGGTGGGGTTCTGCTCCTGAGTGGGCTCAAAAAAAGGAAAAAAAAAACATATTGTAACTAGAGACGTCATGATGACTCAGTAGTCATGACTAGATTTATAAAATGAGACCCCACCCCTTCGCCCTGCATTTTCATCTCAACTACACACCTTTGTGCTGCATCTTGCACTGTTGTTTTCGTGTTACCATGCTGACAAACCCTCCACAGACAGAAAGACAGTCAGACAAATAAAAACTTTGACCAATTGCTTCTGGGCTAGTCACAGTTACAAAAGGTTCCTCCAGGACTACATTTTGAGATGATGGGGCAAAAGAGGTAGAGCGGGTCATCCACTAATGGGAAGGTCGGGTGGCCGATTCTCGGATCCCCCAGCTGCACATTACAGTATTCTTGGGCAAGACACTGAACCCCAAATTGCTCCCACTGGCTGTTCCAACGGTGAGTGAGTGTGTGTGTGAATGGCTGAGTGTAGAAATATCATTGGGTGCCCTGAATAGGAAGAGTTCTATCACCTCTTGAGCAGGTCGGCAGTTTGCATGGCAGCCTCTGCCATCAGTACATGCGTGTATATGTGAATAGGCGAATGTGACAAGTGTTGTAAAGCGCTTTGAGTAGATGGTGGACTAGACTAGAAAATCGCTATATAAAGTCCATTCACAATAAACAATGACGACACACACAAAAACAAGGTGAAACATTACCAGCCGACACTGTCGCAGCTGGTAAAATCAATAGTAAAAACTAAGTAAATGCAGAACACCCGTGGGAAAAGAAATGTAATAGAAATTGGAAATGTATCATCTTAAAGAGATGCAAAAAATCAATACACATGTAATATGCCTAAACTGAAGAAAGAGCGAAGGTTAACTGCTTCTAATTCAGTGAAAAAATCAGAGGAATGATGTGCTTCCCTCTCACCCGGTTTGCATCTAATCCAATTGTCACCATGCAAGGGAATTCCCATGGAATCACATTATCACCCTTTTTTCCACCCATTTCTCGACTACAAGTCACCTCACCCCCACCTTGTCCTCTGTGACTGCTTGGCACCCATTTAAATCAACTAGCACCGCCAAACGGCCCTAAAGATGGATAGCTTTGCTTATCGGCCTTTTGTTGGCAGTTTGTCTTGGTTATAAGCAAACAAGGGGAGAGTTGTGCTGCTAATGACCTTGGGGGGGCGGGCGAGGGGGGGCGGGGGGGCTGAATGCTATTTCTGTGTATCTGTCTGTATGTTTGTGTGCTCGCTGCACACAGGCAGGTACAGATGAATACGCTGTATGTGTGGACTCGGCTGCATACTATATGCATCTGACCTCCTCTCATGGCTGGACTCTCCTGCCGGGGATAAATCATGAGGATCTGTGGCAGGCTAACCCCGCTGAGGTGATTCATGGAGCTGCCTTCATGACCTTCCATTCAGGAACACAGCTGGGCCCACTTGCCCAATGTGCCCATTCATTCCTGTGACTAGACAACAGCGTCTCTATGGCTGTATAATACGTGTTAGCAGAGCAGAGAGAAAGATAAACCCTGAAATCACCGAAGTTAAAGATGCTTTAGGTAATAGGCTTATACATGCACTTTCAGATGATAATGTCAGCTGTTCCATGATAAAGCTATTGCTTTTTAGAGCTGACAGAGTCATCCTGCAGTGAGTCAAGTCCACTCTTAACCAATCAAGATGATTTCATTAAAGGTAAGAGCCATGCTGCACATGAGAAGTGCAGCTCCTGTCCGTGTCTGGTGCTCAAATGTGCCTATTTAAAGTGATTAGCAACACTAAACATGCTGCGTACATGCTGGGCTGCCTGATGTGTAGCGAGGTTCCTGTCTGTGATGCCGGCTGTTGCTCAGTCTGGGAGCCGCGTCCCTGTTCACCCAGCCATTTCCTGCCTTCCCTCCCTGCTTCCCTTACATCCCTTTAACCAACCTGTTACCGACGCATGCCTCATTTATGTTGTTTCATGTGCTTTTACCTATTTATCAGATGCTAACAGAAGCACTGGCTGAAGGCACTATTACTGTGCGAATATAAGTAATAAGTTGAAATGTTTTTGGTACCAAAAATTGATTTTTTTGTGGGTTGAAGAATCAAAAGTTGAAATTAGTTGAAGACAAATCACAGCCCGCTTGTTCATTTCAATGAGACCACTGAGTCGGCAAAGCACCAATGCAAAGGACTCTGATGAGCCTTTTTGTTCTGATAAGGCTTAATAAAAGTCATGGATGTATTAGTGGATTTGGACTGCCTGGGTTGTATTTCACCTTTGGCATCACACCCTTGACATTTTTACTCTGAAGTACTGTTACAGAAGATATAATACAGAATTATTTGCAGTCTCTTTTAACATAACCAGTGTTTGAAAAAGTTTACGGCAATCGGGGGATTTTTTCTTCCCTTATGCAAAACGCAACATTGGAAGACATTTTTCATCTTCTGTCATGAGTCCTGCACATTTCTAGATTTGTAACCTGCCGCTCACCAGCAAAGCTCGACATCGGAACTGACCCATTACCTACAATTTTCTCCAATCAACTCCGGACCTCACCGGGCCTGACGTGTTAACTGTAATACTCGTGAACTGACCAGTAGCTAATCAAATAAGCTCCTAGATGACAAAAACTGTAGGGGCAAGCAACAAGGATCATAATAAATGTTCATAAATAAATGATTAAAAGAAGTGACACGTGCCGACTGCGCAGGCAGAATCACCATCCGTGTTTTGGCACCTCTCCCAAACTGTGCCTAATATTAGGCACAGCATGGATACCTTCATTCGTCTTTTAAATCTTCCAACAAGACACCAGGAATTAACACATATGAGCTGTTCTGAAAGATGCATAGTTTATTCTTTGAGGTCATTTGTAGAATTTGGTAAAAATAAGGACATAAGACATAATTATTATTTCACCTACGTGAAATGTTTGGTGTGCACAGTTAGCTCACTATGGATGGATAGATAGATAGATAGATAGATAGATAGATAGATAGATAGATAGATAGATAGATAGATAGATCACTTTATCAGAAGATAATTAGTAATGTTTTAATTTAATTAAACCGTTAATTAGACCGTTTTGAGTACAGGTAAGTACATCAAACGTAGGCTGACTGCAGTATACTATCGTAGAGAAACACAACTTGTAAAGCTTTATTGCATTTAATTGTTATACACACATCATTGTGTCCACAGTAGCATTATAATTCTGTGTACACAGCCACTTACTTTGTTGTGATGACACTTTTTGCTATAGACGTCATTCAGGCTATAACTACTTACATCCCATGCCAATTAATTACATATTCAAGTTAGCTGCAAGCAGGTCGCGTCCTTGTGCCATCAGTATATGCTGGCTGTACAGTGAAGAACAATAAGCAGGCAGCTGTAGCTCCCTGATAATCACTGAATTACTACATTACTTGACTAGGAGTGTTCAATATTCTTCAGTTTATGAAAGGCTTTCACTGTCGCTACTGCACTGCAAGTGCAGTGTAACCTCGACCCCCTCTTGCCTCCAGGCTTTCTTTATCCTCCCCTTCCAGCCCACCCCCAACCCCCTCTGTGGCGGCCCAGCTGCCCTCCATCACTTTTCCAGGCCAACTGCAGTCAGCATCCTGTTCTCTCCATTCTTCACTAATCCAAACTCTACTGTGCAGAGGACACTGCATTTCATAAAAGCACCCCCACTGTTAACAAATGGCTAATCAATAGAAACATTTCGTCAAAGGGACCTCAATCTGAGTATTCATCTCACTAGTTGTGTGGCTCTATATTTTCTCTCTGTTGTGAATATAGCAAACAAAACCACGTTCAATAAACAAGCAAAATAACAACCGCCAATATTATAATGGATGTAAGTGTACCTTGAAACATTTTTCTGCCGTTTAAAGCCGTGTTGCCATCTCTTTGTGTACAAACTCTATCTGTAGCTCCACAGCTTTCAGCTCTTACCTTCCAGGCAAACGGAGAACTTGGAAAGAGCAAAATAGAGCCAAATCTGCAGTGACATAATGGCAAGAATCAATATGACTTTTCCTTCCTAAATGGAAGATAATGGTATCACAATGGAGGCGTGGGGAGCTTGTCTACTCAGCCAGTCCTGATTGATCTGTTACTGCAAGAGTCACTTTGGGACCCGTGAGGTGTCTGGACACATTAGCCTCACCGTGTGTGAGCCAACGCACACACACATTCACCCAGGGTTCACTGTGTCTCTTCAAACGCATTTCGTCGTCAGATCTTCTTACACAGTCGTACATCATCATTATGTGTTATACATATATTCCATCTCATGTGTTCCAGGATTCATAGTATGTACATTGAATTACGTATTTATATCGCCTCCTTGCCGTTAGCGATTTCCTGTATTCCTTCACTTGTTTTTTATTCTTTCTGGGTCATTTATTATTCTCAGTTCGACTTTAGCAGACTATAAACAACATGCCAGAAAATGCACAAAAGTACACTCAAATGCTTTCTTATATTAATCCTTTATATCTAAATGAAAGCATCTCTAGAGTAGCTAGAGCATATTAGAAATATTTAAGGCCAATGTAGCCAGTTTTGGGCAAGTTGCTGAATAAAAGGTAATCATTTACTTTTGACTGTCACTTGAGATGTGCTTCAATTAAATAATTAATTACTTTGCACATGCACATTACTTACTTGTCATATTACTATTAATACTCAATCCAGCTGTGAAAGGTACCTTTAAACAACTTCTAAGCCTTCACAGCCACACATAACATCTTTAGTATTATATAGCAATATAATATGTGTGCATCCAGGTGAACATATGAACAATACCAAATTTAAAGAAATTCCCTCAAGGTGTTCGTGAGATATTGCATTCATAAGAATGGGATGGACGGACGGACTGATGAAGGGGCTACACGCTCACAAAAGAAAAGGTAAGCAAAGATAAGCGATGAAGGTAGGGTTCAGCTAACCTGCCATTTTCATTGTGTAGGTTGCCACCTCAGAGGTGTGTTGTTTTTGTTCCTCCTAGCAACAGGGAGACTGCTTACACATGAAGTCACCCAATGGGCAACATAATGGCCACAAAGATCTCATGTCCTGTGAGTCAGGTAATTTTGACTTTTAATATTTAATCAGGGCCACGATCTTTCCTCAATCTTAATCAAGTGCTGTGAGTGCAGAAACATAACCACAGAAAAGGAGCTTGGAGCAGATATTATTGTAACGCAAACAAAATTTCTTGTGCAAACACTGTGTGACTTGGCAGATCTGTTAATTAACATTTCCCATTATGCTGATATGATCATAATCCTGGCAGCATTGTTTCTTTGAAATGTACAGTACTACAGTACAAATTAGAAGCATGTGGACATAATTTCTAGGAGACAAGGTTGTTATATGCAGAGTTGTTATGTAGCCGTACCCTGAGTACGACTTACTTTTGCCACCATAACTTATCCATTTTCAGTTTTCTGCAGGGGGAATATTTCTGCATTTGTCAGCAGGTGATATTCTAGTTAAAGATCGATGGTGTTGTTACAAATAAATTACACAAGTCTAAATATAATCTATGCTATGTGACTGCTGAAGTAGCATCTCCTTTTTCTTCCATGACAATAAAGACAAAGTAGTTGGCCTTGAATTTTCCACCACTTCTGGCCCATCTATTGGTTTTGGAGGGTTTAAAGGCATCTGTGCTCTTCACATACGATGCCTGACAAGTTGCTCTCATTACCTGCAAAAATCCAATCAGCTGCACATTCTGAGCTGTACCCTGTTGAGATGGCTTGCGTTCTCTAAATTGCAGTGTATGATGAACACACTTTTCTGCCTCGATGAGTCTACCATTAATAAAGGCCAGTTCTCGGTTCCATTCATTTTTTGCCTTGATTGACACTTTTATTCTCTGTGCAGCTCGAATACCCAGCCTTAATAACAAAATGGGGACATATTTATAGGTTTATATGAACATTTCAAGGTTTATTTTGATGTCTGTTTCATATCAAGCTGTGTGACGGGGAAACTTAATTAGAGCCACCGAAAGGAGGAAATGAAACCCACTATGAGCAGTCATGAAGAAACAGAAACTGTTGTTAGATGTTGGAAGTGGAGCAGTGAGTTCTTTGGCGATCCACTGGTCCACTGATGCCTCAGCTTATTCCTGATGTAGCATATTAATTTGCTCACAGGCTCACTTTTTTTCAGTCAACATTTATATTCAAAATATTGTAATTAAATAGATACAGCTGCCAGTAGCGCCTTCAAATTTCGCTATATTTTTGTTTTTAATCTGTTATATTTCAGCTTTATTGCTGAAACACGTGTTACCTATGACAGAAATTTATTCAACAACATTGCAAAAGGAAATGGCAGGTTTTGTATTAGGAGCAGCGGACTTTGGGGCAATCACTGCCCATGGCATTTTTCGATCATCCAACCTGATCAGCTGGACCGCCCCAGGGAGGAGAGGAAGTGAAATTGGGATTAGAGCCATGCTAATCCAACGTGGATTTAGGGCTGGTCCTGGCTAATGTCCAGTTGCAGGAAAATTAAATGGACAAAATTGGACTCAGAGACTGTAGTGGCAACATCTTCACAGAGACCTGTCTCCACCACAACAGCCCCGATCAAGCTGTTGTACTGGATGGGTGGACGGTGTTCTGAGCCGACAGAGCACATTATAGCAGGACGAGGAGAGGTGGTCTCTGTGTTTACATCATTAAATGCTCAAATGCAGTCAAAGTGGATGGACAGTGTTTACCTGATGTCAAACCTTGAATGTAAAGATGCTGACCATATTATCATCACCATGTACTACAGAATTATGGTACATTCTAACTGAACTGTCGGCAGTCGGGTTTTCCAAGTTCCAAGTCGGGAACTTCAACTGGAAAGGCCCCGAAGTCAGATTCCTGACGGAAATCGAAAAGTTGGACGCACCTCGCCAACCCCTGTCTCAAAATCCAAGATGGCTGCTCTGCTCATCAACATCTGTCTTAACACTTCTGTCTTATTTATGTCTCACTAAATCAGTCTTACACACAGTACTGTCCAACTTCTGTGGACATGTTGCTTCAGTGTTATTACATGGTATTGTTAATAATGGCTAACCTGGCTAGAACTGGTAATTAACTTGTTGTACTTGAATGTGGTCAACTCAAGTGTGACATTCCCAACTCCGGCTTCCGAGGTAAATGGACGGCACCATTATTTTCTAAGTATACACATGTTTAGAAGTGTATACTTTGTTTAGAAATCACTGTATATATGTTCTGTTTTGTGCCATGAACGTCAAACTTGCTTTACATACTGTGTTCTATGATGGCTAATAAATTACCTTGTTACATTTTAAATTAAGCTATAGTAAAATAAATAAACTTATCAAGATGCAACTAATATGATAAAATAATATTTATGTCAAATGCAAGTTTAATTGCCATATGGACCGTTGCATTCAGGCACACACACAGAGGTGACAGCAAGCTGCATTTTTGCATCTCATGTACATAACTTTGCATGCAAGCAGCTGACATTGAATAATTGAACCTTTGAAAAATCTATTTACAGGTACATGTAATACAATGTATTAATGTATGTATTAATGTAATGTATTGTAATGTATTACGTGTATACATTTTAGATATGAAGCTGCAGTCAGGACATGTTAAACTAAGGGTAAAGACTGAATCTGGTGCCTGTACAGCTCGAACACACTCTTAAAGTGCAGATCATCAGTGTGTCCAGCATGTACCTTAGCCTTTATGACCCATAGCGGCCATGAAAGCCATCTGTTTTATATATACCTGTTTGATCTGTTTTCTATGTAAAAAAAAAAATAAATAAATAACATCTTGCAAAGATAAAGCTGACATAAAATAAACTTACTGTACTTGCTCACATAAAGATCCCTTCCACACATATTTTAAGACATACAAAAAACTTCTCTAAAGTGTGTTTGACATGGTTTTGTGGATAAAGTGCATAGTTACCACATACAAATCCTTAAAATGGTGTCTATTCCTTTTCCCTCATTAAAACGTTTAACTGTTGCACACAAGATGTCTCCCACATCCATTCTCAGTGTATGTACACTGGATGCTTCAAGTCACACTTGTGTATGTAGAATACTGAACTAGGACAGAGGACTGAAAGAGGACTTGGCCCGTCATTATAAGAAACAATTTTAAGGCAAGTTGTCCAGTTGCTACTTTTGTGTCTCATTTCAAAAGTGACCTGTGAAAAGATGCAAGTCGTGTTTGAATCCAGATGACAGAGGTGGAGGATGATGCAGTGACAGAAAATACTACTAATAATGTATGGCTTCATTTGTCCTACCTTGGTCTTTGAAAAAAACTCCTCTCTTTTGTCTTCACCTTCATTAATTCACCAACTCTGATAAGTGAAGGAAGGAGTGAGACGAGCGAGAAAGGACATTGCTCAAAGAGAACAAAGCGAGAGTCAGCTTTCCCCCTGTCCAACTTACAGTACACCAGAGAGAGGGAGGAAAACAACTTTCAACACATAAATATTTAAATGTTTCATTAGATGCTGTCTCGTGAGGAGACTAAGGAGAGCTCGGGGATTTAGCTCCAGCGGCAGGCCCAAAGTCAAACCCAGTCAAAGACAAATCCATCCTGTCAATAAGAACAAGGGGCCTTTGGAGGTGGTGAATTATATATATGAATATGTAAATGAATTATATATGTACACCTAGAATGAAGCATCAATATCTCTTAAAATATGCATGTTTAACAAGTGACCAGCCATACATCTTGTAAGTGCACAGGCAGACCTGTAAATGACTTTGTCAAGAAGTTGCAAGTCATGCATTTGTGTCTGTACATGTAATATATCATGTTGTCATTTATGATGTGTATGTGACTTTCACAATAATTTTGCACAAAAACATGTATCCAGCATGTTAAATTTGAAAATTATTTAATAGAACTGTTTAATTTTGTATTTCATTTACATTATTATTATTGTTACTTTGTAAATAACAGTCACCACTCTCACAACATCGCAGCAAACAGCAAACAGCAGACAGACAGTTATGGTAAGTTCCCACAGAAAGCAAAGCAATTTTTAAAGTATCATAGCTTACATACAAAGTTTGCTTCCAAGTTGGAAATATTGCACTTTTAGCAAAAAAACAAAAAAAAAAACAAATGCGAAAAATAATGATACATTTGCGTGTGTTGTCAGGTTTTGCTGAGTTTAGTGTTGGAAAGCCACATCTTAGAGAGTGCCGCAGAGCCAGACCTTCTGGAGGAGTAAACATCCAGAGTCACATCGGAATCTGCTATGATCCAGAGCTGTTTACTGATGGGAGAAGGGCTCAAAGAATACATTTAAAGCTTTGGGATGAAGAAGTTGATTTACCCTTACTCCTGTGTACCTGTGCTCGCTAGCTTAAAGCTAATGTACAATGTGCTGGCTGTTTGGGCCAAATAAACACTCACCTGAGTAACGTAAATAAACACAAATGCTCTCGTGATGAAAAAAATGTAAAAACTCATGCGAGTAAGGCCAGGTGACAATTAATTTTCTGTTCGGTGTGAACACATATTACAGACTAGCTGGTGAACATGGTGGAGCATTTAGCAGCTAAAGAGCCAGATATTTCCTTCAGGAGAAAAATAAAGCTAAAAAAAAAGACTGACTATTGGACTTCATCAGGTTGCCAACACATGACTCCAAATGAAAGCTAATTTTGCTTCATAACTGCTGGATGTGTAGCTAATTGAGCACCTATTTAAAATTATTACTGGTTTAATGGCTTATAACTGATCACGAATGAATCATGAGTAAATGATGAATTAATCATTAGTAAAGCCATTAATTACATCATATCCTCTATAAAGGACACCTTCCGATGAATGACCAAATTAGGTTGCAAAAATGCAGTTTCATCTTCTCTTTAAGTCATTGTAAATATTTACTCATTATCCATACTTACCATCCACACTTGCTGCATTCACATGGGTTCAGGCAGATGGTAGAAGCCGGAAGGATCTGGACAGCACAGGAATAACAAACAGTCTGACAGAATGTCAGGACGGCGAAATGAAAAACCACACAACAACATGATGCTATTTGATGTTGTATTTGTTTACAAAGAATGGAATGAATTATCTTAAATGAAATTATTTCATGACTATTATTTTACTGAATTATTTAAGTTATAGCTTCTTGTTGTCCAGATCACTCATGTCTTCTCCTTGGGTGAGGGACATACACCGATCAGGCATAACATTATGACCACCTGCCTAATATTGTGAAGGTTCCCCTTGTGCAGCCAAAACAGCTCTGACCTGTCAAGACATGGACTTAAGACCTCTGAGGGTGTCCTGTGGTGTCTGGTACCAGGGCGTTTTATAGTGGATCCTCTGGGTCCTGTATGTTGGGGGGGTGGGGGCTCCATGGATCAGACCTGCTCCAGCACGTCTTACAGATGTTTGATCAGATTGGGATCTGGGGAATTTGGAAGCCCGGTCAACACCTCGGGCCCTTTGTTGTGTTCCTCGAGCTGTTCCTGAGCAGTGTTTGCGGTGTGTCAGGGCACATTGTCCTGCTGGGGGGCCACTGCCATTGGGTAGTGTTGTTGTGATGAGGGGGTGTACTTGGTCCACAACAGTGTTTGGATGGGTGGTGCGTGTCAAGTGGCATTCACATGAATGCCAGCACCCAAGGTTTCCCAGCAGAACATCACATTGTGATGAGATGATTAATGTTATTCACGTCACCTGTCAGTGGTTTTAATGTTGTGGCTGATCGGTGTATAACATGTGGTTGTAAATTCCATCGCAGAGGACATCAAAAAGTAAAATTATTTTAACACAGGGACATTGGCGGTATTCTCTGCCGGCATCACCTTATTTTACGGTCCCTAAATGATATCCTGTTTGTGGTCTGCCTGAATCCATGTGAATGCAGCATTATGCCTGCTCTAAATACTCCATGCATTCCAAAGATTCACAAATGTTCCTCCGCTTGAATCTCCGTATTCCCATATGTCATGTCTTGAATAAAGATGAGGAAAATGTCTGTTTCTACATAAGCCTGTCCAGGAGCAAAAAACAGCAGATCCAAACTCCCTAAATGTTGACAGATTTTCAACTGATCTACATCTTTCTCTGGTCCTCTTCCTCTGTTTACTTGTTTTATGCCATATTAAACTAAACAACTAAAGAGAAATAAAAAAAATAAAAAAATAGAAGAGAAGTTTTGGTTTGAAAGGCCAATTATAATGAGTAACCACCTCTGTGTACATAAGCAGAGTTTAATCGTGGCCCTGGGCCACAGCCTCAATGGTGTCACAGTAATCTACTGTGATACCATTTAGAGTGTGATCTGCCATCCATTTCATAAAAATAACCTACTTCCACCATGCATTCATTAAGACGAAGCAACAACACTCTTCTCGGTATATTTACTGCTAATTCATATGCAGATTAAAGAGTGTTATTTAGAGTGATGAAATGTAATTTGACAATTCATGTTGTAAAACAGAGTTAATAAGGTTGGCATAACAGAACTGTTATGTAAGAAGTACCAAACAGCAGGGCAAACCATAATTAAAGCTACACTTTAACACTTACACACACACACAAAAGTATATAACTGGTGTCGATTTACAATCTATAAATATGTATAGAAGTACTTAAATAAAAAGTCACGGTTTAATCAGACTGTGTTGTTTGTATAAAAAACAAAACAGACAGTGACGTTAACCCTATTTCTTATTAAAGATTTCTCCATTTGGTTGCTTCCTCCATCTCAGTCTGAATTTCTGATGGATCCCGTGGTCCTTCATTTGCTTCTCCATCTACAAGACAGAATAAAAAGGTTTTGTTGACACCAACGTCTTCTAATAATGGGTAACTGAGTTGTCTCAGAAGATTTAATGTGGTTGACCTTGAAACATCAAGCCAATAATAAGCCAAAGTGAACTGAAGATTCCGGCACATCTAATCATACACCCTTGACACAGTCCATAAATATATGCTTAGCTTCCTCGCCACTGAAATTGGGGTAGCCCAACTGAAGGACTTTCCTAATTCTTGTTGTAAACTAGTTCAGTACCACAGAATTCCATAAACACTTGTGTCATGAAGGTCTACAGCCTATGATCTTGAACCGGATTCAAATGAGAACCAGTTCTTAACACAAGTCTACCAACTGCAGTGCCTTTAATACTGCTCATCCAATGAGTCTTAGCAGCTAAATTCATTACACAATGTGCTACCATTGCACTGTTTAATGGATAGATTATAATCCAATATTTGAACCGAAAAATTAAAAGTGTTTAACAAAAATTGGCAGAAAGTTTGACCAGCTGAAATAAGCTGCTTCTGATTTATCATCAATTCACAAAATACATATTTTGGGACACCTTTACTAGATGATCTTATTTTACCTTGTGAGGTAGCCAGAACGTTTCCTGATTCAGAGATGATTTTGCTCATCTCTTGACTGACTTCGGTAAGAGTAATATTTTACCAACGTGCTGGACTGGTGGTAGCGTTCACCTACTGTTGAAGTCATTGGCTAAAGTTAGCCCGTCATAGATAATCATAGACAGATGCTTTGTCAAATCACCTGCCAAGTGTTTTTTGAAAGTGTAACTGTAGAAGAAAGTAATTATTTTGAGGTAATTATTTTTACACCATCCTCAGATCAGGTAGTATTACTTTAAATGTATCACTGCAGTTTCAATAAGTTCGATTTATAACCATGTTTTATCAATGTGGCTCAGGGGATATTTGCTGGATTACCATGAAATTGTATACGGAGATTTATGTTCTGGATAAATCCTACTGACCATCATGAGTTTAACATTTGAGACTTTTGTCGTCATATCTGCTGGATGTGTTGCCATGAACGTTGCTGCACATTTGATGACACCTTGAGGATAAATTCCAATAACTGTTGCAATACCCTGACTGAAACTTTGTACGAACATTCATGGTTCTCAGATGTTGAACCTAATGTCTTTTATGGTCCCCTGACTTCTCCTCTAGCGCCACCATGAGGTCGACTTTTCTGTTTTTACTGAAATATCTCATCAACTACTGGATTGATTGCCATGAACATTGGTACATATATTCAAGCTCCCCTCAGGATGAATTTTAATAACTTAGTTGATCACTTAACTCTTCAGCGCCACCATTAGATTAAAATGTTTATTTGTCCAATACCTGCAAATCTAATGACATTCCCAGCGGCCACAGCTTGTGTGTAGCAAATGTTAACATGCTAACATAATAAAGCAAAATGGCATGTAGCACGTGTAGCATTGTCAATGTGAGCAAGTTAGCATGCTGTCATTAGCATTAAGGTGAAGCACGTGGCTGTTGACTCTAGTTAACACTCAGATCAGAGGAGGAGTGAGACTTACATGGTTCAAAACAGCCTCCTGCACTGGGGGATCATTCAGGTCCACAGATCCTTCAACCTTCAGCACAACCTTAAGCAGCTTCATTAAAGGAACTGTGGAATATGGATAAAAGTCATGTGCTTTTTGTGCACTGTTAATCATTTTAACGTCTACAGAACCAGTTATAATAGAATTTTGTCAGAAATTTGAAACAAAAGCTTTGACAAATCAGTAATGACATTTCAGGTAAAAATATGTTCAATTTATCGGTACAATATTTTAATGCTTACCAGAACAGATGAATGGAAGTTTCCTGCTACAATGAACATCAGCCCAATATCCCACCAGCGTACATACACATGGTTCAAGTGCACCATTATCGGGCTCTCCATTCCCAAACCGTCTGAACAAAGAGGTACTCTGGTCAGTCCACCTCCAGGACACTCTGGACAAACCGACCCACCAGTGTGACTCATCAGTTACGCTTGTGATCACCTCCTTCTCCTGCAGGGTTCTCATGCTGGTCAAGTCTGTGTATTTCTCCCTGCAGTGACTCCGAGCTGAATGCCAGGTCTTAGGAACAGTAACTGCGATGTACTTATTGGTCAACTCTGAAATGATAGTGAGAGGGAGTACTCTTAGTGATGTAAAATGTGAATCATGGTCAGGTGTGTGGGATGACTGCTGTGCTAGATGATAGCTACATTCCAAAATATGTGAAATATTGTGAAAGAAGTGCTCACTCACCATCATAGCACACTGATTTTTGTAAAACACTACATGAGCGGCCATACAGTCTGCCACCAACAAATTCCACACAAGTCCTGCTATGTTGGTTTGTAAAAACAAACCATTCTCCAAATTCATTGCTGCCATCACCGTCGAGATAAGCACTGTCAATGGACCACCTCCAGCTGTTAGCAGTATAATGAAGTCCTATCCATGCCAATTTGTCAGCACTTTCCATTATTTTGCTCACTCTTGCCCAGTCCTCTGCAGTCGCTATGGTCGCCAGGTCGACAAAATTCTCTCTACAGTAACTCCGAGCTTCAGTCCAGGTTTTCAACAGCTGTACGTAATGGTACCCTCTGGTCACACCCAATGAAGGTCTCAGTAGTGCTGAAAGAAATGGTTTCAGTGATTGTTTGTAAAAGCTTGTAAGACACATTTCGTGAGTGAATGCTGATACATTAAATAGGACTGGTAATAATGATGTACTAACCTAAAAGCAGCAGGATCACCAATCTTGTCTTATCCATCGTTGTACTGTCACACTGAAAATAATGTTTGGAAAAACTTAAAACAGAACCTGAAACACAGGGATCCATAATTTAGCCAGTGCCCAAGGAAGGATCTTTATTATCTTGATCAGCTCTTACCGTTGAGTCTGCCCAGAATGCACAGGTCACTTCATCTCCTGAGCCCTTAAGATTCAACACATTATGCAGACATGCAAATCATTGTGCAACATGGGAGAACACAGAAGCCTTCACACATCCTGTACTTTACCGTTTCACAGGAGATGCAGACGATTGTTTCCTGTGATGTTAAAATTATTAATATCCAGTTTTATATATCTTTTTCTTTTGACGTTATTCTTTCATTTTTGTGAGACTATATTATATTACGTATGTGTCCAAAGCTCCCATGTTCTAGCAGTGTAAACACCAACACTCTACTGGTTGTCTGGCTAGCTGCACTTACTGAGCTGACAATCTAACAGCAGCTACAGTTATGACTGTATAAAAACAATACCATTAGCAGCAGTTAGCAGTTATTCTGGTAATGTGCTGCCCCTATTTGTTTGGAGTATGAATTCAATGTGGCTAATTCTTACACATAGCACATTTATTAATTTTTTTTATGTATTTATTACATTTTTGCATATATTGTTACCATTTTTAGTCCACACATCAGAGTATTATTGGAAATGGTTCTTAGATGTGCAGGTATCATGTTCTAGCTTGTGAGCGATGAATGCACACCAAAATGACATGGAGATAGATGTCTGGTTAAGTTGTTGAAACTCCTGCATACATTTCTTTATAGATTATGCAAACCCAGTGCATTCTACACATACTTTGCCACAAAGCTGAACAGTAAGCTGTCATTTTACCCTAAAAATGAAAGAGACTGCTGAGTTCAGGTCATGTGTTAATAAGGGTTGGAGAATATTTGCATTTTAGGATTTCTGTTAGATATTTTGATTTTAAATCCTGATATGTAATCCTGACTGTGGAGCTCGAAAGCATTCTACAGCTAGCCAAAGATGCCCCATGCCAAGTCTCATCCAAATCATACACAGAATCCCTTTAACTTTTTAAGTTACTCTGATCTGATGTGGACATAAGAGTCATTTTGACATGTAGAGAAACTGAGAACATAAGATCTTTTTAAATAAGGTTTGCATGTCAGGGAAGCGAACTTGCAAATGATGAATGACTATTTTCCATATTTAAAATTTGGCATGACCTTGAAGTGATTTGCAAGTGCTTTGAAAAGAGTAATAAAGGACAAACTGATAATACATCACTCTCTCCTAGAAATTATGTTTATATTCTATAAACTTATTTAACCAAATAAGTTTTTGATGGAATGTAAATGCTGCGAGGATTATGTTGACTGGCAACGTTCTTTTGAGTGATTGAAGTGTTGTACGTTTTTATACTGCACACAAGTGATAGGAAAGGCAAGAGGGTTGGATGATGAGTGTACAAAGCACAGGACTTTGACAGCAGAGAGCAGGGTATGCTCTAAATCCAGCATGTGGTTAAGTTTAGGCAACAGAAACACGCTGGTTAAGGTTCAAGTTGAAGTCAAAGATTGTGGCTTTGGATTAATATTACTGAGCACATTAAGTTTTGTGTTTCAAGTCACAGATTTCTTCTGACCTGAGTGCTTTGAGTGCTAAAACATAACCATAGAAATGGTAATCCTGCTTTAGTTGTTTCAAGAAGATATTGATGGGGAAAATGAATGAACATTATGTTTGACAATTCCTCAAATTCCTCATTACATTGATGAAAAACGTAGATAAATGCAGATTTCCAGGGCAAAGTGTTACCACACTTAAAGATGAGCTGACAACTGGCCATAAGGGGTACACAAGATATTAATATACCTGCTGTCATGGATATCTTAATGTATGCAATTTCTGCAACCAGATGTCTCTCAATCAAAACTATGACAAGAAAACAGTTTGACGATCTGGCGAAGGGATCATGGGAGTTGTCGTCTTTATTCTTAAACAACTACCATTGCCGATATAAACGTATCTGTTGTGAACTCAGGCACAAATGTTCACAGAAGAGGTAGTGTTTTAAAGTTTTATTCACGTTACATTTAGTCAAGTTCGCAGACTTCCTTCCTCACTCTCTGACGTATCATGTTTCCGAAGAAGTTTTAGCAACAGGCGTCCAAAGGAAACACACCAATCAAACACAAATCAAAAAATATACAACAAAGTTCATTTTTATAGATTGTAATGTGGAAATGTTTCATATTTTAGCTTCATTCTTTATACATGTGTATGGATGCGGTACCATACAAGGTCACAGCCCTGAATTTTAGATGTTTGCCTGCATTCATATTCAAGTGTGTATGCATTTTCTGTGTGCCTGTGTGTATATACAAGTCCTGGACGGAATTACAAGGAAATTGGATTCCTTCATGTCCTGAAGGAAGGTATGCATGAGTAAGAAAAGAATAAAAAGAATCGATCCCCAAAATAATTCTCAAGTAGGGCCAGAATGCAGCCAGCACGCTTTACATATAAAGCATATCCATTTTGTACTGTACGGCAACTGAAAGTTTGAGACTGAGTTCTAATTTCTGTGCTGAAGAGGAACTGTGATCCGTTTCTGGCTCACAGTTTTCCCTGCATCAGCTCCCTGCCAATTGTTTCGGGTGGCGAAAGCTTCTTAGACTAAATTACTACAGAATCAAACAATCCCCAGTCTTTGATTCTGTATATGATAAATGATTGATTATGGTCATTAGTGAGATAGAACACTAAGCTCTCCTCTGCGCTCAAACTAATTGTGGTCT
Organism: Pagrus major; assembly: GCF_040436345.1. NCBI lineage: Eukaryota > Metazoa > Chordata > Actinopteri > Spariformes > Sparidae > Pagrus > Pagrus major. Next base: position 16,242,223 of record NC_133217.1, read on the forward strand.
GCAAGGCTGGAAGTTCTTAGTGATCTGACTCAGGTAATTATGCCGCACTTTCATTTTCCCACTGAGGTCTTGCAAGAGTCTTATAGCCACACGCTGAAATGACCTGGCATTACTGCTAATCTGTCCTCCAAAGCCACAGCTCTCCTCCTCTCTCCTCTAATAACATTCATTTGTTATCCTCTCCCTCACACAATCAGTTGAGGAGAGATTCTCTCTGCGGGTATTAGCCTAAAAAGTGAGGACTGGAGGACACAAGTCATCATTAGGGTAACTCAATTGGGAGTAATCCAGATTCAAAGAGACGGTGGACGGTGGTGCAGGAAGGGATCTAACTCGCAGGACAAATCTCTCGTAACTACCGCGGTGTGTCTCCAAATGTTGGGATTATCTCTGAGAGAGCAAAAGCACAGCACATTACAACTTAGGCCGGGATCACAGTGAGCAGGATGTATTACTCTGATCAAAGCTCACAAATTTAAAAGGACTGTCTGTAGCAATAATGATGAAGCACGTATTAGAGATTTTCCATTCTGTATTGATTAATTAAACAGGGATGTTTGTTTAATGTCAGTTTCCTCTATAATTCAGCCCTACGATGCTTCCATGATGGGACACATTCTTTATTTTAAGACTTTAAAATATAGCGAGCGTGTGAAATCAATGATATTAAAAATCACGTTAAGCCAGGACAATTCATACCGATTTGCCGTATCTCTTATTGTGTATGTTTTTGTGGCGCGAGAGGGAGAGTCTGAAAGGCCTCAGACTGGGTCACATCTGCAGTCACCATTTTGGGATAGGGGCAAGCTGAGCTAGAATTCCCATTAATCTTTGCATTATCTGTGGGCGCTGGGCTCTGCCAACGTTGTACCTTGTCACCCATTCTGTTTATGGTTTTAATGGAGAGAATCTGTCATGCAGATGTTTCTTCGTTATTATCGACTCTGTAGTTCTGATGACCTCAGTCATCAGACCAGTGGTGGCTGGTCAAATGGGGCGCCCGAGCCACCACACCCCACATGAAGGAATTACATAGATCTATAAAAAAAACTGCAATAAAAATGTATAGTAAAAATGTTTTAAGTTGTCTAAAGATAGTGAGATAGATGATGTATTTCGATGATGTAAAAATCTTTGTTCTTCAAGTTCTTGGGCGTATTTTTCCACTGCCGAAAGGGCAGCATTAAAGCATTTTTCAGAAAAGTTTTACATCAGGAGGCTGTTTTCAATCTTGATCCAATATTCAACATACGCAGGTGTGATGTGGAAACTTAAGCGTCCATCTTCTAAGTCTGAGGTCATGGTAAACTGCTGGAAAATGGTAGATTACTTCTCTTGGGTCAGGAGTTGCAGCCCCAAGAGAAGATGTTCAGATATATCAGGGTCCTTTTAATGAGTAAAGGTCAAAATAAAGCTTGAGATAAATGCGCCAACTGGGATGTTGTCAGCTGAAAATGCAGACACTCTACCTCTCAGTTCTGGTAAAGAGGGAGCTGAGCCTCAACGTGAAGCTCTTGATGTACTTGTTACCAGCTGCAACAGCTTCGGCCTGTATTGGAGCCAGAACTACCACAGAAGTGGTTCTGAGTATTGTGCCAGGCGTTTGTTTGTCCAGGGACAGATTTTTGTCACTGTGAAAGTGTCATGAAACAACAAAGCTGTGTAGTTGAGATCAAAATGAAGGTTGCCTTCAACGATGGGTCTGGTCCGACCCATGAGTACTGAGTACTAATGTAATAATGTAGGAATGACTGCTGAGTTCTCATGGGTTAACGCAGCTGGTGTGATCCCATTGCAACATGGCCTCTAGTAGATAAGGTCATGTTCAAACCTTGTCCTATGATAATGAATTCTCTGTATTGACCAAAAAGATTAGATTACAGCTTACTTCCAGTGTCAGGATGGGAGTTCAGAGCAAAAATGCTGCTTCTTTTTCACTGAATGAACCAGTTAAGGTGGTTCAGACATCTGTTTAGGACAACACCCTGTAGAGGTACTTAGAGCGTCTGTTACCATGAAAGAGATGCAGGGCACACCCACAACATGCTGGAGGGATATCCAGCATGTGTTGACAATGTCCTGAGATTCCCCAGGGGAAGATGGAGGACTAGCTAAGAAAAAGGATATAAGGATATTACTTTCAGCCTGTTTTCCAGCACAGGAAACAGGAACAACACCTGTGCATTGACAGGAGGATCCAGTGTTATTTAAGGTCTTCTACCAGAGCTCCGTGCTCCCTGCTCCAAGGGTATAACTTTCTGATGGTCCAGAGGTTGCTACACTGAACATCACTTACAGGTCAAACCTTAAGGCTGCCATCTTTGAGGTTCCTCAGTAGAAATGTGGAAATGCAATCAGGAATGCACCCATGGGAGTTCAGTTCCCATGGCTCATAAGACCTGGAATTATTTGGTTGAAAAAGGGCCTCTGCCTTATTATCCCAGATGTGTTATTATGGATCCCTCTGTTTTTCTTGCTGAGACCCACCCTACTCGGTCTCTGTTTGGTTGCCTCTGTTGGTTGGGTTGTTTAGGTTAAGGCATAAGAAGTGAGATTGTTTAGGATTAGGCTAAGGATATCAGGGTAAGGCAATCACAGACGGAGTAAGGCAGGTCTTTGCAAAACAATTGTTACATCCAATCTGATGCATCCCAGACCCATGTAACAGTCTGAAATGAATGGAGGGATGATCATCTTGGATAAACTTGGTGAGGGGAAATGAATGAGAAGTGTTCTTGCAGTAGGAGGCTTTATTTGTTTTGAATGAGCTAAATAAGGGTTAATAAAAAGCCTCAAGCAACAATCATGTTACTCCATCATCATGAATGAAATGTAATGTAATTCAGTTCAAATTTGCAACCCCGTCACTAGCTGCACACACAGAAGAATGCAGCAATCTCTCTCTTATGACATCAATGCAATTACCCTCACACCAAATCATCTCGTACATCTGCCATCCTACAGATGTCAGGGCGCCTGCAGCGTCATACATTCCATTCATGACAATCCCGATCATTTGTTTATGTGCAGATTTGTCAGTGACTGTTGCTCCATTATTACACATTGTCAGGAGCAACCCCAGAACTATACATCATTTGCTATATTACCATGAATTATGTATTAGTCTCATGTATGTGCATGCGTGTGTGGTCTCACAAGCTGTATTCGAGGGCTACAGCAGCAGAATGCTTATGGACGTATCTGCCTCTTGACAGTGGTTCATTTTGTGGTGATCATTGATTGTGATGTTGTTCAATCACCCGAGCACATGCAAGCAGATGTATGGCCAAGACATGGACATCACTGATAAACCCTCAAGAGGGCACTAATGCAGATTGTTATGCTCTCATTCACTATGCAATTTAATTTTGGCTCAGTATTAAGCTATTTATTCACGCTGGAAGCATACTGTATGCAACACAATATTGATAAGAAAATGAATGTTCTCGTGTCTAATTTTCGGCAATACAACATAGCAGTATTTCAATTACATTATTCAGTTCATAAAAAAAACAAACAAACAGTAAAATGAGAAAAGACCGGGGATCCAATAAAGTGGTAATCCTTGAGTTTTATTAAATCATTCATTATTTATATATTTGATCAGGCTCCATGTTTGGCGCTACACAGTCACTGTTCAGTATTTGTATTCATCACTCTCACAGTTTCGGTCACATTTTTTACTGGATGATTTTTGGGTTTCCGATACGTTTTGATATCTCTTCTCATGCAAACTACGCACTCCAATGTGTTTTTAATCAGAATTATTTTGATTGCCAATGTGTGAGCAGGGAGGTTTAAGCTCCAAAAGCTTTTTCAGGGCTTTAATCGTATCCAACAACTTGTCACCATGCAACTGTTCCACACTACGTCCAACTTTAATTGTGGCATTAACGATTTGATCTGTGTCTGGGTATCCTATCCTATCTGGATTAGGAAAACGTGTTCTAATCAGAATATGATTGGACTGCACAGACCACAGCTGGAGGTGGTCTGACCCAGCCAGTTTTATATCCAATCTGTACAGTGTGAGCATATTCTCAAGAAAAATAATGAACTTATTCAATAAGTTGAAAAGCCACTGGACTACACCTCTTCCTGCTAGCTAAAGCAAGTACGGCAAACGCTACAAGTAGTAGCACTAGCTAGTAAGTCTGCCCTTGCAAGAAGTGATTTAAAAATGAATGAAGCTCATCTGTGACATTGCTTCTTTCACGTGGACAGGCATGGTTTTTCAGGACATGGCACTGTGAGCTTGTTGTTTTTCAATAAGTTGTGTATTTGACCTCACATCTACAAATGGACAAAGACTATTTTCATAGTAAGTTGTGCTGGATGAGTGGATCTAGCACATGACTTCCAAGCAGACAATGGTTGTTTGTGTCCTGTGTGTGCATAGAGGTTTTGATTTAACATTTTTGAATTTGGTGAATTTATTGTTTTCGGGTATTTAAAAGAATATATTCAGTTTTGAGATGCAGTTGAGTTAGGTTTAGGCAACAAAACTACTTGGATGAGTTTCGGTAACATAACTACTTGGTTATGTTTAGTCAACAAGACCACTTTGTTAGGTTTAAGAAACAAAACCACTTTGTTAGGTTTATGCAACAAAACTACGTGGTTAGATTTAAGTAACAAAAGTACTTTTTAGGGGTTAGGCAACAAAACTATGTGTTTAGGTTTAGGTAACAAAACTACTTTGTTAGGTTTAGGCAACAAATCTCCCTGTTTAGGTTTAGGCAGCAAAGTTACTTGGTTAAGTTTCGTATAAATCAAGGTTTGGATTAAAGTAATAAATCGCTCACTTTTGACTTCACATGGACACCAACAGCAATGTTCACAAAAAATAAAAATCCCCTTCATCCAATGTGAGCCAACGAGAACACGCATCAGGCACACACTTGTAAGGCACCACCCTGGGCAATATACCCAGTTATTAGGGTGTCCCATTCACTGATTTCGTAGGTAATAATGGGATGAGGCAATAAAATAATAGTCATGCCGAAAAATTCTATTGACTGTTCAATGTTCAGGCCAAGCCAAAGCTTTACACAAAGCTTTAGGTAACAAAATCAGGTTACAAATGGTGATGTTGCTGCACAGCGTGGCTGACCTTACCGTGATATAGTGGCTCACTGGGGAGTCCAGTGATTTGGGCAGTGACTTACTGATGACCTTACATTCATTGAAAATCTTATTAAATAACTCAATTTAAATTGGTAGTTAACTCTGAGAAAACTGAGTTTTCATTATGATAAAAACACACCCTCAACAGGAACATCTCAAGCAAGACATCATCACAAATTAACAATCCTATCATATCCCAAACATAGGCAAACACAGTTGAGGATACCATGAGACATCATAGTAGGAAAAACAGAGGCGTCAGAAAAAACACGATGGCTACATTCTATTCAAGGATTACAGTAAGTCATGACAGTGAGCCAGCATGCACAAAACAGGACCCTGAACTGAAGCAGTGACATGCCAATATCTCTCAAGTGAAAACCTTGGATCCTTGATCCTTAGAAAACTGGAAAGTTCCCAGAAGAAAATATTTTTGCTGTTTTGTACTATGTTGTCTTGCTGCTTTCACCAGTTGCTAAAGCTTGCCTCTCTGCTGTCCCTCTGGATATTTCAGGATCGCACAAGTACACGATGACAGGAGGACTTGTCGTATGACCTGGCAATATTTTTTATTTGTCTTTTGTAGAAATCCTCGCCAAAGGCTTGAAAGCCTCACTTCTTACATCTCCAGTGTGGGCCTGTGGCAGACCAGTGACGCAGATTCCATCTCCGGCTCTATGTTGTCACTTATCTCCTGCTGCCATGAGACCAGGTATGACACTTTTATTTTTTCCCAGGGGTGATGAAATGATTTGACAGTGCCTTCAGTGCTTTCAGAATATCAACTGTCCTCTACCTGGCTCATCTCTTTTTTTCTCTGCACCTCTTTCGGGTTCAATTTCTGGTTGGTGTATCAGACAGCGGGCTGCAAAGACATTCAAATGACATGGCTTCAGTGCCCATTACCAGGCTTCTGCCTCATTACTGAAATCCGTTTTTGTAATCCTTACTTGATGAAAGCGTTAGCTAAATCAACAACAGAGATAAAAGCAGTCAAGCTTGTCAAATCATGTCTGTTTGGTGGGCTTAAAACAACATCCAGCCAAGGCTAGCTGCATGACAAGTACATGAACTGGCAAAGAACATACAACTATCGCTAAAGCTCCTGTTAAAGTTTTAGAAAGTGTGCTCAACATCAAGTCGTATTTCTTGAAGCTGAAGATTGTGATCGACCGCACAAAATTGTCGCCAGTTGCGTCATCATCTTGTGCAATTTCTCTCTGCATACTAAATAAAGTGGAGATGCAATACAAATTGCATTGGAGGAAAGGATATTGCTCCAGACACCACTTACGTGTCTCTCTTGCACAACATCAAACATATTCAATGCTCAGTACTTACAGTCAACGCTCGTAAACGCAGCACGTTGAAATCTCAGACATTTACTCATTGTCATTGTTTTGCATCATCACTCAAAGCATTGCATTATGTGATTTTGTATCAAACAGTAGTGTATTGTAGGAGTGTCTCTAGATGTACAATCTTGCAAAAGAATTGTTAAGGTAACAAAGGCAATTTTCAGTATACAGCTTGTTGCCTAAACACTGTATACCACTCCAATGTGTGAACTTATTTTGTTGATAAGAAACAATTGTTTTGTATTGCCTGTCCAGTATTTTATATTTCCAACAATTTCTAACTCCAAAATGTTAGCATGCCGACGTCTAGTTAAGTTATTGGCCATGATAAACATCAGCATATTAGCATTGTATTTTGAGCATGTTGGCTACATTAAAGTCACAGAAACGCTAGCGTAGCTTTAGTAGCTTAGTCTTGGGCTAAATCCCATTTCTGATTTGTACCCCTACCCCTAGTGGTTGAAATGTCCCCCTATGAAATAGAACAACCCCTCAAGACCCTCATACTACATCTGCCGCGTTCAATGGCATTTATGTAAACAGATGCTACAAGACTTTTCCAACATGTTGTCTTCAGCTGTGGTGATTCCTCTTACGTTACTGTGGCAATCCTGGTATTGTCACAATGTCATTTGCCATTTATCTGATGGAGATAGGAAAGCCTGGATGCTCGCAATTCATTCAATCAAGTCATCAAATAAAAAAATGAAAAAGACTGCTTCATTACAACTTATGCTCCTACCGTTCCAGTCTGTACTGATATTAGAGGAGCGGTACCGAGTGCAGCAACTTCACTGCTGGACTTTGGTCAAATTTCGGTGATCATATGCCATCATAGGGAGGAATACAACATTGAATCATGGCGAAAACAGCAATAACACTATATGTAAGCTTGTTAGCCAGTTAGCCACCAAGACATCAGCAAACGTGCAGTGACTATTTTATGCTTGTTACAAAGAAAAGGACCATAATTCATTGAAACAACAGAGCATTCTCATAACCCTCAGTTATGAAGTGTGCCCCTGAGAAACACCCTACCCCTAGCAAGAAACACGCAAAATGGAATGCTAGGGCTAAGTGGTTCATTGGGATTGGGACTTGTTGTATTGTCACATATGGATCCTAAGATGTATGGATCATATTCGCATTTGTTTTAAAATATTTTTTGATGGTGCAAAAATCTCAGGTGTTTGTAATTTGCCTCTGTAGGATCAGCTCTGACTCCAGAATAGAAAGGTTTTTTTAGTATCGCAAGTTTGAGTCCGTCTGGTTCTTGCACACCTGTTTCGCTGGTAGGAATACATCTGACACTGAGAGTTTGGACACAACACTGTGTAACCAAAATGAAGTGATTCAAATACAGCCTGAGTGTGTCGAACAGCAAGAGAGTCCGTTGCCATGTGCACAGGCAGTTGGAACTAGTCTGTTTGCATATCCCGGTTACACAAACACATAGTCTCTAGTCATATATGCATATATGTATATATATATATCCTGGAGCAGAGGGTCAGCCATGTTGCAGCCGAGCAGTGGAGCAGTTATAGGGGTTCAGTACCTGGAGCGAGACATGTCATGAATGTGATGTGGTTTCCTCTCTCTCTCTCTCTCTCTCTCTCTCTCTCTCTCTGTCTATTCTCTATGTCTCTCTGTCATCGTGATGTGTCTGTCTCCCTCTGGCTGTCAGCTCCAGGTGAGACAGGTGACTGCTGTTCCTTTTTTTTTCTACATCCACCCATATGGGATGGTATATCCAGACAAGAACGATGACACATATCTCCATGGAAACGCTGCTTTATCCATCCTCTAACCGAATTCTGCCTCATCTCTCTCTCTCTCTGTCTCTCTCTCTCTCTCTCTCATGGCGTGCCCCCTTCCACTGATGATTGAAAACCCTTGAATGTCCAGACCCCTGCAGGGAGCCCTCGATCTGCATAAAAAACGTTCCCTCTCCGAGCCACGACAAACACACACACACATGCATACACACACACACACACACACACACACACACACACACACACAGACACACACACACGCTTGTGCTACTTAATAAATTGTGTTCAGCCACTGGCCTGCTGTGCCCCGTGGGTCAGTGTGTGGAGCAAAGAGACATTAATCATTCTGCAGGAGTGTGTGTAAGCAAACACTGGCTGCACATCTTGTGTGTTCATGTTTGTGTGTGTGTGTTTGTACAATATGTCTCTAAGTTTATTTTCTTTATGTATAGCCCTGCCTCTCCATATATGTACATGTACTCTTTGTGTGTATATGTATGTGTATGCATGGTTGACACTACTTCTGTTCAAACTAAGACGTCTCCTGTGTGTGTGTGTGTTTTATTGTGTGTCTGAGGTAAATGTCGATCGACCTGTCTGCCTGCCCTCAGGCCTCTTTCTCCATCCCCCTTTTATAGTGAGCCTGTATCTCTCCAACACAGCTTTATTGCTTTTTTCTCTCCTCCTTCGACTCCACTCTCCTTCTCTTTACTTCCCTCTCATTTGTGTGACGCTTTGTGAGCCTTTGTGCTCCCAGTTTTGCTTGTACAATTCATTCCGCTCGCTCATCTCCTCCCTATTCCACTCCCCGCTGGAGCCTTTTTTTTTTTCCTTTTTTCACCTTCCCTCAATCTCACTCCCTCACATGCATTATCTATTAGCTGTGGCTTGTCAGGGCTCCAGTCCTGTGTAATGGGAGACAGGCGGGGCAGATTGCGCAGCATCACATTAATTTGCCGTGGCTAACTGTTCGTACACCGGAGTAGAAATCAATGTACCACCCCCAACCTTTATCTCCCCAGTGACATCACCGCTGACACCAGTACACCAGCCCTTTCCAGCACCCACAGAGCCTTTTGTGTGCCAGCTCAAACTCAAATCGCAAAGGCAGTTTTAGTCTGTTGGTCTGTCCACCATTTTGTGACTGACTGAGATATCTCTACAGGTATTAAATGGATTGTCATGACATTTGGGACAAAAATCCATGGTTTCCTTTGGATGAATTCAAATGACTTTGGTGATCGTCACAGTTTCCACCTTTTAACACCTTAAGGTTGATATTTTTGCTTTTTAGGGACATGACTTGACAACTATTGGATGAATTGCCACAAAATTTGGTACAGATATTCAGTGGTCCACGAGGATGAGTCATAATATCAGTGATCCCCTCACCTTTTTCTTTAGCATGACCATTGGGTTCACATTTTTGCTCATGAGTGAAATATCTCAACAACTACTGAATGGATTGTCATGAGATTTGGGACAAAGATTTGTGGTCCCCAGAGGATGAATCTTAATGTCTTTGGTGATCACCTGACTTCTCTGCCTTTAAGCACCTTGAGGTTGATATTTTTGCTTTAAAGGACCTGTCCTGAAAACTACTGGATGAATTGCAGTGACATTTGGTACAGATATTCAGCGTTCCCAAAGGATGAGTCATTATAAATGTGGTAATCCACAATTTTTCTTTAGCGCCACCATGAGGTTGATCTTTTTGGTTTGGTCTTTGTATCTCAAAAATGATTCGATGGATTGTCGTGTGATTGCATCTCAGACTTCCATGATGCCAAGAGGATGAATCCTACTGACTTTTGTGACCCCCTCCTCTCAAACTTTTCACTTACTCTGTGAAACATCTCAACATCTGCTTGATGGATTGGCACAAAATTGCAGATTTACATGTTTGCCAGTAACCTGATGCACCAGATGGTTTGTTTCACAAAATGGTTGTTCCACAAAACCATCTGGAGAGGCGCCACTGGGAACTATTTGGAAAAGGGCAGGCACTTTCAAAAAATACTTGGCAGGTGATCGGAGGAACCATCTGTCTATCACCGTCTATCACAGGCTAACTTCAGCCAATCAGATCAGCATTAGGAGAGTACTACCACCAGGAGATCCACATAGTAAAACAAACCCTCTTACTGAGACCAGTCGAGAGAAAAGTGAAAACATCTTTTTCATCGTGAAAAGCCTTCAGTGTTGATCTCTGCTCTTCTTTCAATTAAATATACTCTCCAGTTCTGACTTAACTGATGCTATAGATGCTACACTAACCTCTTGAGGAGCTGCCACTGCTGTTTTCAGTAGAGCGGTTTTGCTGGTCATCACATCTAAACCACACCTGTTCCTCATCAGACACTGATGGTTCAGTGTCTGTGTGTTGGGCCACAAGTACATAGCTTATAGACTCTCATGTGAGATCTCCCAAATCCAGCTACCTCACAAGGTTAGGTTGCCAGACAATGAATTCTAAGTGAAACTGCAAAAGCTAGTTCATTTATCGATTAATGTCCATCAACAGAAACCTAATCAGCCACTACTTAGATAATTAAACAATGGTTGAACAAAAATTAAATGATGTTACCTTTCCAACAATTAAGCAAAACAACAACTATCTGATTAATCTTGAAGTGTGGAAATTGTAACCCTAATCCCTAATCAGTCCATGATTTTAATGACCCCCTGACTTTTTCCTCTATGGCCACCATCAGGTTGATATTTCCCAGATAGCAAAATTGTTTCGACCCAGATCTGGCCCACACCAGACAGATTCGTCCGGCCCACAAGCCACATGGAATGATGGCACTTGGGCAGTCCACTCCTGTGTAGCGGATCTGAACGACATGTAGGCCAAGAGCGAACTGAATAAACCAGAACTGTCCCAAATCTGGGCCTCAGTTCATTTCTATTCTGGTGGGCTGGATTTTGCTCAGACTTTGGGCAAGTTCTTCTTTATTCAGTTTGCCCTTGGCTGATGTGGCCGTGGTACGGCCTGCTTTTGGCTCGGATCCGACAAAAAGGAGCGGGCCGCCCAAGTGCCGTCATTCCACACAGAATGTGGGCCAGATGCACATGTCTGCTACAATTTTGTAATCAGGGAATTTGGTTTGAGTGAAGTGCCTTGACAAGTATTAAATCTATTGCCATGACATTTTTTGTAGAGATGTCCCTGTCAGAATGAAGTGAAATAACACAATCCTCTCAATTTGCTTCTAATGTCAACATCAGGTCAAAAATAAAATGTTTCCAATACTTTGCTTTATGACCAAATACCTGCAAAAGCAAAAGTCCTCTCAGCCTCAGCTGTACTTTATTTTTTATTAGTTTATTATTGCTTACACGCTATACTAAGGTGGTAACCTTGATACACCTGCCAAGCAGCTGCATGTTAGCATTGTCATTGTGTGCACATTAGCATTTAGCTCAAAGCCTGGCTTGGCTGTGGACTGAATACTTCTGCTTCACTGTTTATCTGCAGACTTCCTCTGATCAGTAATTCTTCCACACACTTATGTTTTTTTTCATTATGCAAAATTGCCAGTTGCATCGTCTCACACCTTCAAAAGTAAGGATGATTTAGTTTGCTTGCCTGCGAATGATCAAGGGAACCAAACAGCGTTGATGTCCAATGTTCTTGTCATCCTGTCCCTCGATATAATCAAAGTGGTTGGAATGCTTTCACTGAGTAAGACTAATTATGCTGGAGACGAATCAGGAGATAGAGGCCACATTCTGATACTAATAACACATTTCTAACAAATATTACTGAAAATGAAACTCATTACACTCTTAAAATGGGAAAGAAATATAATTACTGCACCATCAAGCTAGGATGTTATGCTCATTGCTAGTTGTGCTTTGTGCGTGAGAGCTTTCAAGTGTGTATGTGTCACTTGTCCTTCATTGGGCCTCAAAAGAAATGTTTTGATGAAGCATCAAACACCTCTCCACATGACCCGCTTATCAATAAAGGTTTTTTAATCAGAGAGGACTGCATGAAAGGCAGAAAGTATTTCAGCTTTTGTTGTGTATTTCTTTCTTACTAAGCCATCAAACCGTATGAGGCACAAGATGTTACAGCATGAAACCGTTGGAGTTTTTGTTTATTTTATCTCCTCGTGTGGAAGGAGCGGGGATGAAGGCAGATGCCAAGTTAGGAGTTGAGCTTACTTACTAGCCCTATTCCGTTTGAAGTGAATTAAAGAATGTCTCTTCATCATTTTTTTTTTTTGTAATGAAATATTTAATTCCACCAAGACTGAGAAGAGATTAATTAAAATGGTGACTTGCAAGCGAAATGTCCTTTTCTTCTTCCCCTTTCATTTTATTGTCTGTGATTAGGAATGTTCTCTCGTACTCCGGGAACACAGGGAATATTCTCAGCTAACTAGAAACTTCTGTCTGAGAGGCTGAGCTGATTTTAGAAATGCTGACTTATTGATGTGTTTTCTTCGTGTCAATTATTGATGGCCTTTGAAATGCATCACTCCCTGGTTTATATTTCAGCAGGTCTGAGGCCAACTTGTTACAAGTGCTGTAAACTTTTGTCCAAAATCACAATCAGGGCCAAGGACAGATCCCACAGACAGTAAGCCTTAAACTTTGTTCGAGCTACAAGAACTTTTTAGTATGTTCTACATATTAATAGCATATGCACATGTCTCTACTTGGTAGTCTTAGGTGCCGCAGACTCTTCCTCAGAATATAATAAAGGAGTGCAACTGATGGAGCTGCCAGTTTTGTGGAAGTTTAAATTGGCCTTTGTCCCAGAAAAAACTATTATGGTACTCAGTAGAGCACATACCTCCGCCAAGGCCAGACAGTCCCCTTTTGTACTCACTCATAGATACCAGTCACCTAAATAGGCCTGATTTTTTTCATTCATTTTTCCATGTATTGCATTTACATTTACATTTAGGGCATTTAGCAGACGCTTTTTGTCCAAAGCGACTTACAGTAATTCATACATACATTCATACACTGATGGCGGTGGCTGCCATGCAAGGTGCCAACCAGCACATCAGGAGCAGTTTGGGGTTCAGTATCTTGCCCAAGGACACTTCAACATGCAGACCAGGGGAATCGAACCAGTGACCATCCGATAACAACACGCTGGCTCTACCCCTGAGCCCGCCCTACATATGCATTATACCCTGAGAAATTCTCTCTATCTCTAAGAAAAGTGCGAAAAGATTATGGATCCGTCCCTTTGTTAATGGGGTCTATTCTAGGCTGAGACCCATCCTCCATCCAAGTTTAGTGTAAATCCATCCAGTAGTTTTTATGTAATCCAGCTGACAAACCAACCAAACAACTAACGGACACGGGTGGAAACACAACCTCCTTGCCGGAGTTAAAAATCTTTCAGACCCAAAATAATAACTCTCCATAAGAATGCTCATACATATCATACTTCTTCCTCATCCATCCATTGTTGAGTCTGAAGCCCAATAAGGGTTAATATGATACACATAACTTAATCAATAATAATTAATCATATATATCACATATACTACATTGAAGTTGAACTTTTCACTGTGACAAAATACTAAACAGTTCGTTCTTTCTTTCTTGTAGGGTTTCAGCTAATCATTATTTATCTACTGGTTTTCTTTGTTTTTTATTTGTCAAACAATCATTTAGTCTATAAAATATCAGAAGACAGTGAAAAATGCTTGTTTTTGTCCAAACAACTCATCAAAACAGGCTGAGAAAACCAGCAAATATTCACACTGAATAACAACAGTGAATTCTGGCATTTTTGCTGAAAAATAACTATGATTAATCAATTGTGGAAACATTGTGGATTAACTTTCTTTCAAAACAGAAATCAGTCAACAAAAAATGTCAGCCCTGCTTGTGATGTATAAATCTTTCATCCGCTTTCTTCTTCTCGTTTTCAGCTGTTCTGCTAGTCTGTTTATTGATGTAAAGTTGGAGAAATGTAACATGTCTGTCATCCAACAGCCACAGGGATGTTGGTTAGACTTTCATTTAGACTGAACACAGCCCTGCATTAAGATAATGCATGTGGCTGCAATGATGTGGGGTGTGCTGCTTCAGAAACCAGTGAGACGATGAAATATGATCCAGGACGTCCATTTTCAGGAATAAATCTATGAATTTGAAGGATTATCAGATGCCAAAACACTGTTTATAATAAACAGGATTTATATCTCTGGAAAGTTATCACAATGATAAACATTTTATCTTCCGATGTGACAGTCTCCAGGTAAACAGTAGAACACAAAGTCATCTACCAGGAATGTGTGCTTGCCCATATTTGATTGGTTACTGCAGCAAGTAGCCAGATGACATTGCATAGCATTTTTTCCAGCAACTTTTTAGTCAGAGCCCCTGTGTCGGCATCCCCTGTGTGTCAGCAGAGTCTAGTGCACTTCAAATGAATGAGGGGCTAAAATTTTGGCTGATGGTCTGAATGTGGCCTCACTTGTCATTTTCGATGAAAAGAATGACCTCCACTCTCCATTTATAAATACAATGTGTAAAAGTGTGCTATTCATCATGAAGAATGTAGTATGCAATGAAATTGCACATGAAAGGTGTAAGAATTTGTGACATTGAATTCATACTCAAAACACATGGGGGGCAGTAACTGCTAACTGCAACATACTGTAACTATACTACAGTTAGCTGTGCAGCTAGCAGTCCGAACAGGGAGCTCGGAGCACCGGGAAGTGTTGGTGTTTTCATCGCTAGCACAGAAGCTTCGGAGTAGGACAATACATAATATCAAAACTGTTATTTTTCACATTCTATTGACAATCATTTAATTTTTGAATGTTGAATTATTACATATTGCACCATTAAACGAGCTGTCATTACACCTGTAATGTTATGATGTCACGATCATACAGTTACCACCCTTGGCCACGCCCTTAGCACAGTTATTGTTGCAAAAACACCGGCAAACCCCATGTGTAAACACAATGGGTGGTGCCTCCTCAGGCCTGTGAGAGCTTACCAGAGAAGACTGGAGTTTTCAGGAGGCGGGCCTTAAAAACAACAGGCACATTTTCTAAAATAGTTTGTTTTGTTTTTGTTTTGGTGGCAAAAAAAAATGGCATCAAAGAGCATAAAAGGAGGAAAACTCAGTTACCTAAACACCTAGCTAAAACCCACTTTTACTCCTTTTTGTCCCATGTTTTGTGTTGCTTGCTCCCTCTCTGTTTCAATCATTGATGTCAGTGTACCAGAAGTCACTATAGTGCAGTGACAAGACCATGATCCCTCACATGCTTCCTACCAAGGTATTATAGACCATATCACAATGACATCGTGCAATCTGCCGTTTCTCCTGAGCTTATTTCATGCACTGTGATGCTTTGCTAGCATCTTTGATAACGACCCCAGAGTGTAAGGCAAATAAAGGCAGCCATTTTAAAATTAGTTCCCCAAACTTACGTTCAAAGTGTTGTTATTAATGAGATATGAGCACATCAAATGTGCATTTAAGATGAATGAGATGCACACGCTTTGAAATAACATCATGGACAATGACAAATTGTTTGTAAGCTAATGTGTGATGCAGGTTTTTTCTACCTGGAAGTTGTAAACTTGTGTTTTTTTATCTGTGCAGCCTGTCTACGATCATATCTGTAATACAAATTGAATTATTGGAAATAGAATTCGCGACATTAGCTGTTTCATACATCTTTTGCCCCCATAGTGCCTAGAATCACATTTTGATTATGTGGTGTAACTGTACACCTCCACACCTTATATCTCTTTCTATGCGATAAGTATAATCAGATCTTTCAGTTACAGAATTTGCATATTGTTAGTTTGTACTGTGAAGAGTTCAGACACATCTTATGAATTTCGTGGCTGTATGGAAGCACAGCGCTGTACGATGACTGGCTTTCTCTGCATATCAACAACCATCCACCTCGCACCGCACACACACACACACACACACACACACACACACACACAGACTCACGTCCCCGGTACACTCATGCATCAGAATGAGAAACGGCAAGGTGTCCTAATCTTAACGGGAGGGAGTGGGGGCATTTGTAATTTCTTATCCGCCGCTAATTACCGCGGTAACAAGACCCAGGAGAAGTGACGGCTGCTGGTTTAGACGTCTGCCGGCTTGACAGCAGGGTTAATTAACAGCCTTCCACCAAGATTAAGATGGGACAAAAACTAAATAGATCAAGATACACACTCACGCACACGCACACACACATACTCGAGCACATGCACACATAAGCATGCACTTATGCAGGCACGCACATACACACATTAAATAGCCCTTCCACCAAGAGCTTAGATTAAGATAGCCACGCCGTCCCATCTATTTCGGCAGGAAATTAGCCTCCCACTCAGTTGGACAGGCTCAGCAGACACGGGGCCATTCGCCTCTGAACTAATGCGTGCATTCATACACCTGTGTGACTTATTGATACTGGCACATGTATGGGAGGATCATTTTGTTGATCCTCTGAATACGGCTCACGAGAGAAAGCAGGGAAAGTAAATGGCATTAAGGGGCTGACAGCTACATGACTGCAAACTCTTTAATGCTCATGTTGTATTCCCTGCTGAGCACATACAATGATCCTATCCATCTTACCGCTCGCTGTAATGTCATAAAGTGTGGCTCTGGGTCTGAAAGATTTGTCTAAGCCTGCCTAATATGTCCCCATCTCCACCCAGCCTGGTGGAGGGAGCAGTCATGCAGACACACACCCGGGCTCTCAGTGCCAGGTTAATGTGGCACCATATTCATTGGGCTGTGGCGTGTGCAGCCTCCCTTACCAGCTGTCCTAATGTAACTCCTTTAGAAGAAGACTCCATTTGGACAGAGATTCTGTATGAATAAAAGAAAGCACTTCCTCCCGCGCTGCCTCTGCTTGCTGCTATCTTTGGCCTGCAGGGTCAGGAGATTGGAACCTGGAGACATACTGTTGGTGTGTTTTGCCCCACAGGGACACGGCAGAGTTGGAGAGAGGGGGAGAGAAAGACAGGAGGCGAGAGTGTGTTGCTCAGAAACATGTCAGTTTTTCACATGGTGTAAACAGATGGAAGTAGACAATGTGTCGAACATTTCAAAACTCAACTTCGACTACTCTGTGTTTCATAAACATGGCATCATACGCATGCTTATAAATACATTTGGCTCATTAATATAGATATCTATCATTGTAAAACTGCATATGCTAAACACTTTGTTAAGGGAGTAAGGGACCATGCACAACAAGGTATATATTCAAATAATGAGGTGAAGGCCACACGTCTCTCTGGAGTTCATTATTTATAGAACGCCTTATTTTCACATGGTCACGTACGTTCATATTGACTGCTCATCTTATGGTTAGGTACCGTTGCCATGGTCACCAGTAGTAGTAATGATTGCTGTGGAATGATTGTTAATTGACCAATCCTAAGTCTGAGTCCCTTAGTTGCTGTCGCTGGGTCGGACAAGCTTGACAATAAGAAACATGGTGACGCTGGTCCTGTTTGGCCGGGTGCTGCAGTTTAGTTTCTGGGCTTTAAGAAGTTGACAGCAAGGACTACAGTATGTGATGGACGGATATATTCACAATGTTTTATGAGCAAGTGAAATGAAGCATATTGAGGCCCAGTCATTTTGGTTGAGACCGAGGATAAGATTATCAGAGAATATCCCTCTTGTTCTGCCGGGTACGTCACCTGTACCCCTTCTTGGGATCAATAAAGTCATCTATGTACTCATTGATGACTACAGAGCAAGGTGCTGACCGTTTCGTTACGTTAGCTAGTCAGTAAGCCGGCGTTTTGCTGATGTCAGCTAACCTAAGACGTAACTATATACAGCCTGATGTGTACGTGAAGATTGTGGTATCTATATAATGTGACTTGACATTGTAACGTTACCTTTGAACCTTTGGTGATGGTGTTGATGTTCAGTTGATGGTCAGGTCGAACATTACCACACAGCTTCATCCAAACTCCACGGTTTTGGGACTGGATTGAACACAATGCCTCCCACCTGGTCAGGGTTTCTTTTAACCATCTTGTTGACTTGTTTTTCTTTTCAGTATAGACAATCTCAGCATGGAAGTTTGACAGGAAACAGGAAAGTTGACCGAGGTTCATCCGGGTACTAAGCTTGCTCAACCGGGTTACCCGCAGATTCCAACGGATACGTGTCTGCTGCGTTACGGCAGCATTACAGCTCCGCCACGGCAGTGGAGCTGATCGGTTTCACTCTAGTCTGTGTTAACTTCCACCAGGTCCGCTGCGCTGCGTGTCTGCTGCGTCCCAGCTCCGGCAGATACGCAGGACTATTCTATTCTGGCGGATGCTGCAGCACAACGCAGCAATTCAGCCGAATTCAGCACAGAGCAGACAGGAAGTCAGACACGAAACAACAACATGACATCCGGTTAATTTTCAAAATAAAACACTCCGTGTTGATGCCAGCACAAAAACCTCGAAAAAGAGACAAATACAAGCTCTTCTTCTAATCCTTCGGTCGGAAACACTTTGTGTTGTTGTGTTTATAACGCATACGTATAACTGCGGTCGTGCGTGATTATGTAATTATCGCGGGAATTCCTCGGTTTCGTAACTCCAGCTGTTCGGCAGAGCTGTGCCGTGGCGGACTCAAAACGCAGCTGGTGGGGGTTGCCGGACGAGGATGACGGAGCAAAACCGTACCGGAGCCGTAACGCAGCGGACACGTATCCAGTGGAATCTCGGGGTTAGGGTGTGTCATTGAACCAAAGAGCAAAAATCGGTGGAACTTATGAAGGGTCAATTGTTGAACTAAACTATCTCTGAGGTGTCCCAATACACAATGTTAATGGAAACCTGCAAGCCAATTGAAGACAAGTATAATAAAACATAATAATAATAATAATAATGCATTTTATTTAAAGGCGCCTGTCAAAGCACTCAGGGACACCTTACAAAAAACACACATAACAACAACAGTACATCAAGAAGGATCAGAAGTACAGAAGCTCTTAGTGTTGATGCTTTTGTTAGGCTATTAAGAGGCAAGAGCTAAGCAACGCCATAATCACGGTCGTGAAAATATTATGCTGAAGCTTTTTGTAAATTACTGATGCACTGATTAGTTTTATGTATGTAATAGGTAGCACAGGTTATTTTGGTGAGAGAGAAGCCTAATTAAACCTAATTGGGCCAAGTTTTCCACCAGCGTTGGCAGCTCTCTGACAGTCTGGTATTTTCTTCAGCTTGAAAACCCCTTTCGACTGCCTGTGGGGAACCTTGTTGCTCAGCACAGAATGCTGAAGAGAAAAGAGAGACACAAACAGGTGGAAGGTTCATTCAAATGGAGCAGCACAAAGTTAAATGTTGGTATAATGGTGGGAAATTTGGACCAAGGCTTCATCCATATGTATACTGAGACTTTTCAGAATGAACATTTTTCTCTGTGTGTGTGCAAATAGAATTTTAGTTAACATCATAATAGTGAGGATAATAGTATTCAGTGTAGTGTATGGAAAATTTGTGTTGAGCATAGCGTCTCAGAACCACTCCACTGGCAGCTGTTGATTTTATCAACGACAGCAAACACTGTCAAATGCTTGGAAATAGTGAACTAGTGCTTAATATGTTAATAAACTAGTTGAATCAAATCCAGTGTCAGCTGGGATTGGCTCCAGCCCCCTGCATCCCTGCAAAGAATAAGCAGTTACAGATAATGGATGGATGGCTGGATGATTCTTACAGTAGCTGTTGTTCACAGCTGCTGTATGCTGTATGAAAAGCTTCTTCTTCAGTTCATTAATTAAATCCCTGCAGCCATCTGACAGCAACAGAACACTAATCTGTAGTCTTTGATTTGAGAAGTGTTGTTATTGTGAGAAATTTTTATATTAACCAATTAAGAGTGACTGGTGTATCCATTCCATCGATACCATTCTGGTTTCCGGGTGCCGCATGGTGGCTGCCCACTGCTCCTTTGGAATGGGTTAAAGGTGCAATTTGTAAAATATGGCCAGAACAGCTGTGTAATTATCGTTAGCCACTTAGCTCATTGCTCAGCTAGCTGTGGAACCAGTGGCCCAAGAGTTTGCTTGGACCGGAACCTCGGATCACAGGCGGAATAACCACGGGCAACCGGGCCCTGCTCAACTAGATTTAGCAAGAGTGAACACAGCTGGACAACAAAATGGGACTGAACATAGCCTCCAGGACCACTAGGCTTTGGGGATGACCGACACTGCAGGTGGGGACAGAGTCGCTTGTCAGCAGCAGGTGAAAATGGCATGTAGACCTGGAATATGTTCAAAGTTTACTCTGTGAATTGAGGATTTATTTCAAACAAACCAGAGGCGATTGTGGAAAGACAAACCAAGACAAGACTGTACTGGTGAGTTTTATTTTGTTTATGTTGAGTTTGAATTATGAGTGCGTTGTTACGATGTGCTCATGAGGCAATTAAGCTCATATTAGTTTGGTAAGAGAAAAAAACTTGATTTCAGAAGGTTTACAGTTGTATTTTCTATTTACTAAAGAAAATAAAGGTCAAATATTTATTTTCTTGACATTCTGTGAGTTCTTAATTTATTACACTTGAAGCTGGAATATATCTGCCGCCTCTTGCCGGTACACAATGGTATTATGAGACAGGGTGGGCTGGGGCTAGCGGGTTAGCAATGCTAACTTCAGTAGATATTTCCACAACCCTGTAGACAGAAGTCTTCACACTCTGTTGATGTGAGTTCATATTCTGAATGTTTTAAACTAAAATTCTGTCTATATCTTACTATTTGCTTTTTTAAGTTGACCCTTAACCTCTATGGCTGCTGCAATGTTGTCGCACTTATGTTCATACTGGCTCTGGCACAGGAAGTCCCCATTCTTCATTCCATCTACCATATTTGAATCACTGAAAAAATCATGACACGGGCTACGATTTATAGGTCGGCAAACCAGGCAACATCCAGATAGGGCCTTTATGAATTGCAGTGGCACCCAGGCTCTCTCTTCTATGCACTTTCACTATCTGCAATGTATAATGCAAAGCTGAGAGAGGGACAGCGTGGAAAGAGGAAGGAGTCCCTGGTCCCGCTAGCAAGTATAAGCTGCAGTGGCGTGTCTGCTAACAGTTTCCTACATTAGCACCCCCAGAGAGTCATGCCTCAATGACAGCACTGTGCTCAAAGAGGAACTCGGAGAGAGGGACCGACAAAATGGGGGAGGGAGGTAGAGGGGGAATAGAGTGAGGCGTCTGACCTTAAAGCAAAAGAAAAAGGAGCTACAAGAGGAAGCTGCTGGAGAGAGAGACGGATGGACGAATGAGGGAAGACAAGTTTGGAAGTTGTAGCAGCACTTAAGGGGGGGAGTGGTGGTGCAGGGAGGGTAGTGGCCACCGCGGCTGTCGATAAGGACACTGAAAAAGAGGCGAGAACGAGCGGGTGATAAAAAGAGAGGAGGGGAGGGGAGGTGAGGGCGATGACAGGAGTGTTGGAGATGAGTCTGAGCAGCGGGGAGGAGGAGGAGGAGGAGGAGGAGGAGGAGGAGGACGGAATGTCTAAAATTGAAATGCAGAGACGAGGATGGGGCTGGGGGCTGAAAGTTTCATGAGGGTGTCACTATGGAAGCACCGAATTTTCTCACACCATCTGTGAAGGAAGCATTCCTCTGGGGCAGCTGATGCAGAGCTTATGCATGTAGCCGTGTGTATTTGCGCTCTGCAGTGTGTGTTCAGGGACTCGAGGCGGTCTGTCTGGCCGGAGGACGCGTTTTCCCGTTATTCACATATCAACAGTGAATTCAGCGGGGAGGATGAGACAAAAATGTAAGCAAAACAGAGAGAAAGAGACAGAAATATCCATGTATGCCTGCTCTCTCTGTGTAATTTATGGCCTTCAGCTCCGCAATGCATTTCAATTGTGCTTTCCTAAAGCCCCTTTTCTATTTCACGCTGCTATTCAGCATCCTCCACAGCAGCCTAGTGATCTCTCTCATGTCCATTTTCACGCGCCTGCCGCTACAAAGAGCCTTTTTTCTTTTCTTTTTTCATCGCCGGAGGACCTCACGTAGCCAATTGCATTTAGTCCGTAAAAAAACGAGGAAGGTCTGCGGTCTATTTGTCGTTAATTGGCGTGGTGCAACAATAGATTACCGAACATGACAGTGTCTTTTTCTGAGAAATCTATCTGCCGTGACCTTTCTGGCACTATTACAGCAAGGTCAGAGAGCACTGAGCAAAACCAATCAATACAATATTGAGTGAGAGAGCGGACGGAGTCTGATGCAGGGGGACAGAAGGAGGGAGGAGAAGAAAGAGGACACGAAGGGATAAAGAAAGTGCAAAGGAAAAGGAGGGAGAGAGGAATGACCAGGGAGGCGAGGGGATGGAAACGAGGGAGGCACATACAGCGGGAGATTGGGAGGTGTGGATGAAGCATTGAAAAAAGGTAGAAATGGAGGACAGAGAGGAAGGTCCTGAAGGTGGCTGCAATCTTGCAGGTGGCAGCAGTATCACTCCACAGCGGGGCCACAGGCACAAACACAAACCGAAACCCCTGGATGGCTGTTGTGTTGAGAGATGGTCAGTCAGGGGAGAATATTCTGCAGCCACAGGCACAAACACAGATTGCCCCAGGGAGGAGTCTAATAACACTGTATACAGTAAATTCTACACAGTATACTGCATGGTGGGTGTGGACGTACGTGTACATGTATGTGTGTAATCTATATATTTTAACATGTGATGGGTGTATTGTGTATTTGTGCCTACATGTTGTGTTGTGGCTATCAAAAAGGAACCCAAACACCTGACACACAGGCAGATAGATAGAAAAACAAAAAGCCAGCCTTAATGATGAGAAGCTGTGGTCCAAAAAAATTATAGGCAAGCAACAAAACTGACAAAAACAGGCCTGGGCAAATCCAGAAAACGAACGAGATAAACAAAACTACATAAAGTACAAACCTGGATAAAGCTCGGGGAACACAGGCAGGATTGCAAGAAAACACCAGGAGCGAAAGAGAAAGGGTGAGAAGAGACAAAGACAGGAAACATCTAAACTGAGAACCAAACACCTTGAAGCATTGACTACATCTGTGCATATACAGTGTGTACAACTAAATGGTACATAGTAACCATTTATATAGGGCTTTTTATACATTTGCTTTGTGCCTCTTTCATTCACCCATTCATGCAT
Organism: Pagrus major; assembly: GCF_040436345.1. NCBI lineage: Eukaryota > Metazoa > Chordata > Actinopteri > Spariformes > Sparidae > Pagrus > Pagrus major. Next base: position 16,265,644 of record NC_133217.1, read on the forward strand.
AAACCGATGGCGGCGAGCCTCCATGCAGGGTTGTGGCCTTGAACATCAGGAGTCTTCAGTGTCTTGCCCAAGAATGTTTGACATGTGGACAGGAGGCTTGATTTAATACATCTGGGTCTATGAGTGACAACTCCTCTTTACATATACACATACCTGAACTCTCGTATACTGCAGCTAGATCTACAGTGGCAGTGTGATGCTGAGGACACACAGGCAGTTGGAAATGTCACAAAGCATTGGCCACTTCCTTTCATTGCTGTTTGGTCAGAGCGTGCCTCCACGGCCGGTTCGCAATCTGCCGGAATAGTTTCAGCGTCTGTGAATCACACAAGGTGATGGTCCTTTTAACTTCAGTGTCGCAGAAGAAGCAACACTCGGCCAAGTGTCCAAGTGTCTGCACTGATCTTCCTTGGTGAAAATGCGGTCCTTTGATTTTACCAGGACTTTGTAGTCCAGTGGATCAGCATGTGTCAAACCTATACAGAACTGCAAGTAATGTCTTTTTTATAAAGTGTTTTAGTTTCCTAACCTTGATCACCTCATCCAAGATTGTCTGCTAGAATCTTAACCGATCCCTAACGCATCATCCCATGTCAATGCTCTTAGATAGTATGGGTAGAGCTGCAGCGATTAAGTGATTAGTTGTCAACGATCAAATTAATCACAAACTATTTTCATGATCAAGAGGTTAAAGTCATTTTTTGAGAAAAAAAGTCAAAAATTCTCTGATTCCAGCTTCATAAATGTGATTATTTCCTGGTTTCTTGTTTGTGTTGTGGATAAAACAAGACATTTGAGAACGTCATTTTGGGCTTGATCGACATTCTTCACCATTTTCTTATTGATTCATCGAGAAAATAATGGACAGATTAATCAACAGTGAAAATTAATTGTTTGTTTGAGGCCCTATGCATGGGTTTGTGTATAAACAACCACAGCAGCAATGGTGAAATGAACACTCGTTATCTTTCCTATCTCCTGTCCAAATAAGACAAACATTTAGCATATTTTCCTCATAGGACAAAAAGCCTAGATCCCTAAAATGCTAAAATATGCTCCATAATAAAATGATTTATAAAAAGAACTCCTTAAAATCTGTTCAAGTTATGAACCCCTTGAGACAATCCATACCCGTGTGGAGCTGGTGCTTTTTGACATTTGTCCTTTTTCACCTTGTCAGATACAAACCTGCATGTTCAACATGTGCATTTGCAGAATGACATTACTCCTGCACAGATTCTCCTCTCTATTTGAATTCTGTTCTTTTCTCTTCTCTTCTCATCACATTCACACACACACACACACACACACAGACACACACACTCGGCCCCCTGCTTCCTCTCTCTCTCAAAAGTACACTCGGCCCAGCAGTGCTCGAGCATGATTCATGTGTGTTTCGCTTCCTCCCCGTTCTGAGGTTGGAATATAAGATTGTTCCCTGCAACCACCTGTTCTCCCTGTAGGAAGAGGCAGAGCGATGGAGAGAAACTGAATACAGTACAAAGTTTGGAGGCTCCAGAAAAAACACGAAAGACAGAGGTTAGCGCGGAAAGGCAGAGAACCAGAAAGTTTGAAAGAGTCGAGAGATAAAACGGAAAAAATAAGAAAAGGAATAAAAAATGTTGAAAGGACTGAAACACCAGCAGAAAGACAGAGGTAGATGAGAGTGGTTTCACATTTCAGGCTGGTGAATAGAGATATAAAGACAACACATATTAGCGCTTGTGTGTGTGTGTGTGTGTGTGTGTGTGTGTGCGACCAACAGATAACGAGGCGACATGCGAGTGCTCTGTGTTTACTCTAATTAACTACATCAATACTGTCAGACAGCTTTTCGGGCTTTGATCAGCTCCCCGAGGCTGCCAAAAAGTCTGCAAAACACACCCGTCAATCACAGCCATCGTCCTTTTATGCTAATCTTATTCCTAAAAAAACAAAGCAGCAGCAAAGTGATTAATTTACTTTCCCCGAGTGAAATACGTGTGGCTGGTCAAGGCGGATGGATGCGAAGCGTTTCCTCTGATTGAGATTCCACCCTCATTCCCTTCCACTCTCTGCTCCACCCTTGCCTCTTTCACACTCATGACATCCATTACTTTTTTTTTTTTACACACACACACACACACACACCTATGTACACATGCACCGCTGGCCCGACGCTGAATATGTAAATCGACATCTGCTCCAGTACCCAATCTCCAGCCCTCACCATGTGTCTGATATGCTAATGCAGCCAACACAGTTTCTTCACTCCACATCTTTCCCTCCTTTGCCTTCCCCCTGCTTCCTCTCCTCGGCGCCGGCTTACACGAGCCTGCCAAGGAGGAGCAGATGAGGCAGAGGAGGGGGGAAGAGAGAGGCAGAGAGAGTGAGGAGAGAGCGCCTTCAAACAAAACCTGATAATGATGTTGTTATGGACGGATGTTACACACACAAACAGGCATGTGAGCAACAGCGAGAAGCCGGCTTATTAGAGAACAATGGCGGGGAATCCAGGAGAGAGATGCTGAGTGTAGGAGGAAGGACAAAGCTCCAACTCCTCTGGCGCTCCCTCGTTAACCGTGCGGTTGCCACCCCACCCTTCCACCCCTCCGTCCCCCCCACCGCCATCGTTTTTCCCCGACAACTTATCATTTCTAATGAGCTCAGAGGTCGACACCTCGCAGTCACATTTGACACGTCCCTGCTGCAGCATAAGCATAGATGCATACGTGAGGTTCAAATGAACGTGCGAGCGTGCACCCTCGCAAACACGGCCATCGCATTTGCATTGAGCGGTGAGATGGATGGCGTCCCATTCCAGGGGCATTGTTCTCAATCCAAGTCCAGGAGTGTGCTTTGATTTATAAAGGATGAAATGGGACGAGACCTGTTTCCCAGAGATCCCCAGTTGGCGCAGCTTTTGCCGCTTTGACTGAGTTCTGAGTGAATACATGAATGCTAAAAGACTCTCCGCTTTGCTGGCTGCATGTGAGGCCACACTCGCTGTGAGGGGGCCCTGTTGAAAATGATATGGAACAGTATAGTGCCCGGGTGTTTATCCAAATGTTGTAAGGGGGTG